>NW_026262745.1:89972023-90618690 GCF_021869535.1 Mytilus californianus
CAGTATATGCTCCCCTCCGTCATCCTCTAATGCAATAGGACGCGATATGGTCAGATAGGTTGGTTATGTCGAGTGGTGTCATTTTATTGGAAAACCGTTTTAATTCGTACGTATTCGTAGTTCCGAAGAACTAAGTACTAGTAAACACGTATTTGTTAACGATGCAATACGGTTTGTAACGAATCTGTCACGGAACGGCACGATCTCATTACGTTGCGTTACGGATAGCTAGGGATCAGCCAGGGTTCTCAAAGTCTGTTATGGTTTACTACGTTACAACACGACAAAACACAGAATATGTAGGTCCACGACATGCTGACATCGGGCTTCTGTATGAATACTCCCTACTTATAGGGCCCAACTTAGTCTGTGTCTTGCCGTAGAGGTATATATAACATTATTCAACACGAACAATCAACAACTGATGCTTGCAATTAATTGGCTGGAATTGGATATTCATATGGCAAAAAATGCCAGGGCAGTGACCAAGCTATTTGATGACAGACGTAGAGGTGACCGGAGGCAGAGGAGATGTAGGTCTGTGTCATGGCAGAATAAAAAAAAGTCCTTTAGAACTGTCGAGCATTGTTGGATATTATTAGATATTACAATGTGGACTTTGTGTTGTTCTTTATTTCTATTTACGTATGCATCATTGCTGAAGATAAATACCTTGAAATATGCACAATATAACACACACACACACACACACATATAATCTATAGCTTTAATTAAGTACCAAACAAGTACTATAATGTAAATGATTTGCAAATGACAAGATTTTTATGATCCACAACTAAATGCGAAAATATTAAATAAATAATTTAATAAAACTAAAACAAAAATCATCGATTCACTGCCATAAAGAAATGATAAGCGGCTTAGAAAATGTGGCGGTTCGTAATATCCCGTATCAGACCGTTCTCATTCGTACTTACCCTTACTTATACTGTGGCAAACCGCTGTTTAATCGCAGTATATACGCATCGACACGTGTCGTTGCGTATTAAACAGTGTCATGTCCGTATCAAACCGTGTCGTACCGTAAGAATCCGTATCACTCATGTCGCCAAAATGACCCCTTTCTTGCAAATCCCTTGGTAGATACGTCAAAATCCGTAGCCAAACCGTTGTGCATCCGTATTGGACTACGTAAAATATATTTCCGGGAACATCCGTGAGATTTAATCAGTAGTGGAACCGTATGAGGTAATCGGTGAATGTGTGACCTGGGCATTATATTACGAACATTTTTCAAAATATTGTCAAGTGACTCTTTAGTATCATTGAATCTACGTTCAGGCACTGCTAAACTAAAGCTTACCGAATCCCAAATTTGTCCGAGTCTTGCGGGCATTGAACTGGATCAAAAAAATATTTTTGTTCATTTATCAAAAATCCAGCTAATTCTAATAAGGACTTAACGAATTCAGACATATTTTGACATTCTAAATACCCTTCTGACATACCTGAACCGTCATCCAGATAAAGCACTATATCTACACCGTTTTCACGCCAATATTTAACCATGGGTCGTAAACATTTTTGTAAAAATGTAAGGCGTTGAACTCAAACCAAAAGCTGAAACTGAAAAACAATAAAACTTTCCGTTCCAAGAGAACCCTACATATGTATGTTGCTCTTTACATATGTCTAAATGAAAATATCCAGATTTTAAACCAAATTTAAATAGATATATATATATCTTTCTTAAAAAGTTGTAGAGCAACTTTCCAATCTTCGAGTTTTATTTCATTTTTCAAAACGTATAATTCAATTCAAACAGATCTAATATTAATCACTTTTTTACGGACTTTTGAATGGCAACACTTAATGGATTTACTACAAAAGGCTGAAATGGTACTTCATGCACACATCCGTTTTTCGTAAGTTCGAGAACAGCCTCTTTAACAAAATCAGTATTATCAAATTGGAGATTTATTATTGCGAAATTTCATAGGAGGTGGTAAAGTCACAAAAGGAATCATCTAACTGATTTTATAGTATTAATTATAAATTTGCTTGCTCCATTGTGTTCCCAAAAAGCTACATTTTAGATAAGCTACTTTTGACCCCTTTAGCGAATTTAGAAAAATCAACTTTATTAAAAATACTTCGCATGTACAAAAAATATATTGATGTGTCCTTGCAACAAATATTCGTCTACAAAATCAAGATACTTATCTTTTATCTTATGTTGCTGGATTGTTCTTTGTGCCAATTGTTGTTTCGATTGTTCAACAGTGTCCCAATTGGTGGCACTCATAACACATGTCATAGGAAGTCGCCTGTCGGCGACTGTTCCTCCGAAAGGGTGGCAGGTTGTACTGTTGATGGGGCATATCTGCAGAATTAGCAGGAGGTCTGGAAACAGTAGCTGAAGGCTTAGCGTAAGTTTTAGTACGGCTTTTCTTCTCCTTGATGATTTTGAGAGCTCTGTTTTCAGCGTGGCGGAGTTTTTTCTCGTCAACTGAATCTGGTGCTATTTCGTCGCTCTCGTTCTCACGCACTGTCGTCCAACAAACTGGAGTTTTATCGGCTATTTCGTTGAACTTATTTCTTTTGTTCAACTTTAAGATAAGTCCAGAAATTAAATTTATAGGAACAAAATCTTCCTTCAAAAAGCGTTTTGTAGTTTATGTAGGTCAGCAAGGACTTCAGAATAGAAGGTAAATTGAATTTGATTACCTTCACTCTTCAGTTTCACAGAAGCTTCCTTTTCCAACTTTGTGGCTAAGGAGTCGTTGCCCGACACTAACTTGTTCTTTAGTGCAGATATTTTGGAATCGAAGTACGACGTAAACAGCTGAAAGGAGCTGTCACTTATTTTTTTTGCTATGGCGCTGTTTGCTGGGTTGCTGTCGACGGTACTGGTAGAGGCAAACTAGGAAATGCAGCTTCTCTGTTAAGAACAACAGGAGTTGTAGACTTATGTAGTAGTAATTCTTCTTCGTCTTCAGAACAGTGGTCTGTCATGGTTAAGACAGGCAAGGCAGTAGTACGGAGTATGCTACTCAGCGTAAGGCAGAACTTCGAATAATAACATTATAAATTACATTTAATTTATATGAAACAACAAGCACGAAAAACACGAGCCGAAATCATACGATACATAGAATACCTGTTTCATTCGGAGAATTATACCTGCAATACGACAAATTTCACCCAATGAAAAACCATGATTGTAAACATTACAGGTATTCTAAAACACGTGTTGATGTAAACAAACACACGTGTTTTACCAAAACAAATACATGTGCTTCCGTACTATTAATAAATATATTACTCTTCCGGGACACATGGTATCACTTCTGGTGTTGGTTGTTTTTTTTATTTTTGTTTGCAAGGTAATGTTTTTCTTATGAAGTGTTTTGTTGACTTGTTTGTCTTTCCGTCCGTTTTTGTTATGTCCATGCCAGTTTCGCGTCGACTTATGACTTAACATTTGTTATGGTTTTCGTTTGATAAATTCCTTTTGCTATATTAGGACCTTATATAGGTCACTTTACGGTTAGGCTTTTTCTCTTTGGACTCAGGTAAATAGATGTCTCAATCATAACACATCAACACAATGCTGCACCACCGCTGGCACCATTTTACTTTCAGACTTTACATTAACCGTGTGTTAACGTAGACAATAACTAAAGTATATTGTTGCATGCAAAATTGCCTTTACAAATAAGTCAATAATCTAGAAAAAACTAATGAATAAGGTTTTCTTTCTGCTATTTACGATTCATTACCCTTAGACGCTTGAATTTGAAATGTTGATCATTTAGAGGGCAATGAGAATAGGCTTTGCTATATAATATATAAAAACAACAACTTTGAAGCAAATCTTACTCATAACTTCTTTCGTAATGCACTGTAACACAATTAGTACCCATATAAATACCGACAGTCTGCTAAAATATCAATCCACAATCGAACAAATAATTCGGAATTTTTATTATACCAGTTTTGTCCATTTTTTTTAGGAATGAGCATAGTTCTTCATAAAGTAAGATGTTTCAAGACGTATAACACTGAATATGTTTAATAAGACGATGTTGTCGATCTCTCAGTTGAGCATTCTAGAGTAGAGATTTTTTTCATTTTTAAGATATAGAATAAGAAGATGTGGCGTACTTGCCAATGATACAAACCTCCTCTAAAGACCAAACTACGTTAAGGTTAATAGCTATAGGTTACCGTAAAACCTTACAAATCAACATCTGATTGACATTGATTAATGAACATACCTCAGTACAATATTTCTGAAAGCCATATTTTAATGATTGTCGAAATGAGCATCTGGTGCAGAAAATAGTTGGTACCGTTTATGTTATTAATACCACTGGGTCGATACCTCTGCTGGTGGACTGGTAGTCCTCGAGGGAATCACCATCCCAGTAGCCTGTACTTGGGTACTGGCATGCAAATACGGATTTTGTGTTTTTGAAATTTCCTGTTACAAAATTTTTGAAATTATTTAAATTTAAGGAATGTATATCCCTCATGCAAAGCTTTGATTCCTTGCCCGGCTTTGGCTATACTTTGTTGTCCTGTTTGGGTAATAGCTCTTCATTTTTTTAATAAGCTTTGGATTTTTAATTATTTTGACCCCGAGCATCGCTGAAGAGATATTGATTGTCGAAATGCACATCTGGTTAAGAAAACATTGGTACCGTTTTTGTTACTACTACCACTGGGTCGATGCCTCTGCTGGTGGACTGATAGTCCCCGAGGGTATCACCAGCCCAGTAGCCAGTACTTCGGTACTGGCATGAAAATACGGATTTTGTGTTATTGAAATTTCCTGTTACAAAATTTTTGAAATTATTTAAATTTAAGGAATGTATTTCCCTCATACAAAGCTCTGATTCCTTGCCCGGCTTTGGCTCTACCTTTTTGTCCTGTTTGGTTTATATCTCTTCATCTTTTTAATAAGCTTTGGATTTTCAATTATTTTGACCCCGAGCATCGCTGAAGAGACATTGATAGTCGAAATGCGCATCTGGTGCAGAGAAATTGGTACCGTTTATGTTATTAATGTAAAACGTATGAGTCTGATTTGAACCTTGTCCTGTCCATATTTTTTATTGTTTGTCTTACGAAAACACATGACATACAAAAAAACTGTTATTGTGAGTTTATGAATATCATAGATATTATATCAGGTAAATGTACACAGTTTAGAACAATATAATATATGAATATAACATGTACATATTAAGCGATCATTTGAAGTCAACATATATATAGTTTACTTGTGAAAGAAGAATTTTTTTTTTGATCTTGTAGATATGAGTATGTTTTTTTCAAATACAGCTTAAGCACGTTAAGGTGTAAACCAGGTGTTGTTTTGTTTAATTGGTCAAAATAGTTTCTTTTTGCACATACTATAACTTAAGTTAGTTTTCTGAACCACACTGGTAGAAATTGGGCGTATCTTAGAGCAAGTATTTTCTAATAAATTGCATCTTATATAAATATCCTTGTTTCTTGTTTATCAATTACTTATGTAGATTTTTAGTATTCTCTCTGTATAAAATGAATTATGTTCATATGTATGAACAGGTCAATGCCTTTTGCCCTCTACAGTGTGGTATTTGCCAAAACATATTTTCGTAATTTAACCTTCAGTGAAGCTTGATCATTTGTGCACTCGATTAAATCACCGTCGCAATACCGAACGACTAATAAAAAGTCAGTGAGTATGAAATGTTAAGAATGCTACATTCAAAAATAGGTAAAGGACAAAATCATGTAGGCCTATGTCTATGATAATTTTTTTTCCTACATTATTACTTTTTTAATAATAAACATTGATTTCAATGATGATTTGGTATTTTTGTTAACCACCCCTAGAACGTATGTCGCTAAACAATGTTCATTCATGAATGCCAAAGTTAATAAAATATTGTTTAAGATTTTAAGCTACTTTTTACATCATTAGTCAACGCTTATGTCTTGAGTATGCGTATGTATTGTATCTAAATAATGTTCTATTTGAGAGTGTCAGGTAACACCCGGATGCGGATATAATACAAAACTCAAATATAAGGTATACTGCTGTCAAGTAACCAAGTCAAAACCTTGCAGTCTTCAAGTTTGTATCAAATTTATATTTTGAGTACTTATAAATTAAACCCAACAACATTTGTTAAATATCAGTACTTTCTTGGTAATTTATTAATACAAGAATAGTTGATTACAACTGATATATCAACATCTCCTTTTTCCCCATAAAACGATGATCTTTCACTATGATATTGCAAATCTCGACGTAAAGTGTAGCAATAGGAATGATCGTTAAATGTAAGCTATCTTGACCAACGAATTGCTTTTAGAGATCAGATGAATATGGGCCTGATTCATCTCAATGAAATTGCGGTAAACTCCTACATGTAAAGAAAAAGAACCGAATGTATGCATGATCACTGAATGCATTCACAGAGATTATTGTCAAGATGATTGTAATTTCTTGTACATTTGTCATGCATTTGAAATCCGAAAAAAAAATCAACGAAATGTTTCTTATCTTATCACATGACAATTGCTCCGTCTAACAAAACGTATTTGTTTCGGTGATGATTAATGATGAATGAGGGCAATCATTATGAAACACAATCACCGATATCAAAGGAATCAGTTGTTGTATTTTCCCTTTGTGCCACACGTTTCCTTCTTTACTTGGTATGAGCAGAACGACCAACGCAATTTATGAAGCAGCAGCTGTATACCCTTTCTAATAACCTGAGTACACTCTTAGTTCTTTTTCGTAGGGGTGATTGTTTGGACCCATAATTCTGTTGTAGCATTTGGCAATGATCGTATCTTCCTCAACATATGAATTGTTACTAACCTCCTTTAATCATTTTTACTTGAGTGTTAGTTTAAAAGATATTATTGGTATACTTCCATTATCAAAGACCTTTTTGACGTTAAAAAAAAAAGTTTGTAGGAAAACTTTAGGAAACAAGCAACTGTTTTTTTAATGAAATAAATTATGACAGCAAAGTGAGAAGGGTGAGATAGACTTTCATGAACAACAACAACTTCTATATTAGTAAATTCAGTGCATTTCGTTTATTTATCATATCAAATTAACAACATCAAATTATTTAATTTTCTGGCAAGGAGAAGCATATATAACCGATTAAGACTGTTAAGATCCAATTTACTGCGTTACTGCATTATTATGTAGGTATTTTAAACATATAAAATATACTAAAATAAAGATTTGAATGACGTTAAAGAGATCAGCAGTTTTTTAATAGTCAAAATAGACAATTTATTGAATTTGTATGTACATTGTATATTTGCTTTGTTAATTAGATTTTCTTGAATCATATATATATAAACATCGGAAAATCTTGAAAAGTCTAGGCAATTTCACGATGTTCTATCTTTGCTAAACAATGTAAACGAAAAAAGTAAGTTTGCTTTATTTCTATTAAACCATTAAAATTCTACTGTAATATCATGAAATGGGAGATGTTTGCGACTTTTATTTGTACTCATTGTATATGAGAAAAGTACTTTGAACACTCTTATTTGGCCTTATAGCTTTTTTGATTCAAGCGTTCGATGAGTCTTTTGTAGAAGACACGCGCGTCTGGAATACACAATGTTAAGCTTGGTATCTATAATGAGTTAATGTTAATTGTCAAACCCTAATGTGTTCAACGTCATTACAAGTTTGATATGCATTTGATGTACATTAATTATACTTTTAAGATGTTAAGCTACAGCGCCATTGCTTTGGTACTTTCAAGCAGGTCTATATTATAGGTGTTACTTCTATTTTTTGAGCCAAAACCACCTTTGACATCTGAAAGAAAAAAATGAATATATCCGTTTCTTTGATTAAAGAGTAGGACATTATAACAGATACATAAATACTAATATTTTATATTTTGTTAACAATTTAAAAAATCAGCTTTCCTCGATGGTTATTCAAAAAATGAAGATAAAGCGAACACCAATATTGCCATTTACCAGCGGTTAAGTTATTTTTGTAGCTTTATTCAGTGGCTGGCTGATTTTGTCCTGTTTTACTACATATAACATGTATAACACGTTAGAATTAAATACATATTTCGGATTGTCTGGTTTGATATTTTAATTTCCATGCGTTTTTTGTTGTTTATTAAACAAAAAGCTCAATGGCATCATTAGCAAGAGTTGTCCAGAAAGTTTGTCGACAACAGGTAAAGCATTTCAATATATAGTTGTTTTTCACAGTGGTCTTTCAACTTTTTTATGAAAATACAAATTATTAAGTCAATTTAACAAATCCATCATTTACTGTTTCCTATAAACCAGTTGGTACGTGTTTATTCTTCTTTTTTGTACATGTATAATTTATTTTCTTAACATGTTAATATTATGAAATTTTGGTTTCACCATATATGAAGTTAGTATTTATATAACCTGTATCAATGAAATGTAAAATCATTCGCCCTGCGCACAATTCTTGAATGTTATTACCCAAAACTAGTGTGCTTTGTCATGTCAGCGCATCCTGGAATTTTAAGTCTCAAACTCAATGCTTAAATCAAATTTCTCATAGAAAGCGTTAAGAAACAAATATCTACCAAAGCACAATTGCATCCCTTATTTGTGATAAATATATGCTAGTTTACTGAATTTGTTTAAGATGCATGCCACAATCTGAATTAACTTCTGTTTGTTATACGCAGGTAATAACAGCATACCAATCTAGTCATGGTTGTACTTTGACACCGCGATGGTTAAGACAGTAAAATATAACATAACAAACTGTAATTGAAACATACGTAAAGCATCTTATTGTACAATAACACTCTTGTAAGACATTTCGTACAAAATATAATGGGTTGAACATCAAACAAAGATTAATAAAAAAAAAGAAAGGTGAAAAGACACAAACATAAAATAAACTTACCCACAGTTTTCACAGTCGCTAAAATATAGCATTATTAAAAACTAAAAATAAAGTTAAAAATTTCATTGACATCATAATTTGTTACTGAAATTATCAGTATTTTACAATGACTAAATGCATGTCGAATTTGTACATGAAACCTATTTCCATAGATGTTTATTCCGTCGGGTAACGTATTACAAAAAGAAAGAAATAAAATAGTTGACAATATATGCATGCATGGCACTGTGCATTCATTCATACTAATGACTGGCCTGAATTTAGTAAAATTGTATAGGAATGCACATGAGATGTTAAAATCAATGAGAACTATCATTTATCATTGAAATAATTAGGAAACAAAACATTTATGGTTTTTAATCTGATAGTCATCATACTATCATTTCAATTGATCACTTTTTGTGTACATTTTTTTTTCTCGATTTTTTCATTTATTCTACTTAAATCAATGTTAGTCTATACAATAGCGTTTATTGTTATGTTTATTATCTATCAAAATGTGTGTCTGAAGTCTGTCAGTTTTAAATATTTCTCTTTGTATCGATATATTTTCCATTTTGACAAGCATCACTTAAAACAATATAAATGAATTTATGTTTATTTATAATGGGATATATGAATTTAGTTTGAAGCTTTTCAGTAATTATGTAACTTCTATTGCAGAATGATTTAAATTGCATTTATAATGCCTAAATACTTTTAGTTTCCATAATATCAAACAAGAGGTCAACACTAAAGTAAAACGATCATATATTAAATCATGATCAGCTTTTCTAATTTTCCGATATCAAATCAGAATGTTTATGTTTAATTTTCAATATTGTTTCTTAAACTGTATCTATAATGTCATGACCAAACCAAAGTGTATAGGTTATAAAAGATACCAGAGGGACATTCAAACTCATAAGTCGAAAATAACCTGACGAAACCATAACTTAAAAAGAAAAAAGACAAACAGACAAACAATAGTACACAAAACTCAACAAAGGAAACTGAAGACTAAGCAACACGAACCCCACAAAAAACTGGGAGTGATCTCAGATGCTCCGGAAGGGTAAGCAGATCCTGCTCACAAGATGAAAGTTCGATTATTGTCCCAATCAAGTGGTCACTGTTCAATTGAAATAAAAAAACAAACTATTGCTGACTTTGACTTTGACTTTGTGTATGTAATCGGTTTAATATTAGTCTATGCTATATTGTATAGAAAATACGTAAATGTTTATAGTTCTACAAAGTAAAACTTACAAATAGTTTCCTTTTCCATACATGAAAATGTTGCTGTAAGATAAAACAGAAACATGATCCGAATTGTCGTGGAGTAAACTTACATATTATTCTTTGAAAAGTATTGTTTTTCGAATTTCTTATATATGTATGCCTTTATATCTGTGGTACCATGGGCAAGGCTTGTCATTTTACTGTTTAGAAATGAATTATTTTTACCAAATAAACTATTTCGAATTAATTGTCTGTATACATATGACGCTAAGGTTTAAATGTAAAATCAATGCGCTCGTATGCACCTGGCTTAAACTATTGCTTTTTGCACGTGTTCATCTATAAAGCAAATGGAACATTTTCTTTGAGGGGGGTTTTCATTTAGCTTCTTCACAGGAAATACAGAAAGAGAATGGGTGTATTAAATTGTTTGAGACATAGATATAGAAAGTGTTTTTAAAGAGTTTGAGTTTAATTATCACACAAAGATTATGTTAAACATCAACACATAATCTTCTACAATAAATGGAAGCGTAAACCATATGAATTGGTTCAAGTAAGATCAACATATACATGCAGTGAATTTCGTCGTACATAAAATTCAATAAAAAAGATAAAATTGGCTTTCGTTAAACATGCTTAAATATTACAGTAAAATATTGATCGTTTTCAATTCAAAGATTTCATCATAAAAAAAAATTATAAAGAAAAAGATTAATATGACTTGCCTTTATTCAAAATAGTACGATATGAATTATGACAAACAAATTGTGAGCTTCCTTTATTCCAATTCAGGAGACAACAACGAAACATATATGTGATTTTCAAACATACTTTTTTTTGTCGTACATACAACACAATATAACAGGTACAATTGGCTTGGCTCTCATTATAATATTACAGTAAAATATTTATCGTTTTAAATTCAAATACTTCATCAAAAACAATTTGTTTAGAAAAGGATTAATACAAATTGATGCCACTGACTTAAGTCTCGCCTTTGTGTAAACTATGCAAAACATCAAAAGTCAATGAACCATGACTAAAGGTGGAGTGTCAAATAACCTGCACCGAAATAAAATCTGCAGATGCTGATAAAACCGAATACTAAATACCGTTGACTATGTTAACCATACAAAGATTTCAGAGTCAACGACCCATGATCGGGGGGGGGGGGGGGGGGGGGGGGGGATGGCCATACAATCTACAAGGAAATTGTATTTTGTATGTTATATGCAAATATAACATTTTTAACGTGTCGGTTTTCATTTTACACGTGATGAAATTACCTACTAATAATTACCAAAGAAAAATGTTTAGGTGTCAAAAAATATGTGTATGAAATTCGTTAAACGTTGAATATTTAAGATTTTCAATATTTGCGATACTTACGCAATATGATGACTGAAATAGAAAACACGTCATGTGTAATGAAAATCATCAGTTCGTTTTAGCTATAAGAGTACAAGTACATGTAACAAACAGTACTGTAAAATATTTACAAATGATATAATGGTGATATTAATTTGAATTAAAAGTATAGACTGTTCGGTTTTGATATAAATCTATAAATAGATGCAAAAATAAACTGATAATACTTATAAGTACAACGTTTCAAATATGCATGACGATAAAACAATACAGTATTTACGTAAATGAGACAGCCCATCAGAACACGGCAATACACAGAAAAAGTATCAACACCAGATGAAGTGGATTGTAAAACTCTGAATTACACAATTTCATTATGTTAATCCTGATGAGTACATTATTTTAGTAACATTTGCATAATATTACTATATGATGAAATTATTTAATGGGATTTATAGTTAGTTTGGTATGACAAGGAACTTCATAATTAATATATGAATACAATGGCAAATAGCTTTAACTTGAAAGAGACAACAATTGTCTATACATATTACCAAATGAGAGAAGATATGAGATTAAACTAATATGTATAAGAATGATAGACATCTAAGAAAATACTTACTGACAAACACAAGTTAATGCTACACAAAAATATGTTCATGTGACAAATTAACACTACCAAAAACCCATGTAAACATGGTAAAGAAGACACTAATATTGAAATTCCCTGTGTTACTTCAGTTGAAAATGTTGATATGTCAAAAAATGCACGTTATTTATAAACGCTGGTAGTTCATTTGAAAAAAAAATTATATTTCTACAATAATAAAACATATAGCATTTACTGGAATAAAAATCAAAGTTCTAAACATGTCTGTACAAAATAACGTTTTGTATGACACAGACTGATTAACCATTGAACATATGCTCTATATCATAATATCTAAGAAAATAAAAAAAAAAGATAGGACAAATATTTCTAAAAAGAACATGCAGTTTTGTACACATGTGTGTAAGGTTCAACGAAGTTAACCACAACGCAACCTTATTAATAGTTCCAAAACCTCAACATCAATACAGCATGTTTTGTTTGTATTTTGGACTCTTTAATCTTTTATTACTTGTTATAGGACATTAGTGTATCAGATTCAATAACACGAATTGCTATAATACTAGATATGATATGCAATATTTTACAAAAACTGAATCCTGGTTTCTTGACTTTAAGTATCGAATAAAAACACAGGATGTGTCAAAGTGGCCTTTATTAACTTGTGTAATGCAAATCATAAGATAAATATAAACGATTACTTGAAACCATTGCATGGCAATGGTGCTAAATAGTCATGTAGAAATCACCTTTGCGAGCAAATGATATATACAGTCAGGAGCCTGTTGTTGAGAGGTTGTCGTTTGTAGATGTAATTTATAAGTGTTTCTCGTTTCTCGTTTTTTATATAAATAAGACCTTTGGTTTTCCTGTTTGAATTATTTTACACTGGTAATTTTGGGGCCCTTTATAACTTGCTGTTCGGTGTGAACCAAGGCCTCTGTGTTGAAGGTCATACTTTGACCTATAAATGTTAACTTTATATACATTGTGACTTGGACAGAGGGTTGTCTCATTGGCACTCATACCACATCTTCGTATTCATATTCCTGTAGATTAACCATTAACACATGACAAGTGTTGCATTGGGAAGAAGTTTACATTTTTCTATTCTATACGACTTCACATTATCTTAAACTCACTTATCCCAGAAAGTTATAAACAAAAATGTATGCACGTTTACAGTAGTTTTAATTGGAACTGAAGATTTTAAAGTCAATTATATGTTTTAACTGAATAGGTACATGTAGGCTTACATACTATACATGTATACTCACTCCATAGGTTTTTCTCTACAAAACAAAATGCATAATAAAATGACTTCGCTACAATCATAATACTTTTAACCGTAATAACTTATGAGTAGGTTATGTTATTTTTTTATTTGATATTTATTCCACTATATTTTGTCCTGAATGAACTTGAAACTGTAACATCACGCTGCTTCAGTGATTGATCATTAAGTCATCTTTTCATAAAGATAATGGTGTATAAGTTTTCAATAGAAATCAACCTTTTTATATAGTCAACAGATGGTCATCAGTAAGACCAGATACATGTTTTGTTCATTTTCGGATTTGCCACATATTATTTATCTTTAAACGAAAGCATGTCTACATAAAAAAACAATTTTAAAACACACCTCTTCTGTAAATCTTTTTATTCTTAATATGTGTATTTTGCATGGTTAATACTGTATTCTGAAATAAGGCCTTATATCATTTTCCTTGATTAAAGCGACAGAAAGTAAAAGAACCAATTATGTTCATCAACTTTAGGCAAAATAAATGTTTATATAACTTAAAGTCATTATAAACACAAACATTACAAACAATGAATGCCAAATTGTGAACACATAGTACTGTAATGGATACAATACACTAACAAAACATTTCTTTTTTTATTTTTATGGTCACAATTAATGAATGATCGATGTTCAATAGGTAGTTGTAATTATGTATTCATACTTACTCAGAAAGTTTTTCTCTCCTAAAAGATTGATTGAATTTATTTCAATATGTACTGTTGAATCTGATTCTTCTAATTAATTTCATCATCTATTATTTCGGGTTAAATTATTATGCATAGGAATACATATAATCTTGCAAATCATATTCTTTCCTTTCGTATTTAGTGCACTTGATTAGAATTAATCATTGCGATGACAAATGAGATATTTGTTGTAATTTTCTTCCTTTTCTCTCATTTTCTGTTGTTATCAGACCCTGTTCCCCAATCATTGTTTTTTCGTTGAGTCATTTTCTTTCCTTGTATCTGTCTGAAAGTGATTTCATGGTTTTCTAAATCATGTTTTCTTAGAATTAATCTATTTGTTAGGTTATTGCCATCTGGTATCATCTCATAATTCTGACCTTTTGTTTTAATAAGTAAGTGTTGTGCAGTGTTTTTCCCCTACGTTTTACAATATTTTTCTTGTGACTAACTTAGATAACGGGTATTCTTGGAAGGGATCGTTTCTCGAAACACTGTGGTTTATCCAAACATCTTCCCACATTTAACCTAAATAAAACTGTATTCTTACCCACAACTGTTGCAAAAGTATCCGTACAGTGTCTTTGTTGGCTCTTCTCTGAAATCAGAGATATGGAAATAAAAACTGATGACAGAGAAACTGTAAAAAAATAAAACGATGAATACGCATATCAAAATGTGTGTGTGTGTGTTTTGCAATAGTTGTTCAAATATTTATGATTTATGTCACACAATGATTTACACATAATGTCCGTATAATTCATTTCATCTCTAATGAAAAGTTCTACTACGTTTCTTGCATGTTGCAATTCACAACTTCGTTGTAATAAACATACCCAACTGTTAAATTCAAATGATTTATACAGGGACTGAAACTTACACAAATAAGAAGACTGTATAACTCAATTCAAAACGGCCAACAAACACACAGTACGGATACTTTTGCAACAGTTGTGGGTAAGAATAATGATTATAATAAAAAAAAATGATATGTCTTTTAATTATGCAATGTCATGTATCATTTTGTAAAGTAAAGACCTTTGTTAAATTGAGAATAAAAATTGAGAATGTGTCAAAGAGACAACAACCCGACCAAAGAGCAAAACACAGCCAAGGCCACCAATGGGTCTTCAACACAGTGAGAAAATCCCGCACCCGCTGGCGGGCTTCAGCTGGCCTCTAAACAAAATGTGTGCAAGTTCAGTCAAAATTGACGTCATACTAAACTCAAAAGCAAATACATGAACTAAAATTGAAAAACATACAAGGATAAAGACAAAGGCCAAAGACTCCTGACTTGGGACAGGCGCACAAATGCGGCGGGGTTAAACATTTTTTGTGATATCTCAACCCTCCCCTATACCTCTATAAGGGTAGACTGGTTCACAAATCTTGATATTTCATATTTTACGAGCAAGTAAATAATATATGAATGGGGCAATCTTGATAAATCAGTTGAAGAGGAACAGATGATACAATGAGTAAAAAGAAATGGGAAACAACAGTAAACAAAAATTCTCCCTTAAAAAGCATTAGACTAAGCATCGGAAACTCTATCAAATATTTAGTGGACTAATGTCTCTGTACAAAGTAAGAGGTGCCTGTTCTACTATCTACGAATGAAAGTCATTGAATAAGCTTATATACAGATATGAATATAATCTACAAAGTACCACTGTTTTATGTATCAAATGCATTATTTGAAAATACATTCATAAACATATTAAATTAGCTCCTATACCATCACGCCCAACTGCAAGACATAAATATGAAATAATAATTATAAAACATGCATTAATTTGAATGTTGTATTTAGTGACCCATTTATACCTGCTATTTATTTTAGTTACTTCTCAGTTACAATATGACTGATGTCACTAGTGAAACAGAAACTGCTAGCACTTCCAAAGCACCTTGCTTAGTTCCAATTTGTATATGGTGGAGTGTCATGTTGCTCAATTTATTATATTAATGCAAACAACTGAAAATGACGCTTTATGCATGATATCAGCATCAGTGTAGCTTTTTCGTCAATTGCATATTGAAACGCATTGTTACGTTCAATATGTTGTTTAAAGTTTATTGTGAATATCCCAAAACCAAGCACATAACAAAAGGACTTTTTTTCTATGAAAGTAGGATGCATCTTGTAAATATAAGGGAAATACCTGGTCTCTTTCTTTGGCGTCTGCTCTACACTGTAAACTATTTCTCTGAAGAAAAAAAAAAAAAAACAGGCAAATATTTATCGGTAGTCATATTTCTCCTCGTACCACAATAATATGAGTTCATGGTGTAAAATGAAAACGCATTTAATCTTTCACGCTAAAAACCATTATGCATACTTTAAAATATTTTCATAAAACTATTTCCAGTATACTGCATGTGCGTTTACCATATTTTATATACCTTTTGCTTGTGTGTGCATTTATTGTGTCGTATACAGCGTAATACTATTCGTTAACTAACGAAAAAGTAAAATAACAAAAATGCCGAATTCCGAGGAAAATTCTAAACGGAAAGTCCCTAAGCAAATGGCAAAATCAAAAGCTCAAACACATCAAACGAATGGATAACAACTGTCATATTCCTGACTTGGTACAGGCATTTTCTTATGTAGAAAATGGTGGATTAAACCTGGTTTTATAGCTAGCTAAACCTCCCACTTGTATGACAGTCGCATAAAATTCCTTTATATTGACAACGATGTGTGAACAAAACAAACAGACATAACAGGTAAAAATTTCAAAAAACGAAATGGGGTACAGCAGTCAACATTGTGTAATCTTAATCACTATAAAAACAAACAAATATGTTAACAAAGAAAAACAAAAAGGCAAATAGACAAAGCAAGTTAGCAAAAAAGAAAGACAAGAATTCCAAATTTTACCATAGCACAATAACGCAATAACGGGATGTATAAGTTTCGAGCCACGTCAAATGGATATTACCAAAAATAGAATAAAAAGTAAAAGTAAAAATGTGCCCTTGTAAACCATATTATGCGTTGCTGTGTTGCGTGTTTGTGAGCTTGTTTTTAATACTGTGTGCAACGGGTGTGTTAACTGTGTTCAGTTTTTTTTTTTACACTGTACACCATGTGCGTTAGCTTATGCGCGTTAGCTTATGCATTTATCGTGTGCTGTTTTATCGTACACATTTGGTGTACCGTGTACAGAGTGTGCATTAACTATTTGGTGAGTTTAAGTGTATCTTTAATGTAACATGAATAGCTGGTCAGTTTACAGATGAGTCATGTTCTTTTTTTTATATTTGTGTATATGAACAGCCTTTCGGAGGCGAATTTTTATATTTGTATATAATTACATTGTAAACTGAAGTAATATTGTGATCACACACATTATATTAAACTTAAAACTTTAAAAAAAAAAAGGTAATTAATTATTTTCACAGGATTATTGAAATCTTGTTTTTCAAAATTTTGAATAAAGTTATTTTACTGTTATTTTACTTATTGCCTTAGAAAATAAAAATTTGATTGCATATTTTGTATAAAATATTAACAAATTACATTCAAAATTATAAAAAAAAGAAAAAAAAAAATGTTTGTACAATGTTTTCGTAGGTGTGCATTTTTGTTTCTGATTTACACAGATTCATGAGTATATCTTTATGACTCTGATATTAGTGCTTTGTATTTACATTACTCTTCGTAATTCTGAGTCCTAAATGATTAAAATACTAATCCTATGTCCACCTGTCGCTTACAAAGATCTGATAAATCAACGTCTACTTTCTGATTTAAAGAGCTTCGGGGATCTGTGATTCTTTTTTATTGATTCACACCTTGACAAATGTTGAGGCAAATATTTGATTGACTAATGTATGTATTACTAATAAAACAGAAAGTAGAACGGAGTTTTGTCAGAGCATAGAACAAGGATGGTTATTCTAATTAGATTGGTGTGTATCATGCACACGTGTAACTCCCTGTTCGTGTAATTGCCTTAGTTATCCCTTGATGCAATTGTACGTCTGCCTTGCGTGTCACCTCTAGTTACGGATGATACTTGACGAAGAGACAAGAATTTCAAATGTATAATTATAACCAAAAACATATTAACTTATAACAAAAGTCATTCATTGGTAAATGAATAATCACCTGAATAGGTGAAAACAAACCATTGGCCTTACAACACTTGTCTCGAGTTAATAAACTTACTGGAACGATATGTCTCCAAATAGATTGAATATTTCTCGTTCTGATACATTTTTTTTGTTATATTCCATAGTCGGAATGACCGCTGGCTGCTTTTCAACTTCAACATCTAACTCGGATGTAATATTTTTCAATTGTGTGAGAAGTTTAGTAGCATCGGCAATTTTCTGGCTCTCAGTAAGGGCAGTCTGACATTTTTCGAACTTTGCTAAATCATTTTGAAACCCACTTCTAATTGATTGAAAGACCTTCAGGTTTGCTGTCTCTTTTTCTTCAAATGATGTAATGAGGGCTTGTACTTTCTTGTCAATCCACTGCTTCATCTGTTTCCCATCTTCTGTAATAACACGAATAGCTCTTTTTATGTCGCTCTGGTACTTTCCCATGCCTTGTTCAATTTTGTCTAGATTTGTGTTAACGGATTTAATCTTCGAGTCAATTACCTTTTTCACTTTAGTCTGTAATTCCTGTGCCGATTCGTTGATTTCAGACGTATCATGCGTTTTGTGTTTTTTTACGATACACATTTTACATATTGGTAAATCACAATCAATGCAGTAAAATATGAATTTTTCGTCGTGTTCTTTGCATACCAGTTTTCTTTCCAGGTTGATATTTTTCTCACTAAGAAAGGTATGATTTCTACTTATTTTTGACCTTAAATGTAAAGTTTTGCAATTTTCACACATCCATTGGTCGCATTGTTCACAGTAGATATGCCCTGGTCCTCTCATACAGATATCGCAGGACTTTGAAGCAGATTGTGCCATTATTGGTTGTTTCCTTTACGTAATCAGTAACCAGGTATTTCTAATCAATTATATATGTCAGAAAGTTAAATCATTAAGATACGATTTTTTGTTCACCAAATTATTACATATTAGTTTTTGTATAAAATTGAGAATGGAAATGGGTAATGTGTCAAATAGACAATAACCTGACCAAAGAGCAGAAAACAGCCGAAGGCCACCAATGGGTCTTCAACATAGCGAGAAAATCTTGCACCCGTAGGCGGGCTTCAGCTGGCCCCTAAACAAAAAACGTGTGCTAGTTCAGTGAAAATGGACGTCATACTAAACTCCAAAACATAAATATGAACTAAAATTAAAAAAACATACAGGACTAACAAAGGCCATATGCTCCTGACTTGGGACAGACGCAAAAATGCGGCGGGGTTAAACATGTTTTGTGAGATCTCAACCCTCCCTTATAGCCAATGTAGAATAAACAAGCACACAGCAATACGCACAGTAAAACTCAGTTCAAAAGAAGTCCGAGTCCGATGTCAGAATAGGTAACGGAAGATGAGAATTCTGTAATAATGGTGTTGTCATTCTGAAAAAGTCTGAAGAATAGGTAACAAAAAAAATCAAAACAAAATGACAATGATACATAAATCAACAAAGGACTACTAGCAGTTACTGACATGTCAGCTCCAGACCTCAATTAAACTTATTGAAAGATTATGTTTTCATCATATGAAAATCAAGCACAATCTCTCCCGTTGGGGGTTTAATATCATACCATATAAAATATATGAGAAGAACATAACCCGTATCATGCAAACAACTGGTTTTAGAATAAATGTGTTTATTTCCGATGCAAAGACCCTATAAGTGAATCAATAATAGTATCAAATTATGCCATCTTAAATGATCTGACAACAGTATCATAACTATATCCTTTCTGAATAAGTCTGTTTAAAGGTTTGGTTAGCTTTTGAGGTGATTGCCGACATTTTTGTACTTTTTTATAGAATATTACCATAAAAGATTGGATGTGAAAAACCTGAACGTATAAGATGTCTGCATGTTGATTTATATTTACGAATGATGTCCTTGTACTGATGATAAAATTAAGTTAATGTTTTGACTAGTTTGTGATATCGAAAACCCTGGTGTAATAATTTTTTCAGTAATACAGAGATTTCTTACGTTAAAATCAAATATGTTGATACATACACGAGCGAATCGAACACGTTGAGATATATAAACATCATAAGATGGTGAAAAGGAAACATCACCATCTAAAAATGGATATTTAACTGTAGGAAATGAACAATCTATCTCTTTTATCATAAATTTTGGTGTTAAACTTCCCGTTAAAGATATATAGATCAAGATCCTGGAATGGGCAGTGTTCATTGTTAGTAATAGCTTTATTTAAAGTTGGTTCAGCAGCATATATCTCTTTAGTGTACATACTGAAGTAGTCATTATTGAGAGCCAATATATCATTCAAATATCTAAAAGTGTTATTAAATTTTTGTATCAGGTGTTGTTTCGATGGGTCTTTGCTGATTTCAGTCATAAATTGTAACTCATGACAATGCAGAAACAGGTCCGCAGTAAGTGGTGCACAGTTAGCCCCAATTGGAATTCCGATAACTCGACGATATCCATAGCGAACAAATATGTTATCTCTTAAAAATGCAAGGGTAGTTATAGTATCAAAGCAGGTCTAATTTACATAGTTCTTTTGTTTGTTGTTACTAAAAACATGACCGAAAAAAGTTTGAACATATATATTTGCATTCTGACTTTTTAAAAGTCCATTTAATTAGGTGAATGATTTTTTTCTTAATAAGATTATTAGGCAAAGTGGTATATAGGGTAGAAAAATCAAAACTTTGAAAAAATTCGAAATCACCAATGCATGCAATTTTTCAAGTACTTCCAACAAATTTTTGACACTCCAAAAGTAGTTAATTCCACTAATTTCAAAGGCTTTATTTGAACATTTTATTACCAGGTTTTTGATTGTACCAAGGGTACTAGTAAGTAGAATAGACAGTTTAGTAGTGGAACAATGGCTTGAAGATGAAATAAATCTATATTTGTAAGGTGTTGTGTGCAGCTTCGGAAGCCAGAACATAGTTGGAACTTTCATTGTATTTGGTTCTGCTTGTAAAGAGGTAGCTAAAGGTTTATGTTTGTTACAGATGTCATTTTCCGAAAATGGAGTCAGTTGGAATGTTGGTGAATTCGTGATTTCCTTTTGCAGAACCTCAATGTAAAATTTATGTCAAACAATAATGATATTATTAGCAGCCTTATCAGCCAGGACAAAAACAAATTCCATGGCAAGTTCTTTTAGCTTATAATTGATACGAGAAATAGGGCTATTATGATTTTTGTTAGGAGTTAAATGTTCTTTAAAATGTTTTACAAGAATATCAACTATGGTCGTTACTGAATTAAAAACGAATTTAAGGATTTCTTTTCAGCTTTTTCTCGTTTTATCTATTTCGAGCAGTAAGTATGGAGTGAGTTGTGGATGATGTTACGACACTCATTCCAATTAATAATTGACGGGGAACGATATTTAGGTCCTTTACTGGGGAATGATTTCAACTCTCGGTCATGAATGATGTTAAGGTCTCCGGTTATATCATGGCATATAGGGCCATACGTGTATTCGGAATTACTGCAATCTCATGACGTAGGTGTATTGTCATAGATATTAACATCTATACACACTTCGCTATAATCAAACACATATTTCCGGGTAGATTTTTTGTAAACATAACAAATAAGAGGGAGTTCAGTATTATCAAAATAGCCAGGAATTTGTTCTTTAACAGAATGATCATTAAAAATACTGCCAATATTTACAAAATCAAAACCTTTATTGACATATTTGATTTTAATAAAATATTTTTATGAATTTCTGGGCGATCAATTTTGGGAAACAGTTAAGAATAACAATGTGCAATTATAATCTGGACGATTTCATACTTAGGACTGCTATATGGAATGGTGTTGCAATCCTCTAAAATTTGATGTAATTTATTAACTGGTAAAGAACAGAGCTTGGTAAACAGATAATGTCTGCTGTTGTTTTTTGAAATAGTAATTAGGTCCGAAATATTTGTATTGTGGTACGAAATTTTCTTTGATTGCTATTTATTCTACGCCCATGAGAACGGTCTTTACGAACAATTTTAGAAACTATATCCAAAACCTTAAAAGAATCGGTTCTTGATATATTACCAATTCCCATGAATTTATCATTAAGACCGAGAAGATAGACTGTTTATTTTCCGTGATCGTACAAACTTTGAATGAGATTCCCCAGGCTGCTTATTTACTACTTCTGAAGGTTGAACTGTTAAATATTTAATAGAATGATTGTGCTTCTTAAGGTGTTGATGAATGATACTTTTGAATTTATGAGGTCTTTTAAACAAAAAAGGTGTTCTTGCGTGCGTTCAGATAAATAGCGTCCAGTTTCACCTACGTACTGAATACCACATCCCGGTTTGTTTCATGTGAGTAAATAGAGAATACTGTTAGTTTTTCAATTTATATCAGTTTCAAAATTTAAGGAAAATGTGCGACCATTAAACACGGACCTTACCGTATTGTTGATGGAAAGACGGGCCATGCAAGTCATTTTTTGGCATGACACTTATCGATAGAAGGGTAACCACGATTTTTATGATAAAACATGTTATCGATTGAAGTATTTTTAGGTAAACTTATTTTAAACAACTTGTTGTACTAATTATTTCCGATGAACCGGTCTTATATGAATTGACTTTGTTTCAAAGTTTAAAAAATTGAAATGAAATTACTTACATACTGCGCAACTTGTTTGTTTAATTTAATGCGTTTATCTATGATAACTATATCTGATCGTCCCATATTGTACATGTATGAATATAATATATCTCGCGTGTTTATTTATAGCTGATAATATGTGGCTTTATAGGTCACTACTTATAACGATATCTAATTGTAGTGTTGAAAGGAGAAGATTGGTATTTTGATTTTAAATGTTTGTTAGTTTTTTACAAAATTGTACTCAGCATTGCATAAAAAGCAGTTCCTTGCACTGACATTTCGATTAAAATTCATACATACACATTATAAATGAAATATAAACTCAAATCGTTTTTATTTATGTGTAGGGGACTGAGGATTGTAGCACAACACAGCACTGAATCTGTATTTCCGTGGAAGACAAAAAATCAGGCATTATTTTTCTTTTATAACCCTGTGTACAGGCATTTTTATGTAAAAGAGTATGGAATTTAGAAATAAAACTCTAAAAGTCTAAATGTGGCGTCAACTATTTCGTTAAAGCATTCAGTCATTGTAACATTGCTTAAAAAGGAATATTTGTGTTTATCTCAACTTGAAATAGACATATTTCGTGGTCTAGATCTTATGATAGTCGTGTGCAAGTTTGTTGATGTGCCGATAGTGTCACATTCTTTATGACGACATTTGTACTTCACATTGTGACAGATGCATGCAGAGCACAAGACGAGTACCTATACGTATGGACCAAGTGTAGTTTTACAATTTACAGTTTCCCCCTTTATTTGAATTGTTAAATGTGATGTTCTATATTTTAACATTGGCAAACTAGTGTTGCCTCTTATGGAGTCAAAACGTACGTTATCTGTACAGTCTTGATAAATTGTGGTCGTCTGAAGATAGAGAATGTAATATTTCCGAAATTTAAAACAAATTAATGTGTTTTGACCTTTTGTCTTCGTAAGACAAATATCATAGGCAACGTACGAATATACAACGAGCAGGAGATAGATATAAGAAGATGTGGTATGAGTGCTAACGAGACAACTCTCCATTCAAGTCACAATTTATAAAGTAAACCATTTAAGGTCAAAGTACGGACTTTAACACGGAGCCTTGGTTCACACCGAATAGCAAGCTATAAAGGGCCCCTAAAATGACTAGTGTAAAATCATTCAAACAGGAAAACCAACGGTCTAATCTATATAAGAAACAAGAAACGTGAAACACGTATGATCCACATCAACAAACGACAACCACTGAACATCAGATTCCTGATTTAGGTTTGGTGCAAACAAATGCAGCGGTTCTTAACGTTTTAATAGGCGCCAACCTTCACCAAACCTGAAACAATAGTGTAACATCACAACATAGAAAGACACACTATAAAATATCAATTGAAATGGCTTAACTCAATCAAAAGACATATTAACAAAAACAAGTGAACATACACTGCACGAATACAACTGATCTATGACACAATGTAAATACAAAATTATTAAAACAAGGGGGTTAGATGTAAAACAATATCAGAAAGACAACCATAACCTTGGACAAAATACCGCCCCAAAAAAATAACGTACACAGGTAGATAAAGATAATTTTGTCGTTAGGTAAACAATGGAGTACGGAAATTTATATTACAAAATAAATAATTTTGAAGTTCATAGTACGAGACCAGAAGTGAAAATTTATCGTCATACCAAACACTTATCAAAGGTGGAAAATATTAAAAATAGTGAGACGAGATATATAAATAAGTAAATAAAACAAAATGCATTACAAAATGTATCAACAGGTCAAATTAACATGAAAGTACGATACAGATACTATGTTTTTGTCGTTGCCTCTGCTTGTGGACTGATAGTCCACGAGGATATTACAAGGCCAGTAGCCAGGACTTCGGTACTGGCATAAAAATACGAATTTTGTGTTATTAGAATTTGCTGTTACAAAATGTTGGAAATTATTTAAAATTAAGTAATGTATCTCCCTCATGCAAAGCTCTGATTCCTTGCCCGGCTTTGGTTTTACTTTTTTGTCGTTTTTTGGTTAATAGCTCTTCATCTTTTTAATACGCTTTGGATTTTCAAATATTTTGCCTCGAGCATCACTGAAGAGACATTGATTGTCGAAATGCGCATCTGGTGCAGAAAATTTGGTACCGTTTATATTATTATTACCACTGGGTTAATGCCTCTGCTGGTGGACTGATAGTCCCCGAGGGTATCACCAGGCCAGTAGCCAGTACTTTGGTACTGGCATGAAAATACGGATTTTGTGTTATTAAAATTTGCTGTTACAAAATGTTGGAAATTATTTAAAAGTAAGCAATATATCTCCTTCATACAAAGCTCTGATTCCTTACCCAGCTTTGGCTTTACTTTTTTGTCGTTTTTTGGTTTATAGCTCGTCATCTTTTAAATTAGCTTTGGATTTTCAAATATTTTGGCCTCGATCATCACTGAAGAGACATTGATTGTCGAAATGCGCATCTGGTACAGAAAAATTAGTACCGTTTATGTTATTATATCAGTACGTGTGAACATATTTTTTAATCAGCCTCGAATAAATATTACAGAAACACGTTATATATTATAACGATTATAATATTGAATGAAATTCTCAAATAATATGAAAAGTAAAGAGGCGGAAGATACAGAGTCGACATAAAACCGAGAAAATCATTGTGAAAAACAAAACGAACGACGAAAAAGGCAAACACCAGTTTACAAAACGCTACAGAGAAAAACAACGACTGAGCTGCACGAACCTTACAAAAAAAAACCCAGGGATGATATCAGGAGCATTAGTACAGGAAGGGAGGTTCCCGTAATATTGTTCATTCATGACGGAAAGTATGTAATATTGCAAATGTTGCAGACACTTTTGAATTTATAGTAAAAATAGTCAGTTCGTTTACGAATTATAAATTTGAATATCCCTTTGGTATTCTCCGCCTCTCTTTTTCAATTGAAAATGAAATCAAAATTTGTTTGATATCCAGTTGATCTGTTTTCACATTATTAATCGTGAATCGAAACACTTCAATTTATTTCTCCTTCCTTACCTTGTTTTACATTGAAAAACAATTTTGTTTTGGTTTATTTTATTATCGGTTCATGATTTTATGATCAAACGAGAAACAAATTACTCAGCAAAGAATAACTCATTGCATAATAAATGCCAAAAAAAAAGAATGAATCTTCCAAGACATTCAGATAACAGTAAGTTTTATCATAATTACAATATTTAAGTGAATTATTGGAATTTTGATCCAGAATCAGGAATTTAAGCTTGATTTGCAGAAAGTGATTTCAGAAACTTGTTTTTGTTCCATTAATTAGGTGATATTTTAGCGCATATGTTATGTTCATTGAACAAAACTACAAGATGTCGGACAACATAATGCTTTTAAGTAATAAATCAATTAAACGAAACAACTAAACAGTACAAACTGCTCAGAGTCTGAAAAGACCATATGTTGTGCTCGACCAGTAAGGAGCACAGATTTTACTTGACAAGACTCGACAGTACTTAACTGTACTTAACTGTACTCGACTTTGGTCTCGACTTTACTCAGACTTTACTCAGACTATACCAAAATTATCAAGTACTTAATCAGACTTATTAAGTAAAGTCGAGACCTAAGTCGAGTACAGTTAAGTACAGTTAAGTACTGTCGAGTCTTGTCAAGTAAAATCTGAGCACAAAATATGGTCTTTTCAGACTCGAGCAGTTTGTAGTGAAATGAACACAAACTACAGAGATATATGTTGAATGCGGGCTATTTTTAAGTAAATTAATTTTACAGTTGTTTCATTTAAGGAATTTTAGATATCGTTACTATTAACTTAAAAAGTAAACCTTAAATAGAATGTCCTTCTTGTCCATGCGCACAACAAAAGTGCAGCGAGCTAATACAGTGGTCTCATAATTGAGAAAAGATGTTAACTTTTTTGGAAAAGTATTACTATTTGTCAGTTGAAAACAATGACGACTTATATTTGACGGGTTTGTATGGTACGGTAACCACAATGATTTGCGAATATACAATACATTTTCAAAATGTTCAATACGTCAGCACATGATATCAAAGTGTCAGAAATAAAGGGCTCAAAAAGACGGAAAATCCTGATACTGCAGTTACCAAATGTCCATGGGGAGACCTAGTTTAATAGTTTACCTTTTGTGACCTGCTACTTAACGTTCTTTACTCAAACGTTACTTTTCATGAACATTAATGGAATGTAATTTAAATTTAAAACGGCAATTAAAAAAGAATAGCAGCACAACTGCACATATCAACCACCAACTACCGAACTTCTGACAATTATAAAAGTGTTAAGATTATTTAACACTGAAGAATCGTATGACTAAAAACACGCGTCTGACATACTTTTTACAATGTATAAGAGTTGTATCCGATACATTAATTTTCAAAAAAATATATGTTAATTTCATGATACATACATTCTATGTGATGAGATGATAACAGTTTCACTGAACGCTAAAAAGGCCTTTACTATTCTGGGTTTGGAGATATATAGGCAATACGATTGTCAGCTATATGTTAAGTAATATAACACTGTTCATTTTATTATGCGTACAGACATTTAAAATAGCGATGATTTATAAATAATAATAAATGTTTAATTTTGTTATCTTGCCATACGTGTTGGGTAAACATTTCTAAAAGAAAAAAGGACAAATTAAAACAAAAGACGTGGTATACGACTTGGTTCAGCAGAAACAATTCATTCGTCGGATGATCTGACGAATTTGAAATACTCCTCGGCACTCCAAAATATTGTCTATTTCAATCAAATTCAATTAGGAGACGTCACGGCAAATGTTAGGACTCTTTATTTGAGGGACAGTATACAACAAAATATGTTGTTACCTATGTACGTTTCCTGTAGTGTCGAGTTTTTTTTTTATCCTACATTCCAATTAGATTGAGGTATATTATTTCCTTGTTCGATTCAGTCAAATATCATCCTTTTCATCAATTCTACTATCCAACACAAGAGCAAGAGTTCACCTTTATTTTTTATTTTTTTATTTTTTGTTTTGTGTTTGCCTACGTTTTCTGTCTTGAATCTTTGCTAATTGATCTAAAAATGCATTTTTTTTTCTTTTAATACTTTTTTTATGCTGTTATATTTTGTTTCAAATAAGGGGAGTGTGTAGAGCTAACAAATAAAAAAATAAACCCACCACACTTTTTCTGTGCCAATCTAAAGTAAATAATCTATAACTATGTACTTGTCTGTGGTTTATGTCTAGGATATTTGTTTTTCGTGTATTGTTTTGTCATCACTGTCGACGATATGCATTACTGACTAGACGGTATTAGTTTTACTGTGCGGTGACTCACAGTTGTTACATTCTCGCCACTTGACGTCTTGTGGATCGTTGCCTCATTGGCTAGCATACCTTATCTCCTTAACTATATATTTATTTTATGCTTTGTTAAGAAGAACTGTTTGTCTCAATCATTAGGACAGGAAATGAACATGTCTCGATGGCTCATATTATATGGTTAAAGATCAGACTTGTAATAATTCGCTACAACAAATACATTTAATTACTGGATTTTCGATGGGGCATCTAACCATATGGGTGTCATAACAGAAGCAGGAGCTGTTGACTTTTTTAACTAGATAAAACTATGACTCTTGCAAAGAAAATTATAACAAAGGTTAATTGGAAGTAGTAACATTCGTTGCAATGATCACTTCTGGAGTTGACGAATGAACGTAGGATTGTATTATTAAAGGCTTTCCAGAGTATACTTCAGTCAAAACATTTGCCTTGAGACGATGTTTAAACTGAAACATTCTAAGAAATGCACGCATGTAGGCAAATAATCATCAGTTACTCGAGTACCATGCTTCATTAAAATATCAATATAATTTGTCAGTAAATAAGAAATACATGTACGCACATATGCATAAACAAAAAAGTTTTACAGAGTCACTGATTACATTTAATTTAACAAATGAAATAATGATTGACAGAGCAGAAAAAGATGCAAATTCAAAAGACATATTTTCAATCAAAACTACCGAGATACTTCTGAACGGATTTACAAAAAAGCAATGTTCATATCATTGGAAAATAATCGATTCCCAAATTAGACATACATCAATAGTTATGACATCATTATTATCAACTGCTGGTTGAATATAATAAAGTAAAATCTGTCTGTGTTATTGCAATTAGGCAAACAAAACATATTGTTATCCTCAACATAATGGTTCTAATATAAACCATATCTTTTTATTATGGTATCACCTAAGTTGAACAAAGGTATAAAGAAAAACATATCATTTTACAATACATTGCTGTGTTCATTTGTTGAGCAAACATACATGTGAGTTACATTATAACGGTATCAGGAGCAGCAAATGCGACAAGTTAACATCAGACATAATCCAGTTTGTCAATTATAATTCTAATAAATTGGCGTAATTTTAGAAGTTAACCTTGCTGTTTTTGATTCATTATTGCTTTATATTTTAGAACATTGCAGTTTGATAAGTATTTCCTGTTAATAAGTAGTTTTCTACCTCTCAGTAGACTGTTGCTTTCCAACAATAAACAAGTAGTATCCTCCGATATTAAATTGGTTAAACAGATGAAATTTTATGTTGCTACAATTATTAACAATAAGTTTAAAATGACTGATTGTATATGTCTTTGTCCAATGATTGAAGGGTTTGCATACATCACCAGTGCTGTGTAATTTGTTTCATCTACTATTACTTTAAAATACAAAAACACTTGGGGAATCTGTTATCTAAATTAAAACTTTGACAAACGGTCACCACTATTCATACACTACACACCAGTAATAGTCTGGAATGGCTTATATCTGTACTCGACTGTTCTGATTCTTACTCGACCAGTCTGAATTCATCTGAATTTTACACGATATTACTCGACCCCAATCTAAACCATACTCGACTGTACTGATTTGTACTCGACCTTTATCTCTGCCATTGAAAAAAGTCTTAACTATAACTGGACCAGTCTGAAACAGTCTTTACCTATTCTCGAACTGTACTCTACCTATACATGACCAGTCCTCGACCTATTTTTCTCACTTTGAACCGTACTCGACCAAAGTCTGAACAATACTCGATCAGTCTGAACAATATTTGACAATATAACATCTACTTTTTTAATTTTAACTTTTTAAAATACTATCTTTTTAACTGACATAACAACAGCCACAATGAAGTAAAGATATATTTACACATATATACATCCTTACATGATTATCAGATTTATCAGAATGAGAAGTTCAAATTATCTAATTTTAAAGTCTGAATCTTGGTTAACAAAAACCATTTTCTTCTGCCTAAAAAAACACACCTGCACTAACGGTAATAAAACCTTATTAAGGTGCTTCTTGTTTGTTATGTGTTTTTTTTTTTAAACAAAACGTAATTAGCCTAAATTCTTAAATAAAACTACGTATTGTTTCATGGTAACATACAATAGTTGCATAACTATCTTTTTAACTGACGTTACAACATCAAAAACAAAATCTTATATCAGAAATAAATCTATTCGTATTATAATTTTGCATATTTATATATAGATATATCTAAAAGGGATAACAAATTAAAGAAATTATTTAAAATTGTTCTTCTGGTCAGGATTAAATCATTAATAATACCTCCTGCTTGGGGCACACTGATTAAAAAGAGCACACCTGGTCAGCAAGTAATACATTTTAAATAACATATATACATCCTTACATGATTATCAGATTTATCAGAATGAGAAGTTCAAATTATCTAATTTTAAAGTCTGAATCTTGGTTAACAAAAACCATTTTCTTCTGCCTAAAAAAACACACCTGCACTAACGGTAATAAAACCTTATTAAGGTGCTTCTTGTTTGTTATGTGTTTTTTTTTTAAACAAAACGTAATTAGCCTAAATTCTTAAATAAAACTACGTATTGTTTCATGGTAACATACAATAGTTGCATAACTATCTTTTTAACTGACGTTACAACATCAAAAACAAAATCTTATATCAGAAATAAATCTATTCGTATTATAATTTTGCATATTTATATATAGATATATCTAAAAGGGATAACAAATTAAAGAAATTATTTAAAATTGTTCTTCTGGTCAGGATTAAATCATTAATAATACCTCCTGCTTGGGGCACACTGATTAAAAAGAGCACACCTGGTCAGCGAGTAATACATTTTAAATAACACCCTTTAAAAATTAAACAATATCCTGTAAAATGTAAATCTCAAAGTATTTTGAATTCAGTAGAAAAATAATACACGAGTTTAAAGAAAAATTGAAATTTCTTTTTACCTGTAAAACACACCTGTTCTGAGGTAAAAAAAACCCTTACTATGGAGATTCTTGTATGCCATGTCTTTAATTTTGAAAAAAAAACTTAATTAATCAATCTTTTATTGCAAAATTAGAACAGCATTTCATTTTTTATAGGTTATTAAGGATGTGTATGGAAGTTCTATAATATTGCGTTGTTGATGTTACAAAATTTATTAAATTGCTTTTAATACAATATAAAAACAAAATATACACTGTTTTAGTAACTAAACTTGACTGACACCATAAATTTTTACCAGACTTAAGTTAGTTTTTAAAATCTTCCAGCAGCCATAAATGTATATCTCAAACATTCAAAGAATTGTGAATACCATCTAAAAAATATACATTGATATCGAAAAATGTAGTATTGTTGGTGTACATGATGCAATGTTAATATGATTACGTATATATAACTTAATTTAACTGAAAACTTATTTTACTACATGGCATTTTTAATTCGACCAGAAATCACTTCCTTTGGTCATCTTGCTTTTATTCTTATTTTAAAGGTAATATACATTGTAAATATATATATATTTATACATGTTGATGAATATGGTGTATTTTGTGACATTTTAGTTTTAATGACATATTAAATACATTTAGGATTTCCAATTGTTGTTTAAGTTTTTAGCCAAATGCTAACCATTTTTTAAAATAGTTTTTTTTATGAAATTAATAGATACATAAATAGGTCTAGGTTGGTTAAGACTTATTTGAGGTTACATGGTTACTACAGCTCGTACAGAGGGAAAACAAGGGTGAACATTTGATTGGTTAACTTCCAGTGATGGTTATTTTCGTTTATGCAATAATACGTTATGTGACATTTTGTCAACAGTACTGTACAGGATACCACTTTACTCATGCCAAGTATTTCTTTATTTGAAACAAAGATAAGTTCTACACAATAATTTTAATAACAAGTACAAATTTAACAAAGAATTATAGGAAAAAAACAATGGTGATTAGTACACCTGTAGTGATATTGTTACGAATGTGTAACAACAACTATGTTTCATACTCTAAAACAACTTACTAGTAACACAAAGGGGATCATAATTAACACATAGGTATGTACTATATTTTCGCCTTTCTTTTCAGAATAGGATTTGCATGTGATGAAACATTTGACATGTTGGATATTGTTTGACCAGGATAAATAAAAAAGCATACTTTATATTTTAGAAATTGAGTCTAATGCTTTCAAATGGAATATGTTATGTCCAAATGAAGCAGGGTGCATTTAAGATTATATTGTGAGGTGTTATAGCCTATATTAACATTGTTTTTTATCAAATACTAAAATTTCAATAAGTGCAAATCCAAGTTCAATGTTTCGAAATAATCTTATCTCTTCGTATATATTAATATGTTAACAGGTATAATCAAAATTTGCTACTTTGTTAACAATCACCTTCCTAATGCATGTAATGCAATCACATACACTTTTACTTATATTTGCGTTTTTTATGTAAACTGTAAGTACAATAATTAGCTTTGTTTTTATTTCTAACATTTTCTTTGTGTTTAAAAAACTTGCTGTTATAAGTGTCGTTGCTGAAATACTTGTCAATAATAATATTCTGCTTGAATCACTGTCTTCCAATGTAATCGAACCATCTACACCTACAACACATATATTGATCATTTCATTAACAGGCGTATCTTTGTTTAAAGTATGAGAAAGTGACAAATCCAGAATGGTATGGTTATTGTATTTGCATTCATGTCAATTTCAAGAGAACATACACAAAAGGTAAAATTTTGCTTTCGTGAAATTCACATGAATCTCGCGTGAAATTCAAGTTAAAATGTCACGTGAAATTCACCTCAACCGAATAATACGTAAAAATCACGTGAAAAGATGCACATAAATCTCATTTGAATTGAGATTCACATGTAACATTTTTCACGTGAATTTCACATGAACTTTATACAAAATTAGATTGGTATTTTTCATGTTTTTTATCAAATTTTAGAATAAAGATGTTATCTGAAATTCATTATTTTGAACAGTTACGTCAATTTTACGTGAAATTCACGTGAGTTTCACATAAGATTCATGTTCAACTAATGGTAAATCAGTTAACGTGAGTTTCACATGAGATATGCAATTGTATACTACTTAATTACTCTATTTATAAAAATGCGTATTGCGTTGATCGATTTGAATTATTTTTCATGTTTTATGAACCTTTCTTTCATAGTGAAAGTCTAAGTGTAAATTCGCATCAAGATAATTGATAAATCTATACTATTTTACTCGTAAAACAACAACGCAGGTGTTACACTTTCAAGTTGTATTACACTACCAGGATTGTGATATTTTTAGTCCATTCACGACTCCAAACAAATCAATCAAACGTAGATGTATCTAATGAATCGGAGATATGTTCCCATATATAAACAAAAGTCTGTCTTAAGAACTACAATATACAATGTCGGATCATTTAAAGCGTTAATCTTACATAAGAACTAATCTATAAGTTTTGTCAACCCGTTAAGAACTTAAAACAAAGACATGTAGTATGTCACGGCTTAACATATAGAGTTGCCGTACAGGTCGTTTTGTGACCTGCATTTGTTTACGTTGTTGTCGTTTGGTTTTAATAGACAGCTTTTGTATTGGCAATTTGCCCTTGTTATGAAATTATATAAATGACTAGTGTAATCCGTTCAAACCGTAAAACCAACGGTCTAATCTATATGAAAAAAGAGAAACGAGAAACACGTATGATACAAATCAACAAACGACAACCACTGAACAACAGGTTCCAAACTTAGGACAGGGGCAAACAAATGCAGCGGGTTTAAACGTTTTAACAGGATTCAACCTTCACCTTAACCTTAAACAGTAGCATACCAATACAATATAGAAAGACACACTATAAAATATCAATTGAAATGGCTTAATGAAATGTATTTATGTCTGTGAAGTTTGTGTTAGAATGGCATTCAAAACAGAACAAGACATACGCCATTTGAGGTCTTACATATGTTTATAAATAAAATAGAATATTTCAAATCAGGGAGACATAATGTCAAACAAGTAACGTATTATAAAAATATCAGTATCTGAATGAACCGATAGATATATCATCGAACCAATATGTCATCGTCGTCAAATTTATTTAAAGGGAACAATGTATAAGGTTATACGATAAGAAATACAAAATAAAGAAGTGTAACAGTATAGCAGAATCAAAACTCATGCAAATTTCTTGTCATAGTACTGTATGAATATATCTGATTAAAAATGTTCTTTAATAAAACCTCAATTAACATATAATTGGTTGAACAACATGAAAACAGGTAAATAAACTCATCATAGATAGCAGAATTAAAATTTTGTACGACATACGCGTAAAAAATACAAATACAAATCAAAAAGTGAAAGTAAATATAAACAAACATTAATTAAACTTACCCACAGAACCCACAGTTGCTGAAATATATAAAAATATGAAAAAGTATAAGATAAAGAATCACGCTTCGTTTAAATCATAAATTTGCCACTGGAAAAATGAGTGTTGTGTGTGTCTTTAGTGATTGAAACATAATTTAACGTTATAAGAATGCAGTACACAACTTGACACCTCTTAATGATTGGACCTCACGTTCTTAATATATACTAAAAGTAGTTTCAGTGATATGTTAATAATTTATAATTATTTTCAGACTTTCAATTTATTTTTTACCTTGTTTTTTGTAATTCTTTTTTTCGACAATCAGATCTAAAATCTCTGATTCGCATCAGCATTATGTCTTAAACTGGTTTTACAATGTCATGAAACAAATTAACTTGTATGGTTGAAAAACACGCAATGTCTTATGTATTCAATATGTATTTTTCATATTTTGAAAATATAACAAATACTGTTTTGTTTGAATGTTATGTCAGTTTTATTTAAAGTTTACTATTTATATTAGAAAGAAATAGTTAGTTAAAAAGTTAAACTCACCAATGATTTCCTTGACGGCCATTCCGGCTGAAAATTAAACATATGAATGAACAAACTAACATACATGTATTTGTCTGTTTGGTAAACTTGTTTGTTTTGAATGTTTACACTTTTTCTTTGTTCTCCTTTTGGTATAGTGGTCAAGGGTTGTTATTTAAACATTCAGAAATATATCTTTTATGAAATCAACTGCTTCATATCTATTGTTTAAATACACCTCATTGTCATTAATATGTGCATTTGGATTATGTGAAAAAAAAAATTTGTGGAAATTGCTATGTTGCATATTTTTGTCTGTTAATCAAACTGTCAGCTCGTGATAGGTATTTTGTTATTCTTGCACAGATTTAAAAAAAAAATGCAAGGATGATATAAATAATAAATTCAAAGTGGATCTTATAATTGTTGATAAGGCATAACATTGACACTTTGTGAAATTATTTAAATACAAATTAGGGGAACAGCTTTTTTCAGTTCTTCATTTTGGAAAAAAGACAAAATCAATCTAGAGAATAGTCAAATATTAGGAATATTAAATAGTTTATTATGCTAAAATATGTTATATGTATTAAGCCATAATACGAAAAAGTTTAGACAGATGTAAAGTTTCTAAGGTAAGGAAAACAATGGATTTTTAATGAGCCAAAACGCCAAGACGAAGGGGAGAAAAAACACGTTATATTTGTTATTTAGAACAAAAAGTCCACTTTACAGAATATATTATATCTAGTACGTTTGAATAAATGATCCAGTTATCGAAAAATCAACACGCCATTCAAACAGAGCACATGGAAATTGATCATTGACGTTCAGACGTGTAGGCAATCACTTGAAAATAAATATAACTGTTTCAACAACAAAAAAAACGCACAAAAAATACCAGGCCTAATTTTGTAAACCCAGGACGCGTGTTTCGTTTACGAAAGATTTATAAGTGACGCCCTATTAAAAGTATAAACAGCCACATACAGCATGCAGTTGACAAGCATTGAATACCGAAAATTTCGAAAGGTATTGCAACATACAGATTATGTGATATATTTCTGATAAAAATCAACCAACTTGAAATACTATTGCTTGCAAAAGAGTTATTTTTTGTAGACATATGGTAATTCAGCATTCTTATATATTTCACATACAACATATGCTTTAATTGCCCAAAAAACGACATGCAGCAAATCGAAGCGAATCTTTGTCCTATATAAAGTAATGACAACAAATAACAAGACATTGATAATAATCTAAGTCAATTCCGTAATTACAAATTGATATCATGTATGTATAAATAAAAAAAGAAGATGTGGTATGATTGCCAATGAAGCAACTCTTCACAAGACACAAAATGACACATACATTAACAACTATAGGTTATCATACGGCATTCAACAATGAGCTCATACTATGAAAGGCCACGAAATGAGAAATGTAAAACAATTCAAACGAGAAAACTAACTACCTAATTTATGTACAAAACAATGAACGAAAAAACAAAGTAACAGTGCAACAAACGACAACCCCTGAATTACAGGCTCCAGACTTGGGAAAGGCACATACATACATAATGTGGCGTAACTATAAAAATCAACTGAAAAAAGCTTAACTCATCAGATGGATACAAATATAAATACATCCAACAAAAACACTGAGTAGACGTGACCGGGTTCTTGTACATCCAAAACACACAAAGACACTTAGCACAGATCTGAGAATACTCGCAGTTACTGACAGCTAGTTCAAAGCCAATGTGAATGTATTCATTTCTATTTTCTCAAGAACGTTTGTATAACCGGTTCTATTACAATAAAATATGAAATAAATACAATATGTACATACAAATACTACATTTTCTGTGTGTGTGCTGTACCCATTATGAAATTAATATGTGGGCGATAAACGTAGGTAAACAGGCTAGTTGTTATTCAAACTGTGGAAATATGTATTGGATAATCACAGTGCGGGAAAGATTACAGTTTTTTTTAAATATAGATGGCGTTACTTACTTAAAAGGATCACTGAAATAGAAGACATATTATGTTAACTGTAGCTTTCGACTTAAACATTTCGAAACAACTTACAAAAAATGGAATCAGACGATAATATTCTTTCATGTCTCAAACAGATAACCTTGCAACTAAAAATATACTAGATTTTACAATACTGTTTCTATCTTTTTTACAATCTAGTGTTAACATATCTCAACCATTCTTAGCCAGGAGTCATAACATATGTATATCATGTACACATAGGTTCAAGATACTTACAAATCGTTTGTTTATATGCATATAAGTTTTTAAATTATTCAATTGGAATACGGTATGCAATATACTGATTATTGTGCATATCATACTTTTTTACAATAACATTGACAATTCACGCTTACAGACTCAAAAAAATACGTTAAATTACCACAATTATGATCACATTATAAATTGGAACTGTTCGATGTATTTTTTTATTTTTTCATGTTGTTCAAATTAGTAATTTAGGTTCAGTATCCTGACTCCACGTACAAAATTGATAAAGTTCGAATCAATCGAAGAGTAGCTTTGTCTCAATTATATGAAGCAACTGCAACTCATGACGAGGTACCAGACTCTGCAAATAATCTTAGTTACTTCAATTTATCATAAAAAATATCCTTAATGTATGCATTATCATTTTCTCAATATAATTGAATCCAATTTTTCTCTTCTGACTATCTGCTATACACATTAATAACATTGTTTTCCCGTAGGTATGCTTTACGAAATAATAATAGTTTCTAACGTCGGGGTTTCTGTTTAATAAACAAAACACGAATGATTTACTGTTGATTGTTAGTGTGTGTTAAAATTGGTCAATGCAGATAAGAAAACGTTAACAATTATCGATTACTTAATTAAATTACTCCTGAAATAGAAAACACAACATGCATAAAGATAAAATCACGGCGCTTTATATCTATAATGGTACAAGCTATAAATAGTACTGGCAACGGTGTTAAAATCTTATTAGGTTGCCAATCATTTGAATAAAAGTTTGGGCTATTATGTTGGATCGATATAAATCTACATAGATAAACACAACAACAACCGTGTCATATAACATTATTTCAAAGTACTAATTATCAGACATTCCTGTCAATAGATCATTACATAAATTACGTAAATAATAGTCACACACAACACGAACATCTTGATGTCACTGATATGTATAAATATTTGATATAATACATTAAACGTAATCATCCAGAGGACGTTTTCAACAGGCCTACAAAATGTCAGTTGACATCAACAATGACATTCTAAAAATCATCCATAATAATTGTAAGCAAAATATACTGTTGATCTCCAAGGATTACAACGTTGAACCTTTTATAATCAAGGTAAATACAACTGAAAACCAATTGTTCTCAGAATAATTGAAAGTCTTTCCCACCAATTATCTAAATGATTGGTAGGAAGCTACTTCAAGTTTACTAAACGTTACTATTTGCGTCCAATCAAAGTTTTCTTCATACTGATTCTATAAATATATGGTCTCTACATACTTTTGTCTGAAATAAGGGATATGATTTGTTACAACCGGTTAAGAAAATGGCATTATTGATCTCATATGGTGTGTTTATTATCACTGATTCGAATTATACATGGTTTCCATATATTTTTGCCTGAATTAAGGATGATAATTTGCCTACCTCCTGTTACTAACCATTTTTGGTTTCTTGTGATAACTGTATTTACACTGATTAAACAAATATTTGATTTCTATAGACGTTTTCCTACAGTCCGTGTAACGTAAAAGTTAACAATACGAACGATGCCCGAATCATGTACGGACGATGCCCGAACGTTGTACGTACGATTCCCGAACGATGTACGAATGCAAACGAAACGCTAACCGAACGTTGTACGAACGCTGAACGAATGATGTACGAACGAAACCATGTACCATAAACCATACCATAAACGATAACATAAGCACCCTTTTATCGTACATCGTATGGTTTTGCGTCAATCTTTTTGTGTAGCGTATATCGTATCGTTTAGCGTACATCGTTTCGTTTAGCATATATCGTATCGTTTAGCGTACATCGTTTTGTTTAGCGTATATCGTATCGTTTAGCGTACATTGTTTCGTTTAGCGTGCATCGTTTTGTTTAGCATATATCGTATCGTTTAGCGTACATCGTTTCGTTTAGCGTATATCGTATCGTTTAGCGTACATCGTTTCTTGGCGTACATAGTTTCGTTTAGCGTATATGTTTTTTTTAAATATATAAAACATTAATTGTGTTCTGTTAAATCTTTTTTATATAGGTTATCATAGGCGTTACATTTAGATTGGATGCATATTTCAGTTTTTAATTAATCATTTAATAAATTATAACTTAATCTGACTCGATGTTGATCCAAAATTATTTACATAAACAGTTTGAAAAATAAACACTGAAATAAATTTAAACAAATTGAAAGATACGATTATGAATTTTGTTAGTCGTGTAAATACGTACTTGGTGAATGTGCGGGTAAACTGCAGTCTGCAGGGTTTTCAGTCAACATTTTTTGAAAATAGACTAAGGTATTAACATTCTTTTGACCTAAATGAACAATGTATTTTAGATGGAATTCGGAATTAATCTAATGTTCTTACAAAAGTGTATTCGGGGTCTTAAGGTTTTTCTTTTGTTCAAAAAGTTTGTTAATCATATTTATAAATTATCTTTTATCGCATTAATCTAAACATCGATTGAATAACAGTTTATTTTCCTGTATCTATATCCCCTTTATTTGGAGCAACCCTAAATATACATATGGTACACATGGTCTAAAGGTCATCGCTTGTGCCGTGATACACATATTTGCATAACAAAGGATGTCCTTGTTCATATTTATAACATTTTAAATGTCCTCCTAATAATACATCTAATAGTTGCCACTGGACGTTTAAGAGCTAACTATAAATTTATCCATCATATTCTTAGTTTTGTTATAATGTGTAAATCAAACAACATAATGAAATACTTGCAGATTTTCACTGCCGCAATAATGGGAAATAATTGCACACAAAACCACTCAATCATATCCCTACACCACAAAGTCTAGCTTTTTCACATGTAAATAAATTATTATCATTAATCTATTTCAAAATAATTTCAAATGATTTTAAATCAAACGGTCATTTTACTAATTTGCCAAAATAAAAAAAACAAACAGTTATTTTCATTTCTTTTTTTAAACAGATCGATTGTTTTTCAATGGTCGGTGCCTGGCAGCATTTATAAAATCTATTTCCATTTTTGCCAATAAGAAAGCTACATAGGACAGGAAAAATCAGTATCTTAGAAATACTTCCAGGCTCAGTTTTCCAATTTCTGTCGAAATGTGGTTTAATGCAAAAATGTAAGTCCTGTATACTGTATTTGTACCCATCAAGCATTTGGGATTAATAACAAATCTATGGTAGTCTCTTTTACTCTACTTTGCATACAGTAAAGATAAGAAATAAACAATACGTCTCCGAAGTATGTTGCTATTGATGTTTTTTTAAAAGATGATACTGGTATATCTCTCTTGATAACGCGTGAGCTTCCTGGGGGCTTCGATCTTTGGAACCCGTGTACACTAGCTCTGTTACGGACACTAGGCGCCTCTTCGAAGTTCGGGCTTACACTAAAAAAAATGAATAGCTACGCCACCTTAGGTGTCTGTATCAATTTAGACTTCATCTTTCGTTTAAAATATATTCATATTTCTGGACGTACGTATGTCGGGGTTTAGGCTATTCCATTCAATAGTAGTAGATCGAAAAAAAATTTCTGGTTATATCTATCTATTACTGGATATCACATAATTATTACTGTTTCTCAAATTATAATTAGATATTTGACCAAAAAGTGACATTAAATCGTAAAGGCAGTCCCATTATATAAAAAATAGAACATAGTGAGCTTTCTGGACTTTCTTCTGTCCACTAGCAAATGTCAGCCTGTTTCACTTAAAATATACAACTTCCCGACTAGCAAACACGGGCAACCCAGTTAATAATATTCCTGCTTCTAACTAAACATGTTTTAAATTGTCGGAATCTTGTTGAATACAACCATATCATAGCATTTGTCTTGCAAGGGTCAAAATCAATAAGCCAATCTTAAGACCATGCTAAGATTTGTTCTAAATCGCTATTTAAGACATCCTCTATTGTGTAAGGACTATTACTTGAATAAGAAAGGGATGTTTCATCAGCACACAATCGAGTTAGACTTATCAAATTACCAGCTATGTCATTTACATGAACAAGGAATAGTAGAGGATCCAATATAGAGCCTTGTGGAACTCCTGCATTAGTATTCTCAAAAGGTGAAACGCTTTTTTTTCTATTTGAAATATAACTAATTAAGTGATTAAGACGTTGCGCACGGTATTGGTGTCTCTTTGGAAATATACGATAGATGGCGGGTTATTCAAATTCAAGCTCTTTTCCTATACAATAAATATCCATGTTCTGCATATCATTCGAAAGGAAATAAACCAAAGAAATCGATATCATAGATGAGTTTGTGCTTTGTACATTATGTAATGAAAAACTCTGCTCATTTTTATGCTTATAACGTCATTTTAAGGGTGTCCCGCTGTTACAATTTTGTTTTGTGCGCGTCATTGAAATCCAATTGCGGATTAAACAGTAAGTAGAATGTTATATAACAGTATTTTATACCTTTAACGTAAAATGGGGTTTTAGACGTTTTTTTACAGTTAGAGAAGGAAGATCTTCAGGAAGAGTTTAGAGAAGGAAGAGAAAACATTTCCAAATTAGCTACTCAACCGTACACAAACTTTCTGCCTTCATTTTTATAAGATTTAACGGTTGAAAATGGATTTATTACATAACCCGTTTATTCTAAAACCAGCTGTTGGCATGATACGGGTTATTTTCTCCTCATATATTTTATGATGGTATGATACTAAACCCCTAACGGGAGGTATTGTACTTGATTTTCATATGATGAAGACCTAATCTTTCAATCAGTTTAATTGAGGTTTGGAGCTGGCATATAAGTAACTGCTAGTAGTCTTTTGTTCATTTATGTATCATTGTCATTTTGCTTAGTTTCTTTTGTTACCTGTTCTGACATCGGACTCGGACTTCTTTTAAACTGAGTTTTACTGTGCGTATTGCTATGTGTTTCTTTTTTCTACATTGACAAGAGGTATAGGGGAGAGGGTTGAAATCTCACAAAACATGTTCAACCTCGCCGCATGTTTGCGCCTGTTCCAAGTCAGGAGCCTCTGGCCTTTGTTAGTCTTGTATGTTTTTTTTTAAAATTTATTTCATTTATATGTTTTGGAGTTTAGTGTGACGTCCATTTTCACTGAACTAGCACACAATTTTATTTAGGGGCAAGCGCCAGCTGAGGACCTCCTCCGGGTGCAGGATTTTCTTCATCGTCAGCTTTCCCATGTCCAATAAAATGTTCTTATGGACAAAATAATTCAAAGTATAATTCGGAGGCTTTTTATTAAACGATTTTCTACTATAGATCTCAAATTTTTCTCACCTATTAACTGATATGGATGGAAAAAACATTCAATTTCCTCTAAAATGATATGATATGTACTTTTGTTTGAGCTGCAGATAGAAAATCAGAAACGATCTAAGATGTCCAATGACATGTCCCCATAGCCTTAATTTGAAGAATCGAAGCTAAACGCATGAATAAAATATCTCACAAAAATAGTCTTATGAGAAAAAAGTGCTCCTTAGTCACGAACATTTCAGTATAACCTGCAATCATTTTGTGTCGGCGACTCATCTAACAAACAAAAAAAGGTATATCACGAATTTCAGTATAACTTAAGATCATTTTTTTTTAATCTACTGTGAGTAGAACAATTGTTAGTCATATGTATGAAAAAGAAGGTTATAATTTATTACATCTAGAAGTAGTAAGGCAGAATGGATCATATTTATCAGGAGTTTATTTTCTCGAATCTCCAACAGAATTGCCTGTTACATAAGCATGCGATGAGACTAGTATATTAAGATTGAAACTTTTCTTTTACATTTATTTGAGAGAGAGAGTACAATTGTCCGACATATATGATGGATTGCACACAAACATATAGCAGGCTCCAGTATATTAATTTACAGACACTCCCAACTCGTTCGAAAAAATTCCCCGTTTACTAGACCCCACATCTTCCAAAATTTCTTCATTTCCTTATTTTTTCAAAGCGTATACTTTGCGTGAAGTTTATTTTCTTTTACATGAATATCTAATTTATAAAAAGAAGGAAGAGAAAATTCAAATTTTAATAAATAGACTACATTGAATCCGCTGTGTATATACATTGAATCCGCTGTGTATATACATTGAATCCGCTGTGTATATACATTGAAAACTGTCTTAAGAAACCACTAAAAGGAGAGCAAAATTGTGGTTTCATATGACTGGAAGTCTTTTACACGTTCAATCTATATGAAATGCACTACATAGGGACCAACAATTACTTTAACGGTCTTATAACACAGTTTTGTACTGAATACAGTGGTTTCTTTGGCAGGTTTGATTGTATAGATAACAAATTGACATACCATTTTCCTCTTCTTTATAATTATATCAACCTCAAAAAGCCTGCAGTGTGGCTCGGTGGTTACCTTAAGCTCTCCGGCTTCCTCATTTAATAAAACCGCCCCGAAATAGACAATAGTGACGAATGTGGCGTTAGACACCAAATAAATAAACCAATAAATCTACTGTGTGCAAATTTTCAATTTTTGAATACAGTAGATTATTTTTTATTTTCGCAGAACACAACATGGCGTGAATATTGATTTTTATACTTGTAAAACAATGCAAAAACAAAACCAAAACCAAAACCATTAAAATCGAAAATTATCCGTTTGGAAATGGTTTGAAGAAATGTCAAAGAAGATTTAGTGAAAACCGATACTTAATTAAATATTGACTAGAAGTGGAAGCGCTAAATCAAAAAAAAATTATAGTACAAAAAGTGCATGAAATGCATTCCGGATCCATATTTGTTCATTTCAGAAAACATTGATCCATGTGTATATATAGCATTTACTTAAAAATACACATCTGGTCACTTAAAAGTAATTATATATTTGTAAAATCAGATTTCGGCCTGCTGTTAATCTGTTAGATAGATATTGGTCTATGTAAAAAGAGTTTGCCATACTTTGCCAAATTATATAATTTCAAACATGTAATAAAAAAAAGTATGGATTGCCGTCCCTTATCTTAAGCTTTTGTTTGTGAACAAAATATTTCAGATGAATATATGTTTTCCGAAAGCAAAAAACACAATACGAAATCATTGTCCTCGTTTTCTTAATAAATCACAGAATTATAGATCAATTTATTGTAATTATTAAAAGAGGAAGATGTTGCCAGTGTGATTGCCAACGAGACAAAATTTCACCAAAGACCAGATGACAAAGACGTTAACAATGAGCAAAACCCTATCCTCATAGTTAGCTATAAAAAGCCCCGAAATGACAAATGTAAAACAATTCAAACGAGAAAACTAACGGCCTGATTTACTGTACAAAATATGTAAATTCCTTCATAAAATGATTTTTTCTTAATTATTTGCCCGATAAAACAATCCTGATTTAAAAATTGCAATCAATGAAAACATTTTCTTTAAAAGAAAAAAAAATAGACCCCCGACTAACCTTGAAATATTGAAAGTTGACAATGGCATCATCATAAGAGCACGTATTTCTTTTTCAAACTTAATGCACATTTTATAAAGTTTAAAAAAAAAAACGCAATTTTTAACACTTTCCATAAAATCGTAATTGATATTAAGATTGTTGACTTATTCGAGTATTATCTGATAAAATAAATACTATGGATTATATACTAGTATATATGCCACTTTTTATTAAAAAATAAATAAAACTTCTTAAATAATAACAATTTCACTAGCCAAGATTGGAGACGTCTTCTGGCAAGGAGAACATAGCTAAATTTTAAGAAAGAAAAGAAACTGATAATACACAAATAGTAAAAAGAAAATTAAGAAAATAAGACATGAAAGGTTATAACCAAAGACAGTCAATGTGATATGTTGGAAGCACGCTCGTCCTTAGAGGTACATGTAGCCTCAGATTTTCCGGCATTTGTTTCACACATAGTGTCAAACTCAGTTTTAAAGTTTCAAAACATTTTGAATTTTGAAAGTAAAAGACGCTTAATGATATACAAAACATAATATAAATCATATTACAATACATCAAATTGTTATTCAGTGCTAAATATTATTGTTGGAGACAATTTATCGCAAATTTTAAAAATTTGCATGTGTAAAATACTGTTTTAATTCTATGAAATTTAGCATTTTTAATTCTATGAAATTTTGCATTTATTATTGCTAAGCCCAGTTTAAAAAAAAAATGAAAGCATATAAAGAAGCAACTTAGAAAATCTCGGCAAAATGAATACTTGTTGGAAGAATGTAAATTCTACGGTCTTTTTAAGCGGCATTTTCACATAAGTAGGTTGTAAGTTTTAACGTTTGAAACTTTCTTTCGAACAACGTCAAAAGCGTATATATAGTTTTATTGGGAACGTGCGTAACGTCTAAATACATTTTTAAATACAATTCTTTCAAATACTTTGCCCACTGCTGATAATAATGAGGTAGATCTATAATTGAAAATCAGTGATTTGTCTCCGGTTTTGAGAATATGTATAAATGCTCCAAGTCAACACATTTTAAAGATTTTGTGAAAATACGATGGTAATGTGCATTTATTTTATCATAAAACACAAATAAATGTACATCGATGTCCATTGTCAGATCAAAATATCTTAAATACCCCAGTCCAGAGATACCATGTATATTCTATTGAATATACCTAACTCGAATAATTCAAGCCCTTGCCGACTCCGATTCTCTCCACCTTTCGAGGTTAATGTAGTGATCGATAGGGAGCGTAATATAACGACAGGATTATTCGGGTTAGAATATACCATATCGATAATTTTACATTCGTACTGGTTACGTAATAAAATCTGTGTCCAGGTAAAAAAAACCAGCAGGTGATCTATATTCTAAATTGTTTAGCTCCTTCTATTATACAGAGAGAGAATTTATTTTATTCAAGTGTCACATACTTGTCTACCAAGTTATATACAAATTATATAAATTTGTAATATACATTTCACAATAATAAAATAAGACAAATACCCAGACTAGATAGGCTTATGGGACACTAGACATCTGACGATGACATTTAGCTTCAGGACCATTTTGTTTTCACAAAGAAAAACACCAATTTAAAAATTATATATATAACATTCTGTTAAAAAAACATTTTAAAGGTAAATTGATAAGCATAACGTCCTCGCAATTTCTTGTTAGGTCTAGAGCCAGGGACACAGATGTCCAAATGAATAAGAATACACTAGGTGTTAAACAATATATAGTACAATGGACACCAATCAGATTTTGATGGGTACGTCTAAACACTGCTCAGGACCTCCTGAGTGCACTCAGGACCCTTTATAGTCATCGTATTTGCACACAGGATAGATGTATATATTTGTTACATGCTGCTTATTTAAAAATTAAATTTTTGTAGAATTTGAAATCGAACTTAGATAGAAATGTTAATTCTTATAAAATAATGAGGGCACGTGTCACTGATTACACAATAACTGAGCCGTGAATTATCCAATCAACAAAATTGATTAGATTATCTTTATTGTTGTTTATGAATTGTGTTGTTAGTATCTAGTGTTACGTTTAAAATGAATAAAACGATGTTTTACGTTTTCCGGGATTTTTTAATGTAGTTAAATTTAAATTATGCATAGTGTACATTCTGAAAAAAAGTAAACAGTAAAATAATGAAACTAAAGATTAGAATAAATGTCAGTTAAAATTCTTTTTATTTATTCAACTTAATTTTTTTTTAATTTTAAGATATTGTATATATATTTAATATAAAAATATCCAATTAATTCTAACAAATAGAATATAAATGCAACTGTTCAGTATCCAAGCTTTACATTTGATATAACAACATAAGTTACAACTTCAACCAGAAACAGCATTTATTGATTACGAGACTTTTTGAGGATAAAACTTTAGAAGACATTGGTGAATCTGACAACATACCCGCTACACCATCATTATAATATAGTGCCCCATATTACTTATTTCACCAACGTAATTAATTATTTCCTTATACAATGCATTTATAAACTTGATTCATATATTATATAAAAGAGGGACGAAAGATACCAGAGGGACAGTCAAACTCATAGATCGAAAACAAACTGACAACGCCATGGTCAAAATAAAAAGACAAACAGACAAATAATAGTACAGATGACACTACATAGAAAACTAAAGACTAAGCAACACGAACCCCATCAAAAACTGGGGATGATCTCAGGTGCTCCGGAAGGGTAAGCAGATTATATAAATTATGTTTACAATAAAAGACAACTTGTACATGTATTAGTGTATTTCTCGGTGTATTTCATCAAAACCATTCAAAAACTAATGAATTATTAAAACACTTTTATAACTGAATGACATTGTTTTGTCATTAGTTGTACACATATGTATGTTAAATGAATTGATTGAATTGATATCAAATTATTGAGAGAAAAAATATTTGATTTATTTATTATTTTTCGATACAATTGAAAATGGAACTACCATATAAAAAATACCTGAATATATAGAAAACACTAATAAACTATATACCTAAGTTGGAACAGACTATACAATTGTATGCTCATTAAATCTATTGTCTTTTTTGTTTTCTTTACTAATAGATAATTGGTATAATTAAAAGTGGGCAAACCAGGAGTAAACCGACTTCTATATATATTATAAAGTGTTTTACGTAGATCAATTTATTAACTTTATTCTAAAAATTATTAACCGACACGGAGCGATAGCACGGAAACTGAAAAATGCTTCGAAAAGCGGATTGTTTGCTTATCATTTTGAAATAAAAAACCGTGAATTATTTTGATATCCTAATGATAATGTTTATTTTTGACAGCACTATATTTTGTTGATTATTCAATATATTTGTATGGTACCTGGCATTTATATACATGTACATGCATAATAATAATCCCTTGGATATATTTTAGTTGATTGATTGTTGGTTGTTTAATGTCCAGTGTAAACTATTTCATACATTTCTATGTAGAAAGAATTTCTCATTCCTAGGAAGATTTATGATATGTTGTGCACAATGTAATTTAAAGTATTAACTACGTGTTTCATAGTCAAACAAGATAATTATTATTTTTCTTCATATTTCTTAAAAAAAATTGAATATCCATATAATTCAAATCTGGTTTGGATTTGTTTTGTGCTCAATGGAGTTTACTACTACAAATTCAATTTTATTGATAATTTTGGGATCAAATGTGATGAGGTTTATATTTAGGTATGTGCCAAACAGGGAAACAATATCCTGGCAAGTTGGAGACCATTCAGACTTCATTTAGATGAGACACGTCTTCAAAATCAATACAGTTTAAAATTTTGGGGAGTTGAAAATTGAAAAGTGGAACTTTTTTTATTGTTTACTTTGCACTAAGCATTTATATACAAACCTCTTCTATTACTCTTCCTCTGAGCAAAACTCAGTTTGTTTTAAACCGATTTAAACGTACATTAAACAGAACTTAAACTGTAGGATATCATGGTGGGTTTAACGACAATAAGACAGCAACCAAACAACAAAAAAACACATAAGGACATCGAGGTGGGCAACATACCCATAGAAAGGTGTATACACAACATGCCAATTTCTATATCGTCCTGAATTTCCATATATATCATTGTGAATAAGTTTATCCAGACAAATAGAATACATGTATTACATGTCTTTAATTTAACAGAAACAATGTTAAAAGATCTGGCATTAAAACGCGATTCACCATATTAACAATTGAGGAGAAAGCCTGAATAGGAAAAGTTAAACAATTTAAAGGTTATACCAATTTTAAAGTTTTACTCCTTAGAGGTCTATTCCCCCCTACTTTTACCCTACAAGAAGACTTTCCTTGGAGCCGTTGATTAAATATCCGCCGAACATTTCCAAAACGCTCATGTATAATATTATTATGCCGTCATGTGTTTAAACAGTTATTGGCAAATCAAATCGGTATGCAAGTTAAATAATTATTAAATAATTATATAAATAATGCTTCAAAATGACGCAATTATATTATCAATCTAAAAATATTATACATGAACAAGAAAAATAAAATATGTTAAATGACTGAAGCAGTTTTATAATACTAAAGGACAGGGACAGTCTATACTAACTGTAGACTGTCCTTGTGAAGGATAAACCCTTATTATTACAATATTGCCGAAAACCATATGACATTGATAAGCAATTATGACAAACCAATGAAAAATTTGTGGTTTGAGATTATTCATGGTTGACTAGTTGTATAACCGGTGGCACGTGTCCTAATTATTAAAACAAGGGACAGAAAAGTATTAAACAGAAATAACCGTTTTTTTTTTAAACCATATTTTCAAAATTAACTGCATGATTTAAACAGCTTAAAAGTGTTTCATTTTATCTTTGTGCGTATACGATGAAGTGTCCTGAAGGGCTCTCTTCACAAAACAAAATTACTACAAAAATTGATAGCAAGTTATACTTTAATGTTCATGACTTACGAGTATTTTTGTCATTAGATTTCTTGTGAAATTGATCAATGAGCGCCTTTTTACAAATAGCGAAAAAAAAATGGCTTAAACGTCAATGGACAAGCAACCCAACGAGAAAAAAATAAAAATTAAGAGGCACCTATAACTAGTTTAGAGCTGGAGAAATCATTCAATGCCATGTGATTGTATTTAGGTTTAAAATTTATGCGTTTTATCGATTTATGAAGAGGTCAATTAGAAAAAAAATTAAGTAATTGACGCCAAAAAAACATACACTGAAAATAAGATGCATGAAATAAAGTAATAACATAAGTTTACAAATGAACTTATTACTATCATTTTTTTTAATTGTAATTTTATCTATATTTAATGTTACCGGAAATAGAGTCCTCCTAAAAGATAAAATTCACTTGAATGGGTATTTCTTGTTTAAATATCACACGTACTATCTACAATATACGGAAATGACGTCACGGCTGCATATTGTAAAGTTACTGAAGAAATATTAATGTCAAATTCAGATCCTCGGGCGACGAAATTACCGGTTTGTCAGAACGGTTAGGGTGTAATTTGCGCCAACTATACCATTTAGAAAAGGTTTGAATCGCGCCCATCTCTTCTTTTCTTATAGTATGAATAGTGCCAATAAATGGATCTTAATTGTGCCATATTTACATGTGTGTACCTCTAAACAAGGGTTTGTATAGTGAGATCTCACTATACAAATCCTTGGAGCTCTAAACGATTAACCTACATGTATTTACATGTAAATTAAGAATACTCACTTGAAAGGATGTCTGAATTTGTTTTAAAAAATATAGAGTCTGATAGAGGGTCTGAAACATGTCGTGGCTGTGAAGATTATAAATTCCGCCAGGCTTTTATAGAGACAAAATGGAGAATTTAGATGGAAATATAATGCGCGCTGTTAAATCATGCTTTGCAAGGCTATTTACAGATGACTCATGCACAATCATTTTGAATGGTGAATACATGAAATCAGCACTCAGAAACTAGCCCATAAATAAAAGGAGGGAATCAAGTTATTAATTAAATATCAAAACGGTGTGTATAAATACCGCAAAGGACTGAGCACAAAGTTTTTGCACTAAGGACACTAAAACGATGCTTTAAGACCACAAAGAACATGGATATAAGAAGATATAAGTATATAACTGATAAATATATAGTTTGGTGTTAAAGGGAAACGCCGCAAAAAAATGAAAAATTGATATTTTGTTCTTTAAGCATAAAAAACTACATGTTCATAAATAAAAAACTTTTATTCTCTATGTAAAGATATCAAAATCAATTTTTGAAATTCACTATCAGTTCTCTAGCCTGGGGTCCTGGCTAATCTTGCGACGCGCAGCTAGATCGGGCCTGGATGCCAGGCTACGTCACAACCCACTCACGTAGGTCAACCAAAAAAGTTACAAATACTTGATTTTCTCCGTTATTAGAAGGAATATAGATTTAAAACTTTGTGAATGTGTTTTTTTATGTTAAAATGAACATATTAAGATGATAAGTAAAAAATCGCGGACTTTCCCTTTAATCGATATTATCATTTTGAAGTTAAATGACTTTTTTTAATCAGCGCGTGCCACAAAATAAATACGGCAGTAACAAACAAACGAAAAAAATCAGAGAAAATTGAAATACCATAAACATGTTTAATCAGTTTACAAGTGGATCCAAAACGCGTCAAGGTTAAACGAACATGAATTCTATCGATTACACAGGTGACAATCAACGGAGTAAGGCGCGTGTCGATAAAACATTAAATAACTTATAAAATTTGAAAAACAAATACTTTTAGAAAGTTTCCTTCTATATGCCATGTTCTTTGTGTCAATTCTATCATTCCATCAGGTCCTAAGTGCAAATTTTTGTCCTTAGTGCAAAAAGAACAAAAATTTGCAACTAAGTCTGTAACATTTGCGCAATTAAATGCTTGTTTTATTGGCGCAAATGAATGCTGCAGTTTTCAAAATAAAGTGACGCAAAAGAAGAACTGGCGTAATTAAGTTGTGGCGCAAATTAATTCTTTTTTCCAGCGCAAATGGATATCGGCCTTCAAAACACCGTTTGTACGCTAACATTTATTTTTTACGCTGTCTAGTCTGAAAATAAAAGTTTTGGCAATTTGTGTAGGATTTTAATTTTAGAATGCAATGAACAAGTACGAAGATCGTTAAAAACCTTAAATGAATCGGAAAATAAGCTATGCACGATTAAAGGAAATAGTTTGGTGCGTCGATATGAAATTTCACAGAGGCATGTAATATTTGTAAAATTTGCATTAAGTCTTTCGATAACAACCATTTGTAGAACTGATTATTTCAATTCTTCAAATATGTGAAAAATAATAAATATTTATATTATTTAGTCTCTTTCATATATACAATTGCAGTATGTTTATAAATACTGTAGATTTGTATTTGATCATTGATTGCATGCATAACGTCCAGTGACAAATAGTTCATGTATAAGAACAAATCAACAACTTTTAAAATACAATTGGCTGGTTATTTTAGGTGAATCGATCTAAATGATTTACGTTAAAATTTGTGAAACTTGGACAGAAGCTTACCTCTAAAATAAATAAATATATAAAAAAAAAGTTAGAGTTATTTTTTCTTTCTGTATTTTACTCATACATGGACTTAATGGTCAAAATAACAGTTTGAACACCGATAGCAGCAATCATTATATATAATTCATTGTATCAAGGAAATATTTGGATCAAAGAGAGAGAGAGAGAGAGAGAGAGAGAGAGGGGGAGAGGGGGAGAGAGAGGTTTTATATAGCAGGGTATTCCATAGTGTAATGATAATAGTTGCAGATTTTTCTATCGGTAAGAAATGGTATACAGTTCGAAATCTAAATTAAGTTATAGTACATTCAAAGTAAGTTTATTACATTGCTAAACGTTTCTCAATCAAGATAAAACGTTTACAATCAATACTAATTTTACGACTAAAAAGTTTAAGTAAAATAGATAGTTCACGTTCTATTGAACCAGAGACATATAATACATATAATACAAGAGATTCGCAACTCTAGTAGAGTCTATATAACAGCCAATGAAATGACGTGGCCACCGGAAAGCCGATTATTCCTATGGATTTATGGGTAAAAATAGCTATTGTTGTGAAAAAGGTTCTACGCCTCACGATTTTTTTAATGGATAATGCCGATACCTTTCACAGCTGAAGCATGCAAGTATATTTAAAAGTTACAAAAAACTAATTCTAATAATTTGTTATTGATAAAATGTGTTCTAATGATGAGATTTATCAAATACAAACAAAGTTAAAACTCGGCCCATTTTACTTCACCTCCTATTGCCGTAGAAATCATTTGATCTCCCAATTTTTTTCTTAAAACTTGGAAATATGCTAATAAATATATAATTTTATGGGGCAATAATACTCCCAAATGTTGTTGTTTCGTGAAAATAAGACTATTTTCGTAAAATTTGATCCAATAGTGTTTTTTTTCTCAAAATTATCAACAAATGTGGCGATTTTTTCTTATTGATACTCGAAGCCATCTGTGCTGGTACTATCATTTTATCTCGTAAAACTTGAAAATGTGCGAATAAATATTCAATTGTATGGGGCTATATTACTCTCAGATGTTATGTCGTGAAAATAAGACCAGTTTCGTAAAATTTGATCCAACAGTTATTTCTAAAAATATCAACAAAGGTGACTATTATTTTGTTATTTATACACAAAGCCAGCTATGCTAATTTTATCAATCTGTTTCGTCAAAACTAGAAATTTACAAATAAATATGTCATATTATGGGGATATATAATACTCCCAATTTCTTTTTTTTTTTTTCTTTTCTTTTTTTTTTTTTTTATTAAACTGGCTAAATATTGAAATTGTTCATGGACAAATTTCCTTAAATCAGTTCTTCATTTTTGTGCACTATGAAATTTATAGCCTACATTTTGTTCGGCAATTTATTCATTTTTAATTCTGTTTATGGCAAAGTTGTTTATTTTCTCCTATTCTGAAGTCATTGTTTTTTCTTCTTTTTAGGGTGGCGTGCCATAGATGAACGAATGCAGTAAATTTACAAAAGGAGTAAAATTTTCCTAGTAAAGGAAACCTTCTGCTGGTCGTAATATTGTGAATGAGCCTCATGCATCTGTTGTCGTTTCAGACTACGCTTCTCATTCAAAACATGAACCTAATTCATTTTTAAATTAAAATCGTATTAAGGACATTTCAATGGTGACTGCAAAAGATATATATATTTGATAATAAAAGATTTTATTTACACCAAGGATTTGTATATGTATACACATAAACAATCTAACTTTTAAACTGCCATCTCTTTACCCCAGAATAAAAAAGACAAAAACCACTACAAATGATTGTCTATTGGAAATAAGGTTATAAAAAACTTTTTAAATAGTGTCTTTCATGTGGCTTTGATGAATGACCTTGGCTCCCACTTCAATGTTGTGTTTTTTTTATAAAATTTTTGTTGCTTCGAGGACACACATATCCATCTATGTATGCAGTATTGTCAATTGTTTTTGTTGGTGGGTCTCTCGCTTATGTCTTCGTCACTTTCACTATCAACAAAGAGTTCGTTATCAGTTTATTCAACTAGGAGAATATCTAAGTCGTAACTATTAAGATTGTCATCCCACGAAATAAAATCGGAATTTTCCACATTGCGTGCACATGAATGAAGCTTTATTCAAATGAGAAATTAATTGTAATTTTCTTAAATATTAATTCTCAATACACACTTCGAAAAGGAAGAAACCATAAATTTACCGACAATCATTTAAAAAAAACTCAATGCAAGCCTATGATGAAACTGTCAAACAACACTTAGAAATCAAACATTTACCGACAGTCCTACAGAAAAAATCAATGCAAGCCCAATAAATGATGAATATAAAAATAAATAATTTTTTTATAATTTATAAATATCAAGAATAGAAAACAAAGCCTATCATGATTAACAATTAATTAACAAATAAATTAAGTAATTAAGTTTTTTTTCACATTAATTAATTTTACATTTTGTGAATTGTATTTTTGGAAAGAGTGTGGACACCTGTGGTGTAACAACTTCTTGTTTACAAGGTGTCAATTAAAACTCATTATTTATAACATGTTCGTGATTTACCTGGTCATCGAATAATTCAAACCTAATATACATGTCACACTGTGAAATTATGTCTCCGAGACAGGTGTATTTTCAATAGAAACCCATTATGTAACTATCAAATAAAATAAACTCTGATTCAATTTATCAAGTGTTAATTATTTAATATAAGTTTTTTTAATACAATATCAAATTATGTCTCTTTTTTCAATAATACAAATCTAAAATCAAAATTACATTAAAATAAATAATTATATTTGTACCAAAATTATTTAATTAATTATGATAAATTTAACACTGAAACAGTTTATGTTATGCTTAAACATTCGACCGTACTTCGAGTACTTTTAATACTTTTATTAATGACTTTATTACCTAAGGAGATCTCGCGAGGTTTAACTAGTGGCCGCGTGTTATTACGGGATTTCGCCGAGTTGCGAATCCTTTGTATTATATGTCTCTGATTGAACTAAGGGTATTGTTTAGGTTAGTTTTTTTTAACATTTTAAATTATAAGATCAAATTTGAAATGTTGTTAACACAATGATTCAAAATTACAAAAAGACATCATAAGAATTACGCAATTTGTATAAAACAAAAAACATGATAATTAAGATTACTTATTTGCTTTAATTAACTAGTGAAATGTTTCTTATCCAATCTTTCCAGTCTAATTTAGTCCAAAGGGTGACTAGGGGATATAAATATGGTCACTACAAGTCTTCTTTCGGCTGGCAGTAAAAAAAAACATTGCCAAAGTGGGGCATCCGCCTGGTTGTTTGGGGTATCAAGTACGCAACCAACTATAATGAAATCAATCCAATCTTATAACTGTTTTTTTTATCCCGCATTTTTTTATATTAAATTATTTTAACTCAAAATAATAATTGAAATAACTTTCTGAAATAAAACATATATCATACGCTTAACAAAACGATATACCATACGATAGATGAAACGCTAAACCATACGATAAACGAAACGCTAAACCATACAATAAACGAAACGCTAAACCATACGATAAACGAAACGCTAAACGCTAAACCATACGATAAACGAAACGCTAAACCATACGATAAACGAAACGCTAAACGCTAAACCATACGATAAACGAAACACTAAACGCTAAACCATGCCATGTTACATACGACAAATAAAACGCTAAACGATACCACGAACCATACGATATACAAAACCCTAAACGATGACATTTACCATACGATGAACGAACGATGAACGAACGCTGACCGAACGTTGTACGAACGCGTTACGAATGATGTACGAACGATTCCCGAACGCTATACGAACGATTCCCGAACGCTGTACGTACGATTCCCGAATGAAAAAAGTGTTAACTTTTACGTTACAGGGACTGTATAACTAGAAAGATATTCAGCTGTTTCGGGTTTATTGAGGTCTCAAATGATAGGTTAATGTATGCTTATTTCAAAAGAATGGTTTTTAGGTACTTTTCAATGAAATAAGGCGACTTCATGTTTACTAAAGGCAATTTCTGGTTTTTTTTCCATACTCATATGTCACCAAACATGTTACAGAATACACTATGGCTAAATCATTTATCAAATTGAAATAATGATCATTAAATTTCAAATTTATTTAATTCAGGGGCATAAGAAAACTAAGTTATTTCAGGGGCATAAGATGTCACCAGATAGCTTAGGACCAACTATGCCATATCTTCCTCTTAACAAACCAAATAGTTTGCATTAGTTATTTTGTATCTAGCTTTCATAGTTTGAAATGAGATGCACACACTAACAAAGGCCAAATTTTAGAATAAGACCTTGACCTTTGACCAAGTTATGATCTCAAATCAATAGACTGAAGATCATAAAGATAAACAGTATATGTTGCTCTAAGGCTTACTGTTGATGAGTAACACTAGCATACCAATACATTTAATATTGACCGGTAGATAACTCCTGTCAAATTTCAACGAATCTCTTCACTCCATATTGATCAAAGCCAAATGGGGATATAACGATCAATTTAGAAAAATAATTTTGTTTATTTCTTTTTGTTTGTTATTGAGGAGATGCGATACACACACCCGATAAACAATGTACGGGGAGATAACTCTTACACAGAAATGTTTTCGGTTTAGCGGGTCAAATATAAAATCACATAAACCGTAAGATACAATATAAAAAAGAATATCTATGCGAAACAAAAATATGCCACAAGAAAAAGATTTGGCGAAAGAAAAAAAATTAAGATTACAATAGTTCAGAGAATTTTTGAAGGTCTTTCCATATAATATTTCTTAACAATTGTTAAGAAGCTAACTTCCGGTTGAATCAGAGTTATACTTAGTATTTAATCACAGTATAATTCAAGGGTGTACTTTGTATATACAGCTGTTCCACAAGCCACGCTTTTTTGGGGAGATATATAATAGTCATAGATATTTTGTTTTTTTAATGACCGCTTCCAAGATACAGTCTCTATATTTCATCTCATAGTGACATAACTTCGGAATGTGACCAGTATAAAAACATATGGTAGCGACGAAAATTGAATTCTAAGGAAGACCCAAAGTGAAGGTAGGTGTAGTACAGAAATTTAGTATAAGTTTAAAATCTTAGACGTTCGTTGCACAGTGTTGTTTTTGTTTATTAAATTAAATATTTTGAAGTGGTTTTGTCAATTATGAATTTTTAATTGAGTGATTGGTTATATCATTACATTCACGAACATGATTATAATCCATACTCACATTACAGGAATTCTGTTGAATAAAATGCAAAATAGAATGAATCAATTACTAAGAGAGTTGTTAGCCAAGGGACCAAAATATAAAATTCCACAGCCCATCAACTGGAAAAAGAATTTCAAGTTACTGATGGATGCAGTTGAGGACTATGCAAGAAAATGGGTAAAGCGCGAACCAGACAATCCAGAACTGGACACTTTGTCTGAATTGATCAAAACTATTCGATCATGCATTCAGAAGCGCATTCAAAAACTACGATGCAATATGAGCACAAGAGTTCCTAACCATTTCAAAAATCAGGATGTTGTGGATGCTTTATCCTCTTTGCATGACAAATACGTCGTTGTTCCAGCAGATAAAGCCTCCAATAATATTCTCTTCATATGTAAAAACCATTATTTGCAATGTCTCACAACAGTGATTGGAATAAATAGAACTACTGGTAACCCTACGTATTCTTTAACATCATTTAACATGGACGAAATTTTACAAAATCACAAATCTGTCCTTCTTTCTTTTGGTATCAACATCAAAGAAAATGAAGAAAATTTACCATCATTATACTGGATACCAAAACTACACAAAACTCCATATAAAGAACAATACATAGCTGGGTCATCAAAATGTTTGACTAAACATCTTTCTAAAGTGCTGACTACTATTCTTTCAACAGTTAAAGATGGGCTTCAAAAATATTGTGATGAGATATATTCTACCAGTGGTGTTAACCAGATGTGGATTCTCAAAAATTTGAAAGATCTACTGCTTAATCTTCGATCACAATCTTTGCAATTTTGCAGCAACATAAAGACTTTTGATTTTTCTACGCTTTACACTACTATTCCCCATGCTCAGTTGAAAGATCGACTTCACCATCTCATTAAACAGAGCTTTTTCTATAAAAATGGGAATCGTAGATACAAATTTCTTGTTTTGGGTTACAATAATTCATATTTTGTGAAAAACCACACTGAATCTACCAGAAAATATACTGAAGATGATATTATCAAAATGCTGGACATTTTGATCGACAATATATTTGTTGAGTTTGGAGGATTTATATTTCAATAGACAGTCGGTATTCCAATGGAAACTAATTGTCCACCCCTACTGGCCGATTTGTTTTTGTACTCGTATGAAGCAGAATTCATTCAGAACCTTCTAAAAGACAAAAAGAAAAAGCACCGAAATTCTTTAATTTTACTTTCCGATATATTGATGATGTTCTATCATTGAATAACCCATATTTCAGCCAATACTTACATCGCAGGTAGGTTAAGGCACTTATGGACGTTTTTTTCCATAAAATCGTCCATAATCATTTAATCAGATTTTTGTATTTCATCTAGCCATATTTCTTTACCTCAATTATAAAGAAAAATGTTCATACTGATGTAATAAAAAAATTAAGAACACCGGTTCATGTTTACACACACCTGTATGTTCATATCACGTGATTTCTGTGGTATGTTTAGTGACATTTACAAATAGGAAAAGCACAAGTTGTTCCTCACCATTAAATTGGGATTTGTTTTTACACATCACTTCAGATATCTACAAACTTCAGAAAAATGATACTCGCAGACCCGGCTACCTCAAGTATTATTTAAAATAAAAAGTGTATTCTGTAAATAGGTCCGTTGTGGTGAAATTGCGTACAAAAAGACTAATTTTGTACATTAATCGTAATTTCTTAAAATGCGAATCCGGTTACCGTCAAACGTTCAAGAGACGTCAACAAAACAGAAAGGGACGCAACTCTGCAAAGATACGGGAAATGTAAAAACGAAACCTCAATAACATTATGACTCGCGATTGTAATCATCATTTCTTGCATTATTGTTTGCATTCATTAAAATAACTTACCTTTATGTTGATTTATATACTTTGTAGTATTCCTTTGCAATTTCATCAAGTGTTTGGAACAGTTTTCACAGATGTAGTTTACGTTTATTACTTATGATATCTAGAAAGTATTTTACAATCTAAATGAACTATCTCGGACAACTGAGGAAAAGACCAAACCTGAAGAGAATATCCGTTATCTTCCCTTGTACAGGCCACGAGCTAGTGATAATTGAAATAATTAGCTCTAGTTTGTTCTTGGCGAGGAGTTGGAATTGTCAACAATCTTACAACAATTTTCAAAGAATGTGAAATCTAAACAAGTTGACCATCTATTTGAAAGATGATTCTAAAACGTCTATATTTAAGTATCATATGTGTTAAGAATAAAATTTTGTATGCATTTATAAATAATTTATGATATAACTTTACTATAAATATAGAGTAAACTATGAACTAACTGAAAATAAGACAATCTGATGTCCCTATTATTATCTGATAAACACTAACATAAACCCTCACACACAAGAGACAACATTTTTATTGGGTGCCTTTGAGTGAAATATTGTTGAAATGCTATTTTCTTCTTTTGAAGGGTGGGAATGTGTATACATGAATTAACAATTTGGCATACATGTACATGTATAATGTCCCATATACAGTCGAGGAAAATAAATCCCCATCATTTATCATTGCAATAAAATAATGTAAATCTCACTTGTATTTTTTAATGATTATGTATATTTTTTCAACCCGTTTTTCCTGCGTCTTTTGCCGTTTTTGGGTACATATTTTTTTCTGTGTAGGAAGGGGCCTTTGCACCAATTAGGGATCATTCAAAGACACAGCAGCCATACTGATTACAGGAGTCAAATTGGTTAAATTCTGTCCTAACTTACCACAATAACAGTTAATGCGTATTCCACTCTTCTATATTTTATTTCCATCAATGACACACTTAGAAACATGAACTACTGCAACTTTGCAAAGGTTATTTTGGCCAGATCAACAAAAGACAGTGCAGCAATTGATTTTTTTAATAATTACGATAATTCCAAAACTACATCAAATTTTGTAAAAGCAAATTATATAAATAGTGTATCAATTCAGCAAATACATGAAAACTTCAACATTTTTATGACAAAATACAGAAATCTACAGATACCATCATATGACATATTCAAAAACCAGCTCCCTAAACTTCAAAATTATGTAACAAATACCAAATATTTTGTGCATAATGGCAAAGCTGGTAAAAAAATGAGGTTCACTGATAACTTCTCTCTATTCAACTGGCTTAAACTTCCAGAAAATGAAAAGCAAAGCCACAAATTGCAAGATTGCTCCACCTGTTTGACCACCCATGGCAGCATATCATCTCTGCACAAGTCATATTCTCATGCTTCATCATTAGTACAGCCATGTAAAGACCCTGTAAACAACATCAATGAGATTATTGTGTCATCGTCTTCATCAATTGGGGAAAAAACAGTTTAAATGTTATTAAAGCTTTAGAACCAATTATTGAAACCCAATATGACATTAATTTTAAGAAAACGTTAGCGGAAGTTATGAACATGTCACCTAGAGAATCCGTCGTTGAAAAAAACAACAAAATTATGACATCAATTCGAGAGACAACCCAACAAAAAGCAGAATCAATGACTGAAAATGATGGCGACATTCAAAATTTGCTTGCCAGTGGGAAGTCTTTTCTACAGTATCAAAGGGAGCGACTTCAGACAACTGACCAAGCTGAATGACAAGCTGACGACCTACAGACCAAACTTGCCTCAGGTAAAAAGCCGAAGACACACATAGGCAAATACGCCAATTATAATTTTGATCAACAGGAATTTCTCGAGGAAGTAAAAAATTGTAAATCAACCATCATGAATTGGACCAGAATGGCTATTAAATACAACGTTACGTTAAACGGAAAGCTTGCTGGCAATGGGGGGGGCAAATCCTTAAGCAATTTGCAAAGGACAACAATATTGACGTCCATCGATTTAATCCACATTTAAGGATAAGTGGAAGGGACCATCTTCAAAGAATTAGGAGGTCAAAAAAACGAGTCTTTAGGGGAAAACTTGCTATTCCAAATAAAAGAACAGCTAAAAAACTCAAATCGATCATCCAGCACAAATTGGAATCAAAAATTTACGACATTGGCCTAAAAATTGCCCCAAAGGAAATCCGAAAGAACACCATTGATTTTTCAGGTAATATTCAAGAAACATCAATTCAAGTATATGGCCGGAAAGTTCTCCTTAAAGATATAATGCTGAAAGAAATTCAAAGGCTTACAAAATATGGCATCTTAATATCTAGGAGTGACGAGCACTACCAATCACTATCAAAGGAGGCTGTCTATAACAGGTTAAAACAAATTTCATCTTCAACCAAGTCCACTGAAACAGACAGCACTTTAGCGTCAGAAATTAACCGATTAATGACCATGGAGAGACAAATTAACCTTAAAATCTGGCATGACCATTCAGATATCCTTAACCATACATATATAAGCTTTATAGTCAGCTTCATCTATGACCATGCAAACTTCCTGACCAATGAAGAATTTAGGGAAACCTATCCGAAGAAGAAGCCTGTAGATGATCAAGCTGTAGTAGAGAGACCAAACCTGTACATTTTTGGACAATCAGGTAATGGCTACTAATGCTCATGTTAACAAAAAAAGTTTCATTTTTCAGTAAAATACAAAAACTAAACCCTTTTTCAGATGATATTTCATGATCTTGAAGATAAATAATACTGTCTAAGTTTCATAACAATCTATGAAGGTTTAAAAATCTATAATGTCAAAAAAGTTAAATTCCAGACAGTCTGTAAATATCAACTGTAAATAATCAACCTATCAGTAAAATACTGAAAATTTTGTTTAAAAACTGAAGTTTGCTTCCGACATAATCTCTTTATCCTTAAATAAGAGTGCACTCGCTGAAATGTCTCGCCTACTTTATTAACCATTGATTTATGTTGATAGTCCTTAATATAAATTTAAAAGCTTTACTACAAGTATCACATAAACTAAACATTATCCAAGAAAATGAGGTCAAGGTCAGATAAACCAAACAAGAAACACATTTGCACCTTACAATCATTCAATACACCAAATATAGTTGACCTATTGTGATTATTGCCTATAGTTTCTATGAAATAGACTTAGCCAAGAAAACTAAACATTGACCAATGAACCATGAAAATGAGGTCAAGGTCAGAACCATGCCAGACAGACATGTACACCTTACAATCAGTCTATACATTACATATAGTTGACCTATTGCTTATAGTATCTAAGAAACAAACTTAACCATGAAAACTTAACATTGACCAATGAACCATTAAAACTAGGTGAAGGTCAGGTGATGCCTGCCAGACAGACATATACACCTTACAATCATTCCATACAACACATATAGTTGACCTATTGCTTATAGTTTAAGAACAACTGATCAAATCACAAAAATTTCAGACTGAGCATTGAACCATGAAAATGAGGTCAAGGTCAAATAAAACCTGCAAGTCTGACATGTACATCATAAAATATTTCCATACACCAAAAATAGTTGACCTATTGCATATAGTTTTAGAAAAAAGACCATAACTCAAAAACTTAAATTTGACCACTGACCATGAAAATGAGGTCAAGGTCAGATGACACCTGCCAGTTGGACATGTACACCTTACAATCATTCCATACACCAAATATAGAAGGCCTATTGCTTATAGTATCTTGACCACCAAAACTGAACCTTGTTCACTGATCCATGAAATGAGGTCGAGGTCAAATATTAACCATAATACGTAACTGTCTGGTGGGCATAAGGACAAGGACCTTGCAAGGTACTCACATACTAAATATAGTTATCCTATTACTCATAATAAGAAAGAAATTAACATTACAGGGAGCTTTCGTCACTTGATATAAACATTTCAAAAAAAAAAAATCCGCCACTTGAATATAGAATTGTTTTGTCTCATTTTCGCAACATAAATGTTGCAGGCTGGACAAAACTATATCATATATACATGTACATCAACATGATTAAAAATTAAATGTATGAATAAAATATTGTACAAAAGTTCACCTGTAAATTATACACACAATATCATTTGATGTGATTCTATTTATATGCATGCATGTAGTACCTAGGATAAGCACATACTCACTAAAACTTTTCAGTTTCTTTTAAAAGTGGTTATTGCACATGTAGGAAGATATTAACAATAATTATAACAAAAGCTGTATGCAACATTATAACAAATGTTCACACACTGAAATATCTGACGATGTTTTAAAGCTTCTACTACAGGTACATGTATCACATAAACTTTAGTAATATGAACAACGATTTCTGAAACAGAGAAAGTAAACATTCTGATATTTTTGATTTTCGTTACTGTTTCAAAATAACCAAGCTTTCAAAAAGTGTTGTAAACTTTTGGTATATATAATTAATGATATAAAAAGCAGAAATAAATGAAGGGTTTATTTTTTTGTTTGTAAAAATTAACCCTTTCGGCCAGATGAACTATAAAGGATGTCGAGGTCAAATCATTGAACCCAATCTGATATACATGTACATCTTTAAATCATTCCTTATACCAAATAAATTAGACTTTTTGCTTACGGCATTAAAGATTTAAACAATCACAATAAATCAACATGACCAGTGAAGCATGGAAATGAGGTCAAAAGGACCCAACCATATTATTAAATCTATACAATTACTTATAACAACCAATGACTTCTAAATATCCTACACAACCATAAATATCCTCCAATTTGCTGACCAGACTCAAACTGAAGTGCTGGCAATAACATGAATAACTATGATTTGTTTTTTTGGACAATTTTTCGCACATACTTAAAATCCTTGGTGAAGTGACTTAGTGTTTTCATAAAAATAAAATATTAAGGCCTACAAAATGAAGTTTAATTTCCAGTTTCCCTACGTCATGTATATATGTATTTGTACCTACTCCAACTATATCATAAATATTTTGAACAAGCACTGTAAAAGTCTATACAATTTTGGTTAGACATGTTAAAGTTTTATGTAAACTTATTAATTTTGAAAATTGTAATTCTAGAATTTTCTTTATAACTTGCGACTAGCGAATGTTTTTAATTTTTTTTTTTTGCAGACTCAAAGGACACAGAACAAGTATCGTAAACACCTGCCAGAACTGAAGATCTAGAGGAACTGAGGAAAGGAATAATTTTTGATGGAATACCGTATACTTTTCAACTGAGATTTTTCAGCGGAGATGGACCAGCACGACAGTTTGAGGCTGGTCAGCAGAGAGGGGGAAATTTTTCTTGCTTATGCGGTGTTCACAGTAAAGAGCACATTAATTTTGGAATGCCGTTTTAAGCGAACACCTTCTGATTTGAAAGACCGCAGGGCAGTATTTTTGAAAGGGGAAAGTCTGGTAAAAATAAAGCAGGGAAACATCAACCCATTCCAAAATCTAACTAATGATGAATTCATTGTAGAACTTGAATGTAGAGGTTTTGATACTTTTAGGCATAACACAAAAGCAAGACTTCAGGAAGAAATGTCAGATCTGCTGCATGGAATATCTCGCCCACCTGCCCTTCTCCTACATTATCCGGAAAAAATCATTGACAGAGTCTCACATCAGCTGTTATGAGGTACTCCCGTGTGAGCCACTACACGACATTTCAAATGTAGTCCAAAACATAATACAAGAATTGCCACATCATGTTAAACAAGTCTACAAAATTGGAGTTGGAAAATTTTTTTAACAACACCATCGGAGACAAAAATCAAATTAAAGGATCTGACGCGCGACTTTATGCCATAAAACTTTCAAAGTTCATAGAAAATTTACAATTGGATGGAAACATTTCGTCAGATATTTCACAACTTATTAATTCTCTAGTAGAAATTATTAATATAGCTTACAGCTCTGTTGAAAGAAGAACTCCCAGACAAATTTTAAGGTTGTATAATCAAACTTTCTTTTTCGCTGTTTTGTCCGAATCAATCATAGGAATTCCAGTCAAGATGACACCAAGACAATTTTACGGCAGTCATATCCATAGCTTGGTTGTGTTTCTGCCTGAGATTTATAGGATTATAAATACAAAATCTATCCTTGCAGAGCAGGAAGAACGAACTTTTGGATCACTAAGACATCTCGCGGAAGGTACAACAAACCGAAAACCTGGTTGGATCGTAGACAACACCATTTTAAGATTTAACTGCCAGCAAACTGAAAACCGCATATGCTCCTTCTCAAAACAGAACTCGGTTATAAGTGAACAATCAAAATTACTTTCTAAGCGGGGAAACACCATCTTTCCTAAAGAGATTTTTGGAATCAAGTCATCACTTTTCCAGTCACACCTTGAGCGCATTGCTGACTTTTTGCTTCCAGGATATAATATATGGTGGCACTACAATGGCACTGAAATAGTTTTTCACGAATCTGTGGATGAGCCTGAATTCCGCACGCAAGGTCCTGTCACTGCAAACTTCATATCAACATCTTTGAAAAAAGAACGAGCTATCATTGACGACATTTGGCAAACCAGTTTGGACAAGGCTGCATCATCTGAACTTGTCCTTCCATTATTGCATGTCAAAACAAAGGAAGATGGATAATTGATCTACAAAAGAACAAATCTCAAGTCAGGTACGTTATACTATATATATATATATATATATATATATATGTTGCAATTTGAATGAAATGAATGATACATGTCAATCTGATTAAATACAGATCCTGACTGAACACATTGGTTACAATTATGTGAAAAAGTTCCACTTTCTGTTCTGTTTATAATTATTACTACGTCAGCCAATGTCAATGACAAATCAGCCTTTTCAGTTGAATTAAATTTTGACAAAACCAGAGGATCCCGAAATTTATTATACAAACTGCAATACAAGATGTTAAAACCCCTATAAATTTCAGTGTAAGACACATAAACAAACACAACATTTTGAAAATGGAGGCCAATAGATTTCTTAGAATACAATAGATCAAGAAAATGAAACCAATATATAAAACATTCATTTAATACCTGCTTGTGTTTTTAAATGTTTATTGATTTCTTTTTTATGGAAATATATTTGAATTCATGTTTTTTACAGTCATGAAACATGTGTCCAGTCCTACAAATACCATCAGTGAGGATGAAAAAAATGATAATCTTGAAGAAACAGCACAGAAAGAGACAAATCAAGGTAAACTCATATTGAGCGTTGGTATATAATTAAGGAACTTCTAACGAAAAAAAATTATGTAACAAAATAAGGGGCCTGTTTTTTTTACGACTTTTCGGTAAAGATGCATTTCCTTACTTTAATACTATTTTATAGTTATGCACACCATAAAACATTAATAATTACATGTGTTTGACATGCATCTGGATCACTTGTAAAGCCACCAGAATGTTCTGAAATTATATAATTTTAAAATATAATAATATAAAATACTATACAATAGGTTCTCATTCATACTGAATTTATACAATTTACATGTATTGAAATTTACATAAGTTATTTTTTGATAATTTTTTTTTTTCACTCTACCATAGTTTCAAGTGAACTTGCATTATTAAATCCCATAAACTTTATTCCAGATGACAACTCTGAGTCCACAGAAGATTACATCCCGAACATTCCAATTGTGCAAGGTAATGTAAATTGTATGGCAAATACAGTTCAAAATATTTGTGAAAAAATGTGAAATTTCATTTTGTTGTATTTCAATTTTATTTTTATTATCATGATTATATATTTGCCAAATTTACAGGTTAATTTCTGTCCATAAAGTCTTTATTGGTATCTCTAACCACATAAATGTGATATAAGTTTGTAACCTTAATAGATAACAAATTCAGGTATAAAAAGTATCTTAGTACTTTTTCACAAACCTTCAATTTCTTATTCACTTTTCAATTATTGGTTAACTAGTGAATAGTTTTTTCGAGAAATCTGTACATCTTACATGTCTGTTAAGAATATATCTCATGGCAAGTGTATGTGTAAATACATAAATAAATGAACATCTCATTTTCTCGTAACAGAACCACTAGAAGTACCAGCTGTAGACCAAGAGAGAAAACACCTGGAAGACAAGGAAAACAAGGAAAAGTACAAATCGTACATTAAAGGTAATTCTAATATGACGTGCTTCTTTCGCTTTGTAAACAACACCGTGATAAAATTCTGGATATATCTATACTAAGCGCAGACTCAGAGATATACATAATAATGGATGTTACAATATACCTCCCACGTAAATCCACATGTATCGGAACCTATTTGCAAACGATGTGCCGATTTGATTGTTTTAAAAACATGAAAAAGTTGCAATTGAAAACAAAGAACTGAACTTTTATTCTTATTTGGATGCATAACAAAAATAATTCATGCTCACGAGCTCGGAGAAATCTACAAAATTAGAATATTTAAAATTCCTCGAAAAGTCCATTAATGCTTTTGACGCGTTTAAGTCATTTCAAAACATGACGTCATACCAATGAAAACGTTAAAGCTGAAGGTTTTTCAGTTACGCGAACCATCGAAATTCGTATAATACTATATTAAAATTGTTAATTAGGGGTTGTTTTATTTTCTATTCTGTTGCATTATTTGCATATTTACTAATTTCAGCAAGTCAACATGGCGGCTTTTTAGTTCCGAAATGTCAACCTTGGATTTGACGGTAGCTTACGAGAAGAACATGTAAATTAGAAATGGGAAATGTTGGGTTTGAGAATTAAAAGAATTAATCACATTTTTTCTAGCGGCTATTTACGAAATGATTCATGCAAGCTACAGATTTATTAAAATGTTTTAGCAGGGAGTAAAAAAGAAATTAACTGACATTATTCAGATGATCATATGTTTTTTTTTCAGTTTCAAGATGGACTGTACAACCTACATGTAGCAAAATTGATGTCCATGAGAGTCTGTTCAACAAACCAAACAAATTACCAGGTATTTACACAATCATCAGATTCTCATTCTTAATATTGGAGGAATTTAAAGAGACCATTTATTTTCTTCTTTTTGTTGTTATTTTGCTGTTCACAACTCCTTTTTCAAAACAAAACTTTCGATTTCAGCTAACCATGCTAACAGTGCAAAGAAACCACTTTCCTGCAAGAGGAAACTATTCGCGTCTGAAGTTTCCGAACAAGAAATTGGTGAGTATTAGAATGATAAGTACATGTATAAATTATTACAAGTTTAATAGAGCATATACAGATGTGAAATGAAATTTCAGAAGTGTCATAAATCAAATGTTTATATGAAATTTTCAAAGATTATTTTTATTATAGTTTTAAATTAATCAGTCATGACTGTATGCAGCATCAGATATTTTTGGAACAACACATAGTTTTCAATGTAGCTATTTTTTTTAAGTTTGAAGGAATTGAAGAAAAAAATAATCTATAACTGCCAGCGAGACCAAATGATGGGGAAAACTCTTTATAATATGCTAAAAATACATACTTGTTTTATGCTCTTCAGCATCATGTAGAAAGAAAACAACACTAGACATAGTTGTCCAACTACTTGGCCCATCATCAGATGTGGATGACTGTCTTAAGTACAGGGAATTGAAGCTAAAACACCCTGGTCATAAGTCCTTTATATCGGCTTTTGATCAATCTTTCTCTAAGCTACAGATTGAGGTCAGCAAGTCATATTTTGCCCTGAAAGAAGAGACTACAAAAGATGATGGAAAGGAGAACAGGGAGAATCTGTTAGCGGACAAAGAGATTGCTCAAAAGCTTCTTAATCACTGGGGAATGTACTACTTTTAATGTCCAGTGCACTAAATAATGATTCTTAAATATAAATGTTACACATAAAATAATTTTACCAAATTTCATACCTACTAAAGTTATAAAGTAAGGAGAGGTGGAATGATTGTCAATTATACATTTATCTTTAATTGACCCAAAAAGATTGTAAGCAGCTATTGGTCAGTGTAGAGCAGAAGAAAAGTTATGTATCATATACTTTATAGATATACGAAAATGTGGTATGAGTGGAAATGAGACAATTCTCCATCAAAGTCAAAATTTATAAAAGTTAACCATTATAGGTCAAATTACGGTCTTCAACAAGGAGCCTCGGCTCACAATGAATAGCAAGCTACAAAGCATTAAAGGGCCCCAAAAAATTACTAGTGTAAAACCATTCAAACGGGAAAACCAATGGTCTAATCTATATAAAAAACGAGAAAATGAACCACATCAACAAACAACAACTTTAGTTATTTTTTTTTTAGCCTCATGGCAAGTGCTTAAAATCAAGTGGCAAATATTACATGCATATTAGGACTAGAACATGTTAATCATGTTAATGATATATGAATATGAACCCTGCTTTGTATTATTATCAACAACCGTTACATTAATGTACATTTAATAGTGAAAAGATTAATTAAACAATTGTATAATGAGCACTTTAATATGTTAAATGGTGCACTGGACATTTTTATATAAGTGTGCACCCTTAGTGGCTTGGATCACAAGGCTCTATTCATAAAGACAAAATTCATAAAAGGGGGAAGGTGGCAGGTTGTTAAAAGGGTACCCTGGTAACACTTTTAAACAAGGGATAATTACAAACTACCATGACTGAATATGTGTGTTGAATCCTCAGAAAAATTCCTGATGTATAAGGGCTGGAATATTTGACTTTCTGAAAATTTAAACAGTATGTAATAGGAGACAAGAATTAAGGAAATGTGATATAATTGCAAATGACACAATTATTCTTCATAGACAAACAGACTAGAATGTAATATTCCATTAATATAATCATGATAAGAATAAGGAAATGTGATATGATTGCAAATGACACAATTTTAGATCATTGTTTAAAAGGGGGGAGGGCTTTAACAATGAGCAAAACCAATACCATGAAGCAAGATACACTTGAACCTGGCATGAAAAAATTGAGAAATGATTCAAACAAGTCAACCTACAGCCTGTTTAAGCAAAGCAAAATATAAAAAATATGACAGACAGCAACCTATGTAAACAACAGGCAATTACAAAATGACAAAACAAATGGCAGATCAGAAACGTTTTAATTGCCGTTTTTCCATGTGAACATTAAAATCACAATTTGACTTTCAACAGGAGCCTTTACTATAACCTTGTTTATACTACATTCATTTTCAAAGCATGCCCCTGTTTTTTTAAATAGATCTTGTGGTTAATATGGAAGGATTTATGAAGGGGACCTCTTCAATAGACAGAGACATGGCTGATGCTGTATTCATCTTCAGTATAAACTGTTTGAAATTTAAATAAAATTGAGAATGGAAATGGGGAATGTGTCAAAGAGACAACAACCCGACTATAGAGCAGACAACAACCGAAGGCCACAAATACATTTTGTAATTAAGTCCATATCTGTAAATCTGCAGAAAAACCTTATCTAGAATGTCATATTGAGACTCATTGGTGAAAAAAATGGGAACTTAAGTCAAATACATGTCAGATTTTAAAATAGTTTCATATAATGGCAAGTTTCATTCATATACAATTTTCAAATATATTATGACAATGGTACCAGTGAATTCCAGTTTTGTTCAATAATAAGCATGATTAGAAGCTTTATCCTGAATTCTTTTTTCGAAACAGTGAATACAGCATCAGCCTCATTACCTGTACTTAAGTTACCGCCATGAGTACAACCAGAGATTTATACCAAGTTTCCAATAACATCAGGATAATACCACTGTCAGGATATGACAGAAAATTACCTATCATGACTGAAAAATATACTGGATATGACAATGATTTACTCGATAATCCCAGGGGTGTGGCAATTTGAAGTTCAACCCATAGGACAAGTACATCCATGCAACGGGACAGGTATTTTTAAACCAGTTATAAAGACAACATCTGAATTTAAGAGTCCTTCCTTCAACCACATGTATCTGATATGACTAGTATACCATGGGTCAGCGTGGTTTTTCCGCGCTATACCTTTCATTCTTAAAATAATAGGAATAGGTCATTGATAGGGTTCTGAAAGAATTTAGGGTCAGTGTGGCTTTTTCTACGCTAAACCCATATTCCAATTCTTTGCTCAGAAGGAAATGTTGGAAGAGACACAAAAATCATGAAATACCAAGTCCACCATGTATCTAGAATTTAGAAGTAGACGTTTATACAGACTTCATAGGCAGGCTGGATGCTACATTGGCCTTTCAGTACCAGACACCCCTGGGATATGACAACACAATTTACCGGATATGACATAACAAATCACTGGATTTGACAACAATTAATGGATATGACTTGACTCAATAATGTCACACTGACATGCACTGTTATTATTATTATTTTCCTTTCTAAAAAAAGGTAATGTTAATCTTTGCAATTTTATTAGGTATCCAGGTGATGGTTAAAATATCTGGTCATCTAAAATGTGTATAGGAAACAGTATCATGGTAGGTTGGTCATAGGGTTGGTCATTTGATTTATTATGATCTGTACCATTTTGAACTAAATTATGACAAGTGTTTTAGCTTCTCATCTAGGATTTCATAAATATTCTGCTAAATTTCTAGCTTTTTTATAACTAATTTTGATGTTTATAATCATTGATAAAGTTTAAACATGTTTAAGTTTTGTACACAGATTGTGTGTGCATTAAAGATTTCTTCTTTCAAAGAGTAAAGTTTAAAAAATAATCTAATGTAAATAAAGATGGAAAAATTATTAAACAATTCAAACTACCAGAAATAGCAAAAAGGGCCAACAATAAAATCCTAATGACTGGCATTATAACAAAATTATCCCGAATTTTTATTGGAATTTGAATTTAAATTTGTCCTGTTTCAAAGAAGGTGTTATAAAAAGTGGTTTCAAAGAAGAAGTAATAAACAAAATGGTTTCAGAAAAGATGTAAATGGCATTTAAGGGTTTTCTTGCTGTGTAAAATTCTCCATGCTTCATTTCATGCCATATTTTGTATTGCATTATTGCATCAGTCCAAGTCAAGCACCTTCAGGAAATTCTGATATTAAATAAAACTATTTTTTTTCTCTCCTTGGACAATGTCGGACAAAAGTTATTTATAAATAAAGTAAATGATAAATATGCAAATAAGTCACATTCTTTTTTAATTTACCGGTAAACAGGTCAATGTTTAAAAAATATCAATTATGTCTGCATTTAACAATATTTCTTCAAATAATGGCAAGCATTTAATTTGTTAAAACCGTAAAAATAACAAGTAATTGAAATCTCTAGTTTCTTAAGACTAAAAAATAAAGGTGGGCAGCAAACTTGGGAGAGTTTTGTAATCATTTTGTTATATAAATTACAATTAATACATAAATAGAAATTCAACTAATTTTTACACAGCAATTTTGTTAAAGTGAACAGTATAAAAAAAGGTTCCCCTTGGACTGAAATTTGCAATGTGGTGGTGGGTGGGGAATGCAGCCAAGATATGTAAAATCTTGCCAGTCACAAACCTGGAAGGAAGGTAACTTCAATCAATATGGAAGTGACCTTCTGAATGCAGAGTGAACCACCATAAGAAGGAATAAACTAGTATAGTGTGATTTTTCAGAAAATAAATTTGTACAAATTAACAAAAGGCACTTTGAAAATGTTGCAACGAGAACGATCAATAGAGATTTACTACAGATTGAGTTTAATATTTGTGGGATATCAATTTTGGAAGATTTCATTGGTGAACCAAATTAAAAAAATTCAATGAACAATTGATAACTTTTCTTAATATTAATGAAACAAGGGCCCATATTCATAATTATTGATGTTAACTTACAATCGTTATCGATTCATTTAAAGTTTTGTCTTGACCATGTTGACCATTGATGATGTTACCTCATACAGTATCTCATGATAAATTAAATCTGTTAAGACTTGGTACAGAAACACTATGTTTAGGGGTTAAACAAGTTTAACATGCACACAACCCTCCCCTTGATTTTCCTTTTCAGAACATATGCTACTAAGGATGCAAAATTTTGTATGTATCAAATAAGGAAAAGTAAACAAGACATAATTTGGTCAAAATATGACTGCCTTAATAAGGATCTGATATTTGAGACGATATTGATGTTCTGCATTTCTAGTACAATGTAGATTTGATTTAATTGTTTTTGTGTCAATCGAAAATTAAGTAATATTTTGAATAATCTATTTCAATGCTTATTTACATACAAAAGACACTTATCAGATGTACATGAGTTGTTTTTTAACACAGGCAAGTTGAGCATAGAAATCTATTTTCATATACTTCCACTTACAATATTCAACCAAGTTAGTTTGGTACCCCTGATGCTGTTATAAGGTAATGATCCATTACATATAAATTGACAAATTTTGTACTGCATGGAATTCTGATGTTATCATGTGACAGCACATGGTGCGTGTAATAATGAAATCTAACCCGGAAAAACAGACATTATTGGAACTTTATTACAACTATATATTAGACTAGTTCAAACACTTTTTCAAATAATCAATTTATAAAAAAAAATCATTTATATCTACCATGTCTATATCAAATATGTCCTACTTTGTTAGTTAATTTTAGTAAAAATTCAAAGATTATTACTTGCGATTCTCTGTATTTTATCAGCATGTGCAATAATTTCCTATCTTACATGTCTTAAGCTACATGTACTTTGATGGATTGTAGTGGTAAGCACCCTTCCTTATTTACAGAACAGATAATATATTATATCATAGAAAAAAAGGTAGCTATTAGACTATATGGAAAAATAAGGAGATGGTGTATGACCGCCAATGAGGCAAATATCTGTCACCGCATGGCCTTCATAAGTCAATAATAAGAAAAACCCATCATTTCCCTTGAGGCGTCCACTACAATATTTAATTGATGAGGGGTGCCGCTGAGATTCTGTTGCACCACCCTTCGAGTGGAATATTTAGGGCTAAGATTCGGCAGTAATGATTACTTACAGCGAGACTTTTGGCTGAGAAAAATGACAGGGCTTTTCATATATATACATGTACAAGTAATTGGAACTATAATGACCTTAATGCTTATATATTTCTGATAGTTTTCACACCTATTTAGTCTGGACCATTAGCCACTAGTCCAATGCCCTAGACTATAGTAAAATTTCATTCGGACTAGTAAATTTTTGAAAACCTTTGCTTAGACACATAACAAAAATGTGGCAATACTGGTCTTCTTACTCCTTACTAGTCGGAAAAGTTTTTAGTGCAGACTGCCTATTCCAGCGTGTACATAGCAGACTATATGGTAATGGTAGTTATTTACTGGTTAGAACACTGAGAGGTATGCATTGATTTTCATTCAACAATATACATGTTCAAGGCATATGGACATATCACATATCGTTTTCTGTCACAGGCACTTGTTTTCTGTCAATGGGGAGGGGTTTCTATCCACACTCGTACGAGATTTAGTGATTTTTCGTACGAGTGTGGATAGTTAAACCCCCCATTGACAGAAACAAGTGCATGTTTTCTAAACATCACATGACATGTTATCGCCATCGTCATCGAAGTCCGGGACTAATGCCACAAGAAGGGGTCTCTCAAATACTTCACGCTCAATAATACTACTTATTCATTAGAATCAATCATATCTAAGGGACAGTTTGTCGCCGGATGATTAATCTGGCGACAGCATGGTAATTCACACGTGGTTGCCCGTTAAAATTGACATTCTGCGACAAATTCTCTGTAAATACGAGTATTTATGGCTTGAATTACAACTTACCCATTGAAAATGATCATTCTTGCTTTCCATACTGACTTGTCTGCCAAATAAACTACAAAACTGCAGCAAATTTCACGTTTAAACATGAAAATTCCTTTCTGTTGAAAACCCAGACAGGTGCTCGACTCATTCATACTGCAAGCATCTGTACGACCCCGACAACATTTTGATTGGTCGTTTAATAAAAGTAGGCGGGGCCTAATCCGCGATAAAAAAACGGCTAAATTTAATAAACTTTACGTAAATCTTTGAATATGAGGTTAAATATCAGTCACTATGATATAAATGCATCTTATTTTAAAAGTTTTATTAACAATTGGGCATCTAAATAAGTGCTACTAACAAATGTAGCCTTGTGACGCCGAGATTTATCTGATGACGTCATGAATAATAATGAGGAAAATAGATTTTATCTGCGATTGGTAAAAACTCCGGGAAAAAAATCGAAAAACTGCCTTAACGCACCCGCGTAACAAATTATTGATCACATTTGACCCTATCGCCCAATAGTCATTATGAGTGTGTCCCATATAAGATGACGAAGAGTTAAACACAATTCTTAATGGTTAAATTCTAAACGCTTAAACATTGTTTCAGAGCATATGGATCTTTACCGTATGACGATAGCATGTGTCTTTCATAATCAACTTTGAAACTTGGATAATCACGAATGCTGCCAGCAAAAATAGGAGCCTCTAATTTTTTCACCCTAAAATAATGGTGTCGACTGTGATTCGGGTTTTAACACCTCGTGATGTGGTATGTAATGTACCGGACCGCTATGTTTCTCCATCTCCTCCTTCGTCAATTTTCTTTCTATGCCACGTTTCACTATATCGATAATCTGTTCATCGTAGGCACTTGCATATTCTAATGAATTTCGAAGTAGTCGTTTTTCAGTAGATCCAAGTGTTGATACGGCTGAATTCATGTTATTTGGAAGGTTGTTTGGATTTTTTATCCAGGGGTTATTTACTATTCATTGCTGGAATTCTTCATCATGTGTCATGCCTGATTAAATGATATTTAATTCCCTCTCCTCCCTTATACTGTGTTGTGATTGTCCTATAGCACATTTGCCACACTTACATGAGCCACATTTTAATATGGTTTGTTTCCCAGGCCCTTCAATGTCAAAAAATGAATCTAATTTGTTCATAATACTGTCTCTGTCCAATACATGAATATCATTTAACGGAATGATTTTCCCGGATGCCCAGTAAATACGTACTATGCCATGGTTTGACAATTTCGGGACTTCTTGCATTAAAATACAACAATCTGTGCCGATCAATATGTCTACTTGGCCAGTTGGCCTTTGAATGTCATTCTTGTTGATACCTTTGAACAGTTGTTCGACTCTACTCATATCAAATCTTGCAACCGCGGCTGTAACTTCCCCCATGCCATATGCTTTTATTGTCCATATTTTACCTCCGAAGTCAGTCAAAGGTATTACATACTCTTTACTTTGTACGTGTTCGGTTACATTACATACCTTCGTCATAAATAATATTATATCTTGTCCAGATAATCTAAATCGTTTAGCAGTTTTGTGTGTGATCAATGACATGTTTGCTCCAGGGTCCCAAAGTGTTGTCAACGACATGTCCTTACACTGAACTGAACTGATCATTAATAGTACTCCATTCTTGTTCTTGTCATCGTTTATCACCTGACTGTGTAGAGTTATGAAAGGATATGCCATCCATGTGTGCAGTGTGCAAATTTTTGTGATGAATTTTCCCACATGTTTGATGAAGCTCATTTTGTATGTCACAAGGTTTACGGCTGTGACAATTTCTTGACAAATGTCCTATCTTTAGACAACTGAAACATCCACCATTTTTCTCACTAAATCAACCTTCGTCTGACTATCTAATCTCGCAAATATAGAACAATCACCTATTTCATGATTATCTGATTTGTGATACCAACACTTAAACTTCTCTTCTGTATTTCTATTTGTACCGGTATATTTGTCTGAATTGTATCGATTTGTCGGTTTGTTTGACATTGCTAGCGCTACCTGTGCAAGACCTTCAACAACCAGTTTCATCACTTGCTGGTTCTCTTGTAATTGCATTTGAAAGGGATCTACGGCTACACCATTATTATTCTCGTCATTTTCCGATTCATTTGCATCAAAAGTATTTATCTTTCCTTTTGCTGTTCCATATTCACACAAATCAGACTCCATGTACTCTAGAGCACTTTTTTCCTCTAACAAAAAAAATTAGAATTCTTTGAAACTCAGTGGAATACATTTCGATTGTGTCTTCTGTTTTCGTAATGCCCATTCACGTTTTTGTATAGGCGGTAGGAGTTTTTCTATCTGACTCACCATAATTGCTGTGTTCATCTCTGCTTCGAGGTTCATTCGTTTTAAATCAAGCCAACATTTATCGACAGTTTCTACTACCGAAATAAACTTCATGTTGTCACCTTCTTGAACTGTCTTTAATCTTTTCAATTCATTTAATATGTGATCGATCAATTTCTCTGCTCTGCCATATTTCATATCAAGACGCAGAAACATTTCCTCGAAATCATTGTCAACACCTTTCACGACAGTTAAGGCTTCACCGCTTAAACATTGTTTCAGAGCATATGGATCTTTACCGTATGACGATAGCATGTGTCTTTCATAATCAACTTTGAAACTTGGATAATCACGAATGCTGCCAGCAAAAATAGGAGCCTCTAATTTTTTCACCCTAAACGTTTCAGTATATTTATTTTTCTTATCATGCTTCATCGAGTTTTGTTCCTTTAGCTTACTGTCTTGTTCATGTTTTATCTTTTGTCTTAGATTCTCACACAATGATCTTGATTTACAAAGTTCTCGGTACATACCAGTTAGATCATGATTAAGTTCATTTATCTTTGGTTTGTCTTCTTCACTTTCAGAATCAAATGCTTCTAAAAATACCTCATGTCTTGCTTCTAGTTCTGTATATGCTGTTTCCAAATCTTGAAGTATTTTTTCAACCACAATTGTCCCTAGCTCATCCTGTATTCCTTCTAGTAAACGAACATAGATTCTAATGAAATCTCCCTTTGGCCGTACATCAACAGACATCTTGCCTTGCGTTGAAATGTATGAAGATAATTTGTCAAAGGCTGTAACTTTTATTGTAAATGATGTTTCAACCTAAAAATAGACAATATGACAATATTCAAATAACACACAAGTCACAAGTTTGATATATGTTGACATCGCGATTGATAGCAGTTAATTAGGCACAATAAGCAGTTCAAACATTCGATAAAAAATAATGTTGATATCACTTACGCATTGACGGCCTATTTCATATCAATCATTTGCTATTAACTTGTTGGTTTTCCAGGATGAACAAAACAAGTTAAAAAACCATTCCAGGGTTAATCGAGAAAGGGGAAAGAAACGAGTCTGTATACTGTACTTTTCTACTCATAATAATACCTCCATTATTTGGAGTACCACTTCTTTAACGTATACTGTACTTTATCACATCATCAATTCAGGATAAATCCGTCATAAATCAATATTAATATCGAAAATGTTATCAGATTAAGATAATCGCCATACAATCCAAAATTAATTATTAATCAAAGTTATAATGTTTATCGATCCGATACACACCCCAGAGACCACTAGGGCTTGCAAGTTTTATTCTATTTGCCACATTTATTTCTCCTGCATTTGTCCAGCTTCTAGCTATATCTAAATGAGTTGTTTCTTTTAATACCGTTACCTGAGTATCATATAGAGTCCAATCAGGGGTTTTGACATTTCCAAATTTTTGTTTTTGTAGGATGAATTTTGTAATGATGTTGATTGGAGTATCTTTCTGAAACATAAAGCATGAATTGGAGATTGTCTCTATTTGTTTCAATAAAAGCCATGTCACCAGCACAAGTAGAAGTATAGAGAAAAATGTTTCCAATGTTTAAGCCTAAATAGTGTCTTTCTAATTCTAAAAGCAGATCTTGTATACAGATTTTTTAGAGATAAGTTGATAAAATTATTCCTTGATGAACACCTTGGTGAACAGGAAATTTTGTACTAAGCATGCTAAGATCTTTTTGCAATTGTACTTTTGTTGTCAGATTAGTATATAGTTCTTTAATCACCAGCAAAAAAAAAGTTAAGTAAGGTACTATTTCCTTTTTGCAAAGATAGAGATGTTCTGCACGTACATGTAGTCCAAATTCATCAGCACTTTTATTCATATTAATTCTTCAATAGCTTTGATTATATCCGCAGCATTAAAACAGTTACATGTAGAAGGTATTCCCTGGTCTTCGAAAAATTTCATCATTTCTTTTTGTCGGATTTTTCATAAATTTACATATTATTCATCAAATTGTTCAGGTTTAGGAGCACGTAAGTCCTTGTAATAGCTTGCAAAAGCATTCCTTTGGTTATTAGCCAGAAATAGATACTTTGGATTCATTTATTAGTCTTCTACCGACGAAGTCGAAGGGGACTTAGGTTTGCACTCTGTCTGTCTGTCTGTCTGTCCGTCTATCTGTCCGTCTGTCCGTCTGTCCGTCTGTCCATCCGTCAGTCCGGCAAATCAGTTTTCCAGACTTTTTTTCTTCATGCTTGAAGATATTGATTTGATATTTGGTGTATTGATTTGTCATGACAAGTTACAGGTCAAGTTCTATTTTCATGATTTTAGCTTTTCCCCTTGTACAGTTAAAGCCCTTTTCCTAGAATTAAATTTTTGATGAAATACTTATTAATTACTAGATTTCTGTTCAAAGGGAAATAACTCATTTTTTAAAAGATTTGTAAAAGACATTGTAATAAGATAACTGATATTTTGGATTTGTTTCCTTTTCTTAAGTAAATTGTTTGAAGAGTTTAGTGGTAGATTTTTTAACCGGTAGGGGACTATGTATTGCCATGCAATACTCACAAAATGCTTGTTTTCGTGGGTATCAGTTTTCGTGGATTGAGGAAAACATACAGTTTCGTGGATATTTAATTTGTGGTTTTGCAAAAGACTGCATACAAGCCTATGGTAATTGTGCAGTTGTTGAACATTTAAATTCATGGTTCCCCGGGCTGTACTCACTAAATCTGTATCTAACGAATAATAATGACTCCACAGTATTCCTTCTCATCAGTTTTTATGCACAGTCCACTTAAGAAGACTCGAGGGTACACACATTTCAGATCCTAAGATTGTATTTATGTTTCATCGAGTTGAATAACATTCTGATAAGGAAAATGCCTCGCCCCTTTATCACAGATAAATAATAGTCTCAAGTTTATTTCAAATTTCAAAAAAATGTACCGTTCAAAAGTTTCTTAAGGGAAATAATGATAGGAAACTCAAGCTCTAAAATATCGTTCCAACAAAGAGATATATACTAAATGAGCATGCTCCACAGGAATGAATGTAAACCGTTTTTTAATAATTTAAGTAATTTTTATGATTTTAATCATATGATATAATTGTGAGAAGTGGACATACAACATTTTTTGTAGACATTCATTAGAGTATAAAAACAAACCATTACCTGTTTATCAATACCAAACTTACCTCCAGCAGCAAAACTGTCGATAATGACAAAAAAATCGTGCTGTTGTTGCTCAGGGGGTCAGCATACTACTTCGCACACACATTGTGGAAGGAAAACCACTATCATAAGTTAAAGAATGAGCCGGAATTGAGAATAAAAACGTATTAATAGTGTGTCTTTCTATGTTGATATGTTACACTATTGTTTCAAATAAGGGTGAAGGTTGGTACCGATTAAAACTCAAGATCTGTCGTAGGGTTGATAACTGTTTCGGACCAGCTGAAAAAAAACAATCGATCCGAAGATTGTATTTATGTTTCATCGAGTTGAATAACATTCTGATAAGGAATATGCCTCGCCCCTTTATCACAGATAAATAATAGTCTCAAGTTTATTTCAAATTTCAAAAAAAAATTGCCTTTCAAAAGTTTCTTAAGGGAAATAATGATAGGAAACTCAAGCGCTAAAATATCGTTCCAACAAAGAGATATATACTAAATGAGCATGCTCCACAGGAATGAATGTAAACCGTTTTTTAATAATTTAAGTAATTTCTATGATTTTAATCATATGATATAATTGTTACATTTTTTGTACACATTCATTAGAGTATAAAAACAAACCATTATCTGTTTATCAATACCAAACTTACCTCCAGCAGCGAAATTGTCGATAATGACAAAAAAAATCGTGCCGTTGTTGCTCAGTGGGTCAGAATACTACTTCACACACACATTGTGGAAGGAAAACCACTATCATAAGTAAAAGAATGAGCTGGAAATGAGAATAAAAACGTATTAATAGTGTGTCTTTCTATGTGGATATGGTACACTATTGTTTCAAATAAGGGTGAAGGTTGGTACCGATTAAAACTTAAGATCTGTCGTAGGGTTGTCACTAGGTCAGACGTAATTATAACATAATATAATTATTTCCGTGACTTCATCCTACATTAATTTGCAAGATCCTCTACGATAGATAATTCAGCTGATCAGTAAAAATTCCATCTTCACGCCTTACAAATCATGTACTGTGTTACGACGCGAGAAAAAAACTGACAAGGAAAGGTAACACCCGGCCACTTAAAGCTTTATTATGTACAGCCTAGGTGTTTGAGTGGTCTAGCGCGTCGGGCATAGTGCACAGCGATTTGGTGTCAAGATATCTCAGTAGCATGAGTTCGAATCCCAGCCAGGGAAGAACAAAATATATGCTTCCGCAATTTCTAGGTGTAACATTGTTAAACAAATTTTTCCCCGGCTGGGATTCGAACTCATGCTACTGAGATATCGTGGCACCAAATCGCCTTGCACTATGCCTTACGCACTAGACCACTCGACCACCTAGGCCCTACATTATAAAACTTTCGATGGCCCGGTGTTACCTTTCCTCGCCTTGCACTATGCCCGACGGATTTCTTATAATCAAGAAATAACAGCTTTGGAATATTTAGAATATTAATCTAGGTTTCAAACACCATATTACATGGCAAACCTAGTTCCGGAACAACTTTTGCCTTAATTTATTTCTTGAGAATTGCCAGAGGATGTATGTAACCTCGACGACCCAAAACGCTTGATAAAGAAATCAATGCAATAACACCGTTCACCCCTTCATTTGCTATTTTATATTAATAAATAAATATATAATGAATACTCTTTATGTTATTTAATTGTTTGGCTGTATTTTGTTACGTACATATTCGTTTGCTATTCAGCATTTTATAATAGCTTGTAATTTTATTTCTGAATTTAGGGAGATATTTATATATATATATATACATATATATATATTTCGCCTAAATATCAGCCAAACAATGTTAGATCTGTAAATTTGCTTAAGCAAATTTTTCCCTGGCTGTAATTTGAACTCATGCTACTGAGATATCGTGGCACCAAATATCCTTGCACTTTGTCCGACAGATTTCTTACGATAAAGAAATACCAGGCTTTAGAATATGTATAAAGTGCCTAGAAAATCCAACTAACAATGTTAGAGTAGATACCGTAGATACCAGAATAAAATGTTGTACGACAGACCGCTCGTCTGCAAAGGACTCATCGACGAAATTTACATCTAAAAAAGACTTCATCGTGACGCTAAAATATTAAAAGATTAAAAATAACCGAGAACATCACACTTTGTGTTTTTAAACAATCGAAAATCCTCTATTTAACAGTGATGGGAAAGGCAGATTTAGCTATTCTACACACTCATATATTACGGGGAAAAAATGATGTAATATCGATAAATTCCTTACATGATTAGCTCTTTAACCCATATGCATATACATTATTATTCTCCGTCTAAACAACTGTACATGTATTTAATATTCCATTATTATAGTTTGGAATTATTTTTTTTTCAAACTTAATTTACTGCAATCGGACATAATTTTTATCAAAACAACATATAGTGAAAGTCCCTTAAATTCTGATAGGCTTTTTTGACCAACAAATCACATGTTTGTATGTCGATGGATTCCATTTCGTAGACATACACCCACTTATCCGTTTATTCATTTAGGCCATGCACTTAACTGGTTTGAAGTGCATGGGTCGATTAGATCAAAATAAACAGTTTTACCCTGCGGTTAATGTAGATTGACAAGCACTTTTAAACAGATCACGGATGCATTTGATCAAATAAGTCATCAATGTTTTACCACAGAACCGCACGCCTTTGGAGTAGGTCAACACATTAACATGCATACAGTATGATATGATAGTAAACATTCCATTTTATCATTATTCTGAAAAGGAAATATGATAGCACACAATGATAAGGTAAGTGTTACTGCATATATTTTGTTGTTGGCTGAATATACATCTTCATAAAAAAACGCAAAGGTATATTTTTCTATAAAAAATGTTTTAATGAATGTTAATAAAATTGTTATACCCCTTTAACACAAGTTGTAAGATTAAATCTTTCTTCGATTTTGAAGAAATAAACGTTTTTGCAACAGCTAAGTAATCGGAATCCATAAAACATTGAAGTAAATATGCGTATTCATAATTTCATATTGGTCTGTTATTGGTGTTTATTTAGATATCTCTCTATATTTAGAACTTGATTGCAGTGTTAACTAGTGTTTAAATGAGAGCAATTTGAGTATACACTGCTATATATGAATAAAAATGGTTAAGTGTTATTCCTGTAAATATTATAGCGAAAAGGTTTTTCGATTTATTCCTGAAGTTGATGTTAATTTGACAGACCAGAGTATGAATGAACGGATAAATGGAGTGTATGTTAACGAAATGGAACCCATCGACATACACAATTTGCTGTTCAAAAAGCCTTTCAGAGTGTAAGGGACAAGCACTATCTGTTTTGATGAAATTATGTCCGATCCCAGTAAATTATGATTGAAAATACATTTTTTCCCAAATTATGATAATGGAATATTAAATAAAAGTATATATACATATACAGTTGTTTAGACGGAGAATAATGATTAATATGTACATGGATTAAAGAGCTAATTATGTAAGGAATGTATCGATATTCCATCATTTTGTGTTCCATGAAATATGAGTAGTGTAGAATAGATAAATCTGCCTTACGCATCTCTGTGAAATAGAGGATTTTCGATTGTTTAAAAACAAAAAGTGTGACGTTCTCGTTTTTTTCTTTTAAATCTTTTTATTATTGCGTCAGGTTAAAGTCTTGTTTAGACGAAACATTCTTTTGCAGACGAGCGTACTGTCGTAAAACATCTGACCCTGGTATCTTTTATAACTTCATGTTTGTAAACATTGTGTTCATGCAGTGAAAAAATAATTATATTGTAGTGAACACATCGAGTTTCATCAAAATTTATAAATTATATTGTGATAAACTGCGTCCTAAAAATTGTAAAATTTATATTTGTTAAACATATATAAATGTAATTTTTAATGCTTTTCTCCATAAATTGTCTATGTTACTTTCTTCAAATTTTTGGTTTTACTTAGATTTCGTAGTATGTATAATTTAATACATAATCTAAATGTTTTCGAAAGAACCTACATGCGAGAATATTTTTTTCTAAAACGTCTTTCCTATACTTGTATTACTTACAAATATATCTACTTCAAATCTTCAAAATAACTTGAATCTGGCCTTATTGTACACATGATATCAACCATAATAAAAATAAAAGTTTATCACAGTGTGTGTATTTATCAGACGAAATACGAAATTAATCTTACATTTATTTTCTATCAAAACAGACATTATTACACACAAAGCAGTAAAATGCCAACAAAATTCATTGATTTGACATTGTTTAACCTGTTCATTTAATTATTTTTCTTTGTAGTATATGTTCTGATAATAACCGTTGCTATCATGAAATTATATTGAGAAAAACACAAAGACTTACGTATGATTAACATTACCTTCTTTTGTAACATGCTTTACTCAATGTTTAGATGTCTGTGCAGTGTTTTGTTGAATGTACATGTGCTTTTATGGTTCGTCATCTTGTGTTCTATTTTTTTTCCCTTGTTTTACTTTTTAGCGTCTTTTTTTGTTGATGCGCCATTGGTCTCTTAAACATGGAAAAAAAATAGTTCATTTTCATTTAAAAAAAACTTTTGAACATAATACAATAAATTTCTCCATCAGAATATTTGATTCATACTTAAGCTGTAAAATTAAAGGTTGTACGATTGTCTGCACACGACAAACCGATAAGTCTATCATTATTGATCAGACGCAGACTTGATATGTGACTGAGCTTAATCATTTGTGGTGATTAGGAAAGTAGAGGAACATAGAATAAATGTGTAAAAACTATGGAGCTATTAAATGTGTTCAAAGTATTAAATTTTCAAAGAAATGCCTTATTTATGCTAATTTACGGAAAAAGTAATCACACTTCGTACCCCGAAAATTTAACCACATATGTGAAAATGTAACAGCTTCGAAACGAACTATCATACATATCCAAGTTTACGATATGGACTGAGCTACAGGAAAAAAACGTTACCATTACCACCTATGGAATATAATTAAAGATATTGACCTAAATAACTTGAAGATTTTCAGCAGTTTTCAGACTGATTGATGAATGATTGTACCTTGTACACCAGAGACAATTGTGAAAATGACGGTTAGTAGTTTTTTATTTATACCTAGTTATCCCAGCTGGTTTTAAATAAACATTATCGAAAAAGATCAGCAAAAATTCAATGAAATTTTCGCTTTTAAAATGTATTACTGGCACGGGGCTGAACACTTCTTTTAGGCACTATCATAACTTTGTTTACCCCGAGAGATCCGAAAGGAACTTGTTATTTAATTGAAAAAGGCATGAACTAACTTATGAAAACATTTAATATTATTAAATTGTAAGTAAACATAACACAATAAAGTCTTTGTTATGTAATTATCATTCCGGTCTACAGGAATAACTGATAATCAAGGGAAATAACACACTTCATACGAGTAAAGTGTAATACATCATCACATGTGCTTTTCTCCAATAATTTGACCCCTGGTCATTAGAAATCATATGCAAATAAACAGACAAATATGCAGTTAGAAAGTCATGAATTATTATATTTTAATGAACACTAGCAAATCACAAGATATTATCTTTTTCTCAGTGAAAAAGGGTGAGGGTCAAACCTTTTGAAAAACAATAGTGCTGTTATTATTTAGTTACTACTCATTGCTCCTAATAAAAAAGGTTTAAAGGAAGGTTGATAAGCCACAAGGGAGAAGCATTTTTCTTTTTTTTTTGTGATAAAACTTTCAAGAAATTGATTTTTTCTCTCTCAATAATACTTATGTATCTATATCAAATGATAACACAGCCTGAGTAAATATTTTGGCTTATTTCAGTTCTAGACATATCATTACTTTTTATCCTGTGATGGCAAACTATAGGTTTTAAAAAGTTCTGAATAACTGGTAAGCATTTTGTTTTATAAGGCAAGCTCTAAATTGTTTATTTATGGTATTTATGCAATTGAAATGACAGTTTGTATGTTAAAAATTTGCTGATATCATAACTGTTGCTATGGTCTTGATATTATATACAAATGCTTAGTTACTGATCTTTTCGACTCCATATTTCTAGTTAAACCTTGCGGCAACTGTTCATCGTGTCACACTGAAAATATAATTAGCATTATTGTGATCTGTCGTTATTTAACGACGCCATAATACGTGTGATGTCACAATGTTTCCTTTAAAACCTCATGTGGATTTCTCACTGATAAAAGGTTCTCACTGAAATACATGTAAAACACTTTTTTTTTAAATAGAATTATGTGAAAGGACAAGTTTTGAAAATTTGCACTCTAATTATATGATAAAGATGACATTCACAGTAGTTTAGAGTGTTTTTTACAGTATAAAATACCAGATTTTCACTGGTAAAAATAATTAAGTATTTTTTTTTTTTTTTATGAAATCTACATGTTTGCATAATTTCTCTGTCAAAATGCACTTTTAGGCACCAGCAAATTTTATTGAATGCTTTAACAGGGTCTGTGTATTGTTATTTAAGGTTATCATCAGATGTTTTGTCTATGTTTTGACTAGTGAAGGTATAACTGAAGAAATTAATTATACATACACATTGTATTCAAAATAAATTAATATAGCGATAAAAGTGTCATTGCCTTATAGTGCTGAAACAGCTTAATTTTTTTTCAGAAATGGACAAAATTACACAGATTTATTCAGAATGTCATACCAATGAAGATCACATAAAAATAATTGGAAAACTATGGATTTCAATATGGGTCAATATACCTAATGCGCCTCGAAATGAGGAACACAAAATGTGTGAGTAAACACAAAATCTCTCTATAGTGATATTGGACATGTTTCTATTTTTTATAAATGACTGAGCTTAACCATTTGTTGAAAGTAGAGGAACATAGAATAAATGTGTAAAAACTATGGAGCTATTAAATGTGTTCAAAGTATTAAATTTTCAAAGAAATGCCTTATTTATGCTAATTTACGGAAAAAGTAATCACACTTCGTACCCCGAAAATTTAACCACATATGTGAAAATGTCACAGCTTCGAAACGAGCTATCATACATATCCAAGTTTACGATATTGACTGAGCTACAGGAAAAAACGTTACCATTGCCGCCTATGAAAAAACATTTAAAGATATTGACCCAAATATCAGCCTAACAATGTAAGATCTGTAAATTTGAGAAAGCAATTGTTTGTACTTCCCTGACCGGGATTCGAACTCATGCTACTGAGATATCGTGGTACCAAATCATTTTGCACTTTGCTCGATGTGCTAGACCATTTGACCACCTAGGCTCTACATAATGAAGCTTTCGGTGGCCTGGTGTTATATTTCCTCGTCAGTTTTTATCTCTCTCTCTCTCTCTCTCTCTCTCTCTCTCTCTCTCTCTCTCTCTCTCTCTCGCTACAAGGGTAAAGACATAAAAACGAAATACACGTCAGGTGATTCAATAATTGGGATAAGGAAACAAGAGCAGTGATCTGATATAAAATCAGTCTCCCTAAATTTAAAAAAAAAATTACAAGCTATGAATAGCAAACGAATATGAACGTAACAAAATACAGTCAAAACATTATATAACTTAAAGAGTGTCATTATAAATACATTCATTTATCATGTTTATAAAAAAAAATAGTAAAGGAAGGGGTAACAGGTATTTTATAATTAATTTCTTTACTAAGCGTTCGAGTCGTCAAGGTTACCTGCATCCTCCGGCAATTCTCAACAAATGAATTTAGGCAAGAGTTGTTCCGGAATTAAGTTTGACATGTAATATGGTGTTCGAAACCTAGGTTAATCAGAAAATAGTATAATTGCTATTTTACGAAATTTTCCTTTAATCTTACTGACTGGTAATTTCCTTTCTCAACACAGTAAAGAGATATGAAAAATAATCGATAGAAACTAAGGGCGTACGTGCCCGTTGTCAATGCAATTAAGTATAAACAATAGCGATCAACAGATTATCATTGGTCATCTCAACTCGTACCGGCTCAAAAGAGAAAATCAATCTCGTTGATATGATCACCGATTATCTATAATTTAATATATCAAATAAAAAATACTGATTATCAAATAGATAAAAATAGATGTGGTATGAGAGCCAATTAGACAAGTCTCCATCCAAGTCACAATTTATTAAAGCAAATCATTATAGGTCAAAGTACGGCCTTCAACACGGAGCCTTGGCTCACATCGAAGAGCAAGCTATAAAGGGCCACAAAAAAGACTAGTGTAAAACCAATCAAACGGGAAAACCAACGGTATATATAAATAAAGAGAAACGAGATATACATCTGAACCAAAGCAACAAACGACAACTACTGAACATCAGATTCCTTTCTTAGGATACGTGCAAACAATCGCAGCGTGTTCAAACGTTTTAATAGGTACCAACCTTAACCCTTATCTGAAACAATAGTGTATCATCACAACAAAGAGACACACACTATAAATACTTTTGTATTCTCATTTTCAGCTCATTCGTTTACTAATGATACATGTGATAGTGGTATTCCTTCCACAATGTGTATATGTAGTAGTATTCCGATCCCCTGAGCAACAACAACAAGACCTTTTTGTTATTTTCGACAGTTTTGCTGCTGGAGGTAAATTTGGTATTGATAAACAGATAATGGTTTGTTTTTATACTCTAATGAATGTCTACAAAGAGTGTAGTATGTCCACTTCTCTCCATAATATCTAAAATCATAAAAAGTACTTAAATTATTTCAAATAGTTTACATTCATCTATGTCGAGCATGCTTACTAAGTATAGATCTCTTTGTTGGAACGATATTTTAGAGCTTAAGGTACCTATCATTATTTGATTTTCCCTTAGGAAGCTTTTGAACGACACATATGTTTGAAATTTAAAATAAATTTGAGACTTAGAAGATTGAAATTATTCGTCTGTGATAACGGTGCGAGGCATTTTCCTGATGCATAAAGTTATTCAACTCGATGAACCATACATATAAAATCTTAGGATTGAATATTTTCAGCTGGTCTGGAACAGTTATCTATATAATATGTATTTGTCATTAAAGGATGATCGCTCCTCTTGTGTTTTTTATTTTTTTTTTTTTTTATTTTTACCAGATATTTAGAATCATTTGGTTTTATCCATGTAGTCCTATTTAAAAAATATTCCCCGCTAACCCCCTACTTTGCTTTTTTCTAATTGTATTACATATAATTTAAAAAGTCTGAAAAGTCTAGAGAAAATTATTTCCCACCAAATTTTCATGTCTTATATCTCAAAAGCTTGTTATTATGAAACAGAGACGCACACATTCGTAATCTAATTTTCTTAATCCATAGCAGGAACTGGTACAGAAAACAGTCCAGGGATTCTTTGACCATTCCTTACTCTTTTAGTTATTGTTTCTATGATGGCTTTGATTCAAATAAAAAGTCCTAGTACAACTGCTACTAGATGAGGTATCTTTGCCTCCAACAACAACGCAAGCCTCATCAACAACGGTTGTCTCATCAACAACAAATAGTAAGTATTTTTGACAACACCTTTCTTATCTTTTAGTGGACTCTGAGGCTGAAAACGTTTCATTTAATGTAGTATTTAATTGTCCTTCAATGGACCCCAGACCACAATTAATGATCCAGCGTTTCAATGTCCACAAATATAGTTCCCTTTAATTAGAGTGGGATTTTTTTTCTTTCCCTTTCTCATACATTTCTTAATTTGTTATGGGGTTGAAATGAAAGAAGAGAGCTGAAATTCATTTTTAACTGATTTTGATATGGAAAGAGTGATTCGGCTTAGTGCAAAAAGGTAATATTTACAGTTTTCGGAACATTTCTTGGCTTGTCCACAGGGGTATGGATGTGTATTGGTTAAACTTGTAAAATTTAAACATGGAATTTTTCTGAAAATTGGAGATAAGTTTGGACTTTTACAGTACATTACACATGTTACACTCATAAAAGATTTGACCAAAAAGCTGGTGCTATTTTTTAAATGCGACAAGACGTTTCTAAAGAACTAATTAAGGAAGTAATTGTGACCTGTGGCCAGTGCTAAAGACATCTAATTTCCGTTATCAGCGGAGTCGAGTGATATGAAAAATGATCTCTAGAATCTAAATAAACTCATCATAGAAACCAGGATTAAATTTTGTATTTACGCCAGACGCGCGTTTCGTCTACAAAAGACTCATCAGTTACGCTCGAAGAGGGCACGTGGCGTTGTCAATGAAATAGACATGAAATTGACAACGTCGCCATAAGTAAAATACTTATCAACATGCTATTGATAGCCGTACCAGCTCAAGCGAGAAAATCAATCTCGTTGAGATGATCAACGATAATCTATAATTATTACATTGTGAATCAGATATATTTCTGAATCTCTATATCCACCTCTCTTTAACCATGTTAAAGAAGGCACTAACATTTCAGGAAAAACAACAATTGTGTGTTGATAAGTTTTTTTGTTTTCTAGATTGTGTGTTGTATACTAATGTTTGTCTATGATTGTTTATCGTTGGATTTTTTTTTGCCTTGACATTGTCATTTTGTTTTCGACTGAAGAGTTTGAATATCTCTGTGTGGTATATTCGCCTCTCTTAACCAACTGCCTACCTAAAAATCTATTGTTCTAAAACATCAACTGAAAGTACATAGGATTGTCCTCCCTCAATCATATACAGATTCCGAAACGTGAACGTTTTTAAAAACTTGTTTTTCGGTTGTCGCACGTGCAGTGTTCTAGACATGCTAGACTATGCAAAATTGTGCAAGGAAATGATTCGTACCATAGTTAGGTAGCGTTTATTTAACCTGACATCCTCGTCCGAACATTGTTCGTTCAACTTATGACGTCGTGTATCGTTGTGTTTTGAGTATTATATGGTAAGAATTTATTTGTTATATATCTCGTACTGGTTAAAAAATTTGAGATTTAGAAAAATTCATCCTCATTATTAAACAATTCTTCTCAAATTTTTCAAGTAAAGGTACCACAACAAATACGGAAACACTATTTGTTTATTGAAATTCAGTAAACGAATTGATATAGGCTATATACTTTATATTTGCCGACCTTTTTTCATATAAGTCAGATTTTTGCCAGAAACTTTTTAAAACAAGAAGATCAAAGAAGCCATATCATTGAATTTCATGGAACTTTATGCGACTGTCATACAAATGGTTTAGATAGCTATATAACTAGGTTTGATCCACCATTTTCTACCTAATGAAATGCCTAAACCAAAGTAAGGAATTCGTTTGATGTGTTTCATCGTCTAATTTTGTTATTTGATAAGGGACTTTAAATTTTGTCGTGCAGTCCGGTATTTTTGTTATTTGACTTTTTAAACCACCCTTAGGAGATGCGTGATAATTGCCCAATAGAAAACTACATAGTGTAGCTATATTATCACCCTCCAAACATTTACTTCTACTCAATCGACTTCTGAATCAGAAAAAAAAACATCGTACATAACTTCATCGATCCAAACTCGAATCCTTTAATCCTAATCTTCCTGACGCTCGAATCTAACTCGAAATTCCTCTGTTCAATAATAATTTATATATGGAGGTTAAAATTCACAGAAAAAATCTGATTATTGTTGAGACTAGTTTCAGGTTACTTGCTTACGTCACGCATGAAAATGGGATTATTTTGAAAAATAATAACAAAAAAAAAAAGGTTTTTCGGGTTTATAACATTCCAAAAAGACGGTTGGGATAAACTTGAATCAGCGAATCTCTACTGTTAAAACACAGTCGAATCTCTTGTATGGGTAATGAGGAGATCGAAGAGGAGGATAGATAGATTGATACATGCAATATTATATGCATTTCAGCAAGTTATTGAACAAAAAATGTGATTTAAATTCCTTCAAACACTGTGCTATGTCATTTTAGTATTTGTATCGTTGATTGCCTTCTCGTTTACTATCTTAACATCACCGAGTACTTTTACTCACATTTCATAATGTTGTCTAACTGCAGCATGATGTACATTAATAGTTATAACATGTGCACGCGTACGGGGTTAATTCAAGAATTTTTTTAGGAGAAGAAGTTAGTTCAATAAATGCCTAACCTTCCGGATTACACTAGACCACACTCGGGTTGTGGCTGGATTCTTGTTGAACAGTCTTTAGTTTTCTATGCTCTATTTTGTATACTTTCTTTGATTTTCTTTTTTGTATTGCCATGGCGTTGTGAGTTTACTTTCAACTTTTCTAAGTTTGAACGCTCTTGTTTATCTTTTGCCTCTCTTTTGTCCCGAACAAATAAAAGGATTTGTTAGAAAATTCTTATTTAAACATTGATAGTATTTCTTCTTTTCACTTAATCTTCATTTATGTTTGCTTTTGTTTTAATACTTCGTACAATAATTGTGTCATTTTTATAGCACCATTTGTTCCAACAAATTGTCCATCTGGGTATATGTTTCCTACCGGCGAAAATGCTGGTACTAATTGTTAACTGTATAATGACAACAGTACCAAGACATTATATTTTCATTGTAGTAAGGTATTGTTTAGATACTTCGAACTATAATTTTGTCATATTTATAGCACCATGTGTTCCAACGATTTGTCCTCTTGGGAATACGTTGCTTTCTGACGAAAATGCTGGTCCTAATTGTTACATGTTTGGCAGTTCCACTACCGGCAAATCCTGGGAGGAAGCAAGGGTGAGTAATATTGAATGTGGCAGCAGTTAAATCTCGTTACATTGTAAATAATTGATATTGAAAATAGGGCTATTGAGTTACAAGACAGCTTCATCATAAAGAAAGTAAAATTGAACAACGATGAATGAAGTTTCGTTTTATGGAAACCGTGTATATTGTACGAGCATCATTGGTAAAAAGAACTCAAGTTTGAACTACATTTTTAAAGCATATACGCAGTAGTTCAAATTGGAAATTATAATGCTTTAGAATTTGAAGAAAAAAAATTATTACATTTTAATATAAAAAAAAGCTTTCAACAGTCATCCATTATATACATCCAATGCTCCGTGTTGAAGGCTGTACCTTGACTTATAATGGTTTACTTTTATAAATTGTTGCTTGGATGGAGAGTTGGCACTCATACCACATCTTCCTATATCTATATCAATATAAATGTATTTGCTACTTCTAAAAATATTCCGTTTATGTAATTTTGTAATACTATTTATGTTTTCTTCCCAAATTTCAGAGGTCATGTGCCATGACCCCTGGGTCATTCTTGTGGAACCCAAACAGTGAGACAGAAGCGAATGCTGTAAAGAGTAGATTTAATTTTGGTAAGTAAAAAGTGAATGATTATTATCAAGTTCTTAATCTATGGAAAGTAGCAAAAGCATATTACTTAGTATTATGATTAATGAAACCCATTTATCAAGTTATTTTTTTAAGTAAATTTGAAAAAAAAATAATAAAGCTGTCAAAAAAGGACCCACAAAATTAAACTGTCAAGAACAGTTTCAGAATACGACTGTAAGAATCAGTTATTTGGTAACACATCTTCAAAATATCCATAATATAACTACCAGAATCTACTCTAGCGTAGAAATGTTCAAAATTTTATTAGGATGTCGTAGGCAGCAATGTCAATGTCTAGAGATAGTGTTTTAAACCTGCTAGTCATTGACAAGGTGTTAGAGATCGTCCATTCAGAACAACATACTCGTGTAAAAGAGCATCAAATTGAATGGACAACATTTTAAGAATTAGTTTGTTTTCCAAATTATAGCAGATTTTAACAAATTAAAAAATATGACATCTTTTAGAATATAAAAAATAAAATAAAACAGACAACATAACAAGGAAGAAAACCGTGGAATTTTGCATCACAAGATGTATCAATTATTCATTAAACCAATTGCGATATGATATTGAACAATTGAATGTCATGGAAATCTATGATACTATGTGATGGAATTCTAGGCTGCTGCCATACAAGTTAACATTTAGCTAGCTATAAAACGAGGTTCAAGACACCATTTTCTACATAGAAAAATGCCTATACCAATTCTGTAATATGACAGGTTTTTTTCAGTTCGGTTGATTTCTTTGAAGTTTTGATTTTGTAATTTGATAAAGGGCTTTCCAATTTGATTTTTCCTATGAGTTTAGTATCTGAACGCAGTTGTATTATGATTCAGTTGCTGACAATTAATATGTATTTCCCGTTTTTGTATTTGATATGCAAGGATCCTGGGTTGGTGGACAAAAAAACAGTAATAGAAAGTTTGTATTTGAAATAGACAATGTTGGATTTGTATTCAATCAGCAGAGTATACCTTTCGGAGGTAACTATAACATTTTAGATTATTAAGTTAATAGTACATATTTGTAGGACCGCGATGGTACACCGAACCCCGATGGTCACAATGAGGTACGTTGGTTTGACGGTGCAGTCCTTTTTTATCACGCTGAGTGCAATGGTGGCATTATGACGCTATCTTGTTTTTTTTTTTGCCGAAGTTAAATGGTGGTGTAACGCTGAAACGTAATGGTTTACACAAACAATAATTTTAGAGCTTTTCGTGTCAATGCAGAATTCAATGTGTATGTTTGAGGCAGTTTTGGAGTTTTTTAAGTTAATAAAGGGCTTATAAACTTTTGATTTTTTTTTCTCTAAAAATATCTTTTTGCACTTTTCTTTGCTGTAATGGCAAATTACCCGACCTACAACAGTTGGTCGAGTATTCCTGTGAATAAGTCACTACATTACTAGGGATTTTATCCAGTGAATTCATATTTATAAGGAGTCAGTTAGTTTTACAACTCATTATTAATACAGTTTTTTGGGGGAAATCTATAGTCACATGATTAAGGAAAGTGTACAAATTTGTCCGGTTTTGTTCAAAGATAATAGTTTTTGATCATTGACCTTATTTCTTTATAAAAAAAAAACTGTTACAGCTATTTGGACAGTTGTCCTTGTGAATGTATGCGTTTTATTGACTGTAATCTCAAACAGCTTGCACTTTAGTTATATATTGTAAGTGGTAAGTCTCGACATTCTACATGTTCTAATTGAACATTCATTTAAATAAATATGCAAATATGAGTTTTGCTGTTTCATTTTATTACCATGTGTTCAGATAAATTTTGAGATTTTCCTATCCAGGAAAGCTGTTTATATCTAGCTGTTCATGATCATATGTATCTTTTTAAATCATTTAGAAATATGCTGTTTTTAGCATTAATAAATTTGTTAATTTCGTATGTGTTCAAAAATTTATTTCTGAAAACTGCATAAACATCTATACCTTTTCGTTTATAATTTGATATATGAGTACTTGTATATATTTAATAGATTAAGATAGTTAAGAAGAAATTTGAAGCATGATACATAGGATCATGTATTTTATAGCCTAGTACTAAAGGGTTTATATTAAAAATATGTGACCCTATATTGGTTTTGCTTACAAGTACACATACTTTCTTCCAAAATTCATGAAAGTATTGACATTTTAGAAAAAAAGTGTTCGTAGTCTTCAGTCGAATTGCACAGGAAACAAATGCTTGTATCTTGTATGTTCGATTCTTGTAGTTTTTGTTTTCATTGAAGGGTATAATGGAGTAATTTCCATCTTAACATTTAATATTTGTTATTTATTAAATAAGAAAAAGTAATTTGTAGCATGTTACTTATTGGAGTGATTGATTTTAGTTTGAAGATTTTTTTTTCATTTGGAGAATCCTATACATGTAGGTCTCTTTTCGTCCCTGTTTTTTAAACGGTTATTTATTTCTTTAGATGACATATTCTCTTGTTTTGTTAACAGTGAAGGACGAGTTCAAATTTGTTTTTATAAAAGTTTTCAAAGATTTGTCAAATTTTGATGTATTACGCCATTGTTTTGGCATAGAGTTTTTCAATTTTGAAAGTTCTGAGAAATTCGTATATGAAGGGCCATTCTAAAGAATCGAAGGCTACGGAAAAGTCGATGAACAATAAACTCCATCTATATAAAATTTTTCTGAGAAGTCTATTATATCTTGAATCTGGCGAAAGTTAAAACCTATGTACCGATTTTTTATATATACATTCTGGTCACTATGGATAATTTTGAACAACACCACATTTAATCGTTCACTAGTGCATAGGCCATAAGCTCATACATTTATTAAAGTGATTGATCGGTAGTTATCGAATGATAATGGATCATTTTCTTTATAAAGAAGGAAAATAACACCTGTTTTTTGGAGAGTTGACATTTTTTTTCTTTTTCATAACATGTATTTAACAGGTAAGATACTTTCACTGCAGAATATTTTAGGTATGATCAAAAATGTCAATAAAATTCTGCACTTAGACAATGTAATCCAGGGAATTTGTTCAGTTTCATGTCGAATATAGCATTTGTACATTCTTCTAATGTAAGGTTCGACCCCAATAGTTCACTATCATTATTGGATAATGAGTGATCTATCTTTGTTTCACTAGTATAATATTTTATTTCTGAAGGGTCTGATTGATTTCAAAAATGCACTTGCATGTATCTGTGACGTATATATAATTAACCAATCAGCATATAAGATTTTGTAATCACGTGGTAGCAATTAGATAGAAACATTTGACTGATAAAATACACATACTTATCAATGATCACACATTGCAGGATCTATTTTAATGCTATAAAATAGGAAGAAAAAAACAGTTATGCCTTTTTCAAAAAATCAATAATTATCATCTCTCAATTAGAGATTGATAATGATAATTATTCTCAAATAGAATAACAACATCTAGTAATCTCTCAATTGGAGACTGCTAATCTAAGTTATTCTCAAATAGAATAGCAAAAATAAAGTAATCTCTCAAATAGAGACTGCTTAAATAAGTTGTTCTCAAATAGAATAACAAAATAAGATATTTAATCTCTCAAATAGAGTATTAAATTTATAAGCAATGATAAACTAAAGCAAACGTTTTGCATACAAAAGACAAAAAAATCTAAAAGAGTATTTAACGAATTCACATTTTATAAACCATATATGGTATCAATCATAAGCATACTACCATTTATAAATCCAATGTAGACTTGCTTACCTTTTTATTTCTGTTGCTTATATACAATGCTTTAACTCATGAATTCTAATAAACCAAAATGTTCAAGTTGTGATATACAGGATCAAAATTATAATGAGCATTTCTATAGCAGGGGTCATCATATTTCCATACATTGTATTCGGAGGCTATTCGTTTATCAAATAACTCCGTCAAAAGTAATGGAAATAACGAATTTAAAGCAACCAAAGTATGAAATTTTGGTGATGATAAATTTGCATAATTGTATAAAAGATATATGGTCATGGAAATGATCCAGATTCAAGCTGAAGGACGATTTTTACTTTTGTTTTATCTTACATGCGTTCAGGGAGAACAAATCAAACTGTATTGTCAAAGCATATAAGATATAACAATATAAGGATATTTTTTTATTGTATTTGTATCTATCATATGACGGTCCTTTCTAGTTGAGTGTTGCGACAAATAAAAAAACAATGTACGTCCTTAAGTTCATTGTGTTGACATGATGTTTTCTGCATGTTCTAGATATGTATATTTGACTTCATTTTATCAGTTGATATACATAACGTTGTTTGTTACATGCATGTAAGAACAGATGCAATATATACTCTTCGGAGTTTAGTATGACGTTCATTATCACTAGTACCATATTTGTTTAGGGGACAGCTGAATGACTCCTCCGGGTGCGGGAGTTTCTCGCTACATTTAAGACCCATTGGTAACCTTTCGGCTGTTGTCTGCTCTATGGTCGGGTTGTTGTCTCTTTGACACATTCCCCATTTACATTCTCAATTTTATCTTATTTTGCAGGATTTCTTGACGAATCATCTGGAAATCCTGATAGTGAATGTTTGGTAATAGTTGCTTTTTTCTCTGTGATGAGTGTGGATTGGTTTTTGGGACCAATAACCTGTACTACTGACGCGACATACGTTTGCTAATTTGAAAGAGTAAGTTTGACAAAGAATATTTATATTTCAAGGCTTTTTTATCCTTGGTTTAACATTTAGGTATTCCTCTTTGATTAAACATAATGTTAACATTATATTAACCGCGAAAAAAATCTTGAGAGGTTCATATGATATTTGTTGGGGTTCGTGTTGCTTAGTCTTTAGTTTTCTATGTTGTGTCTTGTGCACTATTACTTGTCTGTTTGTCTTTTTTTATCTATGAGTTCGAATGCCCTAAGGTATATTTCGCCCTTCTTTTGAAACAGCTGATTGTACCTATAAATAGTTTGTTCCAGGTAACATCAATAACATAGGATTCTGACGTCATGCACATTGTCGTTTTTACTTCTATTTTGTCTATATCAATTTGTTTTAATACGTTTGATTGCAAAATGGTGGCATATAATAAATTAACATATTCGTGTATTTTAGTATTATAATACGTAGTTTCCTTATCGACAAGACTATGTATACATGTGTATATAAGTCATTATTAAATACAAAAGAATGAATTTCAATGGGTCTTTGATTTATATCAATAAAGCGATTAAAAATATAGAAGACGTGCTCAGCGAAAAAAGATAAGACTAAAAGTACAAGATGCCAGATTCATAATAAAAAAACTATGAATAGTTTCGACACATAAGGTATTAGTACGAATAATGTTGTGTATAATGTTTTTGTTTTCTATGAATTAAATTTGTCTCTGCATAATACTTTTAAAAGCAGCAAAATATAAGTTATCAGCGTTTAAGATTTCATTATTTCTAATTCTTTGACAATAAACATATATGTTTAAAAATGCAGAACTCTTCATATTTGTTAATAAAATGGGATGTTGCAAACGGAACCACTTTAGTCAATGTACATGTATATAGAAATCAGAGAAAAGTTCAAATATAGATTAATGTTATAAAAGTTAACATAAAATTCAAATAGATTAAATAACACGTATCGAATTATGCCACACATTTAACGACAGTCTAAATTTCGAAAGTTTTACTTTATCAGATAAGCTGACATGTTTAACCTTACTATATTCTATATGTGCCTGTCCCAAGTCAGTAGCCCGTATTTGGGGTGGGGGTGGTGGTTTGTTTGTTGCAGTTGATCTCATGCGTTGTTTGTTTTTTGTTTTGAACAGTTCTTGTCTTGTTCTGTTGCACCACTTCTCAGGATTAGGGGAGGTTTGGGTGCAACTAACATGCTTAACCCCGCCGCATGCTGCATCTGCCTGTCCCAAGTAAACTGTATATAATTTTGTGGTTGTCGTTTGTTGCTATGTCACATATTTGTTTTGTTCATTATTTTGTAAAAAAAATTAAGCCGTTAGTTTTCTCGTTAGAATTGTTTTACATTTCTCATTTAGGAGTCTGTTATAGCTGACAATGCGATTTGAGCTTCACTCATTTTTTACGGCCGTACGGTAACCTGTAGTCATTAATTTCTGTGTCATTATGTCTCTTGTGAAGAGTTGTGTCATTGGTAATCATACTGCATATTCTTTTTTATATTGTATAAAAAAGCAATTTAGAAAAATGATTGAACAAATCAATAAATTAATTGATCAGTTATCCTTGCATCTTTTTTAATGTATTTGATCTGTATTATATCTCTGTAAGATAATCTGTTTGTTTTCTTATCAAATGTTAATACATTCGGACGAACACGGGAAGCCTGCATACACACTGGGGTTACATTGGACACCGAAAGCATACTAACGACGTCACGTTTAAATGCGAAATATTATTTTGTGAAATTTTCGTTCTTTAAAATTTTACATAAAAACATTAATTTTAATTTACAAATTTGTATTTGTGTTTGCATCAATATTAAACAAACCGTGCTGTATTTGACTTCTTGGTTTTATTTTCACAAATACCTGGTTGTTCATGCTCTACGACAATTTGCTTTGTAAACTAAATATTCAACGGGAAAACACACGTTTTACATCGGCCAAGTTTCAAGCATAATACACATAATACATTGATCTCTGAATTGACGACTTGAATAATTCATTTTCAGGATTAATATATATTTGATGATGAAGGATTTACATTTGTACCATCACTCAAAAGTAATGATAATAAATGAATTTGTCAGACAATATTCGAATTTTATTTAAATGTATGTATTGTTTGTAGAATATATGGACTTACGTTTACTATGTTATGTATTTCAGAAGGTTTGTCCATAGATATTATGAACGCCACCAACAAAGCGCTTCATTGAAAGAAGACTGGTCAATGCATTAAAATCTTAAAACTGACTTATCTACATAAATTACGCCTTTTAGTTTTATCGTTTGATTTGTTTTCCGTTTGTCATTTTAGGGCTTGTTATAGCTGACTATGCGATATTGCCTTTGTTCGTTGCTGAAGGCCATTTGGTGACTTATAAGTGTCAATTTCTGTGTCCTTTTGTCTCTGGTAGAAGGTTGTTATTTAGATGACATGGCCCACAGGGCCAAGTGAGCTTTTCTCATCACTTGGCATCCGTCGTCCGTCGTCGTCGTCCGTCGTCCGTCGTCCGTCTTCCGTCGTCGTTAACTTTTACAAAAATCTTCTCCTCTGAAACTATTGGGCCAAATTTAACCAAACTTGGCCACAATCATCATTGGGTATCTAGTTTAAAAGATGTGTCCGATGAACCCACCTGCCAACACACATGGCTGACATAGCTGAAAATAGAACATAGGGGCTTATATCTCTGAAACTACAGCATTTATAGCAAATTTGAGATGAAAATGTTTATCAGGTTAAGATATATTTGTCCTGAAATTTTTAGACGAATCAGACAAACTGTTGTTTGATTGCTGCCCCTAAATTAATAATTTTAAGGAAATGTTGTTGTTATTGGTTATTATTTTCAATATCATTATAGATAGAGCTAATTTGTAAACAGCAATAATGTTCAGCAAATTAAGATCTACAAATGAGTCAACATGACCAAAATGGTCAATTTAACAATTTTTCGTAAATGTTTGTAATTTTTTACAATAGTCTTCTCCTGAAACAGCTAAGACAAATTTATACTTGGTCACAAATAAGCACTAGGGTATTTTTTTTAAATGTGTCCTATGACCTTGCCTGCCAACCAACATTGCAGACATGGTTACAAATAGAACAAAGGGGAAAAATGCAGTTTTTGACTTATATCTCTGAAACTAGACCAAAAGTATAACGGTTGCATTATTTCATGCATCAATTTTAAATACAAATATCATGTGAGCGACAGAGGCTCCTTGGAGCCTCTAGTTTGGTAAGTATACCACATCTTCTTATTTCATAGTAATTGTTTTAGTTTATTTCTGTAATATTTCACTGATACTCCAAAGGGTCTATCCAACTACGATTGCATCCGTAAATCATTCAATCATACAAATCAGTTGTATAATTTTCAGAGAAAACAATTGTGCAACAGATTTCTTCTAAATATAAGTAGATAGAATATTATAGGAAAAACAAGCACTGGAATAAGAAATCAATTGAGAGGTTTTAAAATACTCTAAAAGCAGGAGTCGATTGAATATACCTAAATATAATGTCAACGAAAATTATGTCTTTAAATAAGGAGATGTTGTATGATTGCCAATGAGAAAAACTATCTTCCAAATTTCAAATGAAGTATAATCCACTGGGTATTGAAGTTATATTCGTTACATTTATCATCTGTATCATTATATAATTCAATATTTTTTTTTCTTTTACATGTTTTAATGACTTAAACCATGTGCGTGTTACAGATTTCCCAATATGGCTCTACTTTAAATGATTTAAATTTGATTACAACCCGATAAAAGAGCAGATAACTGCATAATGACACCACAGTCTTCAACGCAGCGAGAAAATCCCGCACCCGGAGGTTGGCCTCAGCTGCCCCTTAAAAAAAGGAATATTGAATGAATTAAATCATAGCGAATGAATGTGACATTTTTTCTGTCTATTCAGAATAACCTCAAACACATATAAGTGGGATATAGTGTGAAACAAAGACAACAAATATCAGACATTCCTTAAATTGTTTTTTTTTTCAGTAATTGAGCGTCATGTTTACTTTTAAAAAGAATGATGCAATTTTTGTTAAAACTCGAATAGTATCATATAGATATAAGAAGATGTGGTATGAGTCCGAATGAGACAGCTCTCAATCCAAGTCACAACTTTTAAAAGTAAACCATTATAGGTCAAAGTACGGTCTTCAACACGGAGCATTGGCTCACACCGAACAGCAATCTATAAAGGGACCCGCAAATGACTATTATTACACCATTCTAATGGGACAACAAACGGTTTAATCTATATAATAAACGAGAAACGAGATTTAATTATGAACCACATCAATAAACGACAACTTCTGAACATCAGGTTTCTGACATATGACAGGTGCAAACACATGCAGTGAGTTTTAATAAGTACCATCCTTCACCCGTACCGAAACAATAGTGTAATATCACAACATATAAAAACACTATAGAATAACCGTTGAAATGGCTTTACTCAATCAAAAGACATATTAACACAAGTGAACAAACACTGGACGAATAAATATATACTGATGGACTTTATAAACGCAACACTAGATAATTCTATTTTATTCCCATTTTCAAAAAGGTAATGTTTGTAAACTAAATGTAAATAAATAAACTTTAATTATGTCGTAATTGCCTGGAAAAAGTTTGGAGTTTAAAAACTGAACTGATAACGTCATTTTTTAAGTTCAAATCATGTGGTATGCATTGGTTTTCCCCTTATCAATGGGTGTGTCACCGTCGAATGCAATGACTGCCTGCAACCAGCGCCAAAAAGATTGTCAGAAACGTCAACTAATTCTTTTGGGTATGTTTTCCGTTTTTTTTTTGTACATTATGAGTTTGCCTCTGTCCCATGCATTACAGTGTGTTTTAGCCGTTAAGTTGTTGAAATTTTATTGCTTGAAATGTTTTAGTGAAGTCGATTCTTTTGCCTTTTAGTATACGGGAATCATTTTTGACATTAAACTGTCTGCCATTGCATTCTTGACTTGATGAGCAGTTGATGTTGCGGTCGTTAAAATGACGTGGCACATTTTTTTTTTGTATTGACGTTGCGTTTTCACAAGATATTGATCTGGTCATAAAAGGTCTTCAAAAATTCTATGTCTGTCTGTACCGTTGTTGTAAGGACGAGTTTCTGATGTAAAATCGTCTGAAAACAGCACATTCACACATTCCTGCATGCACTATTCGTATAGCCTGATTCAGATTGTCATTGCTTAGTCTTGACAATATGAAGGTGCAACATTTGTTTGATGATTTAAAATTGGGTATGAATTAAAGGAATTGTTTCATGAACAAAAATCCTTAAAAAAATCATTTATGGGTTTCAAATTTTTTAAGAAATCCGTGCGACTTGAATAATACAGTATGTTCAATAACCTCAGGTAGTCAGGTATTGATTTTTCTAACCAGGCACACTTTTTTCAGTAAAAGGTTTAACGGTTTTGTCTCAAAAAAGACTGTATTCATGAACTACAAAAAAAGATCAAGGACAGATGAACCTTGCCAGACATGCATGTTTATCTGAGAACCCTTATGCACACCACAAAGTTGTAAGAATATGCTTAAAGTATATTGGAAACGCACCTCATTATCAAAATTAACAATGCAAAACACTCCGTACAGATGGAGTCACTGTAACACGTAGCATGTCAGACAGATATACACCTTACAGTCATTCAAAGTATCAAATATAATTACCTTTTGATTATTGTATCAAAACCGTTTTCACAAAAAATTAACAAATGAACTTTAAAAACAAGAATAAAACCTTTCAAACATACATGCATATCATAAAATCATTCCATAAAATACATGTAGTTGTCATATCCCTTAACGTATCGGAGATAAAGACAAAATGATTTATAAATTAACAATTCTTCTTTACATATTTGTTTGTTTTTGTAGTGATTAAGATTATAACACAATGTTGACTGCTGTACCCCTATTTTTGATGTGTTTTCCTATTAAAGTCTGTTTGTTTTGTTCACACATCGTTTTCAATATACTGTGAATTCATTATTATTCGTTGGATACCAATTTTCGTGGATTTCGTGGGTTTAGGTGAAACACGAAATTAAAAGTTCAACGAATGACAAATTTTGTATAGGCTCTTATGTAGTCTTCGTCAAAACCACGAACATTAATGTCAACGAACATGATACTGTAATTTCAGAAATTATTGCGAGGTTTTTATTTTTGCGACAAATGCGACAAAGTTGTTAACGCAATAATTTAAACTCGCATTTTAAAATATTTTATATGAAACAGGATTTTTCTCAAAATCGTAAAAATTAAAATCGCATTAAAGTCTAAAATGACAAAATCGCAATAATAAATGCCCGCAATAATTTTTGAATTTACAGTAGTTTTCTCAATCCACGAAAATTGGTGCCCACGAAAATAAATGAATCTACAGTAATGGAATTTGATGCAACTGTAATACAAGTGAGAGGTTTAGCTAGCTATAAAACCAGGTTTAATCCACCATTTTCTACATAAGATAATGTCTGTACCAAGTCAGGAATAGGACAGTTGTTATCCATTCGTTTATTGTGTTTCAGCTTTCGATTTTGCCATTTGATTAGAGACTTTCCTTGTTAAATTTTCCTCGGATTTCAAATTTTTGTGATTCTACTTTTAGCCAGACATGCATGTATTCCTGAGAACCCTTATACACACCACAACATTGTAAGAATATGCTAAAGGTATATAGGAAACGCACCTCACCATCAAAATTAACAATGCAAAACACTCCATGAAGATGGGGTCACTGTAAAACGTAACCAGTCAGACAGATATACACCTTACACATGTTACAGTCATTCAAAGTATCAAATTCATTTCACCTTTTGGTTATTGTATCAAAACCGTGTTCACAAAAAATCTAACAAACGAACCATAAAAACAAGAATAAAACCTTTCAAACATACATGTACAATGTATATCATAAAATCAATCCATAACAAACATGTAGTTGATATATCCCTTAACGTAATTGAAATACAGACAAATGATATATAAATTAACCATCAGTCAAGATACAACACAATATTTAAGATTAAACGAAGTTGACAAAACCACAAATATACACCATTCAATCATTTCATTCGTTACCTTTTGGTTATTGTATCAAAACCGTTTTCACGAAAAAGTTAACAAACGAACCATAAAAACAAGAACAAAACCTTTCAAACATACATGTACAGTGCAACCTGTGTAATCCGACACACAACTCATTTTACATCATAATCATACAGATGAAGGATATCTGTTTTCCGAAATATTTAACATTTGTTCATATTATTATTATTTTGTGGTGATGTTGTACCCTTTTAATCTTGTCATATATTATGTTTTGAAGTGTAGTGTATCGATTTTGTTTGTTTTGTTCACATATCGTTGTCCATATGATGGAATGTGATGCGACTGTCATATAAGTAAAAGGTTAAGCGCTTTAAACCAAGGTTCAATTCACCATTATCGACATAAGAACATGCCAAATTCCTACAAACATAAGAAAATGCCTGTACCAAGTTAGAAACATCCATTCCTTTGATGTGTTTGAACTTTTAATTTTGCCATTTGATTATGTACTTTCCGTTTTGAATTTTCCTTGAAGTCAAGTTTTTGTGATTTTACTTCTGACTGTTTTAACACGTGAAACCGATCCTCAAGTAACCAGCAGAAAGGAATTGAGGGCCTAGACCTTTTGCTGAAAATTAAAAAGAATGGTAATATGCCTCTAGATTCAGACAAAAAAAGATTTGATATAATGGCTCTGTGTTTCAACACAGGGGACTGAGTCTCCTATGAACAAAAGAAAAAGGAATTAAGAGCCCACATCCTTGGTTTAAAACTTGGGAACAGGCCTTAACATGTTAAGGAACAAACGAAAAGTAATTGAATTATTTAACCTTAGTCAAAATTAAATTACAAATTTGAAATATTATACCAGCTTTAATCAGTGCTGTTTATTGGGAATGTATTTCCAAGCAATCGTTGTTGTAACGCCTTAATTGTCGTCATCTTTGAAATTTTAGAGTTGTATCAGTTCATATCGCACATTACTGTTTTTATTTAAAGCATATCTTTGCAGTCTCTGTTGTAAAAAACTATATAACCTTCGTCATGCTTTAAATTTTAGAATTGTACAAGCGTCTAAACTATGATGATCGGTTTTAGCTGTTTTATTGTAAAAATTTCAAGATTGATATGATTCATTTTACTTCATAATCATACTGATGAAGGATATCTGTTTTCCGAAATATTTTACATTTGTTCATATTATCATTATTTTGTGGTGATGTTGTGCCCTTTTAATCTTGTCACATATTATATTTTGTAGTGTAATGTATCATTATTAAATAATCCATCGCCCCGTAAGATTTATCATTGGCTATTATTCAGTCATTTAATATCAATATATACATGTATATTCATATATACTTGTAGTCTGTTTAAAAAATGAAGCATATGTTAAAAGTCATAATTAGAAACACCTTGACCTCATTATCTATTTTCTGGATCATTAACCTCAAATTGAAAAGATCAAGTTATGCTTCAGTTAAGGTTTACGAGTTATAATCATTTACTGCTCGTATCAAAAACATAAGAGAAAAGAACTCTCATATGGTATCTACTGATTACTTTGGTTACATTTTTTTTTCGAAATCCTGAGGATGTAAGAGCAATTTGAAAAAATAAATCAGTTATGTTTAAGAAGATCAATCACACAAAAACGGTATTCTGAGAGGTTACAATAAAAAGAAAAGCATTCGGTTAAGATTACACAGATTCAAAAGCCAAAAAACATCCTGTTCTATATCATGGACAAATAGAAAGACCTGCTAATATTATTAAAAACGTAACTAGACTCAAATGAGAAAAAAACATTCGAGAGGATAGAAACCAAGAGACACCAATAAAATATCCATTTCAAAACTGCTCAAGTACAAGCAATCTTTATTGAGATGTATTACATTGCATATAAACTTAACTTTGACCTATAACGGTTAACTTTTACAAATTTTGTATTGGATTGAGAGTTGTCTCATTGACGCTCATACCACATCTTCTTATTTATACTATCTGAAAAACAGTACAAAAATGTTCTTTGATCGAAATGCATATAAACTATACATCAGACTGTATATCTGTAAAGATTTATATACACAGCTAGTATGTATCTTAAGTTATTTTACATCTACACAGATGCACATATGAAGATAAAATGTAAATTAAAAACAATGTATAATATATACATTTTAATATGTTTATATTCAGTTTATATGCATCGGATCTGATGTATATTTCGTTGAAAGCTTTACAGACGTAACGTTAGTTTGAGGGAGACTTATAGAATATCAGTTACTAATTACAGAAACAGACTGAAATAGATAAGTCAGTTTAAAGATTTTAATGAACCAAACAATCGTCTTTTTGTGAAGCGCTTCGGTGGCAGGGTACATTATATCTAAGGACAAATCTTCTGAAAATACACAACATATTAATTGTTAGTCCATATATTCTACAAACAATTAATAAAATTAAATAAAACAAAAAAAATTCTTCACCGAATATTCCACAAAAGGTTTTTTTACAATTTTAAAATGTCGCGGTATAAGTCTCGGCACCGAATTTATGCACCAGACGCTGAAATACGACTTTCATACAAGTGAAACGTTTAGCTAGCAATAAAACTAGGTTTAATCAACCATTTTCTACATGCTTGTTCTAAATCAGGAATATAACATTTGTCTTCATTCGTTTGATATGTTTTATCTTTTGATTTAGACTTTTAATTAAGGACTTTCCATTTGTCAAAATGTTTAAATTTGATAAATAGAAGATGTTATCATTTCGGTTTGTCCTTAGTTACAGTCAAGTATCTACATAGTTTAAAAGAGTATTGTCATCCAATGACATTTTAAAGAGCCACCACATATTTTGATAATCTGGAAAGAATTACAATTATTTGAATAAAAAAAATGTTCGAAAAAAAACACATAATTTCTACATAAAATGAACGAAAAGACTATATCAATGAGACATATTCAAATACATGAGAAGGTGATATACAAGGAAAATGGATGATTCCAATTATCTAGTAAATCAATTATTGTTTACATATGTTATAAGGATAAACTACTTTTGAAATTAATAGTATCGTCGATAATGTTAAATGTTTGGCAACTTTCAAAGTATTTTTCTAATATACATGTACGTATTCGTGTAATTTCATCTAGTTATTAATTAGAATATGCATTTTATTTAATCTTACGGATTGTGGATTCATTATTATGCATTGGATACCAATTTTCGTAGATTTTACTGGCACAGGGAAACCATGAATTTAAATGTTCAACGGATTACGAAAATATCCATAAAAACGCAAACAGAATATGTCAAAACTACGAAATCAAATATGCACGATAATTCTAAGTTGTCATCAATTCTACAAAAAAACAATGTACCCATGCATACCTATTTTCGTAACTTTCGTTGGTACAGATGAACCACGTAGTTAAAGGTTCAATGAAAAGCACATGTTCTCTTGGTTTTTTTGCGGACTTGGCCAAACCACGAATTCAGATATCCACGAAAAGTGTTCCTTTATCCAAGAAAATTGGAACCCACAAAAAGTAAGTGAATCCACAGTATTTTGAAATTCAAACATGCATCCACTGAAGCGTATTCCTCAGTATTTGATAATGACGTATTTGTACATGTATAAATCGTCACACGAGTCATATCAATAAAAAAACTCTGTAATAGAACCCCAAAATGTTGTACGACTTTCTGAATCTTGGATAATATTTTCTCAGAACATTAAAAACAAGAATATATAACTTTATGATATGAAAAAAATATTCATTTTGATAAGTTACTTTTGATTGGATCGATACAGCGATTTTTATAAACTCCAGATATATGGCATTCACCGAGGATAACAATTGTTTTAGTTTATAATACGCTCCAATTTCTAGTATTTGCTCAAGATATGTAACTACACTTTTTCTATTTTATATATTATCTGCGTTTCATAAGTTAAAAATATATAAGAGAATGTCTTAAAATTGACATCGACAAAAATGAGACAAAAATCAAAATTGTGCATGACGTCATGAGCCTACATTATTGACCTTACCTAGGGAATTTTATTTTTGTTACACGTTAGATGTTCTAAATCTGATAATAACCTATCATGATGTTTTCCGCGGTGAGTATAATCTTTTATTAAAGAAGACATGTTTTTGCCAACGAGAAAAGAGAATGTTTAAGTCCTATAATAAAAATATGAGTCAAACTCACTCTTGGATATTCGCAAACGAATGACGCAGTAACAGAACAAGTTCTTGGTCTCCAGTACCAAACCAGAGACCCAACAAAGATAGGACTCATTCCTAAACATTCACTATCAGTATTAATAAAAGTCTGTAGTCCTGCATTTGTTGCCGCATTTACTGCAAAAAAGTGTAATAGTTGCAACTGTTGTAACATGAAAAGGACTAAACATTCACCATCAGTATTAATAAAAGTCTGTAGTCCTGCATTTGTTGCCGCATTTACTGCAAAAAAAAGTATTCGTTGCAACTGTTGTAACATGAAAAACATGTCAACTGTGAATAAAATAAAATAAAATATGGATAATCAGAAAATTAAAACAAACAAACAGACACAAAAACGAAACTGAAAAACGTGTTTTCTTGTTTATGTGTCATAAGACTGAACTTAACAGTACAGTAATATCATCTACATAACATAAAGCTCTCTTCCCTATAACAAAAATTAAACATATCGTTTTAGCAAGACATTACGATTTTTTTCACCTAAGGCATGAACGATTGAAAATTTAAATATCGTGCTTCTGCTAGCTGATAGCTCATTTTCATGACCATATATTTAACTTATAATTATTTAACATCTATCAACACCAAAGATTCATACCTCGTTTGCCTAAATTTTGTGAAAACCACAACTTCTGACGGGGGTATTTGATAAAGGTATAAGTCCTAAGTCAGGAATCTGAGTTTCAGTGGTTGTCGTCTGTTTATGTGTTTCATAAGTGTTTCTCGTTGATATAGATTAGACCGTTATTTTTCCCGTTTGCATGGTTTTACATAAGTAATTTTTGGGGCCCTTTATAGCTTGCTGTTCGGTGTGAGCCAAGGCTCCGTGTTAAAGGCCGTACCTTGACTTATAATGGTATACTTTTATAAATTGTTACTTGGATGGAGAGTTGTCTCATTGGCATTCATACCACATCTTTCTATATCTATAGACTTCAAATACAATATATGGAACTAAGAGATGTATGAAGTACCCTAGTTTCGAAATGATCATCATATTTGTTTGAACTTTTGGCCCTGTACGTCATATACAGTAAGTCGAAGTTTATCATTTAGGAGATAACTGTATTGTATTTTAAGCTTCGACGGCATCAATTGATGATTTGATGATCGATCGCAAATCAAGTTAACTAGTGACGCGGTAGCCAGTTAACGGGTATTTGCTACCATCAAATCACCAATTGATGCCGTCTGAGCTTAAAATACAATATTGTTATCTCCATTCTAATATATCTGACAGAAAACCACGTCAAATCATGCATTTAAATTTCTGTCATACCTCGTCTGCGCTTGCGCGTATGTTTTCATAGCATCAACCATGAAAATTAGTGACGTTATCCAATCAAAATGAACGTTACAAACGAAACGCGCGTCTGGCGTAAATATAAAATTTAATCCTGGTATCTATCATGAGTGTATATATGACTATGATTCATTACTAGAAATAAATGCATCGTCTTAAAAAAAGTGACATAACAGAAACAGATTATGACCAGATGTTTAATTTCTTTTGCGACCCTGTAGGTACCACATGTAAAGCAGTAACTTGTTGCCCATCAGCGTTCCTCAGATCTACCCGATTCATATCAGGGATTAAGTTATTAATGAATAGTTTTTATATGATTTTAACTGCTAATTATGTTAGTGATGTTTGTCCTTAACAAGTTTATGGTGTTTGTCTTTGTATGTTTGTTGTCTGTTTGAAAGCCCTCTTTGAATCTTCTCCCTTTTTCATATGAGAGAAAAGTATAAGAGTTGTATGATTAGAAGACATTGTCGACAGACCGTTGAAGACCCTTATGTAGTGAAATAGGATGCTATAGAAAAAATATTGCCTATATTGATAGTATAATCCAAAGGCCTCGTTATAAATTTTCTACTTTTATGAAAAAGTTGTCACGTATTTCAAAATCCTGCTATCGGATATTTGTATTGGTATTGCAAATATTCTGTATTGTTATGATCTATGTATGAATAACGGTGCGGCTTTTGGTCCCATAAGTTGATTTAGAGGGGGTCCTAATTACTTCCATGTTACAAAGATACAGATTGACAATCAAATTCGTAAGTAGAAAATAACTTACAACGTCATGGCGAAAAAGGAAAACAGACAAACATTTTTTTGCAAAACACAACATTAACAACTAAAGAATTAGCAACACAAACCCCACAAAAAAAGGGTTGACATCAGGTGCACCGGCAGTGTAAGAAGATTCTGCTCCACATGTGGAAAGTTATAAAACACGTTTAAGTATAAATTTCATCAGTATTTCATTTTTCTTCAGAAGCTGTAAAGAGGAGTAGCTATAGTATAATCGCTTTAACCCTATTACAGTATATAGAGAAATTACAGCAAAGACTAAGATTTGAATTATTACTATTAAAAGAAACACTGCATACTATTGTGTGTGTCAAATCGGCGAGTTCTAATTATTGCGATGGTTACCCAGTCGCAAAATTCACATTAAAGAAAAACCTCGCAATAATTTCTGAATGTTATTACCAACACATATCAGTACATTTCCCACACCTGTGTGGTATGGTGTTCCCAATATAAATTGTTATGAATACCATAAAAGACAAAAATAGCAGCAAGTTGATTTAGAAGAGCTCATAGTAATATAAATATATATTCATTGTAATTATCTTAAATTTTAAGTTACCTCCAAATGGTACCTGATCCAATACAAATCCAGTATTGCCAATTTTAAATACAAACTTTCCATTAATGTCTTTTTTGCCACCAACCCACAGCATTTCTCGTTTTCTAAAAGAATGATATTAAGCATGTTAAGGTTAGTAACTTCAGAAGGTAGTTTATATCAATGTAAATTAAAACTTCTGTAGAAAAAAGGATTTTGAATCGAACAAATACCGACAACACCATTTCTTTTCTAGTTAACTATTTGTGGAATAAAATATACCCTTTTCTTGCTTATTTATATAATGTAAATGATTAGTATCTTTAAAAAAATATTTTTAGAAATAAAACTAAAAACTAAAAAATTTCAAGAAAAAAGAAAGTTTTATATGTTAACAATTGCAACAATACTCATTATTGTAAATTTAACTAGTAGGCTATGTTACAAGACTTGAAATTCAACAGACGACATAATATGATCTTTGAAACATTGTTTTCAGACAATCCACTAATTTCAAAATATTTGCCGTAATTCATTGTCCACTGAATTTATAAATGATATAGTTGATCAACATTATACATGTTATATATTCCATGTAAAATGACGATTTTGATAAACCTGTTCATTCATGCAGACATCTAAGGAAGTACTTTTTATCAAAAGAATCATCTACATAATTCCTTTTTTTCAATGTCAAAAGTAAAATCACAAAAACACTGGTCTCCGAGGAAAATTCAAAGCGGAAACTCTCTATTAAAATGGTAAAATCAAAAGCTTAAACACATCAAATCTGAGATAAATCCTGTGATAAGAAAAAGTTATTGGCATTTTCATTTTGATCCTGTCATTGTCCTAACATTGGGCCAGTATTTATTGTAAGCCACCATGCAGTTGAAAATGATGGCACACAAACCACATATTCTTATATCTTTTAACTTTATAAAAATATAGAAGACGCACCTGTTTCATGTTATCTCGGAAAAAAGCCCGTTTACTATTAACAAAATTAGAAGGCACTCCTTTCGCCTTAACGCTGAGGTAAACGTGGAAAGAAACGCCCATTTACGTTTGATGTTTACTACAATTTTGGAGTAAACGCAGAGTTAACGCGGTGTTTACATGAAGTGCACGCGAGTAAATGCCGCGTGTTTTTTTTCGTGCTTCTATATGTAATGCTTGGTCTGCAATCAACTGTATATTTTCATCGATAAAGAATTATCATTGATATTTCACTCTTAACTTACCAAGCATAAGTTTAGTCTGTACGGAATTGGCTTCCGCCTCACTGTTTGGGTTCCACAGGAAAGCTCCAGGAGTCATGGCACATGTCCTCTAATGTTGCAAAAAGAAGACATCTCTAATGTGAATCATTATTTCAACTACCTATTTTTATAAGTAGCATGATATATTAATATGAATGTATGTCTGTTTTAATTTGTTTTTGTATCATATAAGAAAACCATTTGACTTTTATTTTGTCTTAAGCTTTATAATCTACAATATGTTCAACTTGAACCTCTGCTTATACGATGAAAAAAATAATTGTTTTTTAGTTATTGGTTACTATTATTACCCAGACAATTCAGTTAACATAAAACTAAACTTCAATGTTCTTAATTCAACTTTCGTTATGTTCATGCTGTCGTGTTACTCAATAACCCAAATCTTATCTTATCACTTATCTCAGTGAGCTGTCGAGACTAGAAGGTCTACTGCATATCTATTTTTTGTTCGGATATGAAGCCTTCTTCAACGATTTAAAACTAGAATCTTTCATAAACGTGATGATTTTAACACCCCAATAATCAATATTCCCTATCTTAGCAGTAGCATACCACTTGGACATTCTTAAGGAGGATACTCATCAGAATTAATTGGTTGTTCTCGTGTATGTTCATACTACTCTGATTTTATTAGATTCGTTACATAAATTGTTTCAAGGAATAAGCTACTTAAATCGCCACTACATGCGTTTTATAACCTCGGTTTCGTTTTGTGACCCTTGATTTGTTTTCGGTTAATCGGTTTATGACTATTGAACAGCGGTTTACTTCTGTTGACTTTAGTTATGGTCACCATTACGTACAACAATGTATTTGTTTACCGCTACGGTATATTTAGATCTTTAGCTTATAGTTTTAAATATTCAAATACCAGAATATTCTTTGAATCTGTTATGTCAACCATTGTGTCAGATTCATACTTGTGCCATTTTGACTAAGTATGGCTTTGCATAATGGGTAACGTATGCATAAGAGGAGACGCGATGTCAGTGTACTCTGTCTCGTTGCAAAAAGAAAAATTGGACTTATTTGAAATTATATGATATCAATATGTTACGAAATAAAGAGTTTAAATTGTTTCTATTTTAAAACTACTCACCCAAGCGTTATACCATGATTTCTCAGTATTTCCACTATACAGGTAACAATTAGGGCTAGCATTTTGGTCAGTAAGCAACACATAACCATTAGGGCAATTTGTTTGAATACATGGTGCTATAAATATGACAACATTGGAGTTCAAAGAATTAAAACAATGGAAAAACATAAATGAAGATAAAGTTACCACGTTCAACACAATGTTTTGAATAATTCTAAATGCAAAAGCATTACAAAAGAGGCGGAGGTATCATAAATTGAAAATAAACTGCCAAAGACATGTCATCAGAGAGAAAAAGAGCTAATTTATACAACAAATTGCAAAAAACAAGCAACAGTCTACAAAACACAATAAATAATATTAAAGACTGTGCAACACCAAAAACCGGGGTAATCTCAGGTGCTCCGGAAAAGTAAGCAAATATCGAATTAACGTTCTGTCCACAAATAGTTCGTGCACATGTAATATTATCGATATGTATCATGTTATGTTTCTATTAAAACAAAATGATGAAATATGAATATAAGAACTCTGGGATAGAGTGTTAACGTAAATGAGACCGTAATCAACGACACAAATAACCAAACATTTATTGACCGATGTTTTATTAAATGTGTCTTGTCTGTGTAATAAGTTGTTCAAAATGCATATTCTGTCTTAAATGTCCCCTCCAAACCGATCACCTACCCCCATCCCCATCCCTCGCCCACACACAAACACACATGCAAACATATACTTTTCATAAAAAAAAAGAAAAAGAACTCGGTTTATTAAGTAGAGTTTATTTTCAGTTTATCACTACCTTCCATTGGAATGTACTAAAAAAAATAAAAAGTGAATGTTTTAAAACAATAATTTACATGTAGGCCATTGTAAAAGAGAGGCAAAATTTTCAAAAGGTATCGTTCGTCCTTAACATGCATGGAATATTTGCCACTGGACGTTAAGCAACCAACAACCAATCATTAGGAATATTCCAACTTATAAGTTGAAACCCAACTCATAATGACATGGCAGTATAACAGGGGAAAAACATAAAACATAACCACAGTATACAACTGTAAACAACATAAAGCATAACAAATTAAAGACATATCAACACAAAAGTGCTTTTTGTCTAGACACGATAAAGCTTGCTTCAAATAAAGGTGGATATACACATCCAAATGTATTGGTAACATTATAGATTGACAATGTAATTATGACATCTATAGCTTAGTTATTCAATGTTTCTGATAGACGCACTAGAAAATTGTTGCTATATGAATCACAGACAGGTGCATACATCACTGAAGGACTACTTCATACTACATATAGATCGAGGCCGTTGCGATATTAAGGTAACAAGAGGGGAATACCGACATTTGTTATATCTTAACATAAGCTAAATGATTTTGTCAATAATACTCACTATTTGTTGTTGATGAGGTTTGCGTTGTTGATAAGGCTTGCATTGTTGGAGTCAAAGTTACCTGACTGACACTAGTTGTTGTACTGGGAATCATCATTCCCATCATAGCCATCATAGGTACCGTAATCAAAGATTGGAAAAAAAGTAGGGAAAAAAAAGATCCAAAGCCGTTTCCAAAAAAGTTTCCTATAAAAGTTTCTGCAATGGATTTTGAAATAAAAGATGAGTAAATGTAATACAAATAACCAATGATTATAATTGATAACTACTTAGTATAGTGTTCTTTCAACACCAGATGAAAATAGTTCAAACATAAGGTTGGTTGTGTTAAGTCATCTTGAATGGCGTTACCGGTATCACGGATGATAAATGTATATCGTCAAGTGTCAGATTTCACATTCAAATCTATATGCATCATACATGTACGTGTGATCTTTAGAATATTATTATGTTCTATTGTGATCAGCTCAGCAGTCACGTTTAAAATATTTTTCAAAGAACTGGTATGTTTAAAACATCAATGCATTTACTGGTAATATTACAACGACCAAAAGTGTTGTGTTCAGTTGGAATTTTTGTATTGACATTATTATGTGTGGTTTACATTTTTTTACGTGTTGTCGATATTACAAGTATATGATAAACACATTGCACTTGAAATTTGAATTCATGAAACAAATAAAAAATCATTTTTAATGGCGCTCCGAATATGAAACTATGAACAAGTGTTTAAAACTTTTTGTATATTTTATTTTGCTTATGGTTTACTGTTTTATTTTAAAGTTGTCCGAATTAAAAAAAAAACAAGTGTGCAACAAAAGTAAATTGCAATATACATGATATAGAAATATCAATATGTTATAAAAATGTATAATTGCAATACAGAGTTTACATGGTTCCGCATTTGTTTTTGTTTTTTTGTACTCTATCAAAGCAAGACGGGCAGTTCTTTTGTTGTTTTGTTGTTTTTGTTATATTTCTTTCGACAGAACAGTGATAATTAGTTAAGAGTATTAAGAGGCGCGGAAATACTACTTCTTTAGCATGTTAAATGTACAATATTTATAATATATGAGTATGTTGAAGTCACCAATACTGACATTGATAGGAATTATACATTTTCAAAGACATCTGTTTATTAGTAACGCATTTACCTCAGGCATCGTCTTCAATTACTAACAAATTTGGCCGTTCTTCTTCAGCATTTTGAAATACTAAGCTTACACATAGTGGAAGGAAATCCACGATCAGTACTATAAATATAAGCTGAAAAAGAGAACATAAAAGTATGTGATATTTAAGTTTTTAAAGCAATTTATTGACGCAATGAATTAAAATGCATTCAACATAATACTGCTCAGCAAATTAAGTATTTGGTTACATGATCATTTAAGATATGGTATGATTGCTAATGAGACAAATATCCACCAAGATTAATTGAAATGGATGTAAGCAATTATAAGCAACCGTACGACATCAACCATGAGACAAACCCATACCGTATAGCTATACCAGCCCCAATTATATGTTTGGCTGTTTAAAAAGAATTCAATGTGCACTGAAAGATGTGTTTCTGGAATTTAAACATTATTAATTAATTGGTAGCAACATAATTATCTGACCATTTTCTGCAATCAAAAGTCATCAAATGATCAAGTTAAACGATTACAAATCAATTTGGTATTATTTCAAAGTAAACAAAAATCATGATTTTCTTGCCTTCAGAAGAAAATGCGTTTAAAGCAAGCACATTTTTGGAAAGTGCTACTACATTTTGTGTATTGAAATTTCCCTCAAAATGTAAAACAAATTTTCTTCTGATCACTTCAAACAATACAAAAACCTTTTGTTTTTATCATAGCCGTGTGCGTTACGGCAAAATAAAACTTTATTTAAAGATTTGAAAAATGTTATAAAAAAGCAAAAGGACTTCTACCACCAGGGAGCAGGCTTTTTAAAAGTTATTTTTGCATCTTTTTTGTTTTTGTTTAAACATTTAGAATATCTATAAAACTTTACACACTTCGAAGTAAAAATGTAACCACAGAAATGAAAAAAAATAAAGTAATACATTTTGTTGAGAAATATATTTCTCACTATTGTTAGGATACCAATGTATCGGAATTTTTTTATAAATTGTTGAAGAAACTTTGATACTTTCATTGCAATATAATCATGAACTCCATTCTTGCAGTGAATATAATACTAGAACGCCATAAACAGGAATAAATATATACGAAATTCCTCTGATTTTAAATGAGTTAGTGAAAGGGCAGAACCCTCAATTGCATGCTACATTAATTTACAGGATGGAATATTTTGAAATGTTGGTACTTTTATCACAGCAATAGCTCCTCATCACAAAGGCATCTAAAATAAGTCTTCGTCCAAATATGGTCTAAACTTTAAGTACCGTTTGTTGATCATTCATAATTTAGACTATTGAAAAAGGGAAATTCTTCACAAGCTTACAGTACTGCAATAAGACATAGTGGTGATACACTTTTGCAATTGTAATCGAAGTTCTGTCATGAAAATGAACAGCCAACAACAAAATCAATACATTAAAACTAACCTTATAATTTTGTGCCATCATGAACTCTCTTCAGATTTATGAAAAATGAAATGTTCACTATGATATCATATGTTTTTTAGTGTGTTGACCTTCTCCTGAATCCTACGGTTTAACTATTAAACATCGATGTCTTATTCGAATATATGCTTCCGTGATATGTTGACAAATCAGAAAGTCAACCCACGTGTTTCTTAGGGTGAACCTGTTTTTTTTTCGAAGAAAGGTATACAAGTACCAATGTAAGTTCATAGGGACTGATATTTGATGACCAAGGAAGTGTTATATGTCTGAAAACAGTGATGTATCTGTTTTGATGGATATAAATTATAATGATCTGTCCAAATCAGCTGTTCGAGCATAGTTGATTTATATCAAGTGTTTTTTAATCATTTGTGATCAATATTCAGTTCTTGGAAATTAAATGTCAAATTTAAATCTGACAATTGATGTGATAGACGTTTTAAATATAATTAACATTTATTAAAACAACTTATTTGATAAGCATTTTTTTGGTAAATTTAATGAAATCTTTCCATAAAAATTACATTTAGATGTGAAAATGAACCGCCAACATCAAATACATTGCAGTGATACTAACCTTGTCATTTTGTGTCATCATGTTCCCTCTTCAAATGTACGGTTAAACGGGATAAAATGGGATGTTCAGTATAACATGTATAATATCGTACGTTTTTTAGTTTATTGACCGGTGAAACGTCGATGTTCTTTTAAAAATGAATGTTTCCGTTATCTGTTTGAGAAATTAGAAATCGCCTACATGTATCTCAAGGCAAATCTGTTCATTTCGAATCATTCGACTCATGTCCACCGTTCAATATGTAAATGCCAGAAGGAATATAATACAACTGTAAGTTAATAAGGATTGATGTTTTTAATCAAAATGAAGTATTATATTTATTAAAACAATGATTGAGAAGGAGCTTTTTACCATATGTGCAGTTGATTGTCTTTTTATTAATTTTTGGTTTCTTTCCATGGTAATGTCAGTTTGATTTCTATTGATGACTTTCGAATGTGAATAAACTAAATGTCTAGGCCTGCATCTTACAATATATCAGTCGGTTTGTTTGTTTGTTCATTTGACTGTTTTCTTATGAAACCATGCAATAATACCGACATAAATTTGTCATTTGACAATGTATCACATTTATCAACTTCAAACATTTCAAATCCAAGCATGTTTAATAATCTTAAACTGTGCATAGCTGTATGGACAAAATAGACTTGAAGATAAATCTTTATCAAAGGTCAAGTGAAAGAATTGAAACCTAAACCTCGACTTATCAATGGAGACTTCTAAAATGGGTATGATTTAAACAATGTCAATTACGAATCACTGACTATTGAGATAATGACCTTTCGCTGATTAACATTTCACCCGTAGTAGTATCAACCAAAATAGGACCTATAGAAGCCGACTTTGTCAAGGTGTAGACATTTGTTATTTGATATCACAAAAGACAATACTATCGTTAGAATGTTTTTCCGTAAAGAGAAAACTGAATGTATTTGTTATTTTTCCAGTTTATTATTTGAATCATCAATGCATATCCAATATGAAAAGAAAGATATAAGATATGATTACTAGTGAGGAAACAGTGTTCGTTGTCAGTATTTTTTTTTTTTTTTTTTGGTTTTATGAGTTTGTTTGTCCCTCTGGTATCTTTTGTCTCTCTTTTAAAGACAGATCGACCAGTTCGTATGCTTTTTACATCTTTCAAGCTAACACCGCATAACCGTAGACTTATCATCAGAGATATCTCAGTTGTTCTTGTCATCGCTACTCCTTCGCAACCGTAAACGATACTGACAAATACGTTTTTTTTGGCAAAATGCTTATAACATCTTCAGGATTTCGAATACAAATATGACCAGAGTAATCCTGATATTCCATACGAAAGTTATTTCTCCTAATTTCTATGATGTAATCGATATGTTTCTATATCTTGTAATCATTAATTGATAGATATCTAGAGCCCTCATATTTATAGTCCAGGAACAACAAAAAAAACGAAAACGAGACCAAGGTAGTCTTTTTTATTTTGACATTGGCTTCATATGCTTTTACTCAGAAAGAGATATAGACACATCAATTTAACAAATAATTGGTCGCAAATGTTATAATTTGAATAACAGTATTTGTCAAATTGATATCCGACATTTTTTTTGCGGTTTCAATGCCCCTGAAATTATTTAATCTACATATTACCTAATTACAACTTTAAATGTTACAGCATATCAAAGTATATATGTATCTAATATAAATCGATCAATCAACCAAGGTCCATTTATCGTCGACGAACTCGCCCCATCCCGCCCTCGGTATGTTTGAGTTACCACAATTATATTAGAATTAAAATTGCCTTCTTTTCTGTGATGTTTTTGAAAAATGCAATCCGACACATGTATAACTTTCTGAAAGAGAAATCTGCTGTAATTTTCATGTTTTTTATTTTCCCAAAAAAAACAATCGAAAAACGTTTTATTTAATTACTATCATGATAATTGAATTTTTTTTTGGGGGCATGCACTGAATAAACACTCTAAGCCAGGGACAAGAGCTCTTCAATTTAGATGTAAATGAATAAGAAAATATAATCTCGTTAGCATTATGAATACTGGCCAGATCTGGGCTGAAAAATAAAAAAAATCAATGCAATTCAAATCACTCTCTTGTTCTTAGCTATTAGTGGTATCCTACATTTAAATTTCTAAACATGCACTAAGCACATACACTGGCATAACAATGGTGAAATAGGTACATTTTCTCAAAACAAAAAAGATTAATTTGTAATTTAGTATCACAAGAAACAAAGACACAAAACATGTATTATCAAACATCAATTATGTGTAGTAACTAAAATCAATAGTTAGTGTGTTATTCCATCCATACACATGTTGTCGTGTTGACAAACTCTCTTAAAAAGACTTCAAGTAGACCATCATTTTGCCTTTGATATCGATACTTCGTGACGTCATAATCACACCATCTTCGAATAGAATACGAAATATGCAGGTGATTTCAACAAAAGTTATAATCTACTAGTAGACAAGGTTGCTCCACAAAATTAAGAGAAATAAAAGTGCATACAACAAAAACATAGAACATGAATCACTGGGGTCATTATTAAAGAATGAAGACATTACTAAAGGAAGATGCAAGGATATTTTATTTAAAGAGAACAGCAATGTTAGTAAAAACCTTGTAATAAGTCTAATTCGGTGAGTAACATTTGTGAAAAGGGACGGGCTTGTTGTTACGACATTAGGAACATATCCACTACAATCTGTGAAAGGGATATTCTACAACGGTCAAACACATCGCGATGGGGATGATTTCAACTTCAGCACTCGAAACTCTTAGTTTGATATGCCCATGTATACATTCAAAAGTGCAAACTACAGAGTTCGCAAAGATATTTAAACTATTATACTGAATTTCAAGTTTATGTATAAGAATGCTTCATACATATTACACAAGGGAGATAACTAAGCAAAAATCTGAAAGTTTTAATCCCGTTCTTTTGTAAAGACAATATCAAGCAGCTAAACATTAGTGATAGTCAAACTGCTGTATATCCAATAATATTTATTTTTTCTCGATAACATGTGTTTTACATTTTTATATTTCTGTCAAAGGGCCAAAGTTAATAGTTTGTTATTTAACGAAAATGAAACGAGCCAAATCAATTTAACCAAGATGTTTGGTACCACCTGAATATCAAGTTACAATTAAAATATTGCTACATATTATGTCAATAGATTTTCCTGATCCTTCTTCTCTGTCTCTTTTTGCACTTTATACAATACAAAGAACAGATATAATCATGGTATCTGCTGGAACAGCCATATCTACAAATAAAAAGAACAAAATGTATTCCTAAATATGACGCTTATGTATGAGGTGCTCAGAACCAGGAGTAAATTTGCTAAAAACCTCGGAATAACCTCACACATTTTTTACACTTCTACGTGGATAAAAATATTACTGTCATGCTTTAATTAAACAGTGAAAAGGTGTAATCTTTGAAACGGCAAGTGAAGTTTCAGGGATAAATATAGCTTCTTTTCAAAAGAAGATCTTTCTGTTTGACTGTTTTCAGAGTCTTCTTTTACAAAATTTATGAACGACTTTGTGTTTTTATTTACAGATGATGTATCTTAAAGGGCCATTTTTTTAATTAAACTAAGTTATACAAATTCTCCCAATCAATCTAAAACACATTAATGAAACATCTGAATAGTGTTAAAATGACGCATTTGTATAGTTTTGCAAGGAGAAAATGATTAACATTGTATTTTCTCTGATATTTTGAGAGATTTAGCATTGACTTCTAATTCACAGCTTTAAATGCTGGGTGGGAAGAATAGTCATCTGTACATTTTTTTGAATGGTGGTTGTCATTGCTGATGAAAAATATTAATGATTTGCAAAGAGGTTTCGTGGTGCATTTTAGTGACTATTCATTGTACATATCATTATCGAGTGTATCTTGTAGAGTGAAGAACTTGAAAATAAGGAGATGTTGTATGATTGGCAATAAGAAAACTATCGACCAAACTTCAAAGAAGTGAATGTAAGCAATCACGTGCAACCGTACGGGCTTCAATAATAAGAAAACCTTCATACTGTATGGTCGGCTTATCATTTTTGTTTATACAGTTAAGCTTTGGTTGAACTCCCAAGCCGAAAGAATAAATCTAGCCTGTTGAAAAATTCCTCGTCAGTAAAAACAGTAATTTACTGTGGTTTTAGTGTTAAAAATTTATTAGAAAGACTAATAATCACATATTGACTTACCTAATTAGACTTATCACAGGGTTTGTTTTTACATTAACAACACGACAAGTGAAGTGAAGCAGGATCTCCTCTCCCTTCCAGAGCACATGAGATCACTCCCGGTTTTTGGTAGGGTTCTTATGGCTCAGTCTTTGGTTCACTATGATGTGTTTTGTATAGTTTTTATATTTTAGTCTTTTTATCTATTTTGCCATTGTTTTGTAAATGCATTTTCGACTTATGAGTTTGAATGTTCCTTTGACATCTTTCAACTCTCTGTCACTATATGCATTCACACTCAAGTCAACATTGGTACAATCAGAAAGAAGACACGGTTGATAAAATTCAAAAAAGACTTTTCTTGTATCCTAATATTTGATACTACTGAAACATGTCGCTAGTTGGTTGAGACACGGACAAATCGTGTCAGTCAACCATTTTGTGATCGATTGATTGTGTGTAACTCGCTTTACGTCAAATGGCAAATAGTGCATTTTTAGTACGAAAAAAAAATGAATGACGGGAAGTTTGGAATGACAATTGAAAAAATGGAATAGTGGATAGGGATAGGAGTTTTATTAGCCTTTGAACACGCCCATACAGTCCGATTGAAGAGTTGTTCCAAGTATTCTCAACTCGAATTGTAATCTGACATTCAGCAGTGAGGAATAGTAGTATTGAAAAAGGGACATATGAGCTAAGGGTGTTTTAATGTTTAATAATGATAAGCTCAACAAACTTAAGTAGTTCGAACTTTAAATGCAAGCTTACCATTGGTCCAGTTTCTAGGTGTGAAGTTTTTGGTGTACAGGAAAAGTGGAATGGTTCCTTTCTTTTCCCATGGACAAGAAGGAGTTTGATCAATAACAACAAACCATCCATCATCTCCTGGACATCCATGATAACTTTTATTTACAAAAAACTTGCGCCGTGAATTTCTGAAGAAATAATCAGATATCAACTTGATCACATTTAAAATTAATGTTTACCTGTATATGATAATATAAATTATTTCCAGTGCCTGAGGGAGATATGAAGATGTGTTCACCCAAGAACATTCATATTTCATGAAAGCATCGCCCGATGGAACTATATCTTTTCGAGGGTGAAAACATCTTCATATCTCAATAAGCCAATTGAAAATGAATGTTTTATTCCACTACCTATACTTTTTTCCTTCCTGAACATTATTCTTTATCTTATTCGCTTCTTTTTGTTTTTGTAACTAAACACTACATGAAGAATGATAATAAAAACTAAACATAATCTATTCATTATAATTCCTTTTTTTCTTTTAGACCTGAATTAATTTTGAAAACGAAATTACTTTACAATCTCTAAAAATATTTAAAACGTTATTTAAATATTAATCGCACGTAATGTTGTATACGGAAGTTCCGAGGGGAATATGATACTCAGTGGGTAATATAAAGTTTTGTTCGACGTCATGTGGCATAGTCTCGTCCAATCAATTGTTGATTTCGCTATCAATATTAATAAGCAGTGCAATAATATCATTAGAGATAATTTAATTTGACACAATGTAAAACATTGTAAAATATTATATAGTATATGATATGATATGGTATGATGTATAGTATAATATTACATTACTTAATTGTATCTTTAGCAATATATTAAAAATTATCATAGAATGCATGATATACAGTTAGTGATAAAGTTTTAATATTTAGAAATAAATGCACAGCAAGGGAGAATAATTGTAATTAGTTATATAACCGATAATAACGTTCTTATGTGCAGTTTCCAAACATTGCACTTGCCAATTGGAAATAATACAACTTTTTAGCAAAAAATACAAATATAACTACTGACCTAACAACAAAGTTGATTGCATGGATAATGGTTATATTTTTTCGTTTATTGTATGCCTATAGTCATGCAATCATTAAAACTCTCTTGATCATTACAAGTATAATTATTGCCGTTTTAATCTGTTCTCTTTAAAACGACTCTGAATCAACAAGTCGGTGTAAGTACATGTTTTTGATACCGTCAACATGGTCATGTATTGTTCCTGCATGTATCAAGAATATTTTATTGTCAATTTACTCCTATTTCCTTACCATGTTTACTGTATACAAAATAAGTGTTAGTCATTAAAATAAACTATTAGTAAATTATTTACCCAGTTATTGAAAAGAAGTTAAATGTACTGCAGGATTCCAAGTCATTAAAACTACTGTCTGCTAGATTTGCTCTACTAAACCAGTTCATCTTATCTGTATGTCTGCCATTAAAGGACATCCATGCAACAACATGATTATTCTTGAAAAATTCTATTTTCACCTGTGAACATTAAAATAAACAAACACAAAAAAATTAAAAATTAAATGCTACGTCATAGTAAAATGTCGTTGGTTATTTTGTTATTGTTTGTACAACAGATAATTTAGTTAACCTACATGTCTATAAACTTATCTTTCGTATTGAAAAGAATTAAAACAAACAATATTAAACACCATGTTCAAGCCTTGGGCTTCGTCTTTATGTAATTGGTGCCTTTGTTGTTCGGTATTTGTTATAGATATAGAGCTGGAACTTCTTTCTTTGTTTCTTTAGTTATATCTGTTATCAAATACAAGTTACCGTCTTTATATTTGCAGTACCCCAATTATCGATAATTCTATTTCTTAAATGGCGGCTTGTGCCCTGAGTAACGAACGATGTTGGTAGATCGTTACACAATGCCTGGTTGTTCCATGCTTCAAGAACGGGCTTTCCATTTCCGGAAAATGCTATAAACACAGGAAACCAAACTAAAATGTAAAAGTTTTTATTTCACATTTCATGTCAGATAAAATATCGTATGATATAAATGTTTAAGAAGGACATTTCTATAGTAATGTGCCTTTAATAAAAAAAAAAGATGTTGTTTATCGTCTTAATAACGTGTTATATTATTCTTTTATTTGTCTTAAATATTATTACTTTTACTGTTTAGTCTGTTTTTTTTTTTTTTTTTGGTGATATCCTTTAGACGTGACTCTAAACTTATTTATCCATCAATGTGTTATTCTTATTACTTATACACCCCGTCATTGTGTTATTGTTCTATGACAAGTTGTGCATTCTTGTCTTTCATTTTTGCTTATGTGCTTTGTTTATATGCCATTTTGTGTTAACTTTCTTTATTACATATGACTTGGCTCTGTACTTATACATCCCGTAATTATGTTCTTGTGGTATTGTAAATTTTTGTATTCTTGTCTTTCATTTTTGAATACATTATGATTTGTCTATATGCCTTTTTGTGCTTCTTTGTTACATATTTGTTTGTTTTCGTAGTGATGAAGATTATAACACAATGTTGACTGCTGTTCCTCTTTTTTTGACATTTTTATCAACTGTGTGTGTTTGTTTTGTACGCACATCGTTGTCAATATAACGGAATTTGATGCTACTTTCATACAAGTGAGACGTTTAGCTAGTTATAAAACCAGGTTTAATCAACCATTGTGTACATTACAAAATGCCTGTACCAAGTCAGGAATATGACATTTGTTATCAATTCGTTTGATGTGTTTGATTAGGGACTTTCCATTTTGAATTTTCCTCGGAGTTCAGTATTTTTGTGATTTTACTTTTTAAATGCTTCATAAAACTACCAGCACTAACATGTATGTAGTTCTTACCTTCTGTTGTGCTGACACTTTCGTGAACAACAAGCAAAACCAGAACTAAGATACACATGGTCATTTCAGCATTCGGTTTCATACTATATCATGAAAAAAAATATTATTAAAATAGCTACATTATGCATTTATAAGCATATTTTCAAAATAAATTACATTATTAACAAATAAAACGTAAGAATATTGTTATTAGAATAAAATAGAATAGAACATATTATATAAGGTAGGGTTATATGAAACATTACAAACATAAGCTCTATAGAACTTTTTGCCGACACTTTTTTTTTTGTGATCTGTTTTAGTTATTTGTTTGCGTTATATTACACTAGTAGCAAGATTTCAGTCTGAAACGGTCATTTTGGTCTGATCAAGTCTGAATCAACTGAATTTACCGCTAGGGAAAAACGTTAAGACTTTTTAAGACTTTCAGACGCTGTTCAGATATGTCGTGTTCAGTCCGTTCATTCATGTCAAGATAAACAAGACAGAAGGCTCTAGCTGTTAAACAAGATATGTTAAGACGGTTTTAGACGAATTCAGACCAAACATAAAAAGTAATGTTCAAAATTTTCAGATCGGGTTAAGATCCGTTTAGTGTGTCAGAATGATATTAGGAGTTACGCCCCTTCATGTGGATGATACATTTTAATTATAAAAAAATTACAATATAAATGCTAGAATGAAAAACGTATATTTTTAATAATTAAACATAAAATCATTGGTTGACGTTTTATTTCTGTTGGTCTTTTTTTAAGAGATTAGTGATTTTGTTTTGTTGAGGAAATAACTTATTCGCCTATAACTGTTTATGATTTTATTTTATTTTTTATTTTCTGATGTTAATTTATGTATTTATCTACTTATTCTTTGAAAAGAAGTAATTGCAAATTTTAAACATAACATTATCAAAAGAGTGAAAACACCTTATAAATTTCATGCGTCTGAAGCACGTTTCTGGATTTAACTTCATCGGGAACGATAAACGTAAATACAAATATGTTTTATGTCAGATAATTTATATCGTTAATTTCGTTATCTTTCGATACTTTCCTCTAAAACTTAATAATTACTTCGTGGCATTTAGTAATCATTCCCCGTGCGTGTTATTCTTTTTATATTTGGACAACCGTCTTCTTTTTTTTTTTTTTTGCTTTTATTTCGTAGTGATGCGTAGTCACCAAGGCCGCATCAGGGAACCATGTCTCCGAGTGCAGTTAATATTCTGAAAACTGCACTTAGACCGTGACGAGACAATAAAACTATAAATAACATACCATCGGAAAGAAGAAGATGTTGATGGGAGGGGGCGGGGAGGAGGTTACAGAATAGAGAATGAGTGGCAATAAATATAAAGAATAGAGAAAATGAATAAAAAAAAATAAAGAATAGAGAATAATAAGGTGCTTGAATATAAAGAATTGATAATAATAGACAAAAAGTTTAAAGAATAGAGAAAATCGGCATAAAAAATTAAAGAATAAAGAACTAGAGGCTCTAAAGAGCCTGTGTCGCTCACCTTGGTCTATGTGCATATTAAACAATGGACACAGATGGATTCATGACAAAATTGTGTTTTGGTGATGGTGATGTGTTTGTAGATCTTACTTTACTGAACATTCTTGCTCCTTACTATTATCTCTATCTATAATGAACTTGGCCCAGTAGTTACAGTGGAAAATATTTTGTAAAAATTTACAAAAATTTACAAAATTTATGAAAATTGTAAAAAATTGACTATAAAGGGCAATAACTCCTTAAGGGGTCAATTGACAATTTTGGTCATGTTGACTTATTTGTAGATCTAACTTTGCTGTACATTATTGCTGTTTACAGTTCATCTCTATCTATAATAATATTCAAGATAATAACCAAAAGCTGCAAAATTTTCTTAAAATTACCAATTCAGGGACAGCAACCCAACAACATGTTGCCTGATTGGTCTGAAAATTTCAGGGCAGATAGATCTTGACCTAATAAACAATTTTATACCATCAGATTTGCTCTAAATGCTTTGGTTTCAGAGATATGAGCCAAAAACTGCATTTTACCCTATGTATTATTTTTTTGCCATGTCGGCCATCTTGGTTTGCGGGCAGGGTCATCGGACACATTTTTTAAACTAGATACCCTAATGATGATTGTGGACAATTTTGGTTAAATTTGTCTTAGTAGTTTCAGAGGAGAAGATTTTTGTAAAAGATTACAAAAATTTACGAAAAATGGTTAAAAATTGACTATAAAGGGCAATAACTCCTTAAGGGGTCAACTGACCATTTTGGTCAAGTTGACTTATTTGTAGATCATACTTTGCTGAACATTATTGCTGTTTACAGTTTATCTCTATCTATAATAATATTCAAGATAATAACCAAAAACGGCAAAATTTCCTGAAAATTACCAATTCAGGGGCAGCAACCCAACAATGGGTTGTCTGATTCATCTGAAAATTTCAGGGCAGATAGATCTTGACCTGATAAACAATTTTACCCCATGTCAGATTTGCTCTTAATGCTTTGGTTTCAGAGATATAAGCCAAAATCTACATTTTACCCCTATGTTCTATTTTTAGCCATGGCGGCCATCTTGGTTGGTTGGCGGGGTCATCGGACACATTTTTTAAACTAGATACCCCAATGATGATTGTGGCCAAGTTTGGTCAAATTTGGCCCAGTAGTTTCAGAGGAGAAGATTTTTGTAAAAGTTTACGGACGACGGACGACGGACGACGGACGCAGGACGACGGACGACGGACGACGGACGCAGGACGACGGACGACGGACGCAAAGTGATGAGAAAAGATCACTTGACCTTTCAGGTCAGGTGAGCTAAAAAAAGGACCCCCTCCAGATCCTCATAGAAGTTTTCGTTAAAACAATACAACCTAATTTAAGTTCAGCATCTAGTATATATCCTTGTAAATGCGTTAATCCTTTCTTTCATTTTAATAACAATTTTATTTAATATAAAATAATTATGTATTTATTTGTTTATTCAAGTTGCACTATAGCAAATAATTCTTCTTCGCCTTTTTCTTCCTATAATAGTAATAAATGTATTCGTTATTTAATATTTTCTGTCAATAAAGATTGAATTCGATGGCACGTGCCACTAATCAAAAATGATCCTTAAACTATCAAAAACTTGGCAATTACAATGGCTATTTCACAATTACATCATATGTACACCTGTCATGGTATCATAGCTCCGTTCATGTATGTGTAATTTAAGGTTCTGACACATTTTATAATACTAGTAGCTTCTTTCTGAACACTATTGACGACATTGTTAAAACTGCACGAACATATCACAAAACCGCAAATTTAGTGGTTAAAAAATAAACGATAATGACAAAAAAATAATTAAAAACTAAAAACAAAACAAAATTCTGTTGGAAGTAGCATATATTTACATGTATAAATTGTCTAGTGCTTTTATTACAGCGGTATACTTGTTTTATACACAGACCATATTCTGATCATATTCTATGCTAAGATATTGACAAGTCAGAAGTATATATGTTAAAAGTCGTTTTAAATCAATTCATTTCACAGCTGAGGCAAATGTTCCTTCCCATTGTTGAATGGAGGTTAAATAAATGTGAACAATAAAAAAGATGTATATTTCTTAGGCATGGAGCTAGGCATTTCTGAAGTATCTTTGATAGCATTTTTTTCCTATCAAAAATGTATGCTGGTATATATGTAACTCTAGGTGTTTACCTAAAATGTTATGTATATGTAAAAGTTTAAGATTTTTTTTTTAATATTTGCCAAAAAAAAAACATTATCCGGAAAACCATATAATGGCGTTTTGTCCTTTAATTCTGTTTTTGTGATTTTCTAACCTACCTTCTAATTGATACGTTAATCCAAACAGTGCAAGTGTGTAATGCAAACATGCAAAATTCGGCTTTGGTGTATCATGTTAAAACAATACCCATAAATTATGATAATTTTCAATAATTTTAGATAAGATTATGCAAGGAAATGTGTTATTGTTTTCTATTTATCTAGCAAAATTGTATCTTTTTTTACACAAAGATGTCGATAAATAAATTTGATACCCTGCATTTATCATGCATTTCAATAGCATATTGTCAAATTGTTAAAAGATCTCCTCCTTAACAGGGAATCCGTTAGTATTGAAAGTCCCTGTCCTAAATTATTGAATTTGTCATTCTGCATTGACAATATTCAATTTATCTTGGTGTAAGTAATACGCACTCATTCGGGCTAACGCCCTTAATGTGTATCTAATACATATTATTTTCTCCCTCGTTTCACCCCTCCGATAATAAAGTTTTTTCTTAACTAGATATCGTAGAAAAACCAAACACAGTATAGGGTTGTGCGTTCGCTACAAGATCGCCTTGAATTTAACATGTTCAACATAAATATATACAATCAGCCATGCAAAAAGGCATAACATTTGTGTCAACTAATTCTGCCTCTTTAAAGGTCAAATGAAAGTTAGTCATTTCACTCTACTATGGAATGAAATGAACGAGAGAACTTTTGACGTGGTATAGTTATAATATAACTGTTCTTTATACTTAATATACTGAGTTTGTACTGCAAGCCGAAAAATCCACTTTGCTCTCTGGATGTCTCTTGGCTTTTGTTTTTGTTTTTGGTTTGTTTGCTATATTATTGACGTAAATAAAACCAACAACTCCTTTTATTCAGATATATAATTTGAGTTCTGTAAATTTCTAGACGTACGTAAGAATGAAAGACGAAAATGCAGGTTTCATAAATGGTCATCAAAGAGCGACACAATTAAAAAGAAATAAAAATATAGTTATTACAGCTACAGTCATTTTTTTTTTCTCTATTAAAACATATTTGATACTTTTTGCGCTATTGTCATATATCAAAAAAAATCTAACATTTCCATAAGCTTTCTGTGATTTCCCCGATTCACCATTATGATGTCATGCCACTTGCTATATGGATTCAGAAAACAAATTTACGAAATCTATGACCACACAATTGTAACTGTTCCTATCTTTATTAACAAAATTTAGTGTAAATATTTACAACTATAAAAATTAGTAACAGTGGTGGTCTATTCTGCCCGGAAAACAATGCGGACTAAATCTGTGTACAGTGCACGTGGCGGATCCAGTCTTTTTAAATGGGGGTTCCCAACCAAGGATAAAGGGAGGGGATCCAACCGTATGTCCTTATTAACAATAGGGGGTCCAAAATCCCCCCCCCCCCCCCCCCCCCCATCCGCCACTGTGTGTACCACTGACATTAAATTTTACAAATATGCAAATCGATACTTGTTCTGTTAGGACATTTTACAATTTTCTATAATAGAAGTAGGTGAATTAAACAGCAGACATATTGGTTTTCTTGGTTTATATAGAGGAATTGTCTACCCCCGATCAATAATCTCATTAAATTGTACAGATGTGCATACGTATTAGTCTAATATAATCTTTCATCTTATCAAATTTGAATCTCATGATTTTTGTAAAAAGGCGGAATTAAATTTCCAAAGTGATATTCAAACTTATTATTCAAAGACAAACTGACAACGCCATGGCAAAATAAAAAAAAGTCAAAATGACAAACTGTACATATATGCTAACTTAGAATATATAGAACATACTTTATGACTTCATAACCATAGAAAGACAACGAAAGATCATATCATAAACAAAATTGTATTGAAAGGTCAATGATGAGAAAATTTTAACATTTGTTATACCTAGTACTTCATAATCTTTTTCTGAAAAGTTTTGTCGTCCTGAATATGCATGAAATGTTTGCCACTGGATGTTAAGCAACCAACAATCAATTAATCTTTTGCTCTAAAAAATTAATTAAACAATATAAGCCACAATTGTATCCATCACTTGGTGTCTGTTTAGGGGCCAGCTGAAGCACGCCTCCGGGTGCGGGATTTTCTCGCTGTGTTGAAGACCAATTGGTGGCCTTCGGCTGTTTTCTGCTCTGTGGTCGGGTTGATGTCACTTTGACACATGCATTCCCCATTTCCATTCTCAATTTTGAATAGTATAAAAAGTTGTTTTATTTAAAAGAGACTTTGAATAATAACTTTAAAACACAGTTATGTTATAATTGAACGAGTTCATAAAAACTAGAAATAAAGGACTATATATATACTGAAGTAAAACCAAAAGTTTGTTCCGACACTGGACTTGTAGGCAACGGCTCAGATGTACTTATTTATACTGGATAACCTATATGTGTGGTCATAAAAATTACAGACTAATTTCCTCTATGTAAACACAAGGAGATGTGGTATATTAAGAATTGCTTATGAATTTACAACTATCCGTAAAGTTCAAATGAGGTGGACGAAAGCCACCAGAGACAACCGTACGGCCTTCTAAAAACCATTCCGTTAAGTTGGCTAAAAACGGTCCCAACATGAAAAATATGAAATAATCAAACTCTGAGAAAACTAACGGATTTTACTCAGATCCATCCATCTTGACACCTCAAACATTCAAACACTATATAATTTTAAACCTAACTGACTCGCAATTTTATAATAAACAATAATTATGAACTTTTTAAAATAAGTTATCCATGGGGAATACTTAAAAAATCATCTTATTCACGATGTAAAAATGAATATTTAAAACTTTTCCGTTATATGTTACCTGTGAAATGGCGCCAATGTAGTTTTATTTTTTTGGCGCAAATGAAAGATTGATTTTTTTTTTCAAAATTGGCGCAAATGCAATGCACCCCCTCTTTGGAATCATTTAAAAAGGTAAAATTCACCTGTATTGGTATTGCTGGTGTATATTTGTCACACGTTCCATCTACAATATACGGAAATGACACGGCTGGGTATTGTAAAGTTACTGAAGGACGTTTAATGTCAAATTCATATCCCCGGGCGAAAACATGATTATTTACCGGTTTGTCAAAACGCCGTTTGTACACTTACCAAAGTGTATTGATCTTTCACGCTGTCTAGTCTAAGATTAAAAGTTTAGGCAATTTTTGTAGGTTTTTAAAGTGAACGGAAAATGAGCTTTGCAACAGTGTCTCTAACGATAAAAAAAATAATGTGGTCCGTCAATATGACATATTACAGAGGCAGGTATAAATATTTGTAAAATTGGCTTAAATATTTCATTTAACAGCAATTTGTAGAACTGATTATTTTGATCCCTCGAATACGTGTAAAATAATGAGTATTTATATTATTTAGATTCTTTCATATAATTGTTTTTGTTTATTGTATTCACGAATTTTATATAAACTCATGACGTTTAGACCTTGACATTTCGTGTAGACACCTGGGGCACTATTTGATTTTTAAGAATAATCTTAAACTGCACAAAAATTCGTCAATGTTTGTCACGAATATGATCAAAAAGGACATCTTGTTTATTCAATTTTTTTAAAGTAACCAAACTGGATTATTTTTGTATAAAGCAAAGATATTGGAAAGTTCTCATAATCATTTTTCTCTGGTGGTCCTTGAAGAAAATCTTCTGTTCCTAACTATTATTTCTATTGCATAATTTCGATGGTCAAAACCTTCGGACCACCACTTTTCAAAAATTTTCATTGTATATGGATCTATATGCAAGTATATATATACAATGTATACCAGACATTTCTCTGACTGTTTTTTCTTCTTTTTTTTTTAATAAATCCGTTGGTTGTGTACTGATTGATACTTCAGTCTTGGAGAATAAGATTTATTTCAGTACTATAGTTGTAATTAGCTTTGAGCAAACTTCCAGTAATTGCAAATACCCTTATTTCCCTGCTTTGTGTCTATTGTCTTAATGTAAGTTTTTTTTTGTGTGTCTCGTACTGATCTTTTGAGTTAATCTAATTGCAATTGATTTGTGCAGGTTGTTCTAATATTGTTCTGTTACACCACTGTCCCAGCCTCGGGGAGGGTTAAGCGCTCACAAACATGTTATTGTACTGTTACACCACTGTCCCAGGTTAGGGGGCTGGTTGGGCCGGATCCCGCTAACATGTTTAACACCGCCACATTCTGTATGTATGCTCTGTCCAAAGTCAAAGTCAAATGTAATTCAGTGGTTGTCGTTTTTTGCTGTGTTACATATTTGTTTTTCGTTCATTTTTTTTTTGTACATTAATTTGACCGTTAGTTTTCTCGTTTGAATTGTTTTACATTTGTGATTTCGGGGCCTTTTATAGCTGACTATGCGGTATGGGCTTTGCTTATTGTTAAATGCCGTACGGTGACCTATAGCTGTTAATTGCTGTGTCATTTGGTCTCTTCTGGAGGGTTGTCTCATTGGCAATCTTCGTTTTTATATCAACCCTGCCATATTCTGTGTGTGTCTATCCCAAGTCAGGAGCCTGTAGTTTAGTTGTTGTCGTTGGTTCATGTCTCGACTCATATTTGATATTTTGTAAATTATTTTGTTATATATAATTAGGCCGTAAGTTTTCTCGTTTGAATTGTTTCGCACACTTTTCACGTCGGGCCTTTTGACAGTATCGGGTTTTGTCATTGTTGAAGGCCTTTATTACGGTTGTCTATAATTGCTTACATCCACTTCATATTTGAACTCCGGTGGATAGTTGCCTCATTAGCAATCATACATTTCTTCGTTTTTATTTATTTACCTGACTTTTAAACTCGTGTTTTGAACCGAGTCCTGAGCATGCATGACATATTTGTCACTGGGCGTTAATAATTAGCAACAAACAATCAACCAATTAAACTTGTGTTAAATAAGAAGAAAAACCATTTGATATTCATTCATTTAGTGGGGTGGGCTGGTAATTAAGAGCTGAAAAATATGCATAATAAGCGAAAGATTAAAAATGTTAATAATGCCCTCTATAAATTTAAACTGACCACCACGGAATAGCCCAACTTAGTGTTGAAAGTAGCGTTAAACACCAATCAATCAAAATCCCTTCCCTAGAATATCAAATAGTCGTCCCTTAACATTTTTTGTCCGTGTAGTTCTTATATTTATCCAGCTTATCGTCATACAAGGATGTCCTATTAAGACTGTCATACCATAAAAACGTTTATAACACAGCTCACATTCCAATATATCTGCATTCATAAATTTATTAATGTCATTTAGACTAAACGACGCCATGTTTGTTATGTGCCTCTGCCGTTTAAACTACCTATCAAAAACGAAGAGGTGGAAGAGGGCCAGAAGATCTTCCCTATGCAAAAAAAACAGAAATGGACCTCTTCTGGCTCACTACCGAAGAACAAAAAAACACGCCCCTGTTTCTTGTTGAAGACTGATTTACCCGGTACGTCTAAACACCACCTAGGCCGCCTTGGTGCACTAAGCTCTGAAAACTGCACTAAGCCCATGATGGAACAGTCATATAAGTACCAAGGTCATTCAGTATGATAATGTTGTAAATAAAGAGCATATATTTAAATTTTGGTGTAAATGTATTTAGAAATGAAAGAGTTATAAACATTTTACATGGCACGCGCCGACTTTTGTATAATGTGTCCAGTTATCATAGTGTTGATTGAATCCACCGAAGCTTGACGAGTTCATATAAACCAATACCAATATCTTTATTCCCATAACCATTGCAGATACATAGGTACAGAGAGAGTGCAAAATATGTACATGAATATGCATCTATTTACAAAACATATATACAATACAGTGGTTTCCAAATAATATACATTTTAGCTAGGAGGACCCACATGTTTATTTATACACTTTGTAAACTTACATAATCTTTTTAGCTCTGAATTTTTGTTTAATTTGCTCATCAATTTTCTAAACTTTAGTGTATTAACATAAGCCAAATAGTACTTATCAAGGTATAATTTTCTACTGTCGTTAAAAAATGGACATTCTAGCAGATAATGAAATTCGTCTCCAATGCTACCAATATTACAAAGATGACATTTTCTATCATTTCTATTAACATTATTCCACCTCCCTGTCTCTATTGAGAGTCTGTAGTTTGTGGTTCTATATCTACACAAAATAATACTTTCGTGCATATCCAACATATCAAAATATTTTTTTTCAAAATTTAATTCTAACTTAAAAATTCTATAATCTACTGATTATGTAGACTCTTGAAATTGTGTATTCCACAACTGTTTGTATTGGTCTTGTAATCGCAACTTTAGTGCATTTTTTAATCATATATCATTACCAAAACATTGAGAAATCCAAATATTTGAAAAACCACATGCATCCAATATATTTTTAACTTCACTCACAAAAAATGTACATACATTATTAACAGTAAATAGTGTTTTTAATAGTGTATATGCGATAGAAGATAACTTAGTCTCTTTAGCAGATACTAATTTACACCAATAAGATACTATTTTTAATTTAAAGGATATCTACCAAGTTCTCCGTATACCACATAGCTAGGTGTGGAATTTTCAGTTTCAAAAGAAGTTTACAGAATTTCTGATGGATTCTTTCTATAATTTCAACATCACCATGCCCCCAAATTTCACATCCATACAAAAGTATGGGTTTCACAACTTTATAGAAAAGATCTAAGTGACACTGAGTGGAAAGATTATGTATACGGCCTGATTTCAACACCTTAAACATAGCTTGTGTGGCTTTTTCTGCTAGGTGTTTCTGTGCTATTTTAGTATTACCAGTTCTAGATAATAATATGCCCAAATAGTTAAATTCTTTTAATATTTTCAATGTCAGTGCCGTCTATAGCTATATAAAAATGTAAATTTGACGGCATTCTGCCTCTAGAAAAAATCATCACTTTAGTTAACTTTAAGCTTCAAAATATTACAGTATTCACTGAAAGAATCCAGCTGTTTCTGTAAATCATCAGCACTTTCTGCCAATAGTACTATGTCGTCTGAACTAAGGATATGAATGGAAAGGTTAAATATGCACCAAGATCGTAAATTAAGATTGATTATTATAATGTAAAAAAATATGTTCAAAGTTGGTTCGAAAATCTTAAGAGATTTAAAAGTTATCATAAAAAAGAAGATGTGGTATGATTGCCAATGATACAACTCTCCACAAGAGACCAAATGACACAGAAATTAACAACTATAGGTCACCGTACGGCCTTCAACAATGAGCAAAGTCCATACCGCACAGTCAGCTATAAAAGGCCCCGAAATGACAATGTAAAACAATTCAAACGAGAAAACTAACGGCCTAATTTATGTACAAAAAATGAACAAAAAACAAATATGTAACACATAAACAAACAACAACCACTGAATTACAGGCTCCTGACTTGGGACAGGCACATACATAAAGAATGTGGAGTTAAACATGTTAGCGGGATCCCAACCCTCCCCCTAACCTGGGACAGTGGTGTAACAGTACAACATAAGAACGAACTATAAAAATCAGTTGAAAGAGGCTTAACTCATCAGATGGATAAAAATACAAATACTACAAATACAAGTTAACATTTTTACGGGGCACGCGCTCTTCTTGTGTAATGTCTGATCACCTTGAAAATTGATCCAACCAATCTTTAACTGGTAAATTATGTTTCCTTGTTGCTAAGTAGTAATGATAAAAGGGCTGTTGATCTTTTCTTTGATGCTTTGTTAGAAAAAAATATATTTGGAAAAAGTGATTGTTTAATTGCGCTAGTTGAAATAAAAACAGTGAAACAATAGAAATTGGCTTTTACTCAAAGACATATCTGATTTACCTATGGCGTTTTTGTCGTTTGGTTGCTGTCAAATTGAAGTTTATTCCACATCTCCTATAGTTTGAGTTCTGTTTGATTACTTTTTATTACCGTCTCCTCGGAGACGGTATTAAGAGTTGAACGATGGACAGTCTGCGGGCTGAAGGCTTTCTTACTACCTAATTGGAAGATATTACTTACGCTGTCATAATTAAATTTCGTTCATTGGTTGGGACAATTCAAACCTAGTAAATGTCTTTTAATCCCGTAGAGTGTCGGATCTGAACTCTTTATTTTAGTAAATAGATTTGCCTGGTTACCAATCATGCATATCGGTACACAGGTAACACTTATCTATAAATAGCCAAATCTCCTGAAGATTTGTAAACACACACGTGATTATTTCATGTTACGTACATTTTATACGTGAAAACATAAGAAAACTTTTAGGAAAATGCCTTTTTCTTAGGTTATATTTATTTATACTCAGTAAGATTTGATTTGATTTGATTTTTGGTGTTTTAACGCCACTTTGAAGCACCGCTTTTGGGCTATTTCGTGGCGGCCAGTTTTTATTGGTGGAGGAAGCCGGAGCGCCGGGAGAAAACCACCGACCTTCGATAGGAAAACTGACAATCCTAGTCAATTAAGATTGGAGTCGAGTGCACCCGCACGAGCGGGGTTCGAACTCACAACCTCAGTGTTGACTGGCTAGTGATTACAGTAGTAACTACTTAGACCACTCGGCCACCGAGGCCCCCTACTCAGTAAGATAATCTAAAGGCAACACAAACATTTTAAAACGGAGATATCAAATAATTTCTGTTCGATTAATATTAATTTACACAAGAATTTTTATCTCAGGGGGCGGGGGCGGCGGCGGCGGCACTTCGACCTTTTTATGGCAGAGGTGAGCAGCTGAGACATCCAATACCCCACTCTTTATATATATATATATATATATATATATATATATATATATATATATATGAACAAGTCTAAATTGAAAACAACGTTCAAACCTATGATTGCGTTGGATAAAAACCGCAATTTTTATACGTGTGCATGCAAAACAAATTTCTTGGTAGAGGGGTCTAAATACAGCACAAACAACATTTTCCAAAAGACCAAATGAGTGAAAAAGTATATTTTAACAAAACGCATTTGACTAGCAGGTCGAACAACTGATGTTCTTAAACCCTGCTGACTGCCATTGGCGATTGACAAATAAACGGATCACAAGATGTAACAATTAGATCTTATCATTAATTTATTACCAAACAGAAAACAATAAACTTGCGGAAAAGATGGTATACCGCAAACATGAGGTGCAAACATTTGTACACCATATCCAGATTTCGACAATTAATGTCTCTTCAGTGATGTTAGGAATCGAAACGGTATTTGGAAGGCCATATAATTTACCTCAATTTAGGATAGACTCTTGAATTTTGAAAGAGTCAAAATAGGATGAACGGATCATATAAGTCCGAAGGCAAATATAATACAAGCCCAAACGAAAAAATATAAACAAGTCTAAATTGAAAACAACGTTCAAACCCATGATTGCGTTGGATAAAAACCGCAATTTTTATACGTGTGCATGCAAAACAAATTTCTTGGTAGAGGGGTCTAAATACAGCACAAACAGCATTTTCCAAAAGACCAAATGAGTGAAAAAGTATATTTTAACAAAACGCATTTGACTATATATATTGAATGATAAAAGAACATACATGCAGTTACCCTAGCTATCATATATTTTTTACAATACGTATATATACCTGCCGTGACATAGCTATCATTGTTACGTTATTTCATGGGGAGATACTAGTAAATAGATTTGACAAATATCTTAAACATTTACGAAAGTGATTTTAGAGACATATATACACAATCTCTGGTGATTTTAATTGCATCTGTAAAAAAATATCGACATCTGATTAGTTTCAGATTCAATCATCAACCTTGTCTTATATTTCACCTAAATTTCTCGACCTCATGCAATTTCATGAAGCTTCAAACAGTGACCTATCCCAGCGACTCATCAATTCCACTCATTACATAATAAGTGCCCCCACACACACCCCAAGATCGTTTGGCTGAGTTGGATGTTGTCTAGATCTACCTAGCTAGCTCTTCCTAGCAAGATATAGCAGAGGTTGAAGAACAGAAGACTAAAAATATATCTAAAAGGGAATATAAGAAGAGCAAAAAACTACTCTCAGACGATGTATGCTAACATATTTTAAGCAATGTTTAATTTCTATGAATGATTTTAAAGGAGATGTGAAGTATACATAATTAATTTAGACAGCAACCCAATTAAGCAACAAACAAAACGTGACAATTTACTTCTAAAGTTCAATCTACGGTCTTCTTCAATGGACATGTCATTACAACATTTTAAAGTTTTTTATCCTCCCAAGTCTAACTATAATATATAGAATAGTTGTGAATATGTGAGCCAAAATTAGTTCCTGTGAAAAAAGTTCCAGTGGAACAAATATCACAGGAAATATATTCTGGGAGAACTTTTTTCACAGATAATTTCTATATGATTTGTTCCATCTCTATAAAATAAGTTCAACAATTTACCTGGTGAAATAAGTTCTGGGTTTGTGAAATTTGTTCCTTACCTAGTGAAATAAGTTCAAGGTTTGTGAGATTTGTTCCTTACCTGGTGAAATAAGTTCCTTGTCTGTGAAATATGTTCCACTGGTTATACAAGTTATCTTTTATACTGAGCATTGTTATCAGTGAGCTTAAAGTTATAATTCAAGTTCATTATAAAAACATGTATTATATTGATAATGTAATAAATAAAAGGTGTAAACATCCAATATGGATTCTGTGGAGTATAGCAAAATGTTTAATTACATTATGCATACAAAAATATCCAAATGACAATAATTTAATGAGGCAGATAAGCGAAGAATAAGAAAAATCCGTCAGAAATTTTTTATAGATCAATCATTTATTTATGAATATTGCAATTCAACATATGTTACTTCATATCAGAATTTGTAGATAAACTGTTATCACAGAAATATGTCTCATCCTTTTGTAATTTTGATTATGCAAATGTTGAAATTAAAATAGCAATACTTTAACATGTTTCATAAGTTATGCAAATATTCAAAGTCAATGAACCATGACTGAGGTACATGGCTAAACAATTTCCATGTAAATGAGATGTGCCAAAGCTAATACAACTGCATACCAAATACCATTGAATTATTATAAGTCGTTCCCTTTAAACAAACCTAAACACAAACATTAACTTATAAACTATGTAAAAGTTTCAAAGTCACTGAACCATGAAGAGGGGGTGAGGCTATATAATATCCATGGAAACGATATTTGCAAATGCCAATAAATTTGCATACCAAATATCGTTTACTTAACATTAGCAGTTCATCTTAAACTGATCTAATCACAAACTAATACATGTAAACTAAGCAAAAGTTTCTTAGTCGATAGACAATGACTGAGGGGGCGGGGCCAAATATTCTCCATGGTAATGAGATGTGCTAATGCTTATACAACTGAATACCAATTAACATTTGCCTACCCTAAATGGTTCCCCTTGAACTGACCTAATCACAAACTAATACATGTTAACTTAGCAAAATTCTCAAAGTCAATAGACCATGACTAAGGGAGCCAAATAATCTCCATGGAAATAAGATATGCCAATGCTTATACAACTGCATACCAAATATCATTGACCTACCACTAGTTGTTCCCCATAAACTGACCTAATCACAAACTAATACATGTAAAGTAAGCAAAAGTTTCAAAGTCAATAGACCATGACTGAGGGGACAGGGCCAAATAATCTCCATGGAAATGAGATGTGCCAATGCTAATACAACTGCATACCAAATATGATTGACCTACCACTTGTGGTTCGCCATAAACTAGACCTAATCACAAACTAATACATTGTTGACGACGCCGCCCACGCCGACGCCGGAAACAGCATACCTATGTCTCGCTTTTTGACTCCGTCAAGGCGAGACAAAAAATGAAATAGTGTGTTTTAAATATTTATCGCAGTTGTTAATAATAGTTGTGCATTTGTTTTTTAATCATATTATCTACGTACAATATATATGCTGACTTAATTTGAATTTCTCAAAGATTTACCTTATTTTGAACGTTGTCGTGTTGTTTAAAGACTTCAATGTTGAATATTAAACTTGTCAGGTACAACTATAGAATGTTTTGCTTGATATAAAGTTAATGCATCATGTTAATCTATAACACCCGGAACTTATTTAACATTTAGTAAAAAAATTAGTTCCGGAATAAATTTTACAGTGCTGGAACATATTTTCTTAAAATATATATTCCGGGTAAAAATTTTCGGTGATATAAATTCCGGTGGAACATATTTCCTATGAAATAAGTTCCAGCGGAACAAATGTCACGCCGGAACATTTTTTTTGTTACAAAAAATAATCTTAATAGCAAAAAATAATTCAGATATTACTTGGAACTATGAGCAGGGTCAGGAACAAACTTCTAATGTTTGTTTTGAGGTTTATTGACTATTTATACTAGACATGCTAAATGAGAGAAAGAGAAAGAAAAGAAAATTATAAATTTAAAAGACGAAAATACTGTTGGCACTTTAAAAGATTATTCTTAATTGTATGTTTTCTACAAGAATTGTAAAAACAAGTATAAACATACATATACTATGATCATAAAACAAAAAGACATTTATATGTCAACATACGAACGGTCTCCCACAAAAGATTATGTCAATCCAGTATGTCAAGCTTTTAAGGGTAAGTATGATAAGGGCCTTATTCGTCACCCAACATTAAATGGTATAGTAAATAAATATGAAGATATGTACAAGTAAAACAATAACAAAAGATACAGTATCAAGCTGTATGCTTGATTAAGTTTTGGTCAAATTTGTTGATTCTCTTATGTTGATGGCCTCATAGTGAACTTAAAGTAGCTTTGCAGAACTTATCACCTTCTTTATAACCAACGACGTCTATTATGATTTGAAAAAAAATGGCGGCGAAACTACTTTGTTTTCAGGCGCTTACAATAGGTCTTATATAACAAATTACCCGTCTCACGACTCTGAGTATTTTTCATCAAAAAATAAAATCAAGAAGTCCAATAAAACCAAATAATCTGAAAAAAGAAACATTTAATTGTTAAGGATACTCATTATTCAAATATAGAAAAAGAGGCGTGGGGCATTCCACATTGCAGTCCAACTACAATGAATAGACAAAATCTTCATCGACAACAAAAATAACCATACATATATGTGAAGCTTTACATTTTAAGGATCATTTTTGAAAAGATGTGAGATACCGTTGGAAATATATTAATTGTGTTCTTATATGTTTAAATTTTACTACGTTTCACTCTCTATCAGGCATGGGGCGAATTACATTGCAATGTAATGCATTATATTACAATTACTTTGACCAAACCATGCATTATATTACAATTACAATTACATGCATTTATCAAAGTAATGCATTATATTACAATTACTTTTGCAAAGTAATGCCTTGAATTACACATTACATTTGAAAATTTTATTAGTGAATAGAAAAATTAAACATTTTGAAAAACAACTACATTTCACAAAAGATTATAGCATATGCAGTAACTGTTCCATGAATTGAATATAAGTATACATGTAAAAAGTCTATTTAATTTGACTTTTACAATTTTTAATTATTTTAACTTAATGTTGACTTTACTTTTATAAAAATATTTTTTGTTGTTTTTCTTTAAATTTTAAACGAAATATTTAATTACTGTGAATTACTTCCCTAATTATAAAATAAACATAGACCTTAATTAAAATTAACATATTCTTAATTAATCAAGAAATCTTAAATTTGGTTTAGTTAAAACTCCAACAATATGCTAAAGATGTAGTATGTGAAAAAAGTAATGACATGTAATGCCATGTAATGCATGAAATTACACATTTTTTTGCTAAAGTAATGCATTATATTACAATTGCATGTAATGCACAAATTGCTGCATTACACATTACATGCAATTACTTGGAAAAATGTAATGCATTACCATGCATTACAATTACAAATTTGCATTACCCCATGCCTGCTCTCTACACTTTTCGATGCCTATTATGAACGAAAAACTTTCAGGTGGAAGCGGCCATACTTTTCTAACACAAATAAACAAGCAAACAACCAAAGAAAAAGCCAACGAACAACTCCGATATCTGTTTGAAAAAAAATAATCGATAAAAAGACATTACCCCCAATTTCCAGTTTTAATACTTTCCCCCAAAAAAAATTGGTAAATCTAAAAAAAGGTATAAGCCTTTTATAATTTTTGTTATCTACTACAATTTACATACAATTTTGAACGAATTGAACTACAAAGAGAAAACATTTTCCACTTTCATCAGCTATGAGACGGCTAGCTTTTTAGAAAAGCTATTACTTGTTCAGTTTATAAGAATTCATAATTGAAAGGGTTATTTGCATGAGTATAGATCAATTGCTTTTCTTTCACCCAAGCCATGCATATACTCAGAGGACAAAAAGGATAAAAAAACTTGAACACAAGTACAGTATAAGTAAACTTTTTGAAAATAAAATAGTTCCCTACTTTACCATCTTACTATTTTATGACGTATTAGGACCTAAATTAAATAAATTTTTTTGCAAAGTTTTAAAATATCCAGTTACCTTTAAAGAATAATGATAAGATCCGAAATAAGGTAACTTTAAACTGTGAAGGAAAACATGTATATATGATGAATCGTTCTAAACCCCAACCCTTTTACATAAGTCTTATAAAATAACCTTCTCATTATAAATTCTGATGTACGTATAGCACCTTTAACTAACAATTATAAGAAAGTTTAATTTAAGACCACTTAAATTCTAAATTCTTATTTGTAAATATATCCAGTTCTTACTTAACTTATTCTTACACTTCAGCACATTATGAATATTATTTTTAAAATTTTATGATGACAATCCTATGAATTAGTTATAATATTAATTATTTAGTAATTATTATTGCCTAAATTCAGTCATCTGTACATAATTAAATGTTTCCTTATGTTCTAAGGTGTATATAGTTGCTACAATTATACCCTATGGGTAATGCTCCACAATTAATGGAGGAATATACAAGAAACTGAACTGAACTGAACTGATTAATCGTAGCATGGAAGTACTATATTCAATATAGTACTTCCATGGTCTTAATATCCATCCAATGCATAGTAATATTTCTTTTTCATCACTTTTTTTATTCTTAAATATAAGCGTTGTCTATTTCTATCTGACAAGCACACACATGGACTTTTTCATTTGTATAGAAAGTCCCTGGCCAACAATAGCAACAACGTCCTTTTGATGATCAATTCATTATAAAAAAAACTACTAAACTCTCTAAACTAAACTATGTGGACAGTGGGTCATCGCACACAGGTTTGTTTAACAAGACAGCTGATTGGATAAATGTGATAGATTGTCACGCCTACATTAAACTGTTGTCCAATCAAATGCCAGCAGAAACCTGTCAATAAAAAGGTTATTGCAAGCGTGGATAAGTTAGAGATTTGATTGTGTATTCGATATTTGAACAAAAAGTTAGATAATCACTATTCGTTTAGAATTAAATTGCGAAGAAAGTGTTCGTGTAACAACCCTCCCCTTTTCCCGTTTTCGCCTTCTAATTTTCACACTTTCTTTTTTAACAGAAAAGTATTAAATATGAGCGTACTGCAAGTTTCTGAATTTTACAAGCATTCTATATAGCGACTTGTGATTTCGGGGAACGTCATATTTTCAAGATTTCACAGACCTCTGAAAAAGTTAGAACATACAAGTTTCATCTACCATTTGCAGAAAAAACAATACCAAATTATATTTGTAAATTGGAAGAGATTAAGAATTATAGTTTAATATCCGTACTAAAAATCGTCTGAAATATAACAAAACATATTTCTCTCTGCCTGAATGCAATCGAAAGCAAATTTTCATTTTATTCTTCATCTATTTGCAAAAGACGAAGAATTCTCCTTAAAACTGTAAATTATTAAACAGGCATACTAACTTTAAAGGATAAAATACAAGTTTGTACTACCATCCAAGGAAATAAGTGTTCCATAAAGTAACTAATCCTTAATTCACAACCGTCAAAACTCAGGACTCATTTTTGATATTTACCTGAGAGATCATAAAGGACATACATCTACCAAGAACTTATTATAACCAAAATGGCAAAAATGAAACAATATCTATTTTTTTTTTGGTAGACGAGTAGCAAATTGAATAAGGAAATGTTATTGAAAGAGAATTAAGATATATGATAATTTTTCCAAGCAAAGTGGCAAAAACATGCATATATAGAGTTACGTAGGTGCAAAACAAAACTATATATTAATAGTCAATTTCGACTATTTAATAAAGGATTATAGGTCGAACACGACACACGATTCTTGATTTCCAATGTACATGATTTAAAACCGTGTTTTTTCTTCTACAGATTGCATTTTGAAGAACACATGCTTGGCCATGATCGTTGAATGTTCAGCGTACAATATTACATAATATTCAGGATGATTTCAACGAAAAGCAAACGAAAAAGATTTATTTTTTTTAAATCCGAGCATTCCTTAAATTCAACATTTAAAACCGTTTTGTTTTACGCAAAACATATAAAATTGAGAATGACTGATGTACTTTTTATTCTCTCTAACAATTAGGATTGGTAGTCCCGACAGCTTTCTCTCCATTAGTAAGGGAGGTCCTGGGTAAGGGAGGTCCTATTCTTAACAGTAAGCGAACACTGAAAAGTCACAGGACAAAAAGTCACAGGACAGGAAGTGACAATTGTTTAAGTATGTAAGAGAAATATCTTGAAAAATTACTTTGTATTACATATATTCTTTTTACAGTTTATGAAATTGTTCATTAGCCTTGGTAAATGAAGATTTATTAAATTTTAATCATGCAAATGATATAATATTTCTTAGCACCATGAAGCTGTTTAGGTACCAATCCACTTTGATAGTTTGTTTACTAAACAATTATTTGTTCATTTAATACATTTGTTTACAGAGTTGGTTTATATATACAATAGTTCAAGATACATACAAAATATATTTTTTTAAATAAGTAGTTTCTCTTTTTCAAAGAAAATAGTCTCAGAAACTGAATTGTGACCTTTCGTCTGTGACCTTTTGTCCACAAGCACGCATTATTTATGAGTAAAGTTGGAACAAAGGTCAATTTGGCTCTGATTCACAACAATTGTTCTCTTGTTAACATGACCTTTTTTGTCGACACGCGCTCGCCGTATCAGGCTAGAACAAACCAATGCATATCAATGTCACATGTGTCTTTTCCTCGACTGAATGTTATAACAATATTAATATTGAATACAATTGTAACGTAATGAATTGCATTTGATCCTAGTCCTAAGTTTAATTTTTGGTTGAATCAGTTGAACATCTAAGTGATCATCGATGTGTAATATTTGACACTGGACATTATTTTAGGAGCGATGCAATACAAATAATGTATTTCTATCAATCATTTACTTCAGTTAAAGACTTTTGAATGTAACAATATGGTACAAATCGATTTGATTTACTGAATTGCATATTTCTTTTTATCGAAATGAAAATATTATAAACTGCTCCCGGTTAATATAAATAAGAAGATGTGGTATGTGTGCCAAATAATCATCTCCATCCAAGTTACAAAGTATAAAACAATTATAGATTAAAAATACGGCCTCAACACGGAGCTTTGGCTCACACCGAACAGCAAGCTATAAGGGTCCCCAAAATGACTAGTGTAAAACAATTCAAAATGGAAAAACAAAGGTATAATCTATAAGTACAGTCATTTCGCTACGTTATTCTATAGCTTTTTGGTCAATTTCGAAAAAGCAAGTAAGCATCTCACTGTTTTTTAAATGAGAAGTAACGCTGGTGTTATAAAAAAAATCTGATACGAAACAGAAATATAAACCGTACACAAGATTTTATCAATCGTTGTTTGATATTTTTCTATATGATTTATTCTTGTATTAGTTCTTGCTAAAAAAAACTTGATGATAAAAAAAAAATCAAGAGAGGTATCGAAATCGGTCTTTATAGGTACCTAATGGTAAATATAAACTGTCAACTAAATTCTTAAAATATTCTTTATTCTTGTTGCATTTTTTTTTGAAAAAATAATGTTTTATTTGTCAATGTAATAATTTTACCCGGTAAATCCTTATATAAGATAAAACATGGAACTTTATTCATTTTACGTCCATAGATAAAACATCATAAGCGTTGCATGGGTAATTATTTAGATAGTTTATGACAACCCGTTTCGGTTGACTGCTTAGATAATCCGTTTATTGAAATGTAAATAACTTTCACCAAGCAACTGTCATCTATATAATATTTAAAAATTTAAAGTAAATTAGATACTTAGAATATATTTTTCTTGACAAATTTTATATGGATCAGAACTATTATTTTACATTAGAAACAAAAAATGTTTAAGAAAATTTCAGAACATCTTTGGGATATATTACTTATCATTATATCTTATCGGGCGGAATGAATAAATACAGGACTACTTTATGTCAGAAAGCACGACTGCAAAGTTTTAATGACTAACACATTTCCCGGTTAAGACAATTACTCTTTTCTTATATAACCAATTAAATGTTAAAAATTCTATCGGGAAAAAATGAATTGTACGTTTGCATACGTTATTTAATGAAATAGATATACAGTATTACATTAAAAGACCACAAAAGAATATCCTCCTAGCTATGCCGATTTTATTCATAAAGGGGAGTAACCCCTGATAAACACAGATAAAGTGTCGCTCGTTTTATTTAAAATATTTAAAATCTTAACACGACTGAACACGATCTTACAGCAACTAAACAGATTTTTTACCTTTGGTCTTATTTTATCTGAACGTGATCTAATCAAGTCTTATTTGAACGCTAGAAGAATCTGTCTTGTTTATCTTGACCCGACTGATCTGACTGAACACGATATATCGGAACAGAGTCTGAAAGTCTAAACCGGTCTTAACGTTTTTCCCTAGCAGTAAATCAAGGCGATTAAGACTTGATCAGACCAAAATGACCGTTTCAGACTTAAATCTTGCTACTAGTGATACCACTTATACTTTTGTCAAAATTCAAATTAACGACACAAAAACTGTATTTGTGATTTTACGTGTAATTCACAATATCCATCTTTCCCTGTTGTAGATTAAAAAAAAGAATAGATCGTAGATGTGGTTTTGGTGTCTTTCCAAAGGTTAAGCTTACCAATTTTCTTGCAGTTTTGCACATATTTCATGTAAAGGTGTCAATATAGTTGTTGTTAATGATTTTGCAAACTTTTGAATATGAAGTTGCGAAGTGTAAAAAAATATTCATAATTCCAAGAAGAGCACACAACTTTATGGCAAAAAAAATTAATATGTCGATAAAACAATTTAATAGAATTGCAGTCGTTAACCAAACTAAAAAAAAACGTTGCTTGTAATAGAATTTGATTGAAGGTTATTTGCGATTACAATGCATACTAAGTGTCTATCAAATCCGAAATTTAAATCTTGACATTATTTCACATTTTTTTAATTCAGGACTATTGATAGCTGACTAAACTGAATGAATTTTGGTTCGACAATCATCCGATGGGATAAGTGTTTTCTGCTAATTGTCGAACGTCGTGTCGTGATCTCGAGTTATAGGCATTTTTAATAGATATTTGTCAAATTAGCACATCCAATTATATCATCTATTCTTTCTTATAGAGGAATTTAGAAAGATTATTCCCTTTTGAGATTGATGTTTAACGGTGGATTGATAGTTCTTTTCGATGAATCACATTTTTCAAACAAGTTTCAACACGTAGACATATAATTATGAAGACATTGCATGAATGCCAATAAGATATTCATTCATATTCATATTATGTGATCAAAATCCGATTAAATTTCCGACACACAGTGTTTTTATTAGTCAAATATAAGTATGTAAATGAAAAGGAAAGTAGATAGGCAAATTGCAAATCATTGCTTTTAACCTAATAATTACTAAGTATATGTGTTACAAAGTTGCAAAAAATCAAAATGTACTACAGCATTACAAGTTTTAAACGGATCAATGCTCGTTATAAAGCATCAAGCAGCATGCCTTTGAATGTCAGAACAGAAAAATGACGCGTACATATATAAAATTTAAAAACGTATGGCAACGTATAACCTCATCGAATATAGAAGAGACAAAATCATTAACAACTGGTAAAGCAGCCGATAATGCGTTTAGCAATTGACTTATTTTTCCCATCTAAAGCATTTATGTACATTTATACATTTGTATATGTAGTAAAAAACAGATACCGAATAACTGACCACACAACATTTACACTGAGCTGACAATGCTGACATTGTTCCGGAATTAGAAATAAAGTTAGATATTATTTGTCAATGTGAATATATACCACTGGGTTTATACTGCAAACAGCAGGAATTACGTTCCCTTCCAGAAGACTATAAGTCATATCTATATCATAGTTTTTCTTATGGATGTGGCAATTATTTATTTTCTACATTATTATGTATTCCTTGTGTAACATTGAACAGAGTTTGGTATGAACAAGTAATACGATGGATATGTTAATTTAATAGCTCTTCTCCGCAATATGATACAGAATTTCCAAATTTCCATTGGCTATTCGTTAGGTCAATGATAACTTTCAAATATCAAAGACAGTGTAATACTTTTCATTAATTCGTTTGTGCACTGGTGGATTCTTTAACATGTTAGGACGTGATTTATTCATTAATTATAATTGCCTCACTGTCACTTCAGTAATATTGGAGTAGTTACGTGTCTTTTGTTTTTAATGTTAATGGTTTTTTAACCTTCAAATTCAACTGTTTTGCTATAACACCATGGTCTCAGATAAAAAGAAAGACTGAGCTCTCGCAGTATATTTTACCTCGCTACATTTTACACCAGTCTATAATTCGTGAGCGTGTACTTCAGTGGTTCTCGTTAGTAGATGTCTATCATGTTCTGTTTTATTGTTTGTTCATAAATCATGCCGTTAGTGTTTTCGTTTGATTTCTGTAATATAAGCTCATGTCGAGTTGTATTTTATCTGACATAGGTTTATATTTGGTCATTGTTCAAGGTCGCATTGTTGACTTATTGATGTTTATACACACATCATTTGGACTCTGGTTGATAGTTGTCATAACACATATCTTCTTATTTTCATATAATTCTCCTCCAAAGCAACAAATAAATAACATTTCTTTATTTACTTTAAATAACAACAATAAACCTTCTAAAGGCTCGTGTATTATTGAAATGAAATGTAATAACTCTGGCTGATAGAAAGCTTGATCGATCGTCCAATGTCCGCATCACTCTACGCAGCTATGAACAAAATTGCTATCACGGCTTTGTGGCGTGAAGTACGTTGACCCGGCCTGATTAATTTGACCCGAACATATCACCGACGCTATAAGGAATGCACAGAAGTAGTAAGTTTGCCCAGAACTAATCAAGTTACCTTCCGGTTTGCAGATGAAACAAAGAAAACACTTATTTTATCATGCAAAATCTACAAATACAAACCGATAATTCGGTTATCTGGTTGACTTCATATTGATATTGTAAAAATTTGCTGCTCACTCGACATAAAGGATCAAATTGTATCTCGCAGCTGATCTTTTATAATATCAATATGCAGACAACCTGATATTCAGTTCATTTTACATTTTTACCCATTATGAAACCTATAACCCTTTTTTATATTTTCTGTATATTTTTTTGTGAGCTATCATTTATTTCCTTTTTTTTCTGTTCTCTTGCCAACTATTTGTTGTTTTTCCTTGGGTAAGTTTTTGTATCATCCATTCGTATTTCATGCTTTTTTTATTCTTTCGAACCAGACAAAATGAAGTTACATGGGCTTGATCACATAAGTTACATTTAAATACATTGAAACTAAACACACATAGTGTGTAGCAAGTTTTTAATTGGAAAATTGTTAACACTATCATAATTCAGGTAAAATCAGATTTATCTTAAAAGGAGCCAGATCCGGTACTTTAACCGGTCTATACAAATATGTTTACAATAAAAACTAATTGAATTATTGATATCAAATTTAAGAAAAGCATAATGTTCCATATATCGTGTGATGTCAGGTCAGTTGCCATACTCTTTTAAAACAAAACGTTGTCCTTATTAATCAGTTCTTGATAAGTCTGCACGTACTGAAATAACCATCATATCCGCTGGCTGTGCCATGTCTACAACACATTTTTTTTCATAAATTATCTCGTTCATTTTATTTAATATAGTATCCCATAACATAACCAAATTTAGATAAATTAAAAACACGAAAAGGATGTGCCTACAAAATAGTAATTGTACGCCTGATATCTTTGGTGTGTTTTATCACCAGCCCAATAGTCAGGAATTTGGAGTTGACAACTTATCATTGAAATGTTCATTTTCTGTAAATTATCTGTTTATAAAGTGTAACATAATTCGAATAACAGAAATGTATTAAGGTTTTCAATCCCCCGATGGCCTTTGTCGTATTTAGAAACTCTTTTTCGTTGTTTTTTTGGTTTTAAATGCAATTCAACTTTGCGTTTGACTTTGCCTTCAAATTATTCTCATTCGGGTGCAACTGTAGAGTCTTGTGTAGACGAACCGCGCGTCTTGAGTAAAAACATGTACGCCATGTATCTTTGATGAGTTTTCACACTGATTAAAAACCATTAAATAGCAAAAATCATTTCACGAATACTTTGTAAATTAAGACATTTCTAGTTAGTGCGTTAACAAAAAAAAAACAGTAAAAGAAGGCGTTTATTTGTAAGCCCTTCCAGAAATTTGTTGCTGCTGGACGAAAAACAACCAATTATCAAGCGATCAATCCCCTAGTTGGTCCAGTATCTTCCTGTTCATATATCAGTAAGATAAAGGATAAATATTATATTTCCTATACCATATCAGTTCGGGTTCTCAACTATCCGAAGATAGGTTACTGCAACCTTTATAATCTTCCTAAATTGACAATAATCGGGAAAATCATAAATATTAACGTATACTAAGTGCACAACCTTCGCAAACAATGTATCAATGTGGAGATGACTCCCTTTGTACTTTCTACATGTCCAGTTTCTATCTGTGAAGTGCTTTGTATAAAGGAACATAGGAATCGAGCAAATGCATTCATATGGACAGCATCTTTCTTTTATCAAGGACGTACATCCATCCTTGATCATGAGCACATACTCCGTAGTTCTGATTTACATAGAATTTTCGCTGAATATCTCTGAAAAAATGTATTTATTGGAAATTTTAAACGGAATTGATGGACTAACACGAAAAAGCAATTACATGAAATACTGTATAAAAGCAGACAACGTATCAAGCATCCTGATAATGTCTTTTAAACATGAAAAAAATATGTGTATCATTTGACCTTTCCTAATGCATGATATATGTATCTTCGTTTGTTTTTGTAGTTACTATTCTTCAACTTTAGAATGTGGTTTGAGGCAGAAACTTGTTTTTATGTCTATTAGACTGAAATACCAGAAAACGACTTTCAAGACTAGCAATAAAGGTAGGTTTTATATTTTGAGACGGTCTCACTTTCTCAAGAGTAGATTTTTTATAGAATATTGCAAAAAACTAAAATTTTAGCTTAAAATGTTATAATTTTATCAATTTTCAAAAACTTACCAAATTTTTCTTTTTTCATTTATATATATTTCGTCTTTTTGAACATTCATGCAAAAGAACAAAAGCTCTGGCAAAAATATCTCTGCACTTGTTTAAATATATTTCAAGGACAAGAGATAATCCCAAATGATCAATCATTTTTATTCTGCTGTACAATCTTCATCAGTCCTGAAGCAATAAAAAGAATCATAAGATAAAAGTTTAGCTTGAATCAATAAGTAACTTAAAGGAGAGCTAAAATTTTAGCTGGTTCCTTTTCAGACCAAAAGCTAAAATTTTAGTTTCCATAAATTAAGATAAAATTTTAGCTTCCATAATGATAAAATTTTAGCTTTGCAGAAAAAATGATAATTTTTTGCATTATTGACTTAACATAATATTGCAAACAAAGATACAATTTTAGCATAAAATTATAGGTATTATAACATCGATGATGGCATTACCTCTGTTAACCTTAAGATTAATTGATTGTTGGTTGCTTTATGTTCAGTGGCAAATAGTTCATGCATTTTGAAGACAAGAACAAATTAACAGACAAAAGGTAGGTCCTGTAATAGGACTCAAAAGGGATGAAATTTGAACTATCACTGGCTGGTAAATTGGACAGGACATAGAGTAAGAAATTTGACCTTTCAAACCCCACCTGTGCACAGCTCATCAAGTAATAAATGCTGAACAATTCCTCATGGTTATTTGCATAAACAAACAAGTGACTAAATGAGTTACTAGACATCAGGTCATATTCATGTAATGACTCACTGACATTAATTCTGAACAATTCCTCATGATTTGATTGGTATGAACAAACAAGTGGCTATATCAGTAACGGGACATAAGATCATACACTCACATACAGACATTAACAGTAATAAATGCTAAACAATTCCTAATGGTTATTGGTATACACAACCAAGTGGCTATATGAAAAACTGAAGAAAGGTCATATACTGACTTGCAAACATTAACAGTCATCAATCTTTCACAATTCATCATGGTTATTGGTATAAACAACCAAATGGCTATATAAGAAACTGAAGAAAGATCATATACTGACTAACAGACATTGACAGTAATAAATGTTGAACAATTCATCATGGTTATTGGTATAAACAAACAACTGGCTATATGAATAACTGGACATAAGGTCATACACTGATTTACAGACATTAACAGTATTGAATCCTTAACAATTCTTCATGGTTATTGGTAAAAACAAACAATTGGCTTTATAAGTAACTGGACCTAAGGTCATACACTGACTCACAGACATTAACAGTAATAAATGCTGAACAATTCCTCATGGTTTTTGGTATAAACAAACAAGTTGCTATATGAGTAACTGGACATCAGGTCGTAGATTGACTCATAGACATATACAGTAATAAATGTGAAACAATTCCACATGGTTATTGGTATAAACAAACAAGTGGCTATATGAGAATATTGACATAAGGTCATACACTGACTCATAGACATTCACAGTATAAATACTGAACAATTTCTCATGGTTATTGGTAAAAACAAACAAGTGGCTCTATGAGTAACTGGACATAAGGTCATACACTGACTCACAGACATTAACAGTATAAATGCTGAACAATTCCACATGGTTATTGGTATAAACAAACAAGTGGCTATATGGGTAACTGGACATCAGGTCATACACTGACTCACAGACATTAACAGTAATAAATGTGGAACAATTCCACATGGTTATTAATAAAAACAAACAAGTAACTGAACATAAAGTCATATACTGACTCATAGAGATTAACAGTAATAAATGCTGAACAATTCCTCATGGTTAGTGTTATAAACAAACAAGTGGCTATATGAGTAACTGGACATCAGGTCATACACTGACTCACAGACGTTAACAGTAATAAATGCTAAACAATTCCTCATGGTTATTATTATAAACAACCAAGTGGCTATATGAGAAACTTAAGAAAGGTCATATACTGACTTGCAGACATTAACAGTAATAAATGCTGAACAATTCCTCATGGTTATTGGTATAAACAAACAAGTGGCTATATGATTAACTGGACATGAGGTCATACACTGACTTACAGACATTATCAGTTATCAATCCTTAACAACTCTTCATGGTTATTGGTAAAAACAAACAAGTGGCTCTATGAGTAACTGGTCATAAGGTCATACACTGACTCACAGACATTAACAGTATAAATGCTGAACAATTCCCCATGGTTTTTGGTATAAACAAACAAGTGGCTATATAAGTAACTGGACATAAGGTCATACACTGACTCACATACATTAACAGTAATAAATGTGGAACAATTCCACATGGTTATTAATAAAAACAAACAAGTAACTGGACATAAAGTCATATACTGACTCATAGAGATTAACAGTAATAAATGCTGAACAATTCCTCATGGTAATAGGTATTAACAAACAAGTGGCTATATGAGTAACTGGACATAAGGTCATACACTGACTCACAGACCTTAACAGTAATAAATGTGGAACATCTCCTCATGGTTATTGGTAAAAACAAACAAGTGGCTATATGAGTAACTGGACATAAGGTCATACACTGACTAACAGACATTAACAGTAATAAATGCTAAACAATTCCTCATGGTTATTGGTATAAACAACCGAATGGCTAAATGAGAAACTGAAGAAAGGTCATATACTGACTTGCAGACATTAACAGTTATCAATCCTTAACAATTCCTCATGGTTATTGGTATAAACAAACAAGTGGCTGTATGAGAATATGGACATACGGTCATACACTGACTCATAGACATTCACAGTATAAATACTGAACAATTCCTCATGGTTATTGGTAAAAACAAACAAGTGGCTATATGGGTAACTGGACATCAGGTCATACACTGACTCACAGACATTAACAGTAATAAATGTGGAACAATTCCACATGGTTATTAATAAAAACAAACAAGTAACTGGACATAAAGTCATATACTGACTCATAGAGATTAACAGTAATAAATGCTGAACAATTCTTCATGGTTATTGTTATAAACAAACAAATGGCTATATGAGTAACTGGACATCAGGTCATACATTGACTCACAGACATTAACAGTAATAAATGCTAAACAATTCCTCATGGTTATTATTATAAACAACCAAGTGGCTATATGAGAAACTTAAGAAAGGTCATATACTGACTTGCAGACATTAAAAGTAATAAATGCTGAACAATTCCTCATGGTTATTGGTATAAACAAACAAGTGGCTCTATGAGTAACTGGACATAAGGTCATACACTGACTCACCGACATTAACAGTATAAATGCTGAACAATTCCCCATGGTTTTTGGTATAAACAAACAAGTGGCTATATAAGTAACTGGACATAAGGTCATACACTGACTCACAGACATTAACAGTAATAAATGCTGAACAATTCCTTATGGTTATTGGTATAAACAAGCATGTGGCTATATGGGTAACTGGACATCAGGTCATACACTGACTCACAGACATTAACAGTAATAAATGTGGAACAACTCCACATGGTTATTAATAAAAACAAACAAGTAACTGGACATAAAGTCATATACTGACTCATAGAGATTAACAGTAATAAATGCTGAACAATTCCTCAGGGTTATTGGTATTAACAAACAAGTGGCTATATGAGTAACTGGACATAAGGTCATACACTGACTCACAGACCTTAACAGTAATAAATGTGGAACATCTCCTCATGGTTATTGGTAAAAACAAACAAGTGGCTATATGAGTAACTGGACATAAGGTCATACACTGACGAACAGACATTAACAGTAATAAATGCTAAACAATTCCTCATGGTTATTGGTATAAACAACCGAATGGCTAAATGAGAAACTGAAGAAAGGTCATATACTGACTTGCAGACATTAACAGATATCAATCCTTAACAATTCCTCATGGTTATTGGTATAAACAAACAAGTGGCTGTATGAGAATATGGACATAAGGTCATACACTGACTCATAGACCTAAACAGTATGAATGCTGAACAATTTCGCATGGTTATTGGTATAAATAAACAAACAAGTGGATATATGAGTAACTGGACACATATGCAATTCGAGATAACAAATAAGTGGAATAAGTAATCACAGGTTGGGTTTTTTTTTGTGATTCGTAATTAAGCACAACATTCGCCATTACAATTATTTTTGTTAGTCGTGATAACGGATTAGAATCGTTATCACGGATTAAACTTGAATTTCTTGAAAAATTATCACAGGTTTTTATAATGTATGACGACAGATTAAATTTGTTATCACGGATTTGTATAAGTCGTGATAGCGGTATTATAAATTCGTTTCTCAGTTTAAGTTTTCAAAGTCAAATGCTGGGAATGTAAAGCCTAGCGCTGTAGATAAAAAGTAATGCGCTGGAGATATAAAGTCCGGCGCTGTAGATCTAAAGTCGAGTGCTGGAGATTTAAAATCCAGCGCTGGAGATGTAAAATCAAGCGTTGTAGATATAAAATCCTGCGCTGTCAATCTAAAGTCCATGCAGCGATGAAGCTGCAAATTAAATTTACATCTCAAGCGCAGGACTGTATATCCACAGCGCTGAACTTTAAAAACCACAAGTTTTTATCTGTATGAGACCATTAGGGCTCCGTAGGTGTCATGTAGCATTTCCGATGTCTTGAATCTTAACCAAATAATGGAAATTCAAACTATTAACGGTCGAACAAAATATGGATTACAAAGGAGAATTAGAGGGATTCACATTGAGGTTTAATCTTGAGTGGAGTAGTTGCCAAATTTTATTCAATGTTTATCTGCCTTCAAACCCAGAATAGGACGTGCAGTTTCAGAGGAGTTAAATGTCTATAAGAAGGAAACATTTTTCAAACATATTGTGAAGGTATTCGTCCATTCCCAGAACAAGAAAAAGATCGGTTTATTGTTTTGTTGTTTATTGCGTAATGTCCAGGGACAAATATTTGAGGCATGCTAAATTCATGGAGAAAGACCTTTGTAAAATAGAGGAAATTACTGAACATCCAGTGACATTTATTTTTGGATATCTTCTCAAAATGCCAGTATCTCCTTTAAAAACACTTGGGTGGGGTCGCTATATGACATGATCTCCCTGCATATTTATCAAACTGTCTCCTGATTAATAACTGGTTTAGTTTTAGAAATAATTCTTTCATGTCTATGATAATTTTATTTTAAGATAGAAATCCAGGCCTTGCAGTCATAAAAATTTTGAGCGCGTTGATCGTACTCAGACTCAGATATGAACCTATCAAAATTAAAATAATAAAGAAACCTAACTTCAAGGAAAATTCAAAACGTCCCTTATCAAATGGCAAAACCAAAAACTCAAACACATCAAACGAATGGAAAACAACTGTCATATTCCTGACTTGTTACAGGCATTTCCTTGTGTCAAAATTGGTGGGTTAAACCTGGTTTTATAGCTAGACAAACCTCTTTTTCTCATAAAATTCCATTATATTGACAACAATGTGTGAACAAAATCAAAATATTGTGTTTTTGTTGCTTCGAGCACACTTTTGTACTCCCGAGTACTGAGTAGAGTTTTATGACCGAAAGCCAAGGAATGTACTAATTAAGTTTTGTTTTCACCTTTTCATCTATAATTCACGTGAGCTTATCAAACATGTTATCATACATGTACATTCATGTGCACGAAATATATCATTTCCATTATCTTCTTTTTTTTTTAATAGTTCTGACATTTGAGTAAATTTATTTATATTACTTTTTAAATGAAACTAATTTATTATGTAAACCCTTTTTTATACTTAAACGAATATCAAAATCAGACATGGATCCAGTGGTTAGCAAGTAGAATTGTTTTTAATATATACATGATGATCTATTATCTTACATCTAAAAACATGTACATGGAAGTTTTATTTGTTAAACCAATTTGCCTAATGAATTGCTTCCTTAGTTGCACATTTCCGTTTCATAGTATACATTATTGTCAAGTATAATATTCTAATCACATTGGCAATCGACCTTAAATTTCGTTTTTAAAGGTTTAAGCGTTCCGTGTGATGGAATACAGTAAATCGGTACGAATGCACACAACTTATTAAAAAAGTGTTGATATTTGAAAAAAATCTAAAGAAGTTTTCATATATCAATTGCCTTTTTCCTGCCCTTATCCAGCATACCAAAATTTCTGTAGATATTCTAATTTCCGAAATCAATCGCTGTCCAACTACTTTTCATAAGCTGACTATTTGAAATTTAATTTGTTATCGTACTTTCATAGTTCTAAGTGTTATCATTTATCATAAAAAAAAAGTTCAGATTTAGCAATTTAACCAGAAAAAAGACAAAATAGTTCAGCAATTCATATGTTTATAATGCAGTAATAATGTATCAATTTGATGACAGAAAAATAGACTTCATTCCAAATCAATAACTACAAAACATCTTCTTAAAGCGTTACTGCATCCGGAAAAATTTGAGATGATGACACTTTTCCTGTTTTATCAAAACCTATTACTCTTTTTATAACAAGAGAAAATATAAAATATTCATTTATCACTTCTATGTACATCAGATGTAAACATCTCATATCTTCGGGGCTGACGCCCCTCATACATGAGAAGCTTTCATCTAATACTAGGACAAGTGACATTGCCATAACAATAATAAGTCAAAATGTCATAAGTAATACAACAAGTACATTAATACATGTACATGTAGGACGTGAACAAAATTCATATGTCTATTTATAATAAAGTGCAAAATAGCAATCAATAGAACATTGTAATATGCATATTTATGTAAATAATACGATCGAATAATAGAGGTAATAAATATATTATACATACGTGACTTCCTGATAGATTACGTGTTTTATTATCCGGTTATAATTTAGTTTACATAACTGTATGATAGTATATGTTTTCTGAAAACCAGTATTTAGGTCATTAAATCGATATTGTGCATAGTCTTTTGAAATGCTCGGTTTAGCCTTTTAACATGTTTCGTTAACCGATTTTACAGCATTGTTCAAGCTCGTTGTTTTATATGAAATGATTAGTTTATAATGTAATGAATTAAGTCAGATATGATATAATTTGCAGGTCATTAATTTTACACAAATACATATTCATATCATATGTGTACATTACCATGCATAAATTCATGCATTTGAAGGTGCCAATAAAGTTACACGTTTATTTCTTTGAAGGATATCTTACTATGCTCATAGGTGGAGATCGCGAAAATAGTAATGCACTTAGTCAATCAAAAAAGACGAAAAATGGTCACAAAAAAACCCCCAAAAAAAAACGAAATGAACCGGAGCTAGAATGTAAATTTGTTTTGTTCAAATATACACATAATTGCATTTGTCTATAGATTAAACATTGTTGATTTACTTCCCTCATTGCAATGATTGATGAATAGGAAAATGTGCATTATGTATAAAAGTATGTACACACCATAACTTGTCGTATCATGCTTTAACTGTAAGTATTAGATGTAAGTTTTTCCTATCTGAGGTGCGTTAGCCCCGAAGATATCAGACAATTATATCTGATTTACATAGAATTTTAACTAAATATTTTATCTTTTCTATTGTTCTAAAAAGTCTTAGAGCAATTAGTTTAGATAAAGCAGGAAAGGTGTAATTTTCTGAAAATTTCCAGATGCAGTAACACTTTCAGAAGATGTTTTGTAGTTATGGATTTGGAATGAAATCTTAAATGTGTCTATTTTTTGTCATCAAATTGATACCTTTATTACTGCTTTTGATTGGCTATATAATATTAAGAATGGAAATGGGTCAACACAGCAAGAAAATCTCGCACCCAGAGGCGGGCTTCAGCTGGCCCCTAAACAAACATGTGTACTAGTTCAGTGAGAATGGACGTCATACTAAACTCCAAAACATATAAATGAACTAAAATTAAAAATCATACAAGACTAACATAGGCCAGAGCCTCCTGACTTGGGACAGGCGCAAAAATGCGGCGGGGTTAAACATGTTTTGTGAGATCTCAACCCTCCCCCTATACCTCTAACCAAAGTAGAAAAAAACAAGCACACAGCAATACGCACAGTAAAACTCAGTTGAAGAGAAGTCCGAGTCCGATGTCAGAACAGATATCAAAAGAATCTAAGCAAAATGACAATGATACATAAATTAACAAAGGACTACTAGCAGTTATTGACATGCCAGCTCCAGACCTCAATTAGACTGATTGAAAGATTATGTCTTCATCATATTAAAATCAAGCACAGTCCCTCCCGTAAGGGGTTTAGTAGCATACCATCATAAAATATATGAGAAGAACATAACCCGTATCATGCCAACAACTGGTTTTAGAATAAATGTGTTTATTTCCGATGCGAAGACCCTATGAGTGAATAAATATTAATACCAAAATATGCCATCTTTAATGACCTGTCAACAGTATCGTAACTATATCCCTTATGAATAAGTCTGTTGAAAGGTTTGGTTAGCTTTTGAGGTGAATGCCGACATGTTTGTGCTTTCTAAAGAACATTACCATAAAAGATTGGATGTGAAATACCTGAACGTATAAGATGTCTTCATGTTGATTTATATTTACGAATGATGTCCTTGTACCGATGATAAAATTTAGTAAATGTTTTGACTAGTTTGTGATATCGAAAAACCTGGTGTAATCATTTTTCCGTAATACATAAATTTCTTTCGTTAAAAATCTAATACGTTGTTACATACACAAGCGAATCGAACAAGTTGAGATATATAAACACCATAAGATGGTGACAAGGGAACGTCACCATCTAAAAATTGATAATTAACAATAGAAAATGAAAAATCATCTCTTTTATCATAAATTTTGGTATTAAGTTTCCCGTTAAAGATATAGATATCAAAATCCAGGAAAGGGCAGTGTTCATTGTTAGTATTAGCGTTATTTAAAGTCAGTTCAGCAGGATCAATGCCTTAAGTGTACATACTTAAGTCGTCATTATTGAGAGTCAATATATCATCCAAATATCTAAAAGTGTTATTAATTTGTTGTATCAGATGTTGTTTCGATGGGTTTTTGTTGATTTTAGTCATAAATTGTAACTCATAACAATACAAAAACAGGTCCGCAATAAGTGGTGCCCAGTTAGTCCCCATTGGAATTCCGATAACTTGACGATATACGGAATCTCTATAGCGAACAAAAATGTTACCTAGTAAAAATTCAAGGGCAGTTATAGTATCAAAGCAGTCCAATCTACATAGTGCTTTTGTTTGTTGTTACTAAAAAATGACCTAAAAGAGTTTGAACATATATATTCGCATTCTGACTTTTTAAATGCCCATTTAATTAGGTTTGTGAATTGTTTCTTAATAAGAATATGAGGCAAAGTGGTATATAGGGTAGAAAAATCAAAACTTTGAACAGATTCAAAATCACAAATATAAGCATGTAATTTATTAGGTACTTCCAACAAATTTTTGACACCCCAAAAGTAATTTATTCTACTATTTTCAAAGGCATTATTTAAACAATTTATTACCAGGTTTTTGATTGTACCAAGTGTACTAGTAAGTAGAATAGACAGTTTAGTAGTGGAACAATGGCTTGAAGACGAAATAAATCTGTTTGTGCAGCTTCGGAAACCAGTACATAGTTGGAACTTTCATTGTATTTGATTCTGCTTGTAAAGAAGTAGCTAAAAGTTTATGTTTGTTACAGATGTCATTTTCCGAAAATGGAGTCAGTTGGAATGTTGGTGAATTCGTGATTTCCTTTTGCAGAACCTCAATGTAAAATTTACGTCAAACTATAATTATATCATTAGCAGCCTTATCAGCCGTGACAAAAACAAGTTCCTTTGCGAGTTCTTTTAGCTTATGTTTGATACGAGAAATAGGGTTATTATGGTTGTTGTTAGGAGTAAAATGTTCCTTAAAATCTTGTATACGTATATCAACTATATATGTTCATTACTGAATTAAAAAAGAATCCAAGGATTTCTTGTCAGTTTTTTCTCGTTTTATTCATTTTGAGCAGTAAGTATGGAGTGAGTCGTGAATGATGTCACGACATTCATGCAAATTAATAATTGACGGGGGACGATATTTAGGTCCTTTTCTGAAGAATAATTTCAACTCTCGGTCACGAACGATGTTAAGGCCTCTTGTTATAACATGGGAACTGGGGCCATAAAAGTATTCGGAATTACTGCAATTTCATGACGTAGGTGTATTGTCACTGATATTTACATCTTTACACGCTTGGCTATAGTTAAACACATATTTCCGGGTAGGTTTTTTGTAAACATAACAAATAAGAGGGATTTCAGTATTATCAAAATAGCCAGGAATGTGTATGAATTCCTGTACTATCTTTTTCTGGTTTGATTGCAAAAATCTGAGCTTTTTGCTGATAAATGATAACACTTTTATGCAAATAGGGTTAAATGTGCCTGTTCTAAGTCAGGAACCTCGTTAGTAATTTTCGTAAATAATTTCATGATGCTGTTTGATATTTGGTGAATTGGGGTGTTAATGGCGTATCGTTGATTGTTTGTCCTAAGGTTATTCTCTGCTGTACATGTAGTAAAGACAGACACAGTGTCTGCAGGAAGAATGCCACCCAAGGCAATGTAAGCTTCAAATAATTCCGACTGCAGATATAGGCATGATGTACACCTTTGCGAAGATAATTTGATGTAGATTTACAACATAACAAGTTTTAGTGGGACGGAAAACCGCAAAATCGAAATATAACGGAAGTTCACGACCGAATGTCATTTCTCAAATACATTAATTGTGAGTTGGGTAACCTTGTGTTATATTAAGGCATGCAGTTGAAGCCCGCCTCCGGATGCGGGATTTTCTCCCTGTGTTGAAGATCCATTTGTGGCCATGGTCTGTTTTCTGCTCTTTGGTCGGATTGTTGTCTCTTTGAAACATTCCCCGTTTTCATTCTCAAATTTAGATATTTAATTTAGAGACAAGTGTCTGTGTCACTATATATCGGCACAACAGTATTTGATGTAAAGCATGCGGTTTTTTTAATCATCATATACAGGGTTGAAAGAAAACAAAAATCAAATACACTAAAACTTTAAATTTTGGCAAACACAAAATATATATTATTAAGTGTAAAACCATTCAAACGGGAAAACCAACGGTCTAATCTATATAAAAAACGAGAAACACTTATGAACCACATCAACATACGACAACTACTGAACATCAGATTCCTACTCGAACAATAAAAACGAATTATCGCAGTACATGGTGTTCGCTACTCTGTTTCAAAATAACAAGCTTTTTAAAGTATAGTTATAAATTGATAGTATATAAAAAAGAAAATTTAAAAAAGCAGGAAAAAATGAAAGGTCCGTCTCATTGTTTTTGAGATATTTAAGCCATTGAAAATTTGGCGGGAAAAGAAACTCTCTATAGTTTTCCTACATTTAACATTGGTACATTTTTTGTTTCAAAAACTTTGAAAAATAACAAGAATTTTATAAGATTTTGAAAAATAGCTTTTTAAACGATATGTAATAAAATTATGAAAAGAAAAGTAGGTGTAAGCAAAATTTGTATTGGCTTATTGTGGATGAAACTAGAGGATTTCGAATATCTGGCAAAAAGTCAAAAATGAGAGAGGCAAACATCCTTAAACTGCTGATCAGAAATCATGCCGTCCTACAACAAACAAATATATATAGCAACTTTATCATTGTTATAAACTATATAGGAAACATGAACATGAACACGAGTTATGTGTCTGTAGATATAAAAATATACAGATGTACACCTAGGATTTTAACTTTTCCTGATATGGATCTATGATTATCAGATTAGGCATCATTATTTATGTACGCTATTTGTTTACAAATATTCAGGTCATTTTACTAGCTGATTAGTTTAATGATATGTTACGTTTTCTGAAAATGATATTTTTTAAATCGTATGTCGATGTATATATATAAAGCATTGTTCAACATGTTCAAGGTATATGAAAACACAATATTTTGCGTGCTGGACTTTGTACGGGTACACATGATACATATGCATATGTTACCATGGTTATGAGGGGACATAAGCGAACAAGCAGAGTACAAAAAAGGAAAGAAAAGAAAGGGAACAAACGTAAGTTTAAGACATTATGCGAATTAAATGACGTGAAATCAAATTATGTGTGCCTTTTCGAAACCCCTGTATGCGCCTCGGTACACAATGTGCAACAATTTTAGAACAGATCAATATTGCATGAACATTGTTGGTTATGTTTATCAATCGATCAACATGTATTTTCAGTGATAAATATGTATATATATGTATCACTGTATGCCTGAATACATAATTATATAATACTTACATATCGGAACTCACTTAATTTTTAACAAACTTTCCAATTTCCAAATACAGATCTATAAAAATGTACAGCATTAACCATTGTTAACATTATCCACAACCTTGACGTTTATCATTGAGTGCATGACTCCGATAAATTGTTGTGCTCGGTTTGTTGTGTGTAGATGTTTTCATGTAATTATTGTTTTGTTTATAACTTGGTTTGTTTTATTTCAAAGATTTGAATTTATCGTACCACGGGGTTGTAATTGGAATAATATTAATTGTACGTATGTGATCTGTTTTCTGAAAAACACATGACATGTATGCTACATGTACTAGAGTATCTGGATGGGGTTTACAGAATAGAGAATAAGGGCCAATACTGCAGAAAAAAATGGGCCAAAACAATAAATAATAGAGAAAAGTCGGCCACAAAATAAGGAAAAGAAAATAACAGGGTTAAAAAAAATGTAAGAAAAAAAATAGAGAAAATTTACCTAAAGAATTAAAGAAATTACAGAAATGAAGGATCCCCAATCCAGACCCGTATACCATATAAAATTATATATATTTGCAGTATGCTCTTTAGTAACACTACATTAGAAACAATTTCATTTATAGTATATTTTTTTCTCAATCTGATTGAATTTTATTAGAATTTTTTCAATGATTGCTATAGCATGTGTACATCTATATCTGATAAATGCAGACCTCTGAAAGAAGATACATTTCTTTGTCAAAAAGGGGAAGAGCAATCTGTAATACAGAAATAAAAAAAAGGTACATAGTTCATGTCCAATACGTCTGTGGATAATGAAAAACAAGGAGAAAGGCTGAGGCTTGTATCGTAGAATTAAATATTGGAACAAAACATGAGAGAATTTGCGGCAAATGGTAATACGCGTTCTTCAATATTCTGTTTCGGGGGATCAGTTTTGTATACTTTGAATAACGACAACCAGACGATCAAAATAAGTGGCTGATTAAGCTTGTCCTACATACGATATGACAAATCATACTTTCTAAAAACTTTGTAACAGTTGTGTAGCACTTCATATGTCGAAGATGATTTTCAATTAATGTTTTGTCCGGTACTAGAGTGTAGAATTTTTTTATCTCCAGATTTAATTTACGATGATGTCTAACATTCCTAAATGATCTGGAGAACAGGACAATTCCCAACATATCATTATATAAATCTTTAAAAATGCAATTCTTGCTTGTGTGATTACACACTTTTACAACCTCTCTCCGCTTTAGCTAGTACCAATATCCGATGTCGCTCCCATACGGTGAGACAGGTGGAACATCTTGACAGAGTCGTTAATGTGGACTTTAAAAGAATGAAAAAAAGCGAAGGTCAATATGGACACATTGACACCTTATAGAATTGAAATAAAGATCTTATTGGTAATTTGTCTGTTTCCTGTGAGCTGTAGGGATAAAATCACTTTTGAAAAATTATCGGAATTTACAACGTGTTTAAGGATTTTGCATTCGCTTTATTGCAACACGCAATTAACAGCCAACCAGAAATCCATCCATTCGATTGATTGTTGGTTGATAAACATCCAATGACAAATATTTCATGCGGGTTCAGGATGATAACAACTTTCTAATAAATACAATTGTAGGGTTCTGCAATGGAGGCCGTCCAGAAAGAAGGTCGGGGAAATTTTGATTGCCACTGGGAAATGAGGGTATATCATATAGGGACAGAAATGATGCCGTGCAACAGGACACCTATCCATCCCCTCCATTCTGACCTGAAGAGGCTGCGTTCTTGTACATCCCGCACAGGCAAACGGACGCAAAATTTTGGCAAGGGTTTTAATTCGGTCGGAAGAAGATCAAGAGTGAACATATTTCTATTCCCCAGTCCCCTCCCCAGTCACCCTTTTATCATTTCTAATGTCAGTCCCATTGTTAAATTCTCCGGTGCAAGTACGCATTGACACTTTCTTCTGTCAATTCTAACTGAAATGTGCACTTGGCTTCTTATTCAAATGTATTATTAAACCAGTGTTCATATTGCCGACTCTAAATAAGAATTACTTACTTAATTTATATACTAGCACATTGCTTTTAACAGTTTAATCCATTTGCACCAGTAATTAGGACTAACATGTTATATAAAAATATTTAAAGTTAGAATTACACAATCTACATAGTAAAAAAAAAAAGAAATCCGGATGGTTACCACGGGTTGAGGGACAAACACTCATTATTCATGACATTGTGAATTGAACCTTTTCCGATACGCAAAAACAACACTACTGTTCAATCAATTGCCATCTTGAAAACTATTTTACAAATATGGCTGTGGTTACTCTGAGTACAGACAAAACTAAGCATACAGGAAAGTGTTAACGCTCATGTGGACCCTTTGTCTAAAATGGCTGCATTTTCACCTAAAAATTTACTCTGAGTACATTTTTTAAATTTTGTAAAAAATAAAATGCATTTGACTTTTATTTATTCTAGGACATGCTATGTCTTAAAACTTTTCCAGATGCACACTTGAGTCTGTACGAAGAATAAATTTTGAGGTGAAAACGCAGCAAATCGTTTAGCCAATGGGTCCACATGAACCCTTAAGCATGGCTGGATCTATACACATAAAAGTTATATGCGTTTTATGTTTCAGAAATTAAAAACCTACCTGGATTTTGGTCTGCAGAAGATAGCAAAATAAACAAACAACTGAGTTTCATTCGATACGGTCCCTCATGGGGCTATCTATAAGAGGGTCTTAATGGGGGTACCTTCATGGCGAATAACGGTAAAAAAAATCTTGCCAATGACGGTAACGGTAATATCTGATGCATGACGATAAAATGTACATTTTCTTTAAGACGATAAAAAATCGACTGATCATCTAGTTTGACGACTCACGTTAAATTCTTTCCAAAAATTACGATAATGGATAATTATTTCAGACCTCTGAAGAATCACGATCAGGATATGTTGACGAATTTCTCATGATAACTTGAAATGTTAACCAATTTGCCGCTAACTGTAGCCGAAAATGTTTATTTTAATATTAAGAAACTCCAAACGTTGCCTAGTTTTGCCTCCCTTTTCAAAATCCTGGATATGCATCTTTTTGATTCTCAACTTAGTTTATATGCAGGTAGGAATGCAAAAAAAAAAAATGAAAAGCAAAACCCAGTTAAGTTTATTTTAATATTTAGAAACTTCAAATGCATAAAAAAAGTGAAATTATATTGATCTAGGCGATTGATTGATTGGTATTTACAAGATTGTCTGTACTCAGAGTGAAATTTGTGGTGTAAATACGGCAATAATTTCAGTTTTTTTTTATAAAGTGACTCACTGACAATATGGTACTTCCCAAGCTGTAAAAATAAAACATTTTTTATGGTTATTCTTCACACCTTTTCTTGGTTATCTCCCATGTAGACAGAAAATACAAATGTAAACAACTTGTTTGTAAGATTTTGTTTTTAGTGTTTAATTTACTGATCAAATGGATTTTAAGCTGATTTATTTTAATTGAGAAGTTTTAATCTGATGGCATAGGTGCCATCACTAACACCGACCCAAACTGTCAAAGAGTTACTGGGGTATAGAAATATGGTCACCTTGGTCTCATAAGTTATAATTTCCGGACTCCCTGAAAACTCGGCCCATAACAAAATCGGCCTGCAACAAAATCGGACTATAAACAACTCAGACTATTAGAAGAATTTAAGTATGATAAACGATGTCATCATATACTTGGAGTAAATAACTTATAATTTTTTCAGAATGATAATAGCTTTAAATTCACTTAAATTCCATATATTCCGAAATATGGTGTGTATCGTACTGATATGAAAAATTTATCAACTGCTTCTGGTTATTATCGAATGGCATTTTGACGTCACTGGGCAAATTCTGGAAAATACACATCAATGGTACGATTTCAGTGAAAAATATAACAATAAAAAAAAAAGCACATGGAGTATGATACAAAACAAATATTAGAAAACAGAAAATATTTTATGTAGAATGCAAAGCAAATGATACAATAAATTAATTTTTCCAAAATTTAAAAATAGTTCTTGTCTGTATTTCTTCTGCTGAAGTATATGATGAAAAGATCATCACATGTCATTTTTCATATCATTCATATCCGATGTATAACATTTGGCGTCTGTGGTCCGTAAACTTTTCACTTTTTGAACTTGTACTTGAGAACCACTTGATAGGATCAATATATTTAACTGTTATTTTTCTCCATTGTTGAAGCATATGATAAAAAGATCATTACAAATGTACATGTCATTTTTCATATCGGATGTATTATCAGCCCTTGTTCAATATCAGCCCTCAAGCATTCGGCTCTTTGGCTGATTGTGAACCTTGGGATGATAATACAGCCAACATGAAAAAAGCCATGGAAGATTCTGATATCATTTAACTTTGTTTTAAATAAATTCCCATCAGTAATAATTTTAAAATAATTTATCTTTTAACAGATTACAGAGGGGTAGATGCCAAATCCTGAATTCCCATGAAAATAATCAATCAATCCCGAATTTCCATGAAATTAAAAGTTGATGCTATTTCAAAATCGCCACACATGACCATATATAGTCATTTAAACATTTGAAAAAAATTATTGTGACAATAGCAAAAGGGTCAATATGGTTCCTGTTTTCACTTTGTTTTCTACATGTTCTATATACATGATATATGTACCTGTGCAAACCCAACATATTAAACCTTCTTGTGCTCTTTTCTTTTATTAAAAAAAAAACATAACTCTAAATTTGAAGAAAAAAAGAGTTCACAGTCATGACACTGTCCACATCCTATAGCACTGCAGAAGCTGAACATGCTGAATAAAAGATTCAAATTCAGATTTGGGTTAATGAATTTAATATCAGCTAAAACGTGTACACGCACATACGAGAATGAAACAAGTAAAAATGTGATAACATTTAATAAAAGTTTAATTTCTTTAGTAATTAGTAATAGACAAAGAGCCTGGATGAAGCCCAATTTATAGTGTCCTTCCTGATCTTGACACATTCCGATTAACCATGAATTGAAGTTCTGTTGAAAATGTATTCGTGTTGTCAGAAATAGTTTGGTAAGATCTCCTTGTGAATGACTGTCTTATTTCAGTCTCGCTGTCATCATAATTATTTCATCATCCCCTATAATTTAAAAAATATAACTTTAATAGCTTTGCAGACTGACTCTTGGTAAATATTAAGTGGAAGAGTACCACACTAATGTGCTTTATTTCCTGGTGAACATTACACTAACAAACACATTTTCAAAACAAGTTTGCCCACTCATATCCAGGCCACAATGTCTTCTTTCTCGACAGATACCCCCTTTGGCTTTTGAAAGGAAGGGACCATACATGTATAAAGGTAGACTACACACAGGGACAATATATATATAATAAGATGACTCTGAAGTAAATAATATGTTGCCCATGATCATGATGATGTAATTTTGTTACACGTTCACTATGTTCACTGAAGATTGTACCGTTATTTCGACAGTATTGTGGTTTTGTAGGTAATTTTTGCGTTCATTGGTAATAGAGTGAACACATTTTTTGATTAGGTTCATCAGAAGTAATTGAAAAATATGGCTGTGTTAACGTTTACACCACAAAATGTACTCTGAGTACGGACAAAGCTGTGCACATGGTAAAGTTTTAAGGCAGTTTATGTTTAAGAAAATTAAAAACAGGTCTGAATTTTGAGATTGTTTTTCTTAGCATGCAGAAAATGGTAAAATAAACAAACACCTGCAATTTAATAGAAAATAGTAAATGAACATTCAGCATGTTCAGTTAAACAAATTAAATAACATATTTATAAGAGTTAAATTACCTATATAGCTATTTATATAACAATTGGTTTCACAAGATATTTGACATTCCACACACATCAAAAATGTTTTTTTTACAAATAATATCCATTTACATTATAGACCATGAAAATATAGTTTTATACAAAACATGATAAAAGACAAGAAATATTACTTTTAAAAACAATTTTTTTACCATAAATATATGTAATCATTGCTTAATCGATACACACCGTGGTATTTAGAATAAACCAGTTCTGCATAACAAGTGCAACTTATTGTAGACTGTTTTAGATGTAGGACAAGCTTACAAAATTTTAAGTGAACATGTTCTATTATCATGATTATCATGATTATAAAAAAATATTTTCAAATGCAAATGGTGGTATTGTGGTAGCGTGTTCGCCGTGAGTGTTGGAGGTCGTGGGTTTGAACCCCAACCAGGTCAAACCAAAGACTTTAAAATTAGTATTTAATGCTTCTCCGCTTAACACACGGCATTAAGGAGTAAGGGCAAAGACTGGTCAGTTTGGAGTCAGAATAATGTGTCCGGGAAAAGTGACATGTCTTCCTGTGAACTGTTACCTTGTGAACTAGCACAGTAAAAATCTGGCTGAGTGTGTTGGTTTAGTACAAAGCAGGGTTAATATTCATAAAACATTAACATGTTCTCGTCCCGAATATACATATTAATTTGCCGCTGGACGTTAAGCCGCTATCCATCATCATAATCATCAAATGCCAAAATTTTAGAAGAATAGATAAAACTATCTTATCAAACATACATGTATCTAATTAACACTGTTAATCATTGTACTGTTTTGTCTTCCCTTTTTTTATATACCGCACATTGATTTGTAGCTTGTTCACAAATATTTTTTCAGGTCTTTAGAAATGAACGATTTCTAGTTCTCTATTTGGTATAAACAAAAAAAAAACTGGGTTGTTTCCCTTTGGAGACTATAAGAACTGTTTTCTTATAAACATATTCTTTGAGTTGCCATTTTTCACAATAATCACAAATTTGGTAAATCTTCACTACCCTCGGAAATCATCACAATGTGTTCAGCATATATATAATAACATAAATACATCTGTTGAGCATGGTGAGAAACTTCAAATTCTTCTTTTATTTACTACATTTTCCATCCTTTTTTTTAATTCATACAGTACTAGTATAACAAGACAATTCATTTGTAACATGCACTGAAATTAGCCTTCACTATGAGATTTTAATGTCTAGTATGATTAATTTTCATAATTTGTCTATAAGTGCAATGTAGTCGAGACAAATTCAAGAAAAGAAGAAAATATGACTTTTTTACTGATATAAGTAAACACAAATCTGAATGCCTAAGGGATACAAAGTAATCTACCTCCAAGGAGATTTACCTGTACCAGTAAATAAAATACATGTGTATATGTATTACCCCTGACTGACTGACATGTTTTAAGTTCCTTACTTCATGTACCATGAATACATTTAAGGAATGATCAATTAAATCTTTAATAGTACTGAACAAATGCTAAAAGGTTCATCTTGCAGTTAAAATTTATTTGTCATTAATTCTTTGCAACAGCTTGTGCATTGATCATATTTTACATTCATCATGAAAATATATATTCTATATATACATTGACTGTCATTGAGGTCACCAACTGTTCAATACGCCCTTCACAATAAAGAGATTATTGATCATTGTTCATAAACAATTAAATTGTCAAATCTTTTTTATTTATTAACACAAGTAAATATTTTAAGTCTATATTTTTTTTTTATTACATAGAGACATATTTATATTATTCTTTGTAATTATTTACATGATTAATATCGGAACTCCTAACACAAAATCTGCCCTCAATTACACAGATTATCGAATATCAAGAAAACTGTCAAATCTTTATTGTTTCGTAAACACAAATAAAGGTTTTAAATCAACAAACAAATTATTCTATTGTTGTAAGGGGTCAGTCATGTGTCAGTAGGAGTTTTGCAGCTGAATTACATTTCGGTTAGTAATAAAAAATATTTTATGTACAGATTAATGCTTTTTATAAGTGATTTATTAGATTTGAAATAATTTTTAAGTTCTGAAATATTCTACTTGTGTAAGTGTGTCAGTTAAACAATAAATCATTACTTAGATAAAAATTTATTATATGGGTAAAAAAAGTAACAGACTTTTTGTTGACCTTTTAAAAAGGCAGAATCCGGAACTGTTGTTTTCTTTTTTTCATGATTTTTTTCCCTGAAATTTCAAAATGTTTTTATCCTATTCATCAGGTGTTGGACATGTGTATATATAAATGGGAAATTTAAAGTGTGTGCAACTCAAAAAAGGATTGCACGGAAAACTTTTGAACTATTTTTCAATTTATGAAATTCACTTATCGTTCTGATAGTTTTTATACGCCCGTTTACGGGATGTATTATGGTATACCGTTGTCTGTCCGGACATCCGTCCAGACATGAACTCAAAAACGCTTTAACCAATTTGCATGAAACTTTTGGTGAATTGTTTATATCTATTGATGCGAGCCCCCTTTTGTTTTTTAAAAATTTTAGATTTTATGTTTCCGAGTTTTGGGGTTTTATTCATTAAAAAAGGTGATTTTCCAGTTTTCAGACAACAACTCAAAAATGCTTTGAGCAGATTTCATGAAACTTTGGTGAATTGTTTATATCTACTGATGTGAGCTCCATTTCGTTTTTTTATAAATTTTAGATTTTGTGTTTCCGAGTTTTGGGGTTTTATTCATTAAAGAAAGGGGGATTTTCCAGTTTTTGGACAATACATTTTTTTTTGTAACTCGAAAATGCTTTGAGCAGTTTTTATGAAACTTTGGTGAATTGTTTATATCTATTGATGTGAGCTCCCTTTCGATTTTTATAAATTTTAGATTTTACTTTCCGAGTTTTGGGGTTTTATTCATTAAAAAAAGGGGGATTTTCCAGTTTTTGGACAATAACTCCAAAATGCTTTGAGCAGTTTTCATGTAACTTTGGTGAATTGTTTATATCTATTGACATGAGCTCCCTTTCGATTTTTCTAAATTTTACATTTTACATTTCCGAGTTATGGCCATGGGATTTTATTCATAAAAAAGGGGTGATTTTCCAGTTTTCAGACAATATCCTTAAAGTGCTTTGAGCAGTTTTAATTAAACTTTGGTGAATGATTTATATCTATTAAGATAAGCTCCCTTTAGTTTTTTATAAATTTCTGATATGAAATTGAGAAGTTATTGAGCTTTATTCTTTGAAAACGCGACAGGCGTATCATGCCCTCATGGCACAGCTGTTTATTTCTTATAATGATGAATGTTCCAATGTACACATTTTCTTCATATAAAACACATCGGAGTCACAGAGACAAACAGCAACATTCTGATGACCATATTTTGACCTCTAGTGATCTTTTGGCTATTTTTGTCCTTGGGTTGCAGACTGTCTAACACAAAAATGGACATGAAGGGCCATGTCCTTACTGACATGTCAGTTTTCTAGATGTCTTTATTTGTACACTTTGTGTTTTATTAAAACCCCGATGAATTAAACCTGATGTCAAGTCCGTAAATATTTATGTTTTTTTTTTCTTTTGGTCATGTTGTTGGGAAATGAATATTATAAACATGATAAGAATTAAAAGTTAATTTTCCTTATTTATCAATACGTAGAATTGTTACTCTGAATTAATTTCTTTTCGTGGGTACCAATTTTCACGGATGAAAGAAAATGTTTGTGGGTGATCTGATTTTATGAGGGTCTGGATGAGGAGTTCTTCAATTCTATATTCTTTAATTTGTTTAACCATTTTTCTCTAATTTTTTAATTTTTGTCCATATTTTCTCTATTCTTCATATTTAGGCACCTTGTTATTATCTAAATATAGTTATTCTTTATATATTTTGTCCTACCGGTATTTTTCTTAATTCTTCTTTACCCATTTTATCTGCAGTTTTAGCCCATTATTCTCAATTCTGTTTACCCCATCCTGACCCTCATACATTGAGAACTTCCATCAATTAAAAAATTTGTCCTTGAAAAATGACATTTCTTGCTCATTTGAACACACATCTTTTAAGGAGATGTGGGGAAAATTGTATACTTTTTTCCATGTACTCAGAAAACAACAAAAAGCTATAGTTACAGTTAGATTTTATTATGTTGTATTTATTTCTTATTAAACCAAAGATATTTATCTTATCACTGTTTGTCTGGATTATTTGATAATGGCATCTTGTTAATAATTCCATCATCTATCTTATAAGTACATATAATCAGGGGATTAGTAAAAATGTTTCAACATTTTTGTACATATTAGACGAATTATTTTTACAAATCAGTCAGTCCCACTTACATACATGTATTAGCAGCAGTGGTAAACAGATAGACAGAAAATTTATTGTAAGTTTCATTTCCAATTTTGAAAATTTTGTAAAAGTTTACAAGGCATCTACATGTATACTTAGAAGACAGTCTGTTGTAAGTGAAAAGTTAAGATTTACAAAGTGATCGTAAATACCATTGAAAGTTTTAGCTCTATGGAATACATCCTATGCATTCTGCCTATTTGTCATGGAAAAAATAAGTCATTCAGTCATAACATGTAATTTTTCAATGATAATTTCAAACTCAGTGTAATTCAAACTCAGTGTAATCATGGTAAAAAGGTGACCAAATATAGTTCTGAATATTATTTTAAAATACCGGTTTATCTTATTCATAACTTTAATAAATATTTGTTGTTCTTTTCAGGTAATGTCTAAGAAAGTTTTAATCACTGGAGCATCAGGATTATTAGGCCGAGCTGTTTACAAGGAATTTGTGAATGAAGGATCATGGGAAGTTTTGGGTTTGGCATTCAGTAGGTGTACAGGCAAGTTAAGGAAGTGTGACATTACAAAAGATGAGGAAGTAAAAACTGTGATGAAAGAGTTTAATGTAAGTGTGTATGTCCTGGAAATAATTATTATATATATTGCTTAAAAAGTTCTAATCATGCTAATTAGGGATATAATAGAAAAACAAAGGATATATATGGGGCACCATCCATGACATAAAATCAGTACATGCACAGCAAAAAAACACACAAAAAGCAAAGGAACAGCTCTTTCATTGCTGTTCTTCATCTCAAAGTCATAGTGAGGCCTTCAACAGGGAGCAAAAAAAAAACCTCTCACATATCGGCAAGTATGAGACTGCCCCTAGCACTGGCCAGAGCGGAATTCTTAGCCCAAACAAATTTTGATAGACTTTATAATATATGTAACACCACCAAAACTGGCTTTGTCAAAAAGAACATACTGAAAAGAAGTACATATTTAAAAACAAAATAGTTCCTATGAACATGATGAATAGCTTTAAATTTTAACCTATTTTGGTAATTTGAAATGAAAGGTGAAATGCATAGTAAACTTTTTGAAAATTTGTATTAAATATGAAGGGTCTGCATAGTTGAGTAATTAGAAATATTTAAATATGATTGATCATTCAGGTAAGTTGTAGTAAAACAAATATAATGTATTTGATGAATTTGTATATATAATGAAAATATTATAATACATGTGAGTACTTATAGATGGGTAGTCATTGTTTTTTTATGCGCCCGACGCAGCAGAATGAACATTCAGTGTTATCCTTGTGACTTGTCTGTTTGTACATCCGTTAGTGTTTAGCATAAATCAGGCTGTTTTTTTTTTCTTTTGAATTTTTAATTCCCATTTTATAATGCCAGGGTCCTAATAACTTAAAATATATCCACATTATTTGTTCTATAGTGGATAGTTGTCTCATTGGCAATCATATCACATCTTCTTATTTTTGTACTAATGCTATAATGTAAATTCATATATTATTACAGCCATCAGTAGTTATACATTCTGCTGCTGAGAGGAAGCCAGATGATGTTGAACAGAAACCAGAAGCAACCCAAAAACTGAATGTATCAGCAACCAAAGTAGTCTGTCAGAATGCAGGTATTTTTTCTTGTTTGCATAAAGCTAACTATTCATACTTAGTCTAGAAGATAAGGATCTTTACCATGTTTGCTGTGGATATTATCTAATCTACACCACATGTAAGAATACCACTGAAAGTTTGACCTATATGTAATTTTTGTTAGCATGGTCTAAAATATGTTTGCCACTCTTCATATAGACTTTCTGTCAGATATTGGTATTAGTTTTATCCGTGAGTGCCATTAAAGATTTTGCCCGCTAACCCTGTTTTTCTTTTTGTATTTTTCATTGCATATAGTTTAAGAAGCCATTTTTAAAAATCATATAAAGTTCTTGTTATTTTTTATAATTTTTGAATGAAAACAGATGCCAATATTAAATGTATGAAAAATCTAGAGAGAATCATATTCCTACCAAATTTTCAATTACTTATATCTCAAAAACAAGAACACCATCCATTAATTTTTTTCTGCTTTCTAAGTCCCATTATTTATATAACCATCAATTTATGACAGTCTTTTAAAAAGCTTGTTATTTTTAAACTGAGGAGCAAACATTCTTATATATATATAAGATAGAACATTTATCACTGGTGTTATTGGGGTAAAGATTGCATTCACACAATCATAAAAATTATGGTGAAGGCGTGTTATTTATCAATGTTAAAGACTTTATCAGTATTATCCATGAGTGTGGGTATTTTAGATACTTAGCTATAGTTTTTTTGGGGGGGTAAAAATTGCAATGGAATCCATGAGGCTGGTTAGCTATATTTTTGCAATCTTTTTTTGTGTTTTCCTATATATGTCAATATAAATTAAGAAGATGTGGTATGATTTCCAATGAGATAATTATCCATCAAAAACCAAATGAAGTAGATATGAGCAACTATAGGTCTCCTTACGGCCTTCAGTAATAAGCAAAACACAATAAAATGTGAGACAATTCTAATGAGAAAACAAACGACCTGATATATATATACATAAGAAAATAAATACAAATATGATATGCAGTACTAGTTACAATTGAAAACCACTGAATTACAGATTCCTTACTTGGGACAGGTACATACAGAATGTAAGCATTTTATTTATGATATATACTCAAATATAAATTAAAACAAATGATGTGTAAGTGTATTACCATACTTACATGTATCATGCTTTAAAATTAAGACAATAATTCTTAAAAACAATAACACAAGTTAAGTGTTCTGCCCAGATATTTCATTAAGCATCCTGGTAAACAGGTAAATTATAAATACCATCTTGTTTCTAAAATTATAGCATATCATCCATAACATAATCTATAAGAAAACCAATTCAGATTGCATTACATTCAAGAAATATGACCATCACATTACCATGATGCTATACAGGTCTGTGGAGAACACTTAAGTTGTAGATACATTACAGACCAAGGGAGATAACTCAATTACTTCTTATTATGTTTCTTTATTGATTACTATAGATTCTTTTGTTTTCATTGTTACCAATTTTAGTGGCTTGAGGAAAATATAAGTTTTTGTTGATATATTATTTTGTGGTTTTGCCAAAGTCTGCTTACAAGTCTATAGAAATTTTATAATTCAGTGAACACTTCAATTCCTTGCATGTTCACCTGTACAAATGAAATCCACGGAAAATAATGAATCCACAGTAATTCAATTAAATATCTTGACAAAATTTCAAATAAATTTTGTAAGATTAACACTTGTTAACTATAAAAGGTAGGAAGATTTTCACTTCAAAGAAGTTTTCTAGCTGATTTATTCAGATATTTATTGATAAAACATTCATATATTTTTTTTAAGCTGCTGTTGGTGCTTGGGTATTAGATATCAGTACAGATTACGTGTTTGAAGGGTCATCCCTCCATATTAGGAGGATGCTACACCTAATCCACTTAACAAATATGGACAAAGTAAATATGAAAGTGAAAAGGTCACAATGGAGGTTAGTCAAGGTAGACATTTTACTTTTATGTTAATATCTTATTTGATGCTGTCATAAAATTGTGAAAGATAGCTGTTATATGGAATTGGGTTTCATCTTAATTTTAGTAGCCCTGAATAGGATTTTTTTAATAAGGAGATAGTATCCAAACAAATTGGTATTGATTGATATTTGCAAAAAAAGCTTAGAAATGTAGTTAAAAAATATTGTCAATTCATATGTTTAAAATTTGGTTAGACTGAAAAAATTTACAGAACCACATGTTTAAAATTGGTTCGATAGTAAAAAAAAGAAAATCTACCAGTTGGCCATCAAAGATGGCAGCCAAGGATAATAAATCCAACTAATATTTCATCATTGAAAACTATCTATAGGATTATTGTAGTAATGAATATAAAATATTATTCTACCATATATATGTTCGTGCTAAAATCCTTTTGAAGTTTTTCATTTATGTAATACAAGATGGAGTTATTTCCCTTGGATCAATCTTGCAGTGCCAACTGGTTGATTATCTTATTTGACTAACCATTTTGATAAATGTGGTACAGCCTAGTTGAATCAATAGAAGATCCGAAATGGATATAAGTGTTCAAAAAACAAACAAGGCTTAAACAAAAAAAAATCATTCAGGAAATTTCTAAAATATAGATGTCAGAAAAGCAAGTTGAATTTAGTTGATTTATCAAAGGATGGGCAAAGGGGAGTAACTCTGATTCAAATTGCATGACAATAGGAAACCATTTTTATCATTGTGTTTTGTTTGTAGACAATTCAATATTAAGAGTGCCAATTCTGTATGGAGACATTGAGTACTTGGACGAGAGTGCAGTGACTACATTATTTCAGAAGGTCACAAATTCATCTAAACCGTGTCCTATGTCAGATTATGAAAGACGTTTTCCAACTCATTGTGATGACATAGCATATGTGATAAGACAGTTAGCAGAGAAAAGGATCGTGGTAAGCTCTTGAAAATTTACAATGTGTTTAAAAATGCCATTGAATGTTTCTTTATGTTATCATGGTTATAATACATCTGCAAAAAAATGTTTTAATTAAAATTAACTAAGTTGTCCTGAAAAGTTTATGATGGAAGAGTATTTTTATTTGTATGATAGGCTAAAGATACCAAAGGGACATTCAAACTCATAAGTAGAAAAACAAACTAAGGCTGTTAGTTTTCTCGTTTGAATTGTTTTACATTGTCATTTCGGGGCCTTTTATAGCTGACTGTGCGGTATGGGCTTTGCTCATTGTTGAAGGCTCTACGTTGACCTATAGTTGTTAATTTCTGTGTCATTTGGTCTCTTGTGGAGAGTTGTCTCATCGGCAATCATACCACATCTTCTTTTTTATATTGAGAATGCCATAACCAAAAAAAAGGAACTTCGAAAAGACAAAAGAAAGTACACAAAACATAACATAGAAAACTAAGCAACACCACCCATATTGACAAACAGGGGGTGATTTAAAGTGCTATGGAAAGTTAAGCAGATCCTACACCACCTGTGGCACATGTCGTGTGGCTCATGTAAGTACAAACCCTGTGGTTGTAAGATTCTTCATGAAAACAGTTCCTGAAATAGTTTTTCAAATACGTACAAAAGCAAGTCTTTCCATTTTACTTTTAAATTAAATTTGCAATGTTAATTATCATGATTATACATGCAGTGTATCTGGATATTTGATAGATGCAAACATATTTAATTTATTGACACCTCTGATATTTTATGAATTCTAAGTATTTTAATAAATAAATAAAAAGGATTAATTATTTAGGTCATCAGAAAAAATATGTTTGTATATTTATTCATATGATTTGCATATCTACAAATACTTGAATGCGATTGGTTGGTTAGAATTTGTTCCTTGGTTTACACTTTCATAGACCATGTTGCCTAATCTACTTTTATTACCTATTTCAACACTCTGTTAATAGATATATATGCTAATAAATTGACAGAAAAAATATAAAACATGATATGACAAATGTTTAGTTGAAAATTATAGGGATAAAACACATTTTGTGTAGAGGTTTATACAGTTTGCAAAATAATTTGGGTCATGGTAACACATCATCAGCCTTAAGGATGTTTGCTCCTTTTGATTTTGAATTATTGTCAGATATTCGGAATCCTTTGGTTTTATCCATTTAGTTACATAAAGAATTTTGCCCCCTTACCATTACTTTTCTTATCATAATTTTGAAAATCTTATCAAATCGAATCTGTGTTATATTTTTATAGAAAAATGATGTCAATGTTAAATGTATTAAAATTCTAGAGAGAATAATGTCCCTCCATATTTTCAATACCGGTAGCTTATATCTTGAAAACAAGCATAGTGACATAGACACTTTGGTAAGCTGCACCTTTTCAAAGTGTCTATGTCACTATCATAGTTGGAGGTGGCAAGCTGCAGCTTTTCAAAGTGTCTATGTCACTATCACAGCTGGAGATGGCAAGCTGCAGCTTTTCAAAGTGTCTATGTCACTATCACAGCGGGAGGTGGGTGAGCTGCAGCTTTTTAAAGTGTCTATGTCTATCACAGCTGGCAGTGGCAAGCTGCACCTTTTCAAAGTGACAGCATCACTAGCACAATTGTGGTGTCTGAGGTGGCAAGCTGTAGCTTTTCAAAATGTCAGTGTCACTATCACAGCTGGAGATACCAAGTTGCAGCATTTCAAAGTATCAGAGCCACTATCACAGCTAGAGATGACAATTTTCAGCTTTTTAGCTCACCTGGCCCGAAGGGCCAAGTGAGCTTTTCTCATCACTTGGCGTCTGTCATCTTTCGTCATCGTTGTTAACTTTTACAAAAATCTTCTCCTCTAAAACTACTGAGCCAAATTTAACCAAACTTGGCCAAGATCGTCATTAGGGTATCTAGTATAAAAAATGTGTCTGATGACCTTGCGTGCCAACCAACATGGCCAACATGGCTAAAAATAGAACATAGGGGTAAAATGCAGTTTTTGGCTTATATCTCTGAAACTAAAGCATTTAGAGCAAATCTGACATGGAGTAAAAAAGTAACCCTGAAATTTGTAGATGAATCAGATAACCCGTTGTTGGGTTGCTGCCCCTGAATTGGTAATTTTAAGGAAATTTGCAGTTTTTGGTTATTATCTTGAATATTATTATAGGTAGAGATAAACTGTAAACAGCAATAATGTTCAGCAAAGTAAGATCTAGAAATAAGTCAACATTACCAAAATTGTCAATTGACCCCTTAAGGAGTTATTGTCAATTTTTAACAATTTTTTTTGTAAATTTTTGCAATCTTTTACAAAATCTTCTCCACTTAATCTACTGGGCCAAATTTGATTAAACCTAGCCACAATTTTCAATAGGGTATCATGAATGAAAAATGTATCCGATGACCCTGCCATCCAACCAACATGGCCACAATGGCTAAAAATAGAACATAAGGATTTACTATAGAAGTCTAAGGGAAAATTGTGAAAAAACCAATTTCAAATGGTCACAACTTGAAAACTAATTTAAATAATGATAAGGGGTCTTCAATACCTATTGTAGGTCTAGTTACTAGTGGGATGACCTGCTTTTAATTTAACTACTGGGCCAAATTAAACCAATCTTGGCCTCAATCATTATTAGGGTATCTAATACTAGTACTATTTATTATGATTTAAACCTTATTTTACATGATTTCATAAAACCACAGTAGATACAGGTGAGCGACACAGGCTCTTGAGAGCCTCTAGTTAAAGTGTCAGTATCACTATAATTACAGTTTGAGGTGGAAGGATGTACGCCATGAAAATTTTAATGTAACAATCAAAAATAGAGGTTGAAGGTAATACCTTATCAAACTATTTCTCCAGATTCACAGTTGGAGGTGGAGGCTGCTCTTTAAGAACTGGGGATTGAAATATATTAAAATATTACTATAAGTTAAATACCAGCATCACAAATGTACTACTATGACAGTTGGAGGTGAGAAGCTGTACACTTTCTATCAGTGCCACAATCAAAGATTGATGCTGAGGTCTGCACTATTTATTAAAACCAGAGATGGAGGTAGATGGCTGTACTTTTAGTGCCACAATCATACATTTGGATTGAGGGCCATTTTTGCCATATCAAACTATTAGTACAAGTATCACATTGAAGGTGGAGGGCTGTATTATTTTTACTTGTTAGTCCTCCAATAACAATTTAAGATTGAGGGCTGTACAGCCTATCAAAATCTAAGTACCTTTATGACATGAAGATTGGACACTACTCTGTCATGCTACAGTGCACAAATCACAGTTGGAGGTGTAGACCTCATGCTACAGTGCACAAATTACAGTTGGAGGTGGAGACGTCATGCTACAGTGCACAAATCACAGGAGGAGTTGGAGACGTCATGCTACAGTGCACAAATCACAGTTAAAGGTGGAGAAATCATGCTACATTGCACAAATTACATTTGGAAGTCGAGACGTCATGCTACAGTGCACAAATCACAGGAGGAGTTGGAGACGTCATGCTACAGTGCACAAATCACAGTTGGAGGCAGAGACGTCATGCTACAGTGCACAAATCACAGGAGGAGTTGGAGACGTCATGCTACAGTGCACAATTCACAGTTGAAGGTGGAGACGTCATGCTACAGTGCACAAATCACAGTTGAAGGTGGAGAGGTCATGCTACAGTGCACAAATCACAGTTGAAGGTAGAGACGTCATGCTACAGTGCACAAATCACAGTTGAAGGTGGAGAGGTCATGCTACAGTGCACAAATCACAGTTGAAGGTGGAGAGGTCATGCTACAGTGCACAAATCACAGTTGAAGGTAGAGACGTCATGCTACAGTGCACAAATCACAGTTGAAGGTGGAGAGGTCATGCTACAGTGCACAAATCACAGTTTAAGGTGGAGAGTGATATCAAAGTTGGAGATTCAGGACTAAATTCTATCCAAGTCTCTTTCTATCTGTTAAGATACAGTCAGGATCTGTGATATTTCAATGCACTAAAAAGCAAACTGGAAAAGGGAGCACTTTCTCATGAGGAGGAATTGAGAGGACTTTAAAAAAAAAAAAAAAAACGTTTATTTTAGAATCAGAAGTGTGAACTCAAAATACAAAATGTAGACTTGGAAAAGTGTATGAAGTTAGTGGATGACTTGTTGAGTGAAAAACATCAGGTAATAATTTAATTTTAAATTAATTTAAATACATTGTTCTTGTACAGAATGTTTTAATTTTACATATTAAATTAGTTAATTTAAAAAAGAGCTGATACTTTATTGTTAAATGTTGAAAATAAATATGAAATATATAAAAAATGATGTATATTATAATTATATATGCATCATATGATCTTTTTTTTTGATAAAAAAACTGTAAACTTATGCAATTCAAGACACAGTTATTTTTTTTACAATGTTTACACTGAACAATGTTTTAGCAGAAAAAGGGAACAGATTTTAACTTTTTCATTTTTATTTTGTTTAATCAGTATATTGTTTTGTTATCATTGCGCACATGGTTAGTTACACATTTTCTTGTATATTTTAGAGTTTTATGTGGCCATTCTACCAACCAGTGGACCCTATAGCCTTAGGCATCTATGATTACTTTGAGATAGTCAAGAAACCAATGGATATCAGTACAATTAAGGTGAGAGTTATAAACAGAAGTAAGTGCTTTAATATGAACAGAGGTTCAATATACCATGACAGGGGGGTCAAAATACCATGCCTAAATACAATTTTCAAAACATCTTTTGCAGCATGTTAAATACATACAAACTACTTATTGGAGTAGTATTACTATGTAAAGGAGTAAGAATAGATAGAATGTTTTAAATTAGAGGTGTATAGTAGGGGGTTCAGTATACGATGGCAGGGGGTCAAAATACCATGGCTTAGTAAAATTTTCAGCATTTTAAATACATACCAACTACTTACTGGAGTATTATTACTTTGTAAAGGAATCAGAATAGCTAGAATTTTTGAAATTGGAGGTCTATAGCAATTCTTACTCCTTTAAATAGTAATAATATTACAATACGTGGTTAGTATGTATTTAACATGCTGGAAAAGATATTTGGAAAACTTTACCTAGCCATGGTATATTGACCCCCCTATACACCTCAAATTAAAAAAAAATCTAGCTATTCTAATTCCTTTGCATAGTAATTATACTCAGATAAGTGGTTGATATGTATCAAACATGCTGGAAAAGATATTTAGAAAATTTTATTTAGCCATGGTATTTTGACCCCCCCTGCCATGATATATTGAACCCCCTACTATAATCCTACAATTTAAATAAAATCTAGGTATTCTAACTCCTTTAAATAATAATAATACTCCAAAAAGTAGTTGGTATGTATTTAGCATGCTGGAAAAGATTTTTGGAAAATTTTAATTAACCATGGTATTTTGACCCCCTTGCCATGGTATATTGAACCCCTACTATAGACCTCCAATTTCAAAAATTCTAGCCATTCTAATTCCTTTACATAGTAATAATACTCAAATAAATAGGTGGAATGTATTAAACTTGTTTGAAAAGATGTTTGGAAAATTTTACTTAGCCATGGTATTTTGACCCCCTGCCATGGTATATTGAACCCTATACTATACACCTCTAATTTCAAAAAAATTAGATATTCTAACTCCTTTAAATAGTAATAATACTTCAATAAGTAGTTGGTATGTATATAACATGCTCGAAAAGATTTCTGGAAAATTTTACTTAGCCATGGTATTTTGACTCCCCTGCCATGGTATATTGAACCCCTCCTATACACCTCCAATTTAAAAAAAAAGATCATGGATAACATATTGTACATTAGATAATCTGCAATACTATTTATCTAAAACAGGGAGGTTCAATTTTCCATGATGGGCTTCAAAATACCATATGGGAAAAATGACCCAGGGGTCAAAATACCATGTGGTATAATGACCCTGACGTCAATTTCCACATGGTATTTTGACCCCAGGTTCACTTTAAAGGGGTTCAAAATACCATGTTACACCGGATAAGGAGACATATCTCTTTGTCGACTGTAACCTTGTGAAAGACCACATTGAAACTTTGGCAAATTTTGTCAAACAAGTACAAACAGGTACAAAGCAGGGTTTATATTCATATTACATTAACATGATTTGATTCTGAATAAGTATTTAACTTAGTTTGTCACTTGAAGTTAAATAGCCATCCTTTTTTACCATTAATTCTTTAAGCATGTTTTTTTTAGAATAATTTGGAATGTTGTCTATACAAATCAGTAGATGAATTTAGTGGTGACATGCGACTTCTATACCAGAACTGCTATCTATACAGCGAACCAGATACTGAGATTTATAAAATGGCCAAACAGTTACAAGAATACTTTGAAAAGACAATGAAATCAACCATTAGTGATAAACCAGTTGGAATCAAGTCACATACTGACAATTCTTCTCCAGGAAAGAAAATGGCTAAAGCAATGGAAAATTTACAACTGGAGGTGAATTACAATTCACAGTGGTGTTTTTTCTTGCACAGTTTTAATAAAATGTTTTAGATATTTAAATAAACTATTGCACTGATTTTGTTCTTGGTGTTTTGACTGGTTCACAAAATAATAAACACTACAGCTGAGAAGGATTTTTGCTTTTTATTTCTGTACACAGGGGAACTGGTGGCATAAACTGGTTGTCAAAACTGCCAACTTCTCCATACTTTGGAGTAGACAATTTTGATACAAGCTTTTGTATTAAGATTTCTATCCATTTTGATAAAAGGAAAAATTTGAGTGGACATTGACTGTCTGTCCATTATAGACAGGAGGAATAGGCAGAATTATTGTTAGCTGTATTTTGCAACATTTTTTTAGCAAGACATAACATTGCATCACTTATGAGCATTTTTCTAAATGAAAGATGATACTTACACTGTACTTGGAATTATGGTACTTTCCTTGTAATAGTATTTTCCTTAATTAATGTTAATCTTGTATTTTTTTCATTAAATTTCCCAAGAGTGAGTGATAAAAGTTTATTTAATTTAAAACCACATCGCCTTATATTCATATCAGTAATAACTTTTACCATGTTTACACTTGAAACATTCTTGTTTACTTCTACATATCGTAATAAAAAAACGTTAAAAACAAATTCAAAATGGAACTGTAATTAAAATTATATCTGATTCTTTTAATTTGTTTTAATTTTTTTTTTCTTCTTCACAGGATAAAAGTATTAAAGGGGTATACCATTAGAGTGGTGATGAAAATATGACTAAATATGACATGGCTTTAGTAATCACTACAAAAGTCTAAAAGTCTGAAAAGACCAGTTTTTGTCTTAATTTGCATGAACTTTTACTCGACATTCTCCAAATGTATGACTTGTGTCTTAATTTTTCTTGACAAATTCTCATTTATATTAAATTTCTATGAAATTTACTCGACATATTCTCGACATTCTGAATATGGTCTTAAAATTTCTTGACAAATTCTTGACATTTGAATACTGTCTTGAAATTTCTCGACATATTCTCGACATTCTTATATTTTCTCAGTATGGCTTGACATATTATGAACATTTTGAATCGTGTCTTAAATTTACTTGACAGTTCTGAGTTTTACAAATCATGACCAATATTCATGATATAACTTTAATCTTTATTTCTCTTTTTATGATATACTGTTGTTTCAAGTTACACTTCTTTACAACAAAAATAAAAGTTGGGCATGTAATATAATTGAAAATTTGGGTATATAAATATTTTTACAAATGCAAATATGGCTATGAAATCTAAAGTATAAAATAATTCAAATGTGGGTGTGTTGATATAAAACAATTTCAATGTGGGTTTTTAAATAATTACAAATTTTGATTCCTAAATCTTATAAATTAAATGATTCAAACCAATCATACTGTAGACATATTTCATTCTACATTCATAATATTCAATGTTGATATGGTAAATAATTATTATACCAAAATGTGGTTTATATAAATAGCAAATTATGATGATATACAAATCATTCATTTAACAGAAGATAAATTTGTGTAATGTCATCTGTTGGAATATATTAAGTATTACACATGGACAGGATGTTCCCCATAAAATTAAGGTATTCCACACCCCAGAGTACACGCAACTGTCAAATAGAAGTTATTGCTTTACCTGTAATCAGCCATACAACTTATCAGTTGACCGACCATGTCACTACAATTTAAAAAGTTTGTTGATAGATGAAAATGAAAATCATCATTTTGATGAAAAAAAATTGAATTGAAATGGATTTTCTTCATCAAAATTATGAAGTTAATTATTTTACCATAAAAACAAATTGAATAATTCCCAAAGATTAAAAGAAAATTATTATCTACTCTAGGAATAATAAAAAAAATGTATTTATTCTATAGAAATCATCAGTCTTATGAAATGGTTCTCAAACAGACATGCATAATATATATCTAAACATTTTTTTCTTTTCAGGAAGGAGTTATCACAAATATTTATTTTTGATAAAAAATTATAAAATTCAACACTCAAATTTGAATAAAAAATGTTTTTGGGTTGTTCTAAAAAATGAATAAGGTTTTTGAATCAAGATGGGAACAAATTCTTTGACCTAAACGAAAGCCCCCCCCCCTTCTTTTTTTAGCCACACAAACCCAAAAGATGAATTGTGGGGTCCAAAAGAGATACAAGACACCTATTTTAGTAAAGCAAATTTGACTTGCAGTTTTGCGAACGGCAAAAATCTAAATGCTGTTTGTCAATACCTTCGACATGTTCGACTTATATTCCAAGTGAAAACAATTATTTAAATGTTTAATAAAAATAAATCAAAATAAAACTACATGGGGGATTATTCAGGGTATTCCAACTTAGTTGCACCAAAAGGGTATCTTACTATACCAAATTAATCCTTGATTCTTCAAAGTTTAGTTTAGCCATAATAAAAAGGAGTATATAACAGCAATAGAATGTCATAAACAGTGCAGAATAAGTCTGTTCACATTTCAGGCGAAATTTATACTGTTGAGATAGTGTCAAGACATATTTAAGACTGTCAAGAATGTGTCGAGACATATTCAGACATTATTTAGAATGTCAAAAATATGTCGAGACATATTCAGACATTATTTAGAATGTCAAGAATATGTCGAGACATATTCAGACATTATTAAGAATGTCAAGAATATGTCAAGACAGATCGAGACAAATTTAAGACAGTCAAGAATTGGTCGAGACTAATCCAGACTCTTATCAGATGATACAGGAAGTGTCGAGAAATTTTAAGACAATGTTCATACTGTCAAGACACTTGTCAAGTAAAATCAAGAACCTTATTAGACAAATTCATACTATGTCAAGAATTTTTAAAAATTATTCAGACAAATTAAGAATGTCGAGTAAAAATTCATGCAAATTCAGACAAAAACTGGTCTTTTCAGACTTTTTGACTTTTGTAGTGAATGGCAGAGGTGTTCAGTCTTCCTTCAGGTCATATTCAACCAGACAAAAAGCCTTCACCTGGAGCCTCTAGACCATTCAATTCTCAGCTTAGTTGTCAGAGACTGAAAGACCTAGGAATAGCAAAAAATAGCCAGTTTAAAAGCAAGATTCTTGATGTTTTGAAGCCATATTACAAGACATGATTTACTTTTATTTTGATACTGTAAGTTTAGAAACTATTGCAAGGTTTTTATTAATGCGAATAATGCCACTAGGTGAGTATCCCAAAAAAAAGAACTCACATTATGATATATGATGAATATATATGTATGCAGATTTTTTTGAAATGGCAATAATTAATAATCTTGCATTAGTTTTAAAATCACAATAATAAATGCACGCAATAATCTCTGAATTTTCAGTTTGTCAAATCTAAGTACTGACTTCATCACTATTACCTTGAACTTAAAGGACAATTAGTTTAAACATATTTTATTTGCTGAATTATAGCAAAATGGATTAGACACAAGTAAATCATACTTATGAAGTCTTCTCCATAATACAATATAAAATTACAATAATAGTATAATATAATGGACATGGATGTAAAGCAAACAGTTTATAGAATATAATACAAGCTTTAAGGTGGTACCTAACACTACAGGGAGATAACTCTGTAAAAATCAGCTAAACATTTTAATTACGTTGTATTGTTAAGGAAATATTAAGCTTCTCAATGATCAAAATTAGTGTTTGTCAAACTGCTATATAACCAAAGAAATTTTTCTGATAAAGTGGTTGGTTCAAATTTTTTGAAATTTTTATATTTTTGTCAAAGGGTCAAAGTAAACATTTTGTCAAAATTTTATGAAAATTAAACGAGCCAAATTAATGTTAGTCAAGGTGTTGAGTACCACCTTAATAGGTAAAAAAAGTAGAGAGAGAGAGAGAAAAAATAGAAAAAGTCTAATAATTATGTGATGATGATGTGAGTGTTGATGATGATGATGTTCCGTGTCAGTATCAATAAAGCTTTATGAAGGGACAAGAAATCTGTTTGACCTTTTGATGAAATTTTGAACATGTTTGAAAATTTGAATATTTTGTTCGTTTGAAAGTTCCAAGTGTCCGCAAATTAATAATTTTGTATCTAAAACAAAGTTTTCAGAAAGGACAATTAACATATATTAGATAATAATTTCAGAAATTACAATTGGTGAAATATAAGTAGGCCATCCACTGTAGATTGGTGATTAATACAAGATTCATGACAGTCTTAGACTAAGATATTGAATAATATTAATAGATTTTTAAACATCTGAGGTGTTTGTCAATGTACAATATAAACTCGCTTAATTTTTCAAATACTTTTCTATTTTTTGCCCTTTATAATTGACTTCACAACAATTTATGTTGATACATAAAATGTTTACTTTGATAAAAGACATATATGTGACTATTTTTCTACTCTGTGGAAGTCTGAAAAACAAATCGTTGAAGTCTGAAAAATAAATCAGTTTATAGTTGTTAACAGTAACCTACTTGTTGAAAAAAGAGTTATAGAAATGCTGGAAGAAATGAGGAAGTTTTTTGAAGATTGCAAAAGTCAAAAGGAATAATAAATAATTTGATTTTAATTTAACTTTTTAATTTTGACTTGATCAAGGAATATTTGCTTTTTTATATCAGTATTTTGCCCTTTTTGCAATTTTATTATTAATACAAAATTATTTTATTGGTAATTTATGGTTCAGTATCATGTTTGTTTTATTGTTTGTTAGCATTTTTCAATTTTGATTAAGTAGAAATTAAAATGGTCATGATGGTATTGACCAGTTTTTAAACTGGAGTAAAATTCTATTATATATATTACTTTTAGTATGCTGATTTTCTTTTATTTATATGTTTAATTAAAATAAATTCCAATGTGTCATTTTTGTTTTTGTGTGTTCGAATTTATGGTCCTTCGCTCCTTGTCGTGTTAAAGTGATCAATTTGGTGCATAATTTATTATGTATTTCCGGAGGTTTGTGTCAAAACAGATTAGTATTTTTTTTGTTTTCTTAGTTTATAAACGTATGATATAGTATGATCATGATGGTGTTTATGAAGCTGTCACGTTTATAGATTGTAAAGAAGAATATTTACAAAACTATGTAAGTAAAGTAAAATTATAATAATATCTGATCAAATGAATGTGATCATAAGTATGATTAGAATCATAAATAAAACAACTGCAAAAACTTAATCTTTGAAATGGATTGGCCCTTTAATAAAGAAATAAATCTCCACTTTTAAAAAAAAATTAAATTTGAATATGGCTGAAGTCATCTTAAGTGTTTTTGCATAGATAATAGAGAAGAGATTTGCCATGAGCATGCAGGCATTTGTGACTTTAAAAATTTATATACAAGTACAGAGAAATATGAGTTAACACTGTAAAGGGAAATGTTTTAAATGATGTGGATATTTATAGGTTAGTTGAGAATTATTTCATTATATGGAGGATGATTTATGGAAAAATAATAGAGAATTTATAAGTTATCTTTGTTTTCAAAATTATAAATGCCTTTTTCGCTCACCTTGCCCAAAGGAATTTTCTGATAACCTGCAGTCTGTCATCAAAGTTATCCTGTGGTCATCAATCATCCGTTAATTTCACAAAATTCTTCTCCTGTGAAATAACTCGGCCAATTGGGACCAAACCACCATAATCATCATTATTTTGATACCTTATAAACAAATGTGCTGGATAATCCTGTCTGCCAATCAACATGGCCGCCAAGGCTAAGCATAGACCATATCGGTAAATTTAAGGTGTGTCTAATATTTTGAAAAATGTTTTAGATAAAGAAAAACCCGAAAGGGCATAACTTGCAGAATAAAATAAAAGATCTACCAACTGTTCATTAGGACAGACATTTTCAAACGTCTTCTTATACATGTTATAGGAGTGCTTGCCTTTTAATAACAAACTGCTTCTAATTTTGTAATTTTTCTCATTTTGGAAACATAAATAGACGTTAATGAGTAATGTTTTCTTTTCTGTAGACAAACTGTTGAAATTTCAATTAAGAAGATATCTTCTACTTTGAAATCTGTTTCATGCTAGTATGAATACTAACATTACCAACGCTTTTCGTTATCAAAAACCTTACATTTGTTTTTGAGTGTTTCTTCACGCAGAATGATACAGTTTTTTTTTCCTTTTTCAGAAACTTTTCTCTCATTCTGTTCAGCCATGCGTCTGTAAGATTTTAAGTCAGAGATAGAAAGGTATGGATTTATGGATTATCCTAAAGTCTATGTTTAAATGAAGTTGAAGTTTCTGAATGTTGAACATGTTGAAGTTTGAAAAAGTTTGAAAATGAAATATTTCATTTAAATGTTAAACATACATATCATGCATACATATGCTTCTTCTGGGTTAAGATAGTTGTATTGCGACCTAGTATACATCTATTTTATAGTAAGACATTGTTCAAATAAAAAATAATGTTTATTATTAAATATTATTAATAGTCACATAGAACCCAATAGCAAATTCAACTGACTGCTATTATAATCTTAATAATATCTTGAAAGGCCGTACTGGAAAAGGTCATGTTAAAGAGTTCAAACTAGTTTTCATATTCGCTCTTGTTGAACTTGCTGTACTGTTTAATTCAAATGCATTGCACTCATTTGAATACTGTCCTAAGCTTTGTAAACAAACCGCCATGTAGATTTTTTATATTGGTAAACAATAACTATAGTATTGTCCTAACATAGACATTGTTAGATTAAACATATCTCGGTTGCCAATTGTCCGAACAGTACTGGATTTACAACAAGAACTTATATAGAAAATAAAGAAAACTCGAAAAACACTCTTTGTGTTTTTAAATTCAGATTTTTCAGAAGCTGAATTTACCCTTTTGGATAACTTTTAGAATTGACTGAAAGACGGAGCAAGCATATAATTCATTGCTAAGCCTTGAAAGAGCGATTTAGGCCAATATTGCCGTTTCATCTCACAATTCGTTTACTTGTGATCTTAATGTATATCTCGTACAATCAAATAATTACCAGATGGATGGGGTAGGGATATCTGTCTACAACTTGATCTGTGTATATTATGGACCTTGTCATTATTAAGATAAAGTTGAAGAAAACAAGAAATTGACAATTTTATTAGATTTTAACGGGGATGTTAACACCATTATATTACTTTATCAAGTTTCGTTAGTAAAAAATTATCCTTCATTTTATCATAATCCATTTCATTATAAAACGGTTCATTTAACGTACAATAAGATTTCAAGATTTCATATGTAATCAGAAAAGGCAATCATCTATAAATTCTCAGCAGTAGCTGGATTTAATAGTAAAAGCAGATATGGTACACAAAAAACATATATCGGAGGCGATACTTTTTTGTATAAAAGAAGGGCGAAATATACCAGAGGGACATTCAAACTCATAGATCGAAAATAAACTGACAACGCAATGGCTAAAATAAAAAAAAGGACAAAGAGACATATACAACTTCATAATTCAGAAGGTAAAATACCTTATCTCTATGTTTTGTGCATATTTCTTTCTCAATGTTCAAACATTGTTTCTCAGATGCTATAAGCAGCATGCAAATAATATTTGTTGTGTGAAAGTGTTCGATATATATATGCATATCTGGCAAGTTTAATCTGTCATTAGACATATTTCTGTTTTTGGAGTATGCCTTATTTCTTATAGGTTGCACTTTGTAAATATAGCTGTTTCATAAACAACGCCTCTTTTGGGGAGATACATAACATTCATAGATATTTTGTTTTGTTTACGTACTGGTTCCCAGATATGATCTCCATGTCTCATCTCATAGAGATATAACTTGGGAATGTTACCAGTATAAATGCACATGGAAGGCGGTGAAATTGAATTCTGAGTAAGACATAAAGTGAAGGGAGTGGTAGTGCAGAATTTTAATATAAGTTTAAACTCTTAAGAAGTTCGGGCCATGTAAATGTTGAAAATATGCCGCACAGCCCTATATTTTGACCTTTGAATAAAAAATTAGTGCATATTAACTTTCCATTCTAGGATAACATTGTTTACGAAACTTCATAGTAAAAGTGACTAAGTTTTAGCCGTAAACGGAGTTCCTATGAGAAATTGCCATGTCTATATATACAGAAATGTAACCTAAATACAATAGTCAATAGGTTCACTACATTTTGTATATGATATTATTGTAAAGTGTACATGTCTGCCTGACAGGTTCCATCTGATCTTGACCTTGTTTATTGGTCAATGTAAAATGTGTGTGTTGTCTAGTGTGCTTTTCTGATACTGTGGATTCATTTTTTATTTATGGATACCAATTTTCTTGGTTTGAGGAAAACTTATATTTTCTCCAATATTTGATTTTGTTGATTTGACAAAGTCTGTTTACAATCCTTTGAAAGTATGTTCTTCGGTTGACATTTAAAAAAGACGTTTTACTATGTCAACGTAATCCACGAAAAATGGTATACTACAGTACTGTATTCTGATAATATACATGATAAATGCTGTATTGAAACAACTTTATTTGGTGTATGAATAGTTGCAAGATACACATGTCTGTCTTTTTGGCTTTTTCTGACATTGACCACATTTTTACTGTTCTTTGATCAAAGCAAGGTTTCTCGAGTTTATGTCTGTTACTCATATACCTTATGCAATATGTCCACAATATAAAGTATATGAAAGAATGGTCTCATTATTGGGTAATAGAATGAATTGAATGTTTGTTGATAATAATAACTATATGTTTTAGTGAAAAAAATGGACAACTATGTGTTATACATGTTATATATAAAACAGGAAAGACCTACAGTACGGAAGTAGTTCAGTTCAACGTAGATTTTTCGTGTCCCATTTTTTGATACATCCGTAAATATATGGTACAGATACAGTTTTATTTAATTTAATTTATGCCTAGGGTTGGTTTCAATCATTAGTTTGAGTGATAAACCATTTCTACAAAGAATTAACCATCAGTATAAGAAATAAAAAAAAACAATTTATTGACGTAGGACCTTAATATTTCTGGGTGTTTTATTTGAGAATCTGTTAAATATATCCACCACACAAATGGTTTCTGTTTTAGAACTGTAATGGTTTTAATGATACCTTTCTGAAACAGTTCTAGAAAGGCGTCAATAGAGAAACAGCAAAATCTGTCTCAATTGAAACTCTTGGGGACTTTAGATTGTGCTTTGTTATGGCAAATATTCTGTTTCACTAGGTTCACAAGATATACAATTGGATATTCCTGGGCGTAAGATCATGAATGGTTTAGACAGGTTTCCGGTTTATGCAAGATTCGGTTTACACAGGGTTCACTTTATACATTTTGTTTTCGTATGAAGTAAAACGTGTACATTTAAATTGGCAAAGAGAAAAGAGAAGAGAAATTAAATGAATGTTTTTGTGTGAAAATTGCCGAAATATTGTAATATACTTTTTTTAAGAACCTTAGTTATACATGTTATATGCAGGAGATAATTGGTCTAATAACGAAAAAAGAAAATATAAGCGTCCAATTACATGTACTACAAAAAAAAACATTTACGGTATAACCAAACAGGAAGTGATTTCAGATCGAAAAATATGTAATACATTACAAGTTATCATAAACAAGTTTCAGATCAATTATCACATCATACTGCAACACAAAAGTAAAATGGAACGAATAACGTTCATGCTCAGTCAGTAAAATAAACATTCAAAGTGCCGTCAAGCAGAAAGAGGATTGGAAAAAAACTAATCCTGTACCACTACGGCGTATCAGTCCAAGTATTAACTCTTTTCTACACAAAAAAAAACCCCAAAGTCATTAGCGAGCAAGGTGATAGTAGTATAATACTCGCTCAGTGAATGGGGTCGGGGTTGGTTTTTCAGACCAAGAACGACCGCAAAGGACATTTCTAAAAAGTATCGCGTTCACTGCAACTGAAATGTGTAAATCAAAATTGGTTATATTGAATAGAAATTGACAAAGAAAACACGTGTATAATTTAATATATCAAGTAACGTTTTATATATGTTCTACGTATCATTAACGCTGTTGATTTTAACGAATAGCTGTATCCTCTCCAACAAGGCCATACCATTCCTTTAGATTTGCTCTGTTTAGATTTGGTTGATAACACTTTTTATACCAGTATCCTCCATTGTAAGAATTCGCACAGTTGATATGATGGTTATCATTGTCCTGGTCGGTAATCGAGAAAAGAATGCCATTATGACCAGATAAGAAATCTCCTGTAACAGACGAATTTCAAACTGTAAGACTGCATTCAAATCTTATTGCATGTTAATTTTACCTTTGCTTTTTGCCCGTTTAATTTAAAAAAAAAGTGGTCATAGTTTCCACTGCAGAAGTTGTTTTCCAGTTTTAAGGTTGTTGGCAAAAGGGAATAATTACTGTGTAGGATAAACTCAAGCAAGTTGAACGATCATTGTGTTTTGTTCGGAGTATGACTATAATATTTACCGCGTGCATACATGTACATGGATTTATAGAACAAGGCATTATGTTGATGATGGTACGCTTCATGTGCAGGGTACCTTAAATGTATTTTCAGCACGATCATATGTTTATGCAATATGTTTGTGTAATATGAATATTAGAGCAATACGCTGAGCCAGATTTTTAATCTGTCAGTGTACAAGGTAAAACTCCACAGGAAGACACTTATTTTATTGATTTTGTATTTATATTGTGTCATAGATCAAATGTATTCGTTCAGTGTATGTTCACTTGTGTCAATGTGTCTTTTGATTGAGTTTAGCCATTTCAATTGATATTTTAAAGTGTCTTTTTTATGTTGTATTTTTACACTATTGTTTCAGATAAGGGCGAAGGTTGGTACCTATTAAAACGTTTAAACACGCTGCAATTGTTTGCACATGTCAATTTTTGGGACCTTTATAGATGCTGTTCGGTGTTAGCCAAGGTTCCGTGTTGAAGACTGTACTTTGACCTATAATGGTTTACTTATACAAATTGTGACTTGGATTAGAGAGTTGTCTCATTGGCACTCTTACCACATCTTCTTATATCTATGTAAGAAAGCATGATTATGAAATTAATAACCAGTCATTACTGAGGCGTTATGGAATCGAACCTTGCCACATAAGTTGTAAATGTGAACGGTTTTTATATGTGTGTTTTTTTTTTGATTTTTTGATTTGTTTATTTTTGTGAGTAGTTTTTCGTCATCAACTGAAATTTTTGAGACACACAAAATTTACTCTTAACTTATTTGTTATCAAATATGAAAGGTATTGTTAAAACATTTTGAAGTTTTTATCGGACTTTTGGGCATTGTTTTTTCTTTTTTCAGTTAAAACCAAATTGCTTTGTCTTTTTATTCCATAGACGGGAACATTCTAAACAGCGCACGATAGGAATGGAATTGCAATATGATTTATTTTAATTACATACCTGCATTTCCACTATAAACACTAATTGTCAATTTGTATTTTGTTTTGATTTTGCATCTCCAACTGAAAACTTCCTATATAAAGCACACCTGGCCTCTCCTTCGAAATCCGTAAGATCTATTCTTTATTCAGAGTTACCTCCGGAAGTTAAAATATGCATTTTATCATTACCTACAAACGAAGGATATACACGATAAATAATAAGCATAAACAAATAATGTACAAAATACAATGTATTTACATTAATGATCAAGATTAAATGACATGAATTTAGATACCCGAAACAAGAAAACCTAAACCTGTAAGACAAACAAAAATCCTATATGAATATATAATGGAAAAGGAATTCCAGAAAGTTAAAACTAACATCTATTTAGGACGGTATATGTATATTTTATTCTATTTTAATACAACACTATATCATATTCTTTAAGCTATCATTAAAGGGTCACATAACAAAATAGTATTTGAAAAACCAAACCCAATTTGAGGAACTTGTTTAATAAAAATTACACTTTTAGTATGAACCTACCAAGCCAGTGTTCTACTTTAAGATTACCAAACCCGTGTTCATATTCCTTCCAAGTTCTGTAGAAATCTATTTTTCCATTAAATCGTCTTTGAATAACCTGAATAAAATACCAACGTAACGTAATAGATACATATAAAATGAATAGATTTTTTTTGTCTGTTGATTATCTTGGTATATTATCTCACGAAGGAGTCACTGATAACAACTACTGTGGTATTTTGTTCTGTCCGTTGGTAATTACTGTTATACTTTTATAGATAAATGTTATACTTTCATAGAGTAAGTAAAGTATATTTGTACACATGTGTCTTTTCTATTGCATACTAACTGACCGGTTGTTGAACTGTTGAACTGAAGAGATCATTCGATCCAACTTTACAGAATGTTATGCATGATTGATGATATTTAAGACAATGTAATCATTAACATGATTAACGTTTTGATGTGTTAGTCAACAGTAAAAAATATTCATTAATTGTTTGGAATCTGCGACGCATACTTATATTCAAATAAATCGTTTCTTAAGAAACGTCTGTTTGGTTTTTTGAACGTTTTATATATTTAAACTCACTGTCCAAGCTTTCCCTTGATTGGTCAGTTTACAGTAGACGTCAAATGGTTTAAGTCCTGGCGGGAAGATCGTATATACTCCACTTTTACAATGTGCTGGGTTTATATCTCCACAGTCTTTAGGTTTGGCAACTTAAAGGTTAAATAGTATGGATAGTTTATAGGTTTGATAGTTCTTTATGTATTTTCTTTTACCAATTATTTTATTCATATTACTATTTTCAAATGTTTACGTATTAACTTTTTAACGAAACGTTTTTGAAGCGCTTTATCTTTATGAAAAAATATTTGAATTTAAACTGTTTGTTTAGCTGCATATAAGCAGTAAATACAATTTTGGGGGAAAAGGAAAACAATTAAAACATGTATTATTATGATATTATGATTTTCGTCATAATAAATACACTTTTAAATTCAATTCTGAATAACATATACCAAAAGGAGACGACCTTGAATACTTTAACATATATGCCAATAGGAATTCGATAATGGCATCTATAAGCTTTTTGAGAACAAGTAAATGTTCAGACGTCATCGAGTGTATACTAATACATATATAAATTGAATGATTGGTTTTAATTCGTGGGCACAAAAGAGGGGCGAAATATACCAGAGGGACAGTCAAACTAATAGAATGAAAATAAACTGACAACGCCAGGGCTAAAAATGAAAAAGACAAACAGACAAATAAAAGTACACATGACACAACATAAAACATTCCTGTTTTCTATTTCTTCAACAATGCAAAGCTCGATTGATTTAAACAGTGGCATTTGTTTTTTGTTGTTGTTGTTATTAATATAAAAAAAAGTTAAAAAAAAACCCGTTTTTATCACTAAAGACACACTATCCATAAATAAACTAAATGACATCTATATATATAAGTAGCTGCTTGTCACCATTTGACATTAAACAATAAACAAAACCGTGCCACGTGGCAAAAGTTGTGAAAGGCTTCAACATACAAAATGAATAATATTTCTTAAAAAAAAAAAAAAACAAACAGTTTAATGATGATTTGATGAACGAAAATAAACCCTGACCCGAGACAAGCGTATACAAAGTATGGTGGGATTAAATATTCAACGCGCAACAAACTCTCACCCTAATGGGACAGTGGTGTAGCTGAAACACTTGGACCAAAATGCATAAGATATCAATTTAGAAGTACTTTACGTTATTGAAAAGTATTTCAAAGCTATTTATAACTAATGAGTCACTCATCTTTTCACTTACACAAATTTCAAGTGTAAAATAAGTACGACCTTGCGCAATGCCACACTTTTAGTAATCGAAATTAAGGACCATAAGTGGTCATAAGTGTAAAGCAATATATATAGATCTACTGAATATATTTACATTTATTATCAAGAAAATCAAAGTACCGACAAAAAGATATTCAAAGATGAAACTGGGTTATCTGCAGTTTACTAGAAAACATCTGAATTACAAATGAACATTGTGGAGAGTTTTCCCATCGGCAATCATACCCCCAGGAAACACATGACGTCCTTGCGACGTTATGTATTGGTCGCTGGAAGGTCATGACTGACGTTACGTTAGTACGACGTTGTTGCAACGTTGTGAGAATGTAATTTTACGTCACGTCAGATACGACGTAGAACCGACGTCAGGACAACATTGTTTTATTGTTTTTAATAACGTTCATATTACGTTGTTGCAATGTCATATTGTGACACATCTGTCACGTATCTGTAACGTTATAGCAACGTCTTCATTGTTTTGGTCGATAAAGTATTAAGTTGATTTTTACGCTGTTATAAAAGAGGAACTATGTTTTTGTCATCAATAATACATCGTTATAATAAAAAAAGTAAAGAATAAATAACTGCAATATGTACTTTACACCGATCAAATAAATCACGTAATTAAAACGTTGTTGCGACGTAATTATCGACATCCCTAAAATTTACAAAAGCAAAATTTCTTCTTTTACTATTTTTTCTTTTGTTGTACTAAATTTAATTTAAATTTTTCTTGTTCATTTATTGGTAGAACTAATGAACGATATTTATTAGTTTTAAATCTATGTATATATCCGCGCATCTGTTTTAAATTTTGACCCAGATGATGGATGCTACTGTGTCGCGATTGTGGTGAAATTTTAGCGCCATTCAGCAAGCCACGTCTCTTTTAAAATTGACAAAACAAAATATTCTGTTCAAGTACAGGACAAAAAATATTCTGAATCCAGATTCGTCCCATACCTAATAGTGTTAAATTTGAACAAAATGATTTGATTGATATCGTTGAAAAATTGAATAAAATTGTTCGCACTTTGCGCGAAAAAAATCTGACTCAAGCAAAAACCATTACCCTCCTTGAAGTTCAATTGTTGCTCCCTAACAGTCTTTTCTTTGAATTGCATTTATCTGTGACCAAATCGTTAACTCTAAACTGTAAAACAAAAATTCAATGCAGTGGCTATTTTGCAAGCTGTTGGAAAACAGAAGTAAAATAGCCACTGCCTTCCATTTTTATTTCACAGTTCTGTATAGTCTCTTTATAAAATGTTATCAAAGGTACCAGGATTATAATTAAATACGCCAGACGCGCGTTTCGTCTGCATAAGACTCATCAGTGACGCTCCGATCAAAATAGTTATAGAGCCAAACAAGTACAAAGTATAAATAGTGTATATGGTCCTATTAAGTACGTACACAAATTTCAGAATGGACGAACAGCAAAGAAAAAGAAAGCAAAGACAATTAGACTATAACAGAAAGTGGATAGAGGCTAGTCGAGCTTTAAATCGGAAACCACCACGCAAAACTGCAATACATTCGTCCGACAGTGATAATGCCAGTCAAACAACAACTTCAAAGTATATCACAACCCCTGACTAACCCATTATTGTCAACGAAAGTAGGTCAGACGAAAATGAAGAATGTAGTACAATGTGTTTCACCCCAGAGACACCTATAAGTCTAAATGACAATACTTCAAACTGGGATATCTACATACATGGAAACTTTGTGCGACGATTTGGTTGCTTGGATTAACGAATTTCAGATAAAACGTAATGCTGTTGACAATTTGATAAAGATTTTGCAAAACCATGGTCATTTTAACATTCTTTCAATCGCTAGAACAATTCTTAAAACAAAACGCAATATTGTTACTGAAATGAAATCTGGAATGGAATATCTATATTATTCATTGTCAGACCAATTGATTAATGTCATAGATAAATATCCACAAGAAGTTCGAGATAACATAACAAATTTAGAAATTTCACTAAATATTGATGGATTACCTCTTTTTAAAAGCTCATCAAAATATTCGTGGTCAGTACTTTGTGCTGTTCACCTTGACCCTTTGCTAATTTTCCCCGTTGCTTTGAGTTATGGTCAAACAAAACCTGCCAATCTTGATTTTTTTACATGATACCATAACTGACTTGGACAATATAATGCACAATGGACTAATGTACAGTGGCGTAAACATTAAAATAAAATTAAGATGTGTTGTTTGTGATGCTCCAGTAAAATGTATGGTAAAAGGAATAAAACTGTATTCGGGGTACTTTGGGTGTGATAGATGTGATCAAAGAGGAAACTGGTTCGGACGTATGACTTATCAGGACACTGATGATTTAAGTGTCCGTACAAATGATTCTTTCCACAGACAAACTAAAGTCGATCATCATAATCGGGACTCCCCTTTTTGCACTTTAGACATTGATATGATTGCACAATTTCCCATTGATTACATGCATCAATGCTGCTTAGGGGTAATGAAGAGACTTATTTTGATTTGGATTAGAGGGAAAAAAGAAGTTAAAATTTCCGCATTGCATTCAGAACAAATCAGCAATCGATTACTAGGTCTGCAAAGATTCATATCGCGCGAATTTGTACGAAAGCCAAGGAGTTTGTGCGAAATAGACAGATGGCAAGCAACTAAGTATAGACAATTCTTACTATGCACGGGGAAAATTGTATTGAAAGGGATATTAAGGGAAGATTTATATTTACATTTTATGAAATTTAGTGTTGCCATTTGCATTTTAGCCTCCGAAAATCTACTACAACGACATCACCAGTATGCAAATGCGCTTTTGAAATATTTCGTTGAAATGGGGCGTAATTTATATGGTCCAAAATTCATTGTGTATAATGTACACAGCATGCTTCATATCACATCAGATGCTGTAAAAGTTGGAAATTTAGATGCGTTTTCTGCTTTTCCATTTGAGAACTTCATGCAACGAATAAAACGAATGGTTCGGTCAGGGAAAAATTCAATTGTACAAATAGCCAAGCGTTTGGATGAAATTGAAAATGTAAAGCAAGCTGCTTAATCTGTCAAAGAAGCCAATATAGAAACAAAAAGACCGAATAACTTCTACGTTATTTCCGATTCGTCGTGTTGTGAAGTAGTAAGCACTACAAACATTGACGATGGAAATAACCGTAAACAACTAATGTGTAGGTTTTATGAAAGATGTGAACCACTCAGTGATCAGCCCTGTAATCTTGGCATAATTGGTGCCTATAAAGGAAACGATAGACACTCAGGGATGAAGATAGTATCTCCAGGAATTTTGAAACAGAATGCTATAATGATAGAAAAGGACAATGGGATAAAAATATTTCTCGGTTTGCTACATTATTATATTTCAATGTTAAATTAAACCATAGATAAAAGAACACAGAAATGAATTTTGTAATGTTAATTAGACGATTTTTCTTCGGATGGTGATGGAATAACGCCGTCGTAGAGTTTTTGGATCCCGAGGACATAAACATGATAACAGTAGACATTGTCCATAAAACCTGGTTAAAAAGTACACAAGATATAAGTTTCAAATAAATATAATCTTATATTTTTATTTTCGAATTAGACACAGTACAAACATGTAAGAATACCAAAATTTCAGAATCCGTGGATGAAGAAAAAACTGTGACCATCAATGTGACAAATGTCAAAAGAAGCACAATATGAAAAAAAATAATGAAAATAAAAAGTAAATACAAAAACGAGCACCACAAAGCCATATAAAATTTAAATTTTAGTAATTTTTTTACTGATTAATTTGGATTGTTGTTAAAACCAGATCGATTTATTTCGTTTCTTCTATACTATATGCAAACTACAATACCATGTAAATATATCAAAGGTTTAAGAAGTTGCAAATGCATATTCAAATTCTTTAATGTTTCGTATTCTATTTCAGGCTATGTTTAACTACTGGTCCAAACTAGGAGCCTCAAAAAAAGCAAAGATTGGGACAATCCCAGATCCGCAGACGTGGGCACTGTACAAAATCGATATACTATCGACAACAGGTACAAATAAACGGAGCCTATGGTGTTAATATTTTTAAAAGACAGATAATGCCCCCAACCCTTTCATTTATTTGTTTTCTACCTTGTAAGAAGAGTTTTTGTCAATGTATCTAAATTAAGTTCATTCGAATTATTTTTTTGTCTTTTAAATCATTATACCGTTATTTATGATTTGTTGCTTCAGTGAATGAGATTTTCGATTAAGTACCAAATGATGGTTAAACTATTCATCTTAATAGATAAGCTTGCGACGTTATTAATTTAGGAAATTACATAATTTATTTTTTTTATTCATTTTTTTTCCATTAAATAAATAGAGGATTATCAAACAGCGGCAATAAGGTGCAAACTAGCAGAGAATACCTCACATATAGAGACAGAGGAAGAAAAGGAAGAAGAGAAGGAAAAGACGACACCAAAAAGGAAAATCTCGATACGATGACTGTGACTATGGTATTTGTTTTTCTTTATCTAAATCTTGATCACAAATATGGACACATTCAATTACATAAACAGTACATCTGAACAAACATATACAATGGAGCTTCTCTAGTTATTCATTACTTCTTGTAGTCTACTATAAGAGTTTTGTGTGAATATCCATGCGCACAATATTATTGTTGTATTCTTGATCACTTACAATATCATAGTTCTTCACACAAGAAAATTCAGTAATCAAAATAATAAACCATTTTGCTGAATTGTTAGTATAATTTTTTCTTACATTTCCAGAAGAAGAAGAGCAGGATTGTTCAACAATTAGGAGGAAAATGAAGAGTTTAAAATCTAGAAGTGGCATGCATCGAGTAACAAGTAAGCGTTGTTGCCTTCAATTAAGCATGACTTAAAATAATTATGATGGTAGATTTTGTAAATTTGTTAAAAACGGCGTATATGGTCGAAATGCCTGTCCGTGCTGTTTGAATAAAATACATGATATAAACTGATAGGAAGTAAGCATTGCACATATGTTTGAATATAGTATTTACCAATTATGGACTTTTGACGAGATCCATAAGTTATATATGGACCTGTTTAGATAAAATTGACCGAGAACGAAGTCCGAGTGCCAATATAATCTAACAAGTCAATATTATTTAAATATAACATATGTACATAATGTATTAGAAAAATAGAATTCAATGATGTTCTGTATATTTTCAAATTTTATTTTGCAAGATCTTTAATACTCTATTGATATATTCTATCCAATATATTGATAAATATATACGAAAGTGGTCAGCTGTTCAGTCTTTATATAATCCTTCATAGAGACAGTATAACCATGTATTGTCAGATAATTCATTTATGAGAGCTTAAGAATATGGAAGAATTGCGAGCCTTGGCGAGCTTCGAAAAGAGATCAATACCTTTTATATTATCTTACAGTATTTGTATGTTGTTTCTATAATGCACGTGAAAACTCACTATTTTGTGTGCTAAAAAGGAATGCATATCAGTGTACTGATCTGATATTTGTCACTCTTCTAATCATGATGTCGCTAAGAGAAATGAATTTTATGTTTTCTATTCGTAAACAGAAAAAAAGCAATACACAGGAAATGGAGCTGATTGCTGTATAATTGACATATATTTGACAGAAAATCAGTTGTAGTTTCATGCTTGCAAAGTATATTTATTTTTGCATTTTATTTCTTTGTAGGTAATACTACGGATGAAAGTTCAGTGCCTTCCTTGCCCTGTCCACCAATTACTACCTCGACGCCAAGAGGCAGAAAAGATAACATCTGTTACGGTAAGCGGTGTTGTTAAACATGTGCATGAATAGACATTTCAGTCAACATTTTTTTATCTTATTATTTTTAATTTAAGTCATTAAAGCTGTTCGAACCAATTGAAAAATGCAAACCCAGTGATGATGTATATACATGTTTGATATAATTGCAGATGGAAGATCTCTTTCACCAGAACCCACTGAGTGTAGTGCATCCACATCTTTATCAGACAGTCGACCTCATTCGCGTTGTGATGAGTTAGTTATAACAGAACCTCCTATTCCTCCTATTGTGCGGATGTCCAGACGAGAGAGAAAAGACAATAACAATATAATGGAAAAGATAGACGTATTACATACAGACCAACAAGAAATATTGAGTCTGCTTAGAAAGCTCAATGTTTCAAATACGAGTAGCGGAGGTGCGGAGAATCAGGCAGAGGAGCAATCTGCAGTTGTTGACTTCAAGCAGATTGAGTCCGAACTGGAGATGGAGGCCTTCTGTTCTAGATTACAGGACGACCAATCCTTCAGGAGGAAAATGGTAATTAAATTTTACACAATGATTAGAATTTGTCAGTTGTTTTTTTTTTCTTCTAGTAATTAATATGTTGATGCATCTGTTTATGCTCTTTGACAGATACGGCGTTATTGCGTATGCATTTTCCCAGTCACTTCTTATTTTATTTCAACCCTGATTCAAAAATGAGTAACTTGACAAAGATTTCGTTGATGTAGGACATAAACTGGAAGGCCTGACTACCTTAGTTTAAACACTTTATAGGTGGAGTTCAAGTGAAACGAAAGTGTGAAGGACGGGCACACACAAGAAGGTCAATAATTTCCTCGATTTAAAAGTAGATTGGAATAGTGCATATCAAGGTTTAATTTCTTGTTCTATTCAACAGGTGAAACAACTGAGTGCCCTAGGTGGTTTCTCTAGTGGCGACACCATAAGGAGAATGCTAAAAACACTTGGCACCAATGGATTGTGGTCAAAATATAGTCTGAAGGGCAAAAAGGGGAAAATAGCGGTTCAACCATTACCAGTGTGTGGAGTAATGATTAGTAAGTAAACATGCAAATATTATCACTGAATAATTTGACTTTGTATGTATATAAAGTATTTATGATATATAACAATTATTGTAAGAATAGCGGATGTTTATTTTATTAAAAGTATTTACCTATACTACCAATAAATATATTTTTTTTATTATAATTGATAAGGTTTATTTCTAAATTATGTTAAATATCATTATGCAAATGTTATCAATGTCAATTTTTGTAGAGGCTTACATGAAGAACTACCCCTCAGCAAGGGCATCAGATATCGAGGAATTGATTGGGGAAACCCTCAAACATGCACCCTCAAAACCAGGCGGAACCCGCTATAAGGTAAGAATGCCCTTATTTCCCCCGTATAGTGCAACTTATCTTAGATCATTTCACAAAATTATTATTATTTGTATTCTATGTTGAAAATTACAGTTGGTTATTTTTTAATTCAGTACGAAATTGTTATTATAGATATGTATTTGTAACTAGCATTGTGAAGATCAAGATGCTCTTTTGGGACAATAAAGGGTAACATTGAATTTAACTGAATATATAATTATGTGGTTTATGTGTTCTTCAAAGAGATTTGGAAAGCCACGTCTTACACACAGCTACATCTAGTATGTATTTGCAATAATGTTAGACCTAGAGTAATTACAATTTCAGTTTTTGTACAAATAAGTTTTTTTATTGTCATTGCAGGAACCAATTGCTAAGAGGGTAACTGAAGCAGTTCCGGATATACCAGGAACCCAGGAGAACGTTTAGTAGTTTAAAATAAACAAAGTTAACGATCAATTCTTCACTTTTTGATATACAGGCATCATTTACTTTTCATTTTTTGTTTTTTTTATAAAAATTGTGTGGATGGGTATTTAGCTAGTCAGATATTATATTCAGAACGTGAACATGATAAATGAGAAATGGATACAAATCAAAAAGAAGATGTGGTATGATTGCCAATGAGACTCTCCACAAGAGACCAAATGACACAGAAATTATAAACTATATAAGTCACCTTACGACCTTTAACAATGAGCAAATCCCATACCGCATAGTCAGCAATTAAAGACGGGTTAAGAGGGACAGGGGGAACATCCCTCTTATAGAGTAACATATATGATAAATGCATATTATTTGACAAGCACTAACTATCAAGAACTGCATACGAACAGGCAGCGACTCAGCTATGGATGGCCCAAAAATACAATAACATTCCTTTCTGTAATATCCAAATTACTGAAACAGTAGTTTGATTGAAGCTACAAAAAAATTTGAAAAAAAAAACAGATGATGATAATGCCGAATATACAAATTCCTTCTGAGAATGACACCAACGTGTATCATCTAGAGGTCACCTCATGGTCACAAACACAGTTGATACTATGTATGTATATATATGATAATTTTTGGGCCAATTATATAGCATAATATAAAAGTGCAAGTATATTACGTCGACATAACGTGATATAAACGTTGTTGTAATGTCAGGAATAACGTTGTAAAAACGTTATTTTACGTCACCACAACGTCACCACAACGTTGACGTATGACGCTGTGACAACGTCAAGAAAACCCTACACTTTTACGTAAATACAACGTAATAACCTGACGTCAATGCGACGAAGACATGACATTGTCACGACGTAATTATGACGTAATATTTGTATATCACGTAATCAATGGTGGACCGAACGTGTTCACTTTTTAATAATTTTGACATTTTTTTTGTCTAAATAAATTGATACATTATCGTAGTTATTTTAACACGAATGAATCTCTATACAGAAATAAATGAGTAGAATATCTTTCTTGATTATCAAGGTAAGTGCAAAATGAACGAAGGTGTACTCGTATATTCTTGCTATAATGTACCCACGTAGTGACGTACAATTTATAGAAAATATAGCAAATATATTTGAAATTTTATTATCCAAAGTGTTGTGATTAAAATACATTTCTTATTCCAATATAAGAAACTGTAATGTAGTGCATTGGAATATGCTAGACTACTTGTCGATATACACCTGTATGTGTGTAACTATAAATAGACAAAGTTAGTGATAATACGGAAGGCATTATGTGCCACTTCCAATCTAAGGTATCTGAAAACCTGATATCAAATATGGTTCAAATAGCTAATTTTTAAATGCTTATTTGTCTAAAGCAATTAATGAGTCTAGAGACTTGAATACGTCCTTGTTGTGTCATAAATGTGACAACAGTTCCAAATGATCGTACACTATTGTTGAAACTATCAAGAATATGTACAAAATATGTATATCTGTAATATACAAAGCCATTAAAGGCTTCAAAATAAGCTCTTAGTGAGATAATAAAACTGTGTTACAGTTGAAAAGTATTCTATAAAGCATAAGAATTTGCAAAACAAATTGCAAACTTATATTTTGCTTACCATCTAAATATGTACATCTACACTGGCTTATTCTTTCCAGTTCAATTATAAATTACTCTTCTTAATTACATGTAGTTATATTGCTTTAAATATAACATAGCCATATATAGCATTAGATGTTTATATATAGAAAAATAGCACATGTAAGATGTACCATAAGCATATTGTACAAATGAGCAGTTCAAGTCTTGACTGATATAGGTTAATATAAAGTAATAATTATATTCCTTCAATATCCAACATGTGTATGGATATCAGGATGGGTGAAGGTGATTCTCAAATGTTACAGTTTACAATGAAGTATACACTGTGTAACCCTTCTCAAGCTCTTTTTTAAGAACATTATCAGATTATCAGATGAGTGTTCACAGAACAGTATTACTTAAATCTTCGGATTTTCAAAACACGCTGGATCAAGTTTTAAATCTGGATATATTGATCTATATTAATTCTTATAACATAAGATATTAAATAGCTTTACTTGTGTTTTGTATAATTTGTTTATACTTAATAAAATATCATAACGTTGATACTTTTGAGATGATTTACTTCAGAATGGTACATTAGATGCAGTATGTATATGTAGACCTAGTCTGTATGAAGTGTTGGACTTAAAGATTCAATTTATAATCAATGCTGTTTGATATATGTATATGAGTAATATACATATATATATGTATATTACTCATATACTACATACTCATTGTCATAAACAAACATAGAATGTAAATTTACTGAACCAGACATCAAATACTATATTGTAGTTAGTATATTTTAGATACAAATGAATAAGAAGAAATTTGTAAATGTAGTCACTTTATTAAGTGTCCTGAATAAGAACTACAGAAGAGGCTGATCATTTTTGACATCTACATGTAGTTTTAAATAAGTCAACCGTTAATGAACAGGTGACCTTAGTGTGACAGCAATCACCTATCTATGACTTTTTAATTTTACTCAGAGAGGAGTTTTTGATTGCTAAGATATGTTAAAGTTATGAATATTACCACTATTTGAAGCTTTCGTTGCTTACTTTCATACATTAGAAAAAAACTACGAGTCTAGCTTTTTCAGTTAAACGTGGCTATTTTGTACATATTTAAACATTCTTTACTTGCAAATGTTTCGTTTCCAATAAAAGTAAATCCAGAAAATTTCATCAAATACACGAAATTGATGAATTGTCATTTTCATTTATAAAAGAGTGTTATTTGCAATTTGACATTGAGGTTTAGACAAACTTAATTCAGTTTAGCAAGATTTACACACTAGCTAGCAAAGAAGCGATATAAAAGACAACTGCAATTTGTATGCATTTAATGCACAAACACTTTTCAGCGACGACATCATACGTAGAACATAGCTGTCTTCCATGCTAGCGATCGATCTAAATTGGAGGCTGCCTTCCTTTTATTAGTCGAGTGTTCGCATTTTTTAACCGTTCGTTAAATGTCAATATAGCAGCACCACTACCATCGTTTGTTTCTTTATTTAATCTTGTACTATCCCTCCCTTTTAACTTTTACATTGAAGAGCGTTAAATATTGTTCAGGAAAATAAAAAGGCATAACGTTAGCTGAATCTTTTGCAAATATTGGAAATACTCCAAATAATATTATTCTCGTATAACTTCTTGTTTAAGCTTGTTTTTTATCATCATTATTTATGAAATAATAGCTAGATCATCAACTACACATTAAAACAATGCGTAGATAAGAATATAAAATTGAGAATGGAAATGGGGAATGTGTCAAATAGAAAACAACCCACCCAAAGAGCAGAAAACAGCAGAAGGCCACAATGGATCTTCAATACAGCGAGAAAATCCAGCATCCGGAGGCGTGCTTCAGTTGGCCCCTAAACAAAAAAAATGTGTACTAATAATGGACGTAATACTAAACTCCGAACTATATAAAAGAATCTGAAAAAGAAATCATACAAGACTAACAAAGTCCAGAGGCTCCTGACTTGGTATAGGAGCAAACATGCCTTCATACATTTACATGTAGCGAAGTGTCCCTTTATCTTTTTTTTTTTTAACAACAAATAAATATTCTTTATTCTTCAGAATGCTTGTTACAATTTTACTTCACTGTCCAAGCTCCAATAAAGTATCCCTGTGAAATACTTTCTGAGTATCCAGGACAATACTCAGAATATAATAAAATAAAAATGTTTTTTTCTATTATATCAATCTTTTTAAATTAATGAAAAATATATTTTGAGATACTGTTTTGTTCTCATTCATAACCCTTAGTATTTCTTTTATAAACATATTATACTCATCTAAAAATTTAAGTTTTTGCTCGGAGACATAATATGACTTGTAAATACAAAAACCTAGAACCGTCAAAATAGTTAAAACCATATTACCCTTGGTCTGATATTTTGTATCCAAATACCATATGTTTTGCTAATACCTTGTTATGAAAATTCATTTTTGCTAGCAGATAATGTACCTTCTCCCAAAAATCTTTCAAAAATGAACATGTAATAAAGAAATGCAAGTAATCTTCTTCTGTTTTACAAAAATTGCATTTATCATTCTCAGATATTTTCCATCTTAAAAGTAACTGCTTTGTAGGAATAATATACTGAAGTAGTTTCCATCTGAAAATTTTCAACTTGTTTTCTGTTAAAATTTTAAATATAAAATTGTATACAAATGTCATATGTGGTGTGTATTCTAATTTTAAATATCTTGTCCAAATATTAATACCGATTGGCTTTGTATATTGTTTATCCATTAAAGTATTATAGAGTATTTTATTGTTGATATATTTTGCTTCAATTTGTTTATTTTGCCAACTTAATTTATCCTTACATATATTGATTATACTCTTAACGGAGTTTTCTTTTTTTAAAACTTGCAGCCATTCTTTTGGAATGCAAGATTTTAACATCTTAAACTCTGCTATCCAGTTTGATTTATTCTTTAACTTTTTTAAAATAAAGCTTTCGGATAATTTTCCCTCACTATCCAGTATGTCATTAATATACACCAATCCACTTTTAACCCAGTTCGGGAAGAACAAACTTTTATTGCGATTTTTAATATATTTATTTCCCCAAATAATCTGTTTTCTGATACCCGAAAAGTGATCAGAAAATTTTGTTAAACCTCCTCCTGTTTTCACCCAACTTGAAATTACTTGTAAATAAAAATCAGGTATGTTTCCAAGTTCATTTAGTGAATTTATGTTATCTAAATTCATTTTAAAGACAAGAAAATTTTTACCAAGAGTGTTAAAATATTTAGTAGGAATAATCTTCCAGTTCGGCAGTTCGGTTGTTGTTAATTTGGAGACCCATGAAGCTTTCAGTGCTGTAAAATAACTGTTAAAATCAATCATTTTTAATCCCCCTTTTTGGTATTCTCCGATAAGTGTGTTTCTTTTTACTTTGTCATTTTTTCCCTCCCAAATATATTTGAAACAGCAGCTTTCAATTTCTTTTAGGTAAATATCTGGAACTTTGCACGAAGTAGCCAAAAATGTAAATTTTGGTAATATTAAAGATTTTTTGATCAATATTTTCCCAACCATTGTTAATTCTCTTTTTTCCCAAGTTTTAAGTGTCCCTTTATCTTAAGTATAACGTATGATCCAAGTTTTTTTATTTCATCACCAATATTGAATAATTTACTGAAAGGAAGAGTCTACAATTTGAATAAAAGACTGAACAGGACGTATTGACTTTTCAGATAAAGTTGAGATCAAAATGAGTTTAATTGTCTACTATAACATTAGGTTAATTTCCATTTTAGTATGAAGAGAGTTTTAAGATACTAAAATGAATGTGTAAATGTTTACTAAGTGATGTATTGTATATTAAAGTCTCGGTTTAAAAAACATGTGTTGAATGTATATACTGGGCAACATGTGAAAACAAATTGTCGAATAGTCTTGGTATGCATAATTTGTGTAATAATCAGTAGCTGTTGAAAGTTGAAAGGTAATATTTACCTCTCATTAGACATATTTTGTTTGCTGAAGCTAAACAGGAGTTAAATTTGTTATTAGACTTTTCTTCAAAGTCCCGGTGAAATGCTGAATAAGCTTTTTATTTTGCCATTTGATTAGGGATTTTTCGTTTTTAATATTTGTCGGAGTTCTGATTTTTTTGTTATTTTATTTTCAACTTATTTATACATACGGAAATGCTGTACCAAGTCAGGAATGAATGTATGACATATGTTTCCCTTCGCTTGTTGTGTTTGTGCTTTTGATTTTGTCAAGTAATATGGATATTCCGATTTGAATTTTCCTTTGGAATTCGGCATTTTTGGTATTCTATTTTTGTATCTTTTTAATCATTTTATTTCACTTGGGCTATACTCATGATCATGGCTTCTTATGTCTATGCCATTAAATTATGATATTTTAATAAATGCTATTTAATTGGAGGTTACCTCTTCACTTAAAGCGTTTGAGTCGGTTGTGCATAAACAAATAAATAAATTGCAATTAGGTGACATTTCCCTCACTGGAAAACAGTTGCCTTTCAAACATAATTATAAAAAAAGTGTTGTACCATGTCAAAATATCCCAAAAGTGACGTGTTTCATATCTCAGCAAACATAAAGATCCAACTTAGAATTTAGAAGGGAAATGTGGATGATGTACAGTATATATACTTGTACACTCTTTTGGAAAATCTTTTGCTAGGTAAATGTTAACTTATATTTGGTCACCATTCTTGTTCATATTTGTTGTTCAATAACTTTTATTTCCTATGAAGTTAACATATGTAATATTATTTTTCGGGTAAATGAATACAACAGGAACCATTAAAACTTTGCTTTATTGATAGGTATTTCTCTTATCGTAAATGTGTTTTTATTCTATGTTATATTTACAGTGTCGATGTGATACTTTAACTATCAGACCGATCAGAAATACTTTAAACTTGTAGAATGTATTGATAATGAAAACAAAACAAAACAAACAACAATAAAAATGAGAGTTAATGAAAGATAATATGATGTGAATCATGTTAAATCGTATTTTTTTTTATAAAATCCTTTTTAATGTTTTTATGATATATATTCCCTAGATAATAGAAATTTACTAAAAATCCGTATGCCTCTTAAAAGTCTTTGATAAACACTTACATTATTCTTTGATTTGATGAGTTGAATTTATATTTTCCATTTGATTGCATTCTGTAATAACAAGATTATTGAAATGATATAGAAATATCTTTATTTCCTATTTATATCAACTCAAGCTCTTACTGGATTAGCCTTCATAAAAAAAACACTCATAGTCAAATATTTGTAAGCTAAAGCTAAGGATTAATACGAACCGAAGCATTTGCCATTTCTGGTCCAATAAACCTTACTATAAGGTATGGATTTCGCACATTGTTGAAGGAAACCGCACTGGGTTTGAAAGACTGACTGATTTATGTTTAACGCCACTTTCAGAACTATTGGGATGTTTGGTGATGGACAACATTATCGAGGACCGTACGATGCCCTACATTTATTATCTTCTTTTTCATTGGCTATCTTGTGAATAATTGTCTTATAGTCAGTCGTACCATATCTTCCTATTTTTATAGTTCAACTGGGAAGCATAATCGTAGTCAAGCAGCTCTATATATAAAAAAAATGTCCAAAATGCAGATACAGGATACAACATTGAAACAGAATGATACTTGATGGGATTGTTAATTTTTTAAAGCTTTTAAGGAACCATCTTCAAAAGTAATATTTAGCAAAGTGAATAACTTTTATCTCGCCTGTGTTCTTTTCTTTTAGATTAAAAGTATTTGAAACTTATCAGCCAAGTAAAATTTCAAGGAACATTAGTACATGCTGTGTGCAAATAAAACTTGCGTTGTCTTTTGACTCATATCATACAATACCTTGACCATATATCAACTATATTACATTATAAGTTTATTTTCGTTGCAATAATTTTCACAAATTAAGGGTTTACGTCACACAAATGACTTCATATGATGTTACAGTTTGACGCTACGTAAACGTAAAGACGCGTGTCGAACAGTTACCTACATCACGCCTTTGCTTTTAAGAATCACTCTGAAATTTATAATGAATTAATAAAGTTTACAGTCAACGTTCATAAATTTTTAATGACGTGTTATCTATATCGTTTTTATTATAATATGCATTTTGTGATTCTTTATGTTTGATGAAAATCAGGACAGAGTATATTTTCTTGTGCTGTGAAGTTTCTTTTATACATGTATAATAGGAATTAAGAACTGGATATGATTTTTATATATTAATTGCTAAATCGGTGAAATTAACACTTTTTACACCAAGATGTCGTTAAATTAAACTGGATATCCTGTATTTAGTATGCTTTTCAGTAATATATGTCCAAATTGCTGAAAAGCCATCTCCTAAATTAACGAAAACAATCATTCTGCATTGACAATAATATCTTTGTGTAAAATATGTCAAATGATTCTGGCCAACGCACTCAAGATGTATGTACTAAATGTATTCAATTATTGTGTCGATTACAAAATATTTTAAGTGATCCCCTTTAATCAACTAATGATTTGTTTAAAATAAAAAAAAAACAACAATACCACTATAAATATTATACGTCTGTTTATGTTAAACATACATTGAACATTATATAATGTAGATGAAAAGTATACTTTAGTTCAAAGAAACTGAAATAATGAATTACAATTTCTCTACTTGATTTGCTATTTCCATTCTTTTATTCGATTTATATTACGAGAAGACACATGAATTAGCTCCTATGGATTGTTTGGTTGTTTCGGGTCAGAGATAAATTGTATTAAGTTTTAGATGTTTTCTGTTTTGTTGGAGAATTAAACACACAATACTGTTTTAACAAAGCGGTTGAAACCAAATTGTTTGTATCATTGGTGCATATTCAAATGTTTTTATTTTATTACTAGTATATAAATAATTCTATAATTAAAGTAATCCATAGTCATATTAGTTGCATGTATTTTATATATTCTTTTTTGTCTGATAAAGAAACCTTTTGTATTGAAAAAAATACTTATTGCACCGCTCGTTAGATATGTTAGAACCTTCTATAAATAAAAAAAAGATCATATTTTACAATTTTGTACATGATTTATTGTAGGCATTCGTAATTAATCCAAATGATTTTATGAATTATGATTCGGATCAGGGTTATACCTGTTACACTATTTTAAACTGTAATATGGTAGTGTTTTTCACTATTGAATGAGAGATTAAAAAAAAAAATATATATAAAATTTCAACACAGCAAATAGTTTAATAATGTATTGTTTGCGTGATTGAAGCATATGAAAAAACTTACATTTGATGATATTAAATTTCTATTGAAAAATGATAACTTTCATCAAGTTGATATTTGCAAAAATTTCCTTTTAATTTCCTATTCATTTCATTTCTTCGTCTGTGAAAATGTCTTCTGTTAGAAAATAACATGATTGGGATAAGAGAAACACATGTTACAGTATACCAACCTGTAAGATACACAGTTTGATATATGTATCAAAACTTATTGATTGCAGAATTAAACATGTTAAAATTTATATTTCGTTTTACAAAATATTTGATATATGTTTGTGAATACATTAGGAGAATTTCACTATAAAAAAAAAAAAAAAAAAAAAAAAAGAAAAAACAAATATGTAACAAAGAAGCACAGAATGTCATATAGACCAAGCATATTATCAAAAATGAAGGACAAGAATACTAAAATTCACTTTTACACAATGACGGAATGTGTAACCAAGAAACACCAAAAAAAAGCATGTAGATAAAGCACATTAGCAAAAATGAAAGACAAGCATATAAAAATGTTTTACAATAGCACACTAACATGAATAACGGGATGTATAAGTACAGAGCCACGTCATATGTAATGAAACACCAAAGGGCATATAGAAAAGGTACATTAGCAAAATCGAATGGCAAGAATACGAGAACTATCATAGAAAAATAACACAACGACGGTATGTACAAATACCGAGCCACATCACATGGATATCAATACAAATAGACTAAATAGTAAAAGTAATATTCATAAAGACAAATAAAAGAATAGTATAACACATTATAAAGATGATTAACAACATCAGTACCCATAATCTATACTTCAAGACCATCGTACATAATTTGTGAAGATAATACGGAATATTTATCAACAAAGTATAGTTACCTTCCAATGAACTTTATTTAGAAAAACGACAAAACGTTCTTTTTTTTTTACATAATTTAATATGTATTTCAATTATTGGCTTGTTACAATATCCTTCAGGAGTGCAAGCTCCTCCTGATGTTCTCTGTTACATTTCACTAATCACCCAGGGCAGTAATTAGTTGTAAAATTCATATTACATCAAATATATATTAAATAATATCACTCATAATGATTATTCATATGTTTTCCAATGGTTGCTAAAACATTACTTTTTATTGTCAAACATACTCTTCTATTGAACTCATTAAGAAAAATTGAGAAAACATTGACATTGTTTGTCTTTTGATCAGATATGTAATAGGCATTGTAAATTGATAAACCAACAATTGTTAAAAAATAGTTAAAGTCAAAATATTCTTCGTCTGAAGTTTTATATCCAAATACCAAATGTCTTAATTTTGTCTTTAAAGTTATTTGACTCTTCTTTAAAACCTCGTTTATTTTATTCCAAAAATGTTCTAAATACGAACACAGTATAAAGAAGTGATCATAATCTTCTTCTTGTGTACAAAAGTTACAAAAACTATTGTTTACAATTTTCCACCTGAATAAAAGTTTTTTTGTAGGTAGAATATGTTGTAGTAATTTCCATCTAAAAATTTTAAGTTTATTTTCTTTTAAATATCAGATTAAAAATTTATATAAATTGTTTTGATATAACGCATCACCTATATCAAGTATACGCAGCCATTTTTTGGGGTCCAATAGCTGGTTCAATTTTTTTTATTTATCAGAGACTTATATAAAAGTTTGTTTGATAGTGATTCTAATTTTATAGGTAAACCTTTCCATATAAATTGGCTTCTTTTTATATTTACACTACTTTTTACAGAATTTTCCGACTTTAAAATTGCTACCCAGTCTTTTGGTATTGATTTTTTTACCAAATTAATTTCAGCTATCCAGTTTGATTTAATTTTTAGTTTATTAAAAATGATGTCTTGAGAAATGCAGCCTTTTTCTTCTATGATATCATAAACATAAATAAGATCGCTTTTAATCCAATTTTCTAAAACTATAGCTTTATTTTCAAATTTAATAAATGTATTGTTCCATAATATTTGTTTTCTTATATCTGTAAATGTTTCAGGTTTTTTTGTTAGACCTCCTCCAGTTAACTGCCAACATTTAAGGATATTTTTAAAAAAATCTGGGATGTTTTCAAGGCTTTCGTCTGGCTTATCCCCACTGTTTGTTTGAAACACTAACCAGTTTGACCCAAAATTATAAAAATAGTGCTGAGGTATAATTTTCCAACCTCCATCACAATCAGTTACTAGTCTTTTAACCCACATAGCTTTTAAAGCAGTGAAATAACTTCTTATATCTATCATATCTAATCCCCCCTTTTCATATGGACCAATGATGAATTTCTTTTTACTTTATCTGGTTTATTATCTCAAACAAATTTAAAACAACTTTTTCTATCTCTTTCAAATATTTCTGTGGAACTATACAGGCAGTTCCCACAAAAGTGAAAATAGGCACAATTAGTGTTTTAATTATCAAAATTTGTCCAAAAATAGTAAGATTTCTTTTCTGCCAAGAACAAAATAATTTATTCATCTTTTCAATTTCACTTTCCCAATTTAGTTTTTCAAATTCCTCTCTACAATGCCCAAAGTATATGCCAAGAGTTTAACTGGTCCATTGCTCCAGTTGATTCCCTCAATTTTGTCTTTACATGATTTAAGCTTTCCTACCCATAACCCTTCTGTTTTATTTCTGTTTAATTTCAATCCTGAATAAGAACCAAATATTTCAATTTCGTTCATAGCTAACTGAACGTAATATTTAGAACAACAAGATAAAGTAGTATCGTCTGCTAGTTACGAAATTTTTATGCTATGATTTATGCAATCCTATTTGATTTTGATACCTTTAAAATCGGTATTGCTTCTTAATCTTGACGCCATGATTTCCACCGATAAGACAAATAATAACGCCGATAAAGGGCATTTTTGGCGTATACCCCTGGTGTTTTCAAAGACATCAGATATCCAACCCTTATTCATAACGCATGTTTGAATATCGCTATATAAAGTACTAACCCATCTTATAAAAGAATCATTAAATCCAAAATGTTTTAAAACTGAAAACATAAAATTCAATTCTAAAGAGTCAAACGCTTTAGAAAAATCAACAAAGACTATAGCCCTTCAATTTTGTATAAATCAGTGAAATCAATAATATCTTGTATCCGTCTAAGATTAAAACCAATAAATCTATTCTTTACATATCCAGTCTGGTCTTCTTTAATAAGTTTTGGTAGGATCTTTTTCAATCGTTGTGCAAGAGCGTACGATAGAAGCTTCATGTCAATATTTAAAAGGGAAATAGGACGGTAATTATTTAGTGACAACAGATCACCTTTTTTAAATAATAGCGATAATACACTTGTACGCTGTGAATATGTAAGTGTTTGATCTTTATATCCAATATTAAGAATGTTTACTACTATGTACTTTAATTTATTCCGAATTTTTTTATAAAATTCGACTGTTAATCCGTCTAATCCAGGAGATTATTAAGTTTCATTTTATAAATAGCATCTGAGCATTCTTCTACTGTAATATCCTCATCGCAGACTGATTTATCATTTTCATCCATTTCTTTCTCTAGTTTTGTTTCAAATATATATTTATCGCTTGATGTTTTATCAGGGCTTTGCGTCGAGTATAACTTTTTATAGTACTCTTTAATACTACATAGTATATCACTTTGATCCGTTAAAATCTCATCATTTTCTCCTTTTAATTTATTGATTGACTTTTTTACCTGTCTCTGTTTTTCTAAACCTAAAAAGTACGAGTTATTTTTTTCCGCAAATTCAACCCATTTCTCTCGTGATTTAATTTGAGCCCCTTTAGCCTTTTGTTCGTAAATTTTGGTAATATTATTTTCAAGTTCATCAATATCTTTATCTAAAATGTTGTTCTCAGATTCTTGATCATCTCTAATTTTCAATTTTATTTCTAATTTTTTTTCAAGAGTTCGTAAGTTTTTTCTTGTAAATTTTGCCTTAGTTTTACAAGAAGCTATAGTTGCTACGAAACGTTCTTTGACATACCCCTGGTTCATCAACTTTCTGCTAAGACACCGGTGAGGTTTTACAAATTTTTAGTAGGAGCTGCAAGCTCTTGAATGCCGAATAAGTTGGGAAATGTATATCCAATATGCAGGTGAAGTTGGTATATTCCTACTAAGGTGGAAGAAATTGAAAATTCCAAAATTAATATCGTCTCGTTTGTTATAGTGTCTGAAGGAACTCTGATTCATATGAAAATATGAAAAGTCGGTAAGGAAAGGCGCACAGTTCTTTCCCATAGGAATTCCGACAATTTGTTGAAAAAGTCTACATCCAAATTCAACAAATATGTTGTCAATAAGACACTCCATTATAATGATCATTTGTTCTTTTGTGTAGAATGTTTTACCTTTTTGTTTACTATTTACAAAATATGCCGTATGGTTTCCTAGAGTAAAAAGTTTATAGCATATGCTACCGTTTTTATGTTGAAAAGCATTGTGGATAATTTCTTTTAGACGAGTTTTCAATTTCACATGGGGAATGATGGTATACAGTGTTGAAAAATCAAAAGTTTTTGTATAAGTGAATTCAGAAAAAAGTTCGAGATTTAAAATTATTTAGAAGTTCAATAGAGTTTTTTTACAATCCACATATGGTCAATACTACTACGCGATTTAAAAGTTTCACAGTATTTCGGAAGACTTTCTTTCACTGGGGACAGATTTTTTGTCAATCTAGTAGACAGTTCTTACTGCGAAGATGCCGTTAATGTCCCGTTGTCTGTACGGAATTTTGTGAAGCTTAGGTATCTAAAACAAACAAGGTAAGTCCTCCGATATGTTGTTCAATCAATGTTCATTGAATTTATGAAGGACTTATCATTCGCCAAAATCTCACCCTTGTCAAATGATATGTCTTTGTATGTGGGATTACTTGAGTGTTCAATTATTCCTAATTCTTTTACAAGACATTCGTAGTAGTACGATTTTCACACAAAGACAATATTGTTTGAAGCTTTGACGGAAAGTCCCTAATCAAATGGCAAAATCAAAAGCTCAAACACATCAAACGAATGGATAACAGTCGCATCAAATTACTTTATATAGACAACGATGCGTGAACAAAACAAACAGACATAATAGATAATTTAAGTATTGTTCTAAATCAATGTTCTGCAATTTGTTTATGATCAAATATTTTGAGTGCGATATATTTGGTGTAACTGTATGGTACAATAGGAACAGACTAATTTTGAAAAGATGTTACCTCCTTGTTATGTAGAACGTTGCTGATGTTGATTGCATCAATTCCTTTATTGGAGTTAACAGGAAGGAATTTCCTCTTTTCCTCAAAGTAAAGGTTACGATCTGGCTGGTTGAAAAAAAAGAGCTACATCACAAATTATACTGACAAATCTGTATATTGGAGAAAATGTATTGATGCATCCTTTGTTAAGTGCATAATCTCTCAAACATTTTAGAAAAGTTACAGGCAGTGAAAAAAGAATAGTTCTAATGTAATCCTAGCGCGGATGATGAAGATGAGAAAGAAAGTCATTAAATAAAAAGCTCCCAGAAAGCAATCAAGATTCAGCTGTCCTTAATTTTTTTTCGACGGTCATGAATATAGTTTTTTAAGACAACACCGTTAAAACTTTTACTGAAAAACCATGCGAAAATGTCATGCAACCAAATAGCGTATATTGATAAACAATTATGAGAGTTTAAATGAATGCTCTTGCAGACATATTCCTATATAAAGGTTTTGTAAGATATTATAGTTACATGTATATAAATGTTGAAATTATATCTTTAAGTTTAGTTTACACTACTGACACACATATCGATTTTGTCATCAGTTAATTGAACTATAACTAAATTTGTATTGTTTGCAAGCGGGTTGTAAAAGTACACATCCACGTTCATTTTTCTATATGGAGGTTAACTGCTAACTATCCTACAGCTTGTCGATACTTTTATTTTTGTGTCTTCTTTGACTGTAAATGGCGTTAAAATACTAAATCCCGGGGTTTTGTTTAAGTTGATTTTAGGCTCTGATGCATGATTTTTTTTTATTATTAATTGATTTTGGCTTTTAACTAGCTTTCAATAACTTCGAGTACTATCAAATCGTACTTTATTATTTAATGTTTACCTATTTAGATTAATATCTGATCTCTCTATTTTTATTGTTTACCAGTTTTATATTGTTTAATATGACTATAAATTTTCACTTTTATTTCTCGTACTATGAACAACAAAATTATTTATTTTGTAAAAAATATTTTCGTTCTTCATTTAAACTGAATACCTCACTATAAATTATGTTATTTTACCTGTGTACATTTATTCCATTTGGCGGCAATGTTATTTGTTCAAAATCATGGTTGTCTTTCAGAAATTATTAAACAACTAACAGAGGTATAATACTGTTGCCTATATGTATTCAACCCTTATCTTATTGATTTTATATTAGCAATGTGTCATATACCATGTATACTGACAGACTTTAGAAACGCAACACATATTTTGTTGATTATTTTTTTCCAAATCACTATTGATCCCTATTAAACTACTATGAATGCCTACCATACTTCTTTGTGGTTAGAAAAAAAAAACAATACCTGACTACCTGAGGTTATTGAACATACTTATTTATTGAAGTCGCACGAATTTCTTAAAACGAAAATTTGAAACCCAAAAAAAATGATTATTTTCAGGATTTTTTTTCTGAAACAATTCTTCAATCCATACCCACACTTGAATCATTAAACAAATGTTGCACCTCCATATTGCGGGCGACTAAGCAATGACAATTTGAATCAGGCCATAAAATATGCAGGAATACGTTAATGTGCTGTTTTTAGACAATTTCATGTCAGGAACTCGTTTTACTGTCCTTACAACAACGGTACAGGCAGACAGGATTTGTTACTGACCGTTCATGACCAGATCAATATTAAGTGACAACGCAACGTCAATTAAATTTGATTATGTAACGTCATGTTTGCGACCGCAACGTCAACTACTCATCAAATCGACAAATTCCAAAAATTATTCCGTATACTGACACGCCAAAGAGTCGACTGTACACAAACATTTCAAGCACTTAAGTTAAACCACTTTATAGCTAAAACACATGTAATGCATGTGACAGAGGCAAAATCAGAATGTACAAAACATGCAAAACAAAACGTAAAACATGGCCTAAAGAATTGGTTGACCTTTCTGACAATCATTTTTGCGCTGGTTGTAGGCAATCAATGCCTTCGGAGGGAAAAATCAGGGTATTACTACATACCACATGATTTGAACTTGAAAATGACGCAATCAGTTTAATTTTTGAACTCAAATTTTCTTTTTTCAGACACTTGAGATGAATAAAATTGATATATTCACATTTAATTTACTAAAATTGCCTATTTGAAAATGGGAATAAAACAGAATTAACTAGTGTTGCGTTTTTAAAGCCCGTCAGTATAGATCAAAGGAGTATGGCCACGAAGTGCCGATATTGGCCCTGTGAGGTGATAAAAAATAAAAGAGAAATTAGGCGGATCCTTTATAGCTAAAACATATCTACGTATCTCGTTATTTGTTATTATAGTATAAAATCATTATTTTTGTGACGTCATTAGTGTGACGTAATACCTGGAATCAAACCGGGACGCTCAAAATGTCCAAATTCTTAAAGAATTTCACACTTCTTGGTTAAATTTCGCATTGGCCACAGGCCTCGACCAAAGTAATTTTACTCTTATTTTGATTGTTTGACACTTTGACTCAGTTTGCAACAATATTTAGCGTGGTCGAGGCCTGTGGCCACATCGAAAATTTAACTTTTGCTAACAAGCAAATCCTGATTCAACGCCACCATTTCCGAGGTACGATAGATTCTGTGACAAAATAACTGTACCAAGAACTTGTCCAATTGCTATATAATAGATATGAATTCTATAATTAATTATTGTTTTTATTTATAACAAAAAAAAAAGAAGAAATGGAATAACAAGTCCTTGTTTTAGCGAAGCTTCAACGGTTAACACGGGTAGATACGTCATCGTAACTGTTTTTATTAGAAAACAAGACAAATTGAAGGAAATAAAAATTGTGAATTTGCAAAATATTTTAAAGTTCATTTCCACGTTATTTTGTAATAAAAAAAGCCCGGTCTGTGCTATCCAAACAAAAATAGGACAGTTTTAAATTAGAGCCGTAAAAATACTAAAATTCTACATCCAGCAGATCGATATGGGTGTCAACATTAAAATTTAATACACATTTCTTTAAGATACACGTATTTTGTTGCTTAAAGACGAAATCGTCGAAATGTTACCTCCGTGGAATGTAATATCAAGTTGACGCTTTCATGAAGTGCTTTCTTTCACGTCCGCATTTTCTATTAGTATGGCATTCCAAGTTAACATTTTAATAATTACTATGGATGGTGTAAATAAATTACAGAACTATGAACAATAACATACATTGAAAATCGTAGGACATAAGAAGAAACCACGTGAGAATTTTGATATCATATTGCACAGTGGTTAAGTAAGCTTTTCAATATTCTTTTTATAAGAATAAAAATTACGACGCCATGAGAGGGCATGGTTCATACTGTCTGTGACATTTAACCAGAACACATATTTGTTTGCAATGAAAACTGAAATAAAGATGAAACAAAAGTTTCCGACACAATGGTATAGCTTGGGTAACTTTAAATAAACATCTGGTATTCACGCGGTATAGCGTGCATAACTTGGTCAGAATGCATATAAGGAGCAATTGTTTATTTGGTTACTTTTTGGTGGTCTCTTTTAAATTTGCGTGAGACTATTTTACAAGCGACCAACAAAAATGGCTGCTTACTATGAATAAAATATCTATGAGATATCTTTATATTTCTGATTTTTTTTCGGTTTATTGGTGGCCCGATGATCGTGTTCAATCTATAGTTACCTATTTTTATATTTTATTATTGCTGTTTTTCTTTTTGTCACCTCTATATGTTCATGGTGTTGTATGATTTTATTGGTCTTATGATTCTTTATTCAACCACCCAAGACATGCAATTTCTTGTTTCCTGCTTGAAATAAATGCTCTAAATTGCTCTCCATCATAAATATGCATGAAGTGTTTGCCACTGGACCTTCGTCAAACAACTATCAATTATATATCCTCTTAAGTTACAGTACAATAATGACCTTAAACATAACCAAATAAATGATAAAATGGGAAAAAAAGAAAAAAAAAAGAATATTGAATGTCAAAGATACACACCATCTTACTACATGAGTTGTTTGTCTCATGATGCATATTCCGGACGAGAACATGTTAATTTGCGACCACTGCCTCTATACTCTGGTATCTAAGGTATACAAGACATAATCTGGACTTCACACATGGAGTCCAGAATTGAGGAGCTTCTCTTGAAGATGCAGCATTTATCCCAAATGCCAAAGACGAAAGTGACAGTAAGCAGAGTGTAGTTGAAGAATAGAATATTAATTTTATCATTGTTAGGTTACTGTCCCATTGACGTTTATCTCAGTATCCCTCTTGCTCATCTTTTTGAAACCTATGTGTTTATATCGTACATTGTTGCAACTAAGCAAACTTTTTGAAAACTCGTAAAACATTTTTACAGGTCAATATAACACATTCATGAGAAAGTGTTCACATTTCATTTCCTTTAAAGAAAACAAACATATAGACGAAAATAATTGATCTTGTATATTAATTATAGTTATAGATAATACATTACTTGAATTGACGCGGCTTACATATGCTTATATCGTTACAATCAACGCCAAATAAAAAAAAAAACAACTGATATTCATGGATTTCTATTAGTTTAAAAATGAATCCATGAAGATCATTCGGTATTTGGTTGAAAGTTGTCTACTTTGCAATAATATCATATCTTCTTATTTTCATACGGGTTGAGGCATGAATCTGTTTATATTGACAAAATGGTAATGAAAATAATAACAAAGTACACTTGAACTTTTTTTCGAGATAAGAATGATAGTTGTATGTGGAATACCGGAGCACTTTAACCACGAGCAAGACTAGTTAAGATTACATGATCAAAACTAATTAAGAATACATTGACCATTGTGAAAACCTTAAAAAAGAATTTCAGTTTAAAACTTAAAGGGGCATTAGCTGTCAAATTCATGTTCACCGATTTGACTCAAATTCTAATATTCGACTTATAACATACTAAAACGTATATCCAAATTAAAAAAAAGTATAAAATAAACAATTTATGATGCATAGACTCGATAGTATGTATCAGTATTAACTTATTTACCATCGAAGTCTACCTTCTGAAGGCTGCCGACGGTCATATAACCCGATATAAACATAAAGTTTAAATATAGATATAAATAGAAAGCGAACTCTTGATTTTTCTAGGTCTGTTTGATTTCATATTATACGTAAAATTAATATGTTAATAATCGTATTTACTTGTATAAGAATGAGTTTTTGTTTTGCATATCAAATCAGTCAACCAAATGGTTTACCCTTGTTTCACTTCCAATGTTGACATTCTTTTCTTTTAATAGCTGAACACGCCTAGATCATGCGTAACCCATCTCTAGCTAAGGTGTTCAGTTGAAGTTCACATGAATATGGATTTAATAAGATATAATTATTCTCTTGCAAGTGAATAATTCGTGTTTGCTTATTTTGACAAAACTAAACCAAACTGTCTGCTAAAAGCGATTTATTATTTCACTATTTCAGTTTCATTATTGATTGAACAAAAAAAAAACTAAAATTCTATATCTCGTAGCTAATGCCCCTTTAATGAGAACACGAATCATAAAATCAATTGAAGGTCTTTTCACTTCTTACGATTCATTTTGATATGAAAATATTAAAATACGGTCTAAAGTGTCATATACAGTGTCAAATGATACCCAAATGTACGCTGATTTAAAAAATATATGGTTTCTAAACAATTTTATTGAACAAGGGAGATACTTTGTTACTTCCGGTCTGAACAATGTCACCTCCGGTATTATTTGATAGTCAACTTGACAAAGATTAAAAAAATATATGGTTCTATATACTCTAACATCAAATAAGTACAAAACAAAGCTACTTCCGGTTTACACAAAGTCATTTCCGGTTGGATTTTCAAGCTCATGTAAATTGCAACCTAATGAAAAGAGTCCCATGGCTTTATCGTGTCTAAATATGAAGTTAAAGCAAAGGTCAAAATCTAGAACGTAAATTTTAACTTTGACCTTGAACTCAATTTCAAGGTCATAAACCAAGGACCTTTAATCAAATTACCCTAGGTCTTTATTATACTTGGTAAATCAGTTATACCACCATACATGTAATTTTAAATATAAAAAGGGGGAAACTCTCCTTTACGTTCAACGTACCCTTGCAATCAACATTTACGTGTTACGACATGTCGCAACTAACAATTTAGTAAAAATAATTTGTCGATATTTTTTTTTCCGTTTTATGGAAAGAAGTGAAAATAAGCCAAAATCAAAATTTAGACTATGATCTTGACCTTTGACCTTGACCTCAAATCAAGAGACCCTAGGTCTCTATCACTTATGATTTAGCAGTTAGAAATGCATATCACTTACTGTGGATTCATTTATTTTCGTGGGTATCAATTTTCGTGGATAGAGAAAAAAAGACGTTTCGTGGTAAACGTAAATTCGTGGATCGCTGATTGAAAAAAAAAGATAAATTCAGATACGTAATTCGTGAATTTCTGGTTGATTTAGGATGTCATATAACCTCCTTGGTTTGATCAATAATAAAACAAAAAAGAAGGAATTCATTGAAAAAGTTTAAATTGTCAAAATCCTCGCTTGGTCATTCAAGGTTAAAGTGTTCATTGAAAACTTCGATTAAAATCGTGGACAGAGACAACTAATTATATGTTTGTTTTACAATTTATAAATTTTTGTCGGTAATTTTATGAGGCATTCAAATCTCTATGATTGATATATGATTGAAAGCTTACTTCCCTAATCACGGTAAAATAAACAGTCATATAAGTAAAAGGTGTGAAAATAAATGTTCCTGTCATAAACAATATTACCTACGGGCAATATCCCCATACTTAATCCTATTGATTTTTAATCACCAGTAATCCAAACTATGACACGGTAATTAACAACTTACAGTTATTTTCCATGAACAGTTTTAATCAATTTTAAAAAGTAGTTTATCACTAATATTCGATTTTTTTTTATTATTGATTTAATCAAAATACTTTTATCTTCTTTCAATAGAAACACGTGTTATGTTGCAAAGTTTATCGCTAGTCAACACTATACGAGAACTGCATAACATTACCGGAAATAAACATCTGACTCCAAACACATTTTTCGGAATTATTCTTCGTTGAATTCTTAAATTCGTGGTTCGCTGTGACCCACGAAACCCACGAAAATTGGTATACCACGAAAAAAAATGAATCCACAGTATATCAAATACATGAGGGGGAATAACTCTCATATGGAGTCTCCGGATAGCTTCGATCCAAATGGTCATCCTAATCCTGAAGATGTAAAGAGCAATTTGGTAAAATAAATTTGTCGTAAACCTTTACGGTTGCAAAGGAGTAGTGGCCACAAGAAAAACAGTGTTTGGGGAGATAACTCTTACAGTGTAAAGTGTTCGGTTAAGCAGTGTTAGTTTCTAAAGCGTATAAACTGTACGATATCATATTCCAAATATATAAGCGACATCTTATAAAACAAGAACAAAACGAAAGAAAAAAATTAGGCGGAAGAAAAAAAAATAATAATCAGAACGGAAAAGTGGAAAGACCTAATAAAAGCATTTGTTATTTTAATACCTAATTGATAGAAACATGCAAAGTCGGATATGTTTAATTGAATATAGCTAAATCGCTAAATGAAATCGTCCACAATTGACAACTGGGAATGAGTATTCCGACAAATTTTTGAGTTTTTTTAAACTAGGCAGTGGCTATTTAGAAAATATGCTATTTTGCCGGCGCCGGCAATATAGTGAATTTGTTATTTTGCCGGTTCTTTGTAAAGAGTGAATTTTAATATTTACTTTTGAAAAATAGTATGAAAATGTGCACTGTCAACATAAAAAAATCAAATTATTATTCGACATATAGTTGAATAAGATAAGTATCACAATGTTTGAGGTACATATAGTCGTTTAAAATCATTTATGAGTCCAAGTGAAAATAAGAATTTGTAAAAAGGAATAAAAATAAAATCTATTGAGCATCTATTAATTTGTGGCAATGAAATCATATCAAAACATGTAGTTGAAATTACTTCTAAAATCAGTCCAATGCTACATGTATGCATAAGTATAAATCTCAGGTTTTTAAACTATGCCGTAAAAAAAAATGAAAGATAAAAATCGCATAGCATATAGATTTGATAAAAACGTTATATACAGTCTAAAAAAATCAATCACATAGCTTCAAAATCAAAAATGTTTAAATTAAATTTGCTTTTGAAATGAAAGTCAGTTTTGAATTGCATATCTGTAAACAAAATATTATAATAATTGTACACAATATTTAAGGAATGTCTGTGAAATTTTTTGTCTATTTGAAAATAAAAATGTTGTACACTAAATAACCCAAGTATATATGTTTGAGGTTATTCTGAATAAACAGAAAAAATGTTGCAGTCTTTCCTTATAATTTAATTCTATATACTTTTTTGAAAAGAGTAAATGATATAAAAACGTTTATGACGTTACATAACAAAGTAATGTGTATAAATTGATGGACAAAAACACTTTCTGCATCGGAAATAAACACATTGATTCTAAAACCAGTTGTTGGCATGATACGGGTTATGTTCGTCTAAAATATATCTTATGATGATATGATTCTAAACTCCCAACAGGAGATATTGTGCTTTATTTTCATATGATGAAGACAAAGTCTTTCAATCAGTTTGATTGAGGTCTAGAGCTTGCATGTCAGTAACTGCTAATAGTCCTTTGTTAATGTGTGTATCATTGTCATTTTGCTTAGTTTCTTTTGTTACGTATTCTGACATCGGACTCGGACCTTTTTAACTTGAGTTTTACTGTGCGTATTGCTGTGTTTCTTTATTCTACATTGGCTAGAGGTATAGTGGGGGTTGAGATTTCACAAAACATGTTTAACCCCGCCGTATTTTTGCAATTGTCCAAAGTCAGGAGCCTCAGGCCTTTGGTCGTCCTGTATGTTTTTTTTTAATTTTAGTTCATTTATATGTTTTGGAGTTACGTATGATGTCCATTTTCAATGAACTAGTACACATTTTTTATTTAGGAGCCAGCTGAGGCCAACCTTCAGGTGCGAGATTTTCTCGTTGCGTTGAAGACCCACTGGTCGCTTTCGGCTGTTATCTGCTCTTTGGTCGGGTTGTTGTCTCTGTGACATATTCCCCATTTCCATTCTCAATTTTATATTTCAGCCAATGACAAATCAATGTGCAATCGAAGATGGATAGACACTTTGATAAATAAGTGAAATGTTACAGAAATAGACTAAAACAATAAATATAAAATAAGAAGATATGATATGATTGCCAAAAACAAAAAAATCTCTCTACAGACACAAAATGAAACCGAAATTGACACTTATAGGTTATTATTTGGTCTTCAACAATGAAGAAAGCCTATTTTGCATAGTTAGATATAAAAGGCCCTAAAATGACAAATGTAAAACAAATGAAACGAGAAAGCTAACGGCTTTATTTATGAAGATAAGTCAGTTTTAAGATTCTAATGCACTAATCAATCTTCTTTTAATGCAGCGCTTCAGTGGGATCGTTCATTATATCTATGGACAAATCTTCTGAAATACACAATGTAGTAAAAGCTAGTGTATATATTCTACAAACAATACCTACATTTAAATAAAACTAATTCAGAATTGAAAATGAAAATCATATGGTCAAGAAAAAAAAAAACAACAACATTTGACACTGTTATTCAATAGAGTCGAATGTTGTCTGACAATTTCATTTATAATCATTACTTTTGAATGATGATTCAAATGTAAATCCATCATCATCAAAGATATATTGATGGATCAGTGTTCTCCATTTTTAACTAAGGTAGGTGTGTGTTTTGAAAAACATCACTTGCAACTGGGTGGTTTTGTGTTTTTGTTTTAGCATTTCCAACCGGTTTTGTTTTTATTGTTGGTAGGGGTCATAAAAAGAAGGATTAGTATTGTATTCACATTTCATAAAATTGAACTGTTCTTCTGCTATCACTGCTAGCCTTTCATTTGACAAATTAGTTTTGCGGATCTCAGATATCAGATATGGCTTTTGCAGGACTCCCTCTTCCTGCATATGCACGTTTCTGTCCTGCTTTAGTGCTGTATTTTTGCACACAGAACAGTAATATCCTCCTTTTGTGACGATTTGCCATTTAATGTCTTGTTCATATTGATCAGCTTGGGAAAAACCCTCAAATGAGGGGTAACCTCGCAATGTAATGACTATCTCTTTTATGAGGGGTACATTTAACGAGATACAAATGAGCACATATGTTTTGTTTATTTACAGAAACTTTTCCCAAAGAACTATACATCTATTTGGTATTATATGGTCAAAATATGTCCAAGAATTTTGTAATATTCCTGGACTTATGTCTTCTTTATCACTAAAAATAATGGGACCCGCTTTTAGAAAAGTTGTTCCAAAAATAACAATTTTTCCCCTTTTAAGTTAAAAATATTAAGTTTTTCTTTTCTTTTCTTCAACAGAATTAACATGACCTCTTGCAAGAGAGACAGTGCCTCGTTTAAGGGATGTCACTCATTTGGGGTATTGTTCCCAACCGGTTTATCTTCGCGATCTCTTTCGTGCCTTTTCCGTTGTTTTGATACTTTTTTTCAATTTCAACAATTTCAGTACAACTATCCGTTTCAGCTGATTTATTTGGCCTGGATTTTCCTTATCGCCATCGGCATCTGCCTTTCTCTTCCCCCGAATAATAAAATAAAACATTGAAATTTGACGATCCGCCATTTTTGTCAATGCAAACAATCAGCGAGGCGCGATTAGTATTTAATTTTTCACGGTGCGGAACCGAAAAAAAAAATATCTGGAAATAAAAAAAAAGCCTACCACCTCCTAAAATGGAAAGGTGGTCGGCTTTTAAATAAAAAAATTGTCAAATCATATATCATTGTGTCATGTGTATTGTGTTTGAAACTTGGCCGATGTAAAACGCTAGTTTAACTGACGAATATTCAGTTTACCAAGCAAATTGTCACAGAGCATGAACAACCATATATTTTGGATAATAAAACCAAGTATTATGTAACTATGCAAAAAAAAAAACAAATTCGTCAATTCAAAATTATGTTTTGATGTAAAATTTTATAGAGAGTAGACAACCTCTTACCAAACTATGCAATTTTGATATTGATGCTTACTTCAGATACATGTTACAAATAATTTGTTTAAATAGATTCAGAAATATAAATGCTTTTGAACCACTTTGGTTTGAAATTTAAAAGGCAATGGTTTTGCATTAATGTAGATATGCCTCATAATATATTCAGTTAAGTCTTCAGAAAAAAACAGAGTGCTATTTTAGTAGATCTTCCTCCGAGCATTGATTGAACGTTTGCATATTAAAGATAGTACATGTACCCGAAGAATATATATCATGTATATGGTTAAGATGATGTAAATTTATTCTAAAATATTTATATAAATGAATTGTTAGAAATGAAAATTGTGGTTGAATTTATCCAGTTTTAAAATTGGTTTTATTTCATCAAAACTCAAAATTGTTTGAGGATTTTCTCGATTTATTTTCGTTTGGGTTTCTAATGGTACGACGATCCCAATAATGAGTGATTTTAGTTGACTTAAAACTACCAAGCAATGTAGGGGGAATATTGCTCATTTCAAAGACTGACAGATGGATACATGAAAAAAAAACACAGAAAAAGGACGAAGACACAAGATGATTCCTAGATTTCCGCTATATTATACATGGAGAGATAGAGAGAACGTGGTTTATGATATATTTTTTTCTCCATTTGTTTGATGTGTTTAAGCTTTTGGTTTTGTCATTTGATTAGGAACTTCCCGTTTAGAATTTTCATTGGAGTTCAGTATTTTTGGTGGTTTTTATAACTTAAAATTGAGAATTGAAATGGGAAGTTGTCAAAGAGCAGAAAACAGCCGAAAACCACCAATGGGTCTTCAACTTCAACTCAGCGAGAAAATCTTGCATTCGGAGGCGGGTTTCAGCTGGTCCCTTAACAAACATGTGTACTAGTGCACTTAACATGGACGTCATACTAAACTCCAAAACATATAATTGAACTAAAGTAAAAAATCATACAAGACTAACAAAAGCCAGAGGCTCCTAACTTGGACCCGGCTCAAAATACGGCGGGTTAAACATGTTTTATGAGATCTCAGTCCTCTCCCTATACATCTAGCCAATGTAGAAAAACATACATACAGCAAATCGTAAAAACTCAGTAAAATAGATTTCCATGTTTGTGTCAGAATAGGTTACAAAAGAAGCTAAGCAAAATGACAGTGATACATAATCATATTATAGCATTTCTCGTTACATGATACACAAGCGTATGTTTATTTATTATATGACACCATTTTACCATCAAAGACTTTTGATAAGAGTGATACAGCGATCTGCATTGCAAGATCCTAAATTCTAAAAAGTTGAAATATTCAAAGAAATGTATTAAAACAAAATGAAATCGAAAAAATAGAAGAAAAACTACAAAGTGCATGATGTCATACGTCTATGTCATTGGCGTAATCTAGAACTTCTGTATTCAAAGGTACAAGTAGCTGTTCCAAATATCAAATAAACCCCTCAATATTTTCCCGCGTTGCATATAATGATTAATCAAAGAGGACCGCCAAGGAATTTTTTAAGTCATATAATCATGCACAGCTTCATCTGATTCGCATCTTCTGTAATTGTACGGATAACTTCTTTGACATCGCTCTTATATCTTCGTGCACCTTGTTCAATTGTTTCTAGATTTGCTTTCACAGATCTCATCTTTGATGCCATGATTTGTTTCAACTCAGACTGTAATCCTCGTGTCAATTCATTGATTTCAGACAAATAATGCTTTTGATGCTAATTGACAATACACATTTTACATATGGGCAAATCACAATCAATGCAATAAAATATAAAGTTTTCGCCGTGCTCTTTACAAAGTGTATTGTCTTCTCGGTTGATATACGTCTCATTGAGAAAGGTGTGACTTCTACTTATTTTTGATCTGAGATGTAACGTTTTACAATAATCACACAACTACTGGTCGCATTGTTCACAATAGTTGTGCCCTGGTCCACTCAAAGAGATATCGCAGGCATTTGCAGCAAACTGGGCCATCGTTGGTTGCTTCTTTTAGAAAATCTTTTTTCAGCTACTTTCGTGTAAAACTCTGAAGGTTTAAATAGTATTTGCAGCAAATCTTCAACATGTGAACACTGTTTTACAACGTATTTATTCAATTTATCCCAGTTTATCTTTGGTAAATATATGTATGTTCTCGTCTAATTCAAGAGGGGTATATATCGTTGGTATTCAAATAAATTAGATAATATATTGCTTTATAGATATATAGATACTATATATCATGTATATATAGGTTTATTGGTTGATACTACTTTAAATAACGATATGAAATAATTTTAAGTGTTTGAAAGGAAGTAAGAACTTAACTTTAAACCTGACATGTTCGTAAATTTTGCACACTATCATATATTTCAATGATTATTACTTTTCACTGAGAAGTATATTTTACCAAGTTCAAATAACTATAATAAATGAAAATGTAAATTAGTTTTTGTTGGCAGAATGTAGCACACAGAATGATTGAATTGAGATTTTTCCGGTAGAAACAAATTTCATTATACATGTTATAGTTGTCTGTTAATTTCATGTAGCTATTTCTTTCCACTCCTTATCACATCATTTCAACCTTGTCTTGTGTTGCATGACGGAAAAATCATGTACAGCACGGAATGCTACACCTACACGATATGTTCAACCCGAAAATCATGAAATTCCATCTGTGTTGAATTGTAAAAACGGATTTGCGAGATTTTGAACACTAGAAAACTGTTGGAGACTCTTATTTATATATAATGGGCCAATAACTACGTCATCAATACATGTAATGTTTCAAATGAAATAAGTTCTTAACATATTATGTTTATTTTAAGCGCTTTGTCTGACCCAAATTCACCAGGAACGCCAAAACGAAAGATTTGAGAGTCTGGAAATGTATAAATACTTAGATATACTAGAACATTATGGCCGAAGCGGATATAGAAAACAGAATAGCCAAGTTTATCTCAACTTGACTTTGCTCAAGGATGCTGGAATTTTAATTCTTTATGATTTAAATTTCGTGCACGTTTTTCCTGTTCACCTTTGTTCTTGAACTATCTGAGTTACTACATTACTTGTTTTCATTCAACAGAAAGAGTTTACAGCTGCAACTCAGACTTTGTAAAAGTAGACAGTTGATGAGCCACGGGTATTTCAAAGAACGTCTCGTCCTTTTTCTAAAAAAGTTCATTGGAAGGTACCAAGACCTTGTTGATAAATGTTCACAACTTCACAAATAATACACGATGGTCTTGAATATCCTGTTTTATCATATGACTATACATTTTCTGTTATCTCATTGGCTAAAAGCATAGGAATTCCTATTTAATAAAACGTTATATATTCACAGCGGCAAACATCACAAGAAGTAAATATAAGATTTGAAACAGCGTCCGTGTACCTAAATATAGATATTTCAAGGCAACGTCAACGACGTAGGTTTATGACGTCAAGTAAATTCCCATTTGGTTTTCTTCTTGTACTTTTTCTTTTCTTTTTGTTTTTTGGTGTATTTGTTTTTCGTAAACTTTATTGAGTATTTCAACTTATGAAAATGAACAACTGCTAAAGCACATCATATATTAAATATAAAAACAGGGAGCAGTTTTAAAAGTATCGAGCAAATACTAGAAAAATGAAGAGGGATAAAAAGTCATATACTAAAACAATTGTTGACTTTTGATATCAGTTAATACAGTGATCAATCAACGCCAGATATATGACATTCACCCTCGGCCGTTGGCCTCGGTGAATAACATATATTTGGGGTTGATAAATCATTGTTCCAACCTAATCAAAATTCAAATATTGTATAATAGTGTTTTTTTATATGTCTTTATGAATATTACGTTTACTGTTTAGTCTTTTTTGGTTATATCCAGTTGACGTGGCTCTGTACTTATACATCCCGTCATTGTTTTTCATTTTTGATAATGTGCTTAATCACTATGTCTTTTTGTATTTCTTTGTTACATATTTGTTTGTTTTTATTATAATAGTGATAAAGATTGAAACACAATGTTGAATGCTGTACCCAAATTTTTGACATTTTTATCTGTAATGTCTGTTTGTTTTGTTCACACATGTCAATGTAATGGAATTTTACAAGTGAGAGGCTTGGCTAGCTATAACACCAGGTTTAATCCACCACTTTCTATATAAGAAAATGCCTGTACCAAGTCAGGAATATGACAGTTGTTATCCATTCGTTTGATTTGTTTGAGCTTTTGGTTTTGCCTTTTGATTAGGGACTTTCCGTTTTGAATTTTCCTCGGCGTTCGGTAATTTTGTGATTTTACTTTATAATATTGCAATTATTTGTACAAATCAATGTTGTCCATCTTCGACCGCCGAACTTTGTGTAACTTATTTTACCCCTTATATACATGAAACAAAGTATCAGGATAACGTATTTTTTTAAATGGAACATGATGTGTTCATTTTTAGGTATTTGCATTAAAAAAAAAGTGTAACCAACTATAATGTTAACTTATTCCTTAACTTCTTAACTTCGACATAAGAGCTTTATATGATGAATATAGAAACACATAAAATAAAAAAAAAACATTCCTAATATAACTAACAGTCTAGAAAAATATAAATAGACAGTTTCGGAAGTACCCATGAGCCAATGAACATTTGTCGAAGAGAAACTGACAAAATCGTGGAAAAAAGACAAGAAAGACGAACAATTAATCATTCTTCTACACTTAATATAAAACCTAAGAACGAGCAACTCGAAAAATATTAACAGCGTAAAGGTCTCAGACACCTGAAGTGTGGCACCCGTCGTGTTGTTCATTCAGGTGACTTAGTATGTAATATGATCGGCATTTTCAATTCACTGAACAAATATATATCATAAGAAAAATGATATCATAAATTAATATGATATTCAATTAAGTGTTCTAACATCGATGCTGGTTGACTTGAACACTGTAATCATTGATCTTTTTTATTTAGTGCTTTATGATACGAGGACAAACATGGTCAGCATATAAAGTTCCCTATTAGATATAAAAAGCAGTAAAATGAAAAAGTTCATATCACTTTTAAGATCATTAAACTTTCAACACGCTTTTAATGTATTTGCCTTATAAGATTAAAATACAATATAAAGTTACGAATTGCCATCTGAATGATTAATGCTCTATTACATAAAATACTGACTGACATTGACAAGAATCATCATGAATCTATGTTTAACTAACATATTTTCAAACATTAATACGAACAACTGAGAGTTTACGACCCTCATTTCGATACAATCTGAAGCATACAATGATTGTAAGACTATATGGGCCTGATAACCATTCGAAATATAGATATGCAAAATTGCCAAATTAGCATCCTAACTGCACAATTCGTTATTGGTTTTGTCATTATCTTTTGATAGAAAATAAAATAACAAAAATATTGAACACAGAGGATAATTTTCAACGGGAAGTGCCTAATCAAATGGCAAAATCACAAGCTCAAACACATCACACGAATTGATAGCAACTGTCATATTCCTCACTTGGTACATGCATTTTCTTATATAGAAAATGATGGATTAAACCTGGATTAGTTTTATAGCTAGCTAAACCTCTCACTTGTATGACAGTCGCATACAATTCCATTACATTGACAACGATGTGTGAACAATAACATACCATAGTATCAATTACTGGAGTTATGACCAATAATAACGGATTTTAGTTCGATTCTTTAGCAAACAGTTTCAGAAATCAATTATATCTGCATTGATAAAAACATATTATATCATCATAATATATGTTCATTAAACCAACTCACAAAATGGTGGATATCTAAACGCTTCTCCTTTAGAAATGAAAACAAGAAGTCTTGTAACGTGCACAAAAAAGATCCATGTGGATTTTGGCAAAATAAAAAATTGATTTGACACATATGTTAGTAATGGGACGTTCGAGACAGACCCTCCATGGCCATACGCATATCAATCAAAACGATGCGCTATTATACCGTTATCTTACTACCATGCTAATGTAGGATAACATTTAGCAGACACACTGCAGAATTTTTAAAGAGAATTCAATCATATATGTATTAGTGCCTTTATGTGAACGGTGTGCATTCACTACATATTCTGAAGAAGTATGTTACTTTTTTCTTCAATGTATAGCAATTTATTTCTAAACAGACCACCAACAGATCATTTACTAGGTGGTTAATGAAATGTTCTTTAAAATTCAGAGGGTTCAGTTAGGGCGACGGTCGTTTACCGATGTTCTAATCTCGAAAATCAATTAGGAAATGACAGATTAAAGGAAGAAACAGAAACTAAGGTAAAACCGGCATACAATTAACTTTAACGGCTTCCCATTTCTAAGCATAAACATAGCAACTCTGTCCATTCGAATGGTATATGGATGTCTTATTTGATATTAGTACGTGGAGGTGTGTGCACAGTATTTTAGACTTTAGTTCCAGGGTTGTTCTAATGACCCAAAAAATCTGTTCTGATTGGGTTATAATGACAAACGACTCAAATTGACACTGTGCAAGTACTAGATGATTTTTCACATATAAATTGATATAATTGAAGAAAAAAAAATTAGGTAAACACAATATTGTATTTGTGTTTATTCGGATGTCTTGAATTTACAGCTTCGTGTGATGTTATACGTTTTTGTGATATATATATGGGAAGAAAATAAAAACGGAATCCCAATTTAGAGAACCATGTGCACGTTACACAAATAACTTAAAGTTTGCAGACAAGGTTTCTGTTTGATGTATACCAAAATTCTTATAAAAATTACAAAAGCAGGATATAAAGAAGCCATTGAAGTTAAACTCAAAAGAAGAGTAAACGGAAGGAAAAACATATATGAAAAAAACAAATCAGTCATAAAACTCATGACAGAACAACAACAATTCATATGAACTCATGTTCTCTCTTTAATGGACACAATAGTATGCAATCGTCCGTACTTTATTAGCGATATGAACGATAACCTGTTTTGATGAGGTATTGTATATAAATCATATATACATATATCAAACAAATGTGTATGTAGTATGTACTGTCCAGCCGATGATTTAATATCAACTGTTGATTGAATCTGAAATGAGTATACTATAGCTATAACATGTATATTGTCTAAAAAAGACATTGTAAACTTTATCAACATTTGAAGAAAAAAAAATGTTCAAACTTTTGTAGAAAGGTGGGGCCGATCGACAAGTTTTTTTTTTTTTTAGCCACAATGAATGAGTAAAGATAAAGTCGGCGAAATTACTTTAATTGATCAAAAAAAAAACCACCAGATTGTATATGTTTATTCACAATATAACATGTTGAAATAAGCTTAATGTATTCTTCGAAAAAGATCTAACCTCTAGGGACATCTTACAACAAATGAAGGTTTTGAAAATAATAAATGCACTACATAAGAACATTCTGACTTTAAAAAGACTTCAAAGTGTACTGTTAATCAAAATGATCGAGTGTAGATATTTCCCGAAAAGTTAACTCAAGTGTTTTGAAATCAGAGTTGTCTTTTTTTAGTATTCCACTGTTTTCTAGCTAAAACAAAAACTTTAAAATGTTATCGTTGAAATAAATTACATCTTATTTCAGTAGCTCCTCCTCTTTGTAATCGAACCATATTCTACTCCTGTAAGAAATGTTACACTTAATTCTTAAGTACTAAGGTGAAGAATATAAAAAAAGAGTTAAAGTGAACTAAACATTGATAATGTTGTTAAAGATTGAAAATCATAAAAATCATTACAAAGATGTGTGGTTTTTTTTTTGTGTCAAATATTATTGACAATAATTAGCTGTCTCTGTGATGACTGTGTTCGTTTCTTAAAGGAAAAATCAGTTAATGCAAATTAAAGGTAAAGTAAACTATTTTCTTAAACCATACGTGATCATCATCCCCAGATTCGAACTTGTCTCGGTGAATAACAAAGATATGATGGATTGCAAGCCATGGTTGTACTTCGACACCGCGATGATCAAGACAGTTAATAAAACAAAACAACTGTGATTTAATTGAAATATACGCAAATCATTACATTGTACAGTAACACTATTGTAAGATATTCCGTACAAATAAAAATGGGTTGAACAGCAAACAAAGATTGCAAAAGAAAAGGAAATTTAAACAAAAACAAAGATCAATAAAACAAAAGGTAAAAAGACACAAACATAAAATAAACTTACCCACAGACTTCACAGTCTCTAAAATAAAGCATTACTTAAATGTATAAATATCTCATTCACATCATAATTTTTTTACTGAATATATCAGTATTTAACATTGACTAAAATTATATCGATGCATAGAAACGAGTCCAATATTTTTCAAAAGGGTGCCCATCAATACGGCAACGTAATGAGATGAACTTTAAAAAAGACCGATCACCCTGACCGCACCTCCCTCTAAAACAACTATGGTAACGTTAAGAATGGAAATGGGGAATATGCCAAAGAGACAACAACCCGACCAAAGAGCAGAAAACAGCCGAAGGCCACCAATCGGTCTTCAACGCAGCGAGAAAATCCCCCAACCGGAAGCGGGCCCCAGCTGCCCCCCTAAAAAAAATGTGTACTAGTTCAGTGAAAATGGACGCCATACTAAATTCCAAAACATATAAATGAACTAAAAATGTGGTACATGTCATGATTCAAATTTCATGTTGTAAGCAAAGACTTGCCATTGCTAATAAGTATATTTTGAGAATGAATCTTCAGATCTCTCGGGTTGTACATGAAACCCTAATTCCATAGATGCCTCTTTCATTAGATAACGTATTACACACAAAAAGAAAGAAACTAGTTGAAAATATGGCATACATGGCACTGTGCATTCAGTCATACTAATGACGGTCCTGACTTTATTAAACTTGCATGGGAATGCACATGAGATGTTGAAATCAATTAGAACTATAATTTATCATTGAAATAATTAGCATGATTAGGGAAAATATAATTTATGGTTTTTAATCAGATTGTCATCATACAATCCTTTCAATTCATCAGCTTTTGTGTACATCACTTTGTTTTTCATTTATTCTACTGAAATGAAAATTTGTTAAAAAAATAATGATTGTTGTTATGCTGATTAATTATCAAAATGTGTGTCTGAAATTTGTCAGTTTCATACATGTTTCTTTGTATAGATATAATTTTCTATTTTGACAGGCATCACAGAAAACAATATAGATAAATAATAAAAGTAATTACTGTAACTTCTATTGCAGAATGATTTACACTACACATTGAAATTGCATTTATAATGCCTAAAGACGATTAGTTTTCATAATATCAAACAAGAGGTCAGCACTAAAGTAAAACGATCATGTATTTAATCATGATCAGCGTTTCCAATTCTCCGAAATCAAATCAGAGTGTTTCTGTTTCATTTTCAAGATTGTGTTGTTAAATTTTGTCTATAATGTCATGACCATACCAAAGTGTATTGGTAATATGGTCAGATTTCGATAATTGTCGGAATTAAGAATTCACTGTTCAATTGAAATAAATGGCAAACTAATGCTGACTTTGACTTTGACTTTGTGTATGTCATCTGTTTAATATTAGTCTTTGCTATATTGTATAGAAAATACATCGTAAATGTTGATAGTTCTACAAAGTAAAACTTACAACAAGTTTCCTTTTTCATACAGGATAATATCCCTGGAAGATACAACTTAAACATGATCAGGATTGTGATGGAATAAACTTACATTCTATTCTTTGAAATATATTGTTTTTCGAATAACATGTTCTTTTCAACTATTTTGATCTGAGCGTCACTGATGAGTCTTATGTAGACGAAACGCGCGTTAGGCGTATACAAATTATAAGCCTGGTACCTTTGATAACTATTGTATATGTATGCCTTTATATATGTGGTACTGTGAGCACGGCTTATGATTTTACTGTTTAGAAATGATTTTGTTTAAAAAAATAAACTGTTTCAAATTAGTTGTTTGAATGATTAAAACGTTTGAGTTTGTATGTTAAATCAAGGATCTCTAATGTACCTGTCCAGTTTTGAAAAAAATTGGCCTAAAATATTGCTGATTTGCACGTGGTCATCTAGTAAGAAATGGAACGTTTTATTTGAAGATTTTCATTTATTTTCTGAACAGAAAATGCAGTAAGAGAATATTTGTATTTCAATGATTCAGACATGAATAAAGAATGTATTTTTCAAGAGTTTGAGTATAATTATCACACAAAAATTATGTTAAACATCAACATACAATCTTCTTCAATAAATGGAAGCGTAAACCATATGTATTGGTTAGCGTAAAATCTTAAAAGGCACCAAAAGCACCATATACATTGTGACCAAAAACTAAAAGCTTCTTTATCAAATACATAAGATAATAACGACATATGCATGCGCTGAATTTCATCGTAAATAAAACACAATATAACAGATAACATTGGCTTCCATTTAAATATAGCATTTAAGTATAATTTTCTTTTTTACTTCAAATATTTCATCAACACTTCTCCATAAAAAAGGATAAATAAAAACAGTTATCCAAGATACGTCTCGTCTTTATGTTAAAAAAAAATATAAAACAAACTCGAACTCAAATGGAATGTTGGTAATATAATGCAAATGTTGCAATTGAAATGGCAAAATGTTAACATGTAAAACTATGCATTCAAAGTCAATGAACCATGACTGAAGGTGCAGTGTCAAATTACCTCAACCGAAATAAAAACTACACATGTTGACAACACTGAATATTAAATACCATTGACTTAATCGGTTCATTTTAAATTAACCGAAACACAAATTAAGATATGTAAAATATGCAAAAATTTCAAAGTCAATGAACCATAAAGATGAGCGGGACATAACATTTCCATTGACATGGGACTTGTCACTGATATTGACTCAATATAGTGAAGATCTTTTACTGACCTAATCATAAACTTTAACATGTAAATTATGCATAAGATTCACATGCAATGCATCATAAATGAGGTTGAGGGACCAAGTAATTGTCATTGAAATAAGATAAGCCAACGTTTACACATCCTCATGCTAGGACATTTCACTAGTGGTTCCTATTGAACTGACATAACAACATACACATATAAACTAAGTTTTAACTTCAATATACCATAGCCGAGAAGGCTAGGACCAATTGTGTTCTGGGAATTGATATTTGCTAATGCTAGTTCAACAACATAACAAATATCATTGACCTATCACAAGTACTTTCCTTAGAACTCTCCTAATAAAAACTAGCATATTGATGATGTTTCCACCAGGTCTGGGAACAGCACGCCTTTGTCTCGCTTTTTCGAATTAATCGAGGCGAGACAAAATCACCATAATTCCTCTTTCAGTATTTCCTATAATACACACACACACACACACTATATTCACGCGTTTTAATCCGTACATCATGACCCACTTTTACCATGCAGCAACTTTTTAATACGTAATAAAAGTTACGTTAATTAATCTTCCGTATTTGAGATTCTTAGTATATTTACTTCAATGTTATACGAAATGTTGATTGTTCAATTAATGTATGTGTAACAATATGACATTTTGAATATAATTTCGAAAGGGATGAGCTGGAATATAATATTTTCGTTCAGCATAGAATGAACTTTCAATTACCAAAATGATTAAATAAACAAACTATTTCTATATTCATTGTAGTTATTACAAAAATCACTTACTTACGTCGATCTAAACCATGAGTTGTGATCTATTTCACACTTAGTGAATCATTTTATTCAATAATCATTTTGGATGAGTGCTCTCCCCCGTTCAATAAACTTCAGACTCGAAATTGATCAAGATACTTAAAAACAATTATTGTTTTTCTATATGATTATACGCATTCATATTGTATAGCTGAAAGATCGATGCGATAAAAAATACGTATTGTATTGATTGGAGTTTCCTTTAAGACATTATTACTGACCATCAGATCACAAAAAAACGTATCAAACCTTCTCGACATATATACAATTTAACTTTGGAATTTACATAACAATAACCAATCATTTTGTTTTATGCGAATATTCAAATGCATTATTATTATTTTTAAATGTATTTATTTAGTTTTATAAAACTGGATCCACATACAACAATCTAATAGTAATAAAAATGAACAAACACATGAACTTTGTTTTGTACTTGCAAAGTGATAAAACTTTAAACAAGTTTCTACACTTCTTCCACTCTTTAGATTTAAATCAAATTAAAGGTAAATATTTGTTTAATGTAGGTTCGAAGTTCTTCAAAGTGGAGACTGTGAAAACAAAAATCGTAAAACACAGTAGATGTCACTCAAACTTATCATGCAAAATAAGTAAACTGTAGTAATAATATCAAGTCATATGCCTTTTCTTCTTTATTCCTGTAGAATAGTTTTACCTAGAAGTGTTTATTATAAAAAAATATATTTTTAAAGCATTGGTCTGTTCATCAACGTATATAAATATCAATATAAAGTTGATCTTGCTCATATGGGTCTAGGTTTCGGAAAATGTTTGATAGTTAAGAGGTGTTTACCGACGGTCGTTAGACGCCCTCTTCTCACTATTGTTAGTGATATTAAGAAAAAAAAACTGTTATACATATATTAAGTTTAAACCTGTAATCAGGGATTTTACAAAAACCCTAGAAATATGTCCAGTGATTTTATAAAATCACTAGCAATTTCAGGTATATTAAAAAAATCACTGACATTAAAAGTGATTTTGCAAAATCACTAAACATTCCAGGGATTTTACAAAATCAATGATTTTACAAATTCACTGTTACATGTATGAAACAATGGCGAGGTACAATTCTTTGCATAGAAAATTATAGAAAATTATAAATCGGTAGCATTTATGTATGCACTACTATTTCATTAATTCAATAAAATGTGTCATTTTTTCTTCCTCCAGATATGTCTATAGGTTGCATTTCTGTAAATATAGACAATGCAATTTCCCAAAAGAACTCCTGTTACGGCTAAAACTGTACCTCTTTTACTATGAAGTTTCGTTGAAAATATATCCTAGAATGGAAAGCTCATATACACATCTATTTTCTTTAAAGGTAAAAAAAATGGGATGTGCAGCATATTTCCAACATTTATACGCCCCGAAAATCTAAGATTTTAAACTTATACTAAAATTCTGTACTACCCCTCCCTTCACTTTGCATCTTCTTCAGATTTCAAGGCGGCCACTATTAATGTTATTCATCACGGTAACATTCCAAAGTTATGTCTTTATGCCGAAACATAGAGATTATATCTGGGAACCAGAACGCAAACAAACAAACATGTTTTTTTCACAACAATTGTTATTTAACAGAATCATAGAATAAAAGAAATCACTGCAAATGCTCTATCCTTCATTTTCTTTTACAGTATATTTTTACCCCCACTCCTGTTTCAATTTAATAAGAATTTAAAAACAAGACTTAAATTAATACCAGCTTACCCTATGTACATGTTTTCTGACATGAAATGCCTAGAACATGTATGAAACTATTTGATAACATATTGAAAGCATTTCAGAATACTATAAATGAAAAATTTAGTAGTTAATTATTACAGCATTCAAGATTATATGAAGAATACAATCCTGCCTCTGTCTCCAGTCCACATCTTACTGTATGCCTATTTATCTTTAAAAGTTCACAATTTATGCCTGAAATGGTCAACGGAGAGTTCTTTTCACACAAATATTATCTCTTACTTTGTTTCTAACATAATTTGGTTAATAAGAGGCAATAAGCGTTTAAACAAAGTCATATTTGCATAAATTGTATGTATGAAGATACCAGTCTGATATATTAATTCACCAAATGTTTAATAGAACTGACTACTTGAATCTGGTTTTTGCATAAATTCATAGTACATTTATTGTTTTCTATTACAGGCTAAATTATCCGTTTCATAACCGGGGGGGTTATTTTGCAATATAAAACTGCTTTTCTGAGAATATGGAACATTTAATATATTTTTAGGATAGAGCAAACTATTGTTAGCTTTATCAAGAATCTATGAGTTTCAATGACTGTGAAGAGTAAATATTGTTTTACAATTTGAATTACAAATGAGCATATATAATGAATTTGCTTTGCATAAAGGGCTTTATGTAAACTATGCATATTGTAAACTATGAATTTATGCTGAGTCATCATAGTAAAGGCCAAGGATTTCTCAATCTTCATGAAATATTTATAAAACTTTATATTTGAGTTGATTTCATTAAGACTGTGAAGATAAACCAGATATAAATGATATAGTGGAATTTCTACATGTTCTCTTTTTTCACAACACATAGATTGCATTTCTGTAAAAATAGAAAATACAAAAATAATGCAATTTCCCATAGAAACTACTTTTTTCGGCTAAAACTGTACCATTTTTACTAAGACGTTTCGTAAAAAAATATATCAAAGAATGGAAAGCTCACATGCACTACTGATTTTTTCAAAGGTCATAATATAGGGCTGTGCAGCATATTTTCACCCTGTATATGCCCCGAATTTATAAGATTTTAAACATATACTAAAATTCTGTACTAACCCTCCCTTCACTTTGGGTCTTCCTCCGAATACAAGACGATCGCTATTCATGTTTATTTATACTGGTAACATTCCTAAGTTATGTCTCAATTAGGTGAAACATAGAGATCATATCTGGGAACCAGAACGTAAACAAAACAAAATTTCTATGAATAATATATATTTCCCCCAAAGAGGTGTGGTTTGTGAAATAGCTGTCTATACAAAGTGCAACATATACACCTTTCTTGAATGGGCATTTAGATAATTATGAAATGAATACAACAAATACATATTGCTATAACATGTCTCTGTTAGTGTGCTATATTCAATGATTTTAAAGTGTGGGTTTTCATTTGACACCTGATAAAATCCCCTACTAGTAATTACTAAGTACGAATGGAAAATATTTTGGTGTTAGAATATATGTGTTTGAAATGCATTGAACGTTAAATAATTTAAAGAGTTTAAAGGATTGCGATACTTACCCAATATAATCACTGAAATAGAAAACACATCATGTATAATGAAAAATATCAGTTTGTTATAGCTATACTAGTACAAGTACATGTACTGTAAAATATTTACAAGTGATAAAATGTTGATATTGATTTGAATTAAGAGTAAATAATGTTCGGTTTGGTATAAATCTATAAAGTTATACACAAATAGATGCAAAAATATACTGGTAACACTTAAAAGTGCAAAGTTCGAAATGTGCCTGACAATAAAGCAATACAGTATTCACGTGAATGAGACAGCCAATTAGAATACGGTTATACACAGAAAAGGTATTAACATCAGCTGTGTGGATTGTAAAACACTGAACTACATATATCATTTTATTCTGGTGTCACCTAAGTTGAACAACATGTCGTTTTACATAATATTGCGTTTTACATTTGTCGAGGAAACATGAATTAGAGTTACATTATAACGGTATCAAGAGCAGCACAGCTGACAGGTTAACATCATAGAGAATGTCACAATGTCACTCTGTTAATCACGATAAGAACATCTTTTTAGTAGTATTTACTTAAACATAACATAAAATATAACAATCATGTTTAATGTGATATATAGTTAGTTTGGTATGGAAAGAAATTTCATGTTCAATATATAAATTCAATAGAAAGTAGCGTTAACTTGAAAGAGACGACAACTGTCAATATATATTATTAAAGAAGAGAAGATATGAAGAAGAATAAACAAATAAGTATAGGAATGATAGCCACTAAAAATCACGTACAAAAAAACGAAAGTCAATGTCAAACAGAAAACTGCTTTTTGAGAAAAATGAACACCAACAAAAACCTAGGTGAGCATGGCAAAGAAAGGCTTTCCTATTGACACTCCCTTTGTTACTTCAGCTGAAAACGTTCATAAGCCAAATACAGTATAACGTGTATTAATCAAACGGATGTGGCACTATGAAAAAAGGCCAGTTTAGAGAGTGGGTTTGTTTATTCAGGTTTTCATATCGACAGGAAGTTATTTACTTGTGACGTCAGATATTTTACATGAAAATTTCCGGTCTCGTTGTTAATTGCAAATTAATAAAAAAAATAAATACAGTAATAATGTATTTCTCAAAAGGTATGATTTGTGTGAAGAAAATAGTGTAACATGCACATTTAGATTGTGTTCTGAGTCACTGTATTCGTTTGCTTTAGAAATTTCAGAAGTTGTGTGTCCATCGAATCACAAGAAAAATAACATTTAAAATTTTTTTTTTTTTACATATTCTCTTTAGTCAAATCGCCATAGTTTGGTAGCATCAGTCTTCATCTCGTCAGTTTTTGTTTCACTTTGAAATTCATTGTTTTCATTTGCATCAGAATATTGCTTTGTTTTAATTGAAGAACGAGATTTTCTACGTTGGTAAAGCCGATTAAAAAGCAAGAATTTTATCAAACGAAATTTCATTATAATCTTAACAATGAAACATACATATAAATTCGACAATGCAAAATCGTCATTCTGGTCTTCTTTATTATTACGGTCATCGGTTTCAGGTTTCAAAACAGGGAACCCAGCATTTCGAAAATTCAATGTAAATTTCTTACCCCGCCATTTGAGAAATGTACCAATGTTACAACGTAAGTTCTATCAAAGATACAGTTGGCGTTTCTTTTAGTTTATTTTAATCAAAACGTAAATGTGTTTCTTCATAAAGAGCTCACTACTGTAAATTCAAGGTTTAACACATTGCATATTGATTATCCCCAAAAACCATCTTGTATAAACAATTATGTTGTGATTGCATATCGATCAATACTGTTATCATGTTCAATACATTAAATAAAGCGGTCCTGCCATTGATGAACGTATTTAAGAGTATTGAGACTGCATAATTAGACCGAAATTCGGAATACACAGAATCCGGTTTACAGAGGGTATTTTTACAAAGACTAAGAAAGGAAAAAACAGGTTACTTCAATTTTTGGTCAGAATAGACATTAAATCAATTTATTTAGGGTCCTGTTTACCCAGGTTTGACTGTAATGTACGCTGTTTATTAACGTTGGTAGTACATTTCCAAGAAAATAAAAATAAACGTATATTCTAGTCAACAATAATACAAAATATGGTGTAATCGCATCTTCCAAAATCAAAATCAAAATTCTAAACATGTCTGTACCAAATAACGTTTTCTGTAACATAAACTGGTTAACCATCGTGTATATCTGCTATATAACAATGTCTTAGAAAAAACAAAAAAAAACAAAAACAAAAATATTAGTTTAGAAAGACAAAACATATCAATACGAACCAGAATGTTTGTACACAAGTGTTATAGCTTCAACAAAATTAATCAGAACGTAACCGTATTAACAGTTCTAAAACCTCAACATCAATGAAGTATGTTCTGTTTATACATAGTTATATCTTTCTACTTGTTATATGACTTTTTTGTATCAGATTCAATAACACGAATTATAATTTTTATATTACAAAAACAAAATCCTGGTTTCTTGGCTTAAAGTATCGAAGAAAAAGACAGGATGTGTCAAGGTGGCCTATACTAACTTGTGAAATGCAAATCAAAAGACAAATAAAAACGATGATTTGTAGCCATTGCATCTCAATGATGCTAAATATTCATGTGGAAACCAACTTTGCGAGCAGATAATATATACAGTCAGGCTCCTGTTTTTCAGTGGTTGTCGTTCGTTTGTGTGGTTCATACGTGTTTTTCGTTTCTCGTTTTTTTTTTATAGATTAGACCGTTGGTTTTCCTGTTTGAATTGTTTTACACTAGTTTTTTAGGTTCCTGTATAGCTTGCTGTTCGGTGTTAGCCAAGGCTCCGCCCTGAAGGCCGTACTTTGACTTATAATTGTAAACTTTTTATACCTTGTGACTTGTATGGAAAGTTGTCTCATTGACACTCATACCACATCTTCGTTTACATATCCCTCTAGATTAACCATTTCAATATTAAAAAGTGTTTTATTGGGAAGAGGTTTACTTTTTGTTATCTATTTAGTACGACTTCACAATATCTTAAACTCACTTATCCGAGAAAGTTATATAAAAATACAGAAGTTGTATTTGGAATTGGAGATTTTTAAGTAAATTCTATGATTTTAATGAATTGATAGGTTTGAAATATTATCTTATGAACGTAACATGAATGTATACTTACAGTACAGGTACTTTTCTATTAAACAAAATGCAAAAAAAAATGACTTAACTACAATGATAATACTTTTAACAGTAATTACTTATAAGTTGGTTATGTTATTTCTTATTTGATATTTAATCCACTATACTTTTCTCAAATAAACTTGAAACTGTAACATTACGCTGGTTCGCTGGTTGATCATTAATTCATATTTTGATAAAAAAAAATGTGTATAAGTTTTTCCCCAACAAAATCATCTTTCCTTAAATCATAAAATAGTCAACAGATATTCGTCAGTAAGACCAGATACATATTTGTATTCATTTTCAGATTTGTCATATGTTATCTTACCCAAAAAGAAAGCACGTCTAATTAAATTGCAATTTCAATTCACACCTGTTTTTTTTATATCTTCTTAATCTTAATATGTGTATTTTTCATGATTGAATTTCTGTCTTACTAAATACGGCCTTCATTTGTCCTTAATAAACTGACAGAAAGTAAAATAACCAAATATGTTCATGAACTTTAGGCAAAATAAATGTTTAAATAACTTAATTCGTTATAAGCACAAACATGACAAACAATGAGTGACAAATTTTGAACACACAGTACTTTAAAGGATAAAACACACTAATACAATATTTTGTTATTTATTTTCATGAACACAATTTATGAATGATTGGTGTTAAATAAGAATATGAAGATATATAGTCATACTTACTCAGAAAATGTTTTGCTCCTGAAAATGAATAGGAAAGTATCTTTGGTAAAACTAATGTTATTCGAATTAATTTCTAAACATTAATCGAATTCATTTTCTACATAAGGAAACACTGTTACAAAGGCATGACAGTTGTTTTCCATTCGTTTGATGTGTTTTAGCTTTTGATTTTGACATCTGATAAAGGTTCTTCCGTTTTGAATTTTCATTTGAGTTCGGTATTTTTGCTATATTACTTTTCAATATGTAATGTTGGGTCTGATTTTTCGAATTAATGTCACCATCTATTATCTCGGGTTGAGAAAAAAGTAAAAACACAAAAATACTATATTCCGAGGAAAATTCAAAACGGAAAGTCCCTAATCAAATGGCAAAATCAAAATCTCAAACACATCAAACGAATGAATAACAACTGCCACATTCCGGACTTGGTACAGACATTTTTTTGTAGAAAATGGTGGATTAAACCTGGTTTTATAGCTAGTTAAACCTCTTACTTGTATGACAGTCGCATCAAATTCAAATATATATTGACAACGATGTGTGAACAAAATAAACAAACATAATAGGTAAAAATGTCAAAAATAGGGGTACAGCAGTCAACATTGTGTTATAATCTTAATCACTACAAAACAAACCAATATTTAACAAAGAAGCACAAAAAAGCATATAGACAAAGCACATCAGCAAAAATGATAGACAAGAATACAAAAATTTGCAATAGCACATAACAGAATGACGGCATGTATAAGTACAGAGCCACGTCATATGTATCAAAGAAACACAAAAAGGCATATAGACAACGCCCATTAGCAAACACGAAAGACAAGAATACAAAAATGATCATAGAACAATAACACAACAATAGGATGTATAAGTACAGAGCCACGTCATATGTATCAAAGAAACACAAAAAGGCATATAGACAAAATTAAATGATAGTTTGCATAGGGTTGAATATAATCTTGCAAAATATATCGTTTCCTTTCATATGCAATACATTTGAACAACGCGATTATAAATGAGTTATTTGTCATAATGTTCTTCATTTCTTCTCATTTTCTGGCGTTGTTAGACCGTTCCTTTTCTCTTATCGTTCATAACCTGTGGTGCATGGCTTTTTAAGTTATTTATTCTATATATTCATCTATTGCCATTGGTTCTCACTTCATATTTCGAAACCTTTGTTTTATTTATTTTATGTTGTGCATGTATTTTCTTGTCAGATTATAACCTTGTTTTCTGAAGATCATCATGGCTAACCCTTATTGGTATTTCTCGAAGGGAGTGTTTTAAATATCAAAGTTGGCATATCCAAACATCTTCTCACATTCATTCTAGATAACACTTTATTCTTACCCACAAAACTGGCATTTGTATCTGTACAATGTTTTTCTTCATGGTTTTCTGAAATCAGAGATATGAAAATACAAACTGACGAAAGTGGACATCACGAAAACGATGAGCGTATGTTTAACTATATCTGTTCAAATATCTTGTAAGCAAAATGTCACACAATTTTTTTCACAAAATGTCCATATAATTCATTTTATCTTTAAACTTAAAAAAAAAATCAAAGACAATGCACACATGTTGCAATTAACAACATCGTAATGATAAACAAAATCAGCTGTTGAATCTAATGGTATCTATACAGCGATAATCTATACAGCGATATAAACTTACATTGAAAGAAGGCTGTATACATGTAACTCAAATTCAAAGTTGTTGAGAAAAGCCTCTTTTGTGGAGCAAATATATTGTATGGAATTAAGTTACATTAGGCCCATGCATGAAAAGGTCCACAACTAAATGTTGGCAGGAGGTTATTTCAAACTCCAAAACCAATATACGTTGATGAAATGTTATCTTATCCCTTGTGGGAAGGAGAATATTTTATTATAAGAACTGGTCAAAAGCTAGTTTTATGAAAGTGCATGACTTGTTAATAATCAAGGCAAAATAATGTTTTCTGCCGTTTGGTCGGGTTGCTGTCTCTTTGACACATTCCCCGCTTCCATTCTCAATTTTATTTATCATTCTAAAATTTCCAAGAGACCAATTTTTATAAACATTTTTATGGAATAGCACACTCGCTTAAAGAGTGCCTGAAAGCTATTAGTATGGGTTTAAAGATGAAACGATCTCAAACAATGATACCTTTCAATCTAAGCAATAGCTTTGAATTAAAGAAAAAGTTATGTGGAAAAGTTGTGATCTCATTGTTACATATTTTTCATGTCAGGCCTTATATATTTGACTATACGGTATGGGTTTTTCTCACTGTTGCAGGCCGTACGGTTGCCTATGATTAAAAACATCCACTTCATATGAACTTTGGTGGATAATAGAATCATCGGATTGCATACCACATCTCTTTTTTTTTATTTAAGGTATTGAATGAAAAATATGTTACATTTTCTACAAATAGAAAATGAAAAAAACCAACATATTTCTATCACACGTATTACGGATATTAACTAGGAAAAACTATACACAGTATATACAAAATATACTAAATGAACAAAGTGCTGCTGGTTCCAATACAAAACTATCCATATAGTTTATACTTTATAAGATGAAGATAAGCAATAGTAATATGATTACGTAAATACTGCAAATAAAATAGGTATCATAGAATATCCATTTTTGAGTTGTCATATGGTCTGCATTATACGGTTGACTCAAGAGGGTTTCAATGAAAAAGATATCTTATACACTCTTGGTTAACCATTTTTGTCTCGTCGTTGTTATTATCTCAAAAGTTTTATACGCCTGGATTCTCGATTTGTACATTGGAGCGTTCTTTCTGTTGAAGAGACACTTATTGTCGAAATGTGCATCTGGCCAAGGTTAGTTGGTACTGTTAATGTTTTATATACATTAAAAAGCTATTTGTATGATTGTAATAAAAAAAAATATTTGATATTTGTTTTAATTCTGTAAGGGGAGGTAACCTCTAGTCAAATAAATACCTTTGTTTGGTTCACAAGTCTTATATTTTATTTTGTACAAAAAAGTGAATAATATATAAATAGGGCTACCTTAAGCAATCAGTCGAAGAGAAACAGATGATACCACGAGAAAAAAGAAACAGATGATATCATGAGAAAAAGAAACAGATGATCCTGACTAAAAAAGAAACAGATGATCCTAAATAAAAAAAGCAACAGATAATCCCAAATAAAAAAGGTGCATGTGATACCATGAGAAAAAAGGAACAGATGATCCAACATAAAAAGGGAACAGATAATACCATAAGAAAAAAAAAACCAGATGATCCCAAAATAAAAAAAAAGGAATACATAATACCATTAAAAACAAGGAACACATGATCCAAAATAAAAAAAGGAACAGTTGATACCATGAGAAAAAAGGAACAAATGATCCCAAATAAGAAAGGAACAGATGATACTTTGTGAAAAAAAGAAACAAGGGATTCCAAATAAAAAAGGAATACATAATACAATGAGAAACAAGTAACATATGATCCAAAATAAAAAAGGAACATATGATACCATAGAAAAAAAGGAACAGATGATCCTAAATAAAAAAGGAACAAATATACCTTTTTAAAAAAGAAACAGATGATCCAAAATAAAAAAAGGAGCAGATGATTCCAAAAAAAAAAGGAACAGAGGATCAAAAATAAAAAAGGAACAGACGATCTCGAATAAACAAGGAACAGATGATCAAAAATGAAAAAAAAAGGAACAGATGATCCCGAATAAAAAAGGAACAGCTGATCAAAAATAAATAAGGAACAGATGATTCCAAATAAAAGAGGAATGGATGATACCATGAGAAAAAGAAACAGATAATCCCTATTGAAAGATGAATACATAATACCATGAGAAAGAAGGAACACATGATCCCAAATAAAAAAGGAACAGATGATACCATGAGAAAAAAAGGAACAGATGATCCCAAATAAGAAAAGGAACAGATGATGCCTTGTAAAAAAAAGAAACAGATGATCCAAAATAAAAAAAAAAGGAGATGATATCATGAGAAAAAAGAAACAGATGGTACCATGAGGAAGAAAAGAAACAGGAAAGCGACAGTAAACAAAAATACTACCCCAAAAGCATATTTCTCTGCATCAAAAACTACATCAATTGTTAGTGAGCTCCTCGTTCTGTGCAATGTAAGACTTGCTTGTACTATTAGACTCGAATGAAAGTCCTTGAACAATCGTATAAACTAATATAAATGTATTAAAACATACTGCCCTTGGATGAAGGTGTTAGGGTAGATTCACACTCGAGGGGAAAAAGACGAAGTCGCGGGTGAAAATTGTTTCATAGAGTGTGTTACTCACCGTAACACTTCATCCTAGGGCAGTATGCTTTTTATTATACTGAATGCCTTCTGATTTAAGTGTGCACTATGTTATTAGAAGGACAGTTGTAAACAAAAACAGAATCATGAATTCAAAAGAGTTTACTAATAACAACAAAACGACGGAAATGATCTAGAAATAAGAATCAGTTAAACTCGGCAGTAGCGGATGTCAATTGTTCCGAATCGGGCACAAGCGGGTGTTAATTTCAGGCATTAACACCCGTTGTTAATGTTATCACATGTTGCTATGGATGGGCGCGGCGTATAAAAATATAGTGACAATTAACAAATACCGCGTGTCAAATGATATGAATGGAAAATATAAGAAATTTGCATAAAATAGAATAAAGATTCTTACATTGGTAAAAGTGTATATCGGATTCATCCAATCGAGATAGATAAATGATCGAATGTTAAAGTCCTAGCCTCGGTAATTAATTATTTAACTATCGAGATTGGATACAGCCGATAATCAAGAATCTGTTTCTCTAATTATTATCAAATAAATGTTTCCTTTCTGATAAACGAAAATCTCCTTCGAGTGCCTTTGCACATCCCACACAGTTGTCAATTTCATTAACACCAGTTAACACATTTGCATTCATCTAGTGAGCTGATAAACACACCTAATTATCTTCTGAGATCATCGACAACCACACGTTGATTATCTTTTTGTATACAATGGGTCCGGAAAGGGTTTAAATTGCAACAGAATAAGAGAAATATCTACAAACACCCACTGTTTTATATATCAAATGCAATATCGGTTATTACATTCATATATGTATTGTACTAACCACTTTACCATCACGCTAAACTACAAGACATAAAAATGAAATAATTATAATAATTCTTCTTATTTTTAAATGTTGTATTAAGTGAAGCATCTATACATATCATTGATGTTAGTTACTTCTCAGTTTTTTTTTTTTTTTTTGGGGGGGGGGGGGGGAGGGGTGTGGGGAATGGGGCGGTGGCGGTGGGGGTGGTGCTAGGGGGAGAAATGTTGCTCTTTTTGAACATGACACTTCATCTATGATCTAAACATTGATGTAGCGTTTTCGTCAATTGGACACTAAAGCGTGTTTTTACGTTAAATATGTTGTTTATAAGTTTCATGTGAATATCCCAAAACCAAAACCACACTAAAAAGACTTTTCTTTTTATTAAAGTAGGTTGTATCTTATAAATACAAGGCAAATACCTGGTCTCTTTTTTTTTGAGTCTGATCTACACTGTAAACGATTTCTCTGAAGAAAAAAACAAAACATAGATCAATATATTAATATATACCACTTTGCCTCATAATCTTATCAAGAAATAATTAACACACCTAATTTAATGGGCATTCAAAATGAAAAAGTCAGAATGCGAATATATATGTTCAAACACTTGCAGGTGATGTTTTAGTAACAAAAAAACAAACGTCAATTTGACCTGCTTTGATACCATAACTGCCCTTGAATGTTTACTATATAACATTTTTGTTCGCTATGGAGATTCCGTATATCGTCAAATTATCGGAATTCCAATGTAGTATAATTGTGCACCACTTATTGCGGACCTGTTTCTGTATTGTTATGAGTAACAACTTATGATTCAAATCAGGAAAGACCCATCGAACCAACATCTAATACAATTAAATAACATTTTTAGATATGATAATGACGAATTCAGTATGTACACTAAAGAGACTTATCCTGCTAAACTGAATTAACATAAAGCTAATATTAAACAATGCACGCTATCCTTTCCTAGATCTTGATATCTTTATCTTTAATTAGAAGCTAAATACCAAAATGATTAAAGAGATGATTTTTCATTTCCAATTGTTTATCTTTCATTTTAGATGGAGACGTTCTCTTGTCACCATCGTATGGTGTTTATATATTTCAACTCGTTCGATTAGCCCGTGTGTGTAAAGACGTAAATGATTTTAACGAAAGAAATCTATGTATTAGTGAAAAGTTATAAAACCAGGGTTTTCGTTAACTTGAAATTGATTCACTCATAGGGTTTTTGCATCGGAAATAAACACATTTATTCTAAAAACAGTTGTTGGCATGGTACGGGTTATGTTCCATCCATTTTATGATGACATGATACTAAACCTCTAACGGGAAGAATTGTGCTTGATTATCATATGATGAAAACATAATCTTTCAATCAGTTTAATTGAGGTCTGTATCATTGTCATTTTATTTAGTTTCTTTTGTTACCTATTGTGACATCGGACTCGGACTTCTTTTAAACTGAATTTTATTATACGTATCGCTGTGTGTTTGTTTATTCTACATTAGCTAGAGATATAGGGGGAGTGTTGAGATCTCACAAAACATTATTAACCCAAGTCAGGAGCCTTTGGCCTTTGTTAATCTTGTATGTTTTTTATAATTTTAGTAAGTTTTTGAGTTTATTGTGACGTCTATTTTCACTGAACTACTACACATGTTTGTTTAGGGGCCAGCTGAAGCCCGCCTCTCGCTGAATTGAAGAATCATTGTGGCCTTTGGCTGTATTATGCTTCGGTAGGGTTGTTGACAGATTCTCCATTTCCATTTTCAATTCTATCAAACAAATACTAATCAATACTTATACTGCTCCTCGTACTATAGTTACATAAGTTCATGGAGAACAAATTATGATGTATTTATCTTTAGCAATAATTGAATTTTGCCAAACTTAAAACCAATAGATGCATAACAAAAAAAATTCTAGTCTACTGCGTGTATGTTTCTTTTGCTGTGCTTGTGTGTACCTCAATTGTACCTATACAGAGTATGTATTGTACTGGCGACTGTTAACTTGTTCACCTAAAGTGAACTGTGTACAGTGTTTGCATTCTGTAAGTGGTCCTTTCATAAACCCTGTGCATCGATCGTGTTAACCGTGTTTGTTTTTACCATGTATGTTAGCATACACATTTACCGTGTACTGTGTCAGGTACACATTTTATGTGCCGTTTACACGACTGTTGTACCCCTATTTTGACATTTTTACCTATTATGTCTGTTTGATTTGTACACAAACAGTTGTTAATATAATAGAATTTTATGAGACTGGCATACAGGTGAGAGGTTTAGCTAGCTATTAAACCAGGTAAATCCACCATTTTCTATATAAGAAAATGCCTGTACCAAGTTAGGAATATGACAGTTGTTATCTATTTGTTTGATGAGTTTGAGCTTTTGATTTTGCCATTTTGATTAGGGACTTTCCGTTTTGAAACTTCCTTGGAGTTCGGTATTTTTGTTATTTTACTGTTTACAGAGTTTGCCAGTGTTATGTGGTGGGTTAAAATCCATGTGCACCTTGCATATAGCATGTACAGCTTGTTTATTCTTTGATATGCTCATGTTCATTTTCAAACTTGTGCTTTCAACATGGGAAAATTGATTTGCGTTGCATTGGCGACATTTTCTCGACTTATGAGTTGAATATCCCTTTGATATATTTCGCCACTTTTTCTCGTAAGCGCCGATTAATTTCCGTATGTATTAACCCGTAAATTAAAGGAAATTGTGTGATCACACACATTAAACTTAAATGTAAGAAGAATAAAGTAAGTAAATTAGTTTTTCTGAAACATTGACATCTTGTTTTTGAAATATTTGAATAAGATTATTTTACTGGCTGTCGATTTCCTTATAAAATGAAAAAAAAAAAAACATGATTACACTTTTTTTGTGAGATAGTTTTAGAAATTATTGGGAACAGTATAATTTAGAATTTTTCATCGATGTGCGCTTTTGTTTCTGTTCAAAACGAATCCTAGTGTGTATCTATGTGCATCTGATATATGTGCTTTGCAGTTGCATTTCCGTAAGACTGTATTCAATCTGATTAAAATATTGATCATGTTTCCACGCTAAGCTTAACAAGATTCGACACTGCTACATTTTAAGTTCTTTCGGGTTTTGGTCGAATTGATACACACCGTGCCAAATTTGAAGTCAACTTTTATATTGGCTGTAGCAGTTTTATTAAGAAGAGAAAGCAGGACAAAGTGATGTTAGATTCTTCAAACAAAGCATGGACACAAAATATGTTCAATTATTTAATCAGATTGGTGTGTAGCATGCGTGTAACTACCTGTTTGTGTGTAAATGACTTGTGTTCAAGCTGATTTTATTGTACATGTGTGTTGTGTGTCCCGTTTTAATCATTTAAAATGAAATGCATGTACACATAATGGTTTTGTGACGATAGGAAAAGAATGTCAAATGTAATATAAAGAATATATGCAGTATACTATTTCTGTATTATAACGAACCAGTTTATCTTATAACAACAACCAATCAGTGCTTAAGAAATTAGTCTCAAGTCTGGCAAATAAGTGAAAACAAACTATTGACATGACAAAACTTGTCTACAGTTAATAACTTACCGGAATGATATGTCTCCAAAAAGATTGATAATTTCTCGTTCGGATACATTCTTTTTGTTATATTTTACTGTCGGCATGACTGGTGGTTGCTTTTCACATACACCATCTAACTCGGATTTTAAACGTTTCAACTGTGCCAGAACTTTAGTAGCATCAACAATTGTCTGGCCATCAGTAAAGGCAGTCTGACATTTCTGGAACTTTTCTAAATCCTTTTGAAAATCAGTTCTAATTGAATGTAAGGCCTGCAGGTTTGTTGACCCTTTGTCTTCCAATGATGTTATAAGGGATTGTACTTTTTTATCAACCCACTGCTTCATCTGTTTCCCATCTTCTTTAATGACACGAATAGCTTCTTTTATGTCGCTCTGGTACTTTCTAGTGCCTTGTTCAATTTTATCTAGATTTGTTTTGACGGATTCAATCTTCGAGTCAATGACCCTTTTCACTTCTGCCTTTAATTCCTGTGTCGATTCGTTGATTTCAGACATGTTATGCTTTTTATGTTTTTTGACGCTGCACATTTTGCATATTGGCATGTCACATTCAGTGCAGTAAAATATGAAGTTTTCGTCGTGTTCTTTGCAAAACGGTTTTTCTTCCGGATTAATATTTGACCCACTAAGAAAGGTATGATTTCTACACATTTTTGACCTTAAATGTAAAGTTTTACAATTTTCACACATCCATTGATCGCATTGTTTACAATAGTTACGCCCTGGTCCACTCATACAGATGTCGCAGGACTTCGAAGCGGATTGTGCCATTTTGGTTGTTTTTCTTTAAGTCACCTTGACACAGGTTGAGTCATATTAATAATCGACATCGAACATGTAAAAGAGGAAGTTACGGAAATTGCTAACATATCTCGATTTTTCAAACTTTTAAGGCACATGATTACAAGGACATGTATCGATGAAAATGTTTATGTTTAACTTAAATCGGATTCAAAATACAAAATGTGAAAGCAAGTTTGTAACGTGTTTGTTTACTTTTAAATGTGTACTATCTATAAATATTTAAATGTCAATACAGAAGTTCGACGTACACAGTATATCACCTACATGTATATCAATATTCAGTTAAAGCAGGTACAATATTTAAATGTCCTTACCTGAGTTCCGAAGTACACTGTATCTCATTATAAATAATATCCAATTCAAGGTGATAACATATTGGCTTAGAGTGATAACTAAGACACAAATATCACCAATTCTGCAAAACTGCAAGTTAGATGTTATCCTTTTTCCAGTAAAAATATTTGTATATGTGCCGAACTTAGCTATACATATACGTTTAACAGTACGAATTCTCATTTGTTGATTTTCGTATACAAGTGAGTTATTCTAATCGTTTCTTACATTTATCTTTCGTGAATAATTATATGTTTGTCTCCTTCCTATCTAGAGTATTGACCCAAAGCATTTGTTTTATAATTATTTTTTCAATCTAATTTTTGTTATTCAGTGTAGAGTAATTGTTTAATAATGGTTTCACATATGGGTATTCATTGAAGAAACTGAAACATTGATCATAACACAGTTGCATCCTAAAAGTTCTCATGGTGAAAATAGTATCTGATACTTACCAATATATATATTGCTACAATATCTATATTCATATATGTATACATTGTACTTGTTAGTTGTTTTCAAACTTAAAAAATGAAAACTAATGCTGATATGCGTTTTTCCGCCATTATAGATAAACAAAATATGACTATATTATTGGTGTGTTATGTTAATTTTTGTAAACCTATTTAGATAGGATGTTACACCAAGATTTTCGTTATTCAAATACTAATACAATGATAGTAACAAGTTGATCTCTCTCTGGTATAAGACTGCAATATTACTATATACAACGCAGGTATAAGAGAAAGGTTCAGATTGTTAAAATCATTAAAGAATATTTTACCTATAGGTGTTTGTTCCAGACCTGGGGTAATTAAAAATGTAATTGTAAATAATTACAATTTTGAAAGTAATTTAATGTAACGTTTAATTGAGCATATTATCAATTACATGTAATTGGGTGTAATGAATTACATTGACTTTTGCCATGTAACTATGAATTACTTCTCAATTACTTTGAATTACATTTAAATAATTGCTGGGAAATTTGAAACATTCTTGGCTTTTCTGATGCAACTTGTAAATTTTCCCATAAAAATAAGAAATGCAATAAAAAAATCAGCATTGAAAATTTAATGGTGATTAAAGAAAGAATGACCTTAGAAATTTGAAAACTTTTTTTTTAAAAACAAATCTTGTACAAATGTTTTTACTGTTAAAAAGTGCATGTATATATATATATATATGTTTCGTTTTATTCTAGCCTGATTTCATTTTTATGATTTTATTCTTAATGATATAGCTCTTGTATGTCTTTGGACAAAAGTAATTGAAATGTAATTAATTACATTGGCAATGCAATTCTAATGTAAGTAATTACGTTTGAAAATCGATGTTATTATGATTTAATTAATTACATTTCAAAAACAGTGTAATTGAAATGTAATTAATTACTTTGGCATGTAATTGACCCCAGGTCTGGTTTGTTCAGAGTCTTTTCTTCGACCATGACAATATCATCGGGAGAAAGTCAGAGTACCCAGCAAGAACAAACAAATGCGACAAGAACATTTCGAATTGAGAACAATACCCATCCATTAGAAAATAATGATCCTGTTTGTGCTTTGTAGCGGAAAAGATGAACTATTTTAGTTTCAGCTATAATTGTAAAAATTAAAAAAAAAAAATTGGACGTGTCGGTATCTCAACTAAATACCCAAATGTTATCGCGGTCTAAGAACTCTATAAACCAGTGAAGTCGTCTAATCAGTAATTTAACCGAGTGTGTCCTATTCCCGATTGTGATTACTTTACAGAGTGTTTGTTTACCTTGAAGGAAAACGCTTACGAATAATGAAACGCTTACTACTATGTCGGTGCAGAAAGATTTAGATCCTTTTGTAATTCATGGGATTCTCTCAGTTTCTGTTTGTTACCTTGATTTTTCTCTTCATAACCAATTTACGACCGTCATTTAAAATGTAGTGATTCATAATTCTGAATTGACGTTTTGATTTGTTCACTACTAGTAGATTTTAGAGAAAAAAGGAAAAACAAACACACTTATTCATGACATCAGCTGTAATGTGTTGTTCATACGTGGTTGAGATTACCGGTAGAGGAGGAGAAAGAGCAAAACACTTAATGATTGACAATATGTTTTATAGACAGGGATATCAAATTGACCATTTTAGTAATGAAACTTTTTTAAATTATTCATCATATTCTTCAGGTATAGCGATGCTCGAGTATAAACTATGTAAATATGCAAAGCCTAAAACAATCGTTGAACACCGTAAATTGGGTTATTTTAGTTTATTAAGCTCTATGATTATACTTTACAAAAATAGACTCGGGCATCACTGACGAAACATCAGTTGTCAAAATACGCATCAGATCCGTGAAATTGGTACTACCACTGGTCGATGTCTCTGTTGGTCAACGATTATATCACCAGTCCAGCAGCCAGTACGTCGCTTCTTGTATAAAATACATATATTGTTTTTATGAAGTTTGCTTTTGAAAGTTTTTGAAAACATTTAAATTGAAGGTAATATCTCCCTTGTGATTAGTTTGTTTGATTAGTTTTTGGGGTCATTTCGAGACCTTTAATAGTTTACTTTACGGTATTGTTTTGCTCATTGTAAAATACCATACGGTGACCTATAGTTGTAAGTTGTCTCAAGTGGAGATTTATCTCATTGGCAATCATACCACATCTTCTTATTTCTAAAAAGCTTTGTCCGGGTTTGACTTTCATTTTCCGTCCTTTGTATAAATTACCGTATATTGGCAAACTTTGGCGTTGGAATATTTTGGGGGTTTCCTCTCAAAAGGCATTTACTTCATTTTTGTGTGTGTAATTTTAGTGCTTCGTGCAGTTGATGTGTTTAATGGTTGCACAATAGTAGTGAGCAAGCTCATTTATAACTGCCTTTATTTACCCGTTTATTGACAAAATATCCGAGGTATGTGGTACATGTATGTACCGCAGAAGCAGTAATAAAAATAGAAGTAAGGTAAGTTCAATTTTTGTATTTTCAAAGTATTTTCTGCGTTTTGCTGACAAGTAAAGTTGTACGGATGTTTTTGCAAATACATAAAAAAAATATTTTTATTATTTTTTTTGATAAATTATTAATGTATAACAAATATCAAATGAAATAAATTGTTATCAATATTTTTCAGTACATGTTTATATATTGACGAACAAGGATTTTGTATTGAAATATGCGCCAATAAAATGTCCAAAAATTATCCGTATTTTCTTGTCAGGAACGAAGTTATGTTACACGACTTATGATATACAGGGGACAAACAGTTTACCAGCAGAGGTATTCACCAAGTGCTAGCAAAAACATGGTAGCTAAAATTGAAGCTGTAATGTTTTAGAACTGGTTAATCCCGCATCTTTTTTCCCAATGTGACGTCCCGAATTAGAATTATTACCAGATGTGTTCTTACATGTTCAACACGAGGTTCATGTTGCTCAGTGTTTATTTTTCTAAGTTGTGAGTTGCGTGCTTTTCATTGTCACTTGTTGATCGTTTTTACCTCAGTCTGTAATCCCTCTGTAACATTGTCCGATTGTTTGATATCAGACATATCTTGCTATTTGTGATTTTTGATGATACATAGCATAGTTCACATATCGCGTTGTCTGCAGAATGATTTGTCCTCCGATTTGATATTCGGTCTGCTGGAAATGATATGATTTTTACTTCTGTTAGATCGTAAATGAAAAGATTTAAAATTATTACAAAGCAACTGCTCGCATTGTACACGGCAGTTTTGAGCTGGTCCACTCATGCAAATGTCACTGGACATCGAAGGGGATTTAGCTATTATCGGGAGTTTTCTATGAAGTAACCTGAAGACATGTAGTTCTAATAAATGAACACTATTGGAAAGGTGAAAGTATGAAAAAACGGAATACGGAATCATCTAAATCTGAAATGCTATCTAATTTACACTTATCAAATACGCATGGTTATGGTAGTTTTTAAGTTGTGAATTCGAGCATTAATCAATTTTCAATGATTTTTTTATAACGTGATCAAATTATTCTATGCATCTGTAAGTAACATCTATTCAAATGCCAGTACTTGAGTTTAAGAATTAATCTTATATTGCATTTTTTTATTAACCCGAATAATTCAGTCGTTATATTCCGCTGAATTACGATTGCTTCATTAACGTCTAAATGCATAGACAGTGAAAAATCGTTAAACAGTCATTCAGAGTAAGCACGAGAATTACCTATCTCGATAAATAGAATTGACTGCTGATTGGTCACTTCTCCTAAAAGGCACTAATCAAAATCCAGGATCCGTGAAAAGTTTGTAGTTTTTGCAAGTAGGAGTGATCGATCACGGGGAGGGACTGAATTAATCGAGTTATGTGTATTAAGACAAAGTAGATAACATATTGTTTCAATCATAATTTGCATGTGTATTTTACTGTTATACCGAGTGTGCATTTGCATTGCTATACGGCGTGTCTCGATATTTTGTACATCCAACATTTATGTATTTACCTTTGATGTTTCTGTTATGGTTTCGGTTGGATAATGTGTTATGTCTTAACGTTTGTAGTCCAAATATTTATAAAATTGTCTTTCAATACCATCATTGTCATGAAAATTGTTTGGACGAGTATTATGAAAATTATGGTGTAAAGTTCGAGATTGCATGTTAGTTACGTAAGCGCGTCACTGTTTCAGATATCCTGTGGTGTCTGTCGTTGATGGAATATGTTCGTTTTTGCTCTGCGGTTTACATGTTGTGTCGACTATTATATAATTTGTTTGTGCTGTATCTCTGTGTTGAAAGTTCTTGCGTGAGTTTGTGCTGTATTTCTGTCGAGTAGTGTTGTCATGTTAGCGATATTTTTTAACATTGGCATATAGCAGGTGGTTTGGCTAGCCATCAAACCAGGTTCAACCCACCATTTTTTTCTTAAATTGTCCTGTACCAAGTCAGGAATATGACAGTTATTATTGTATAGTTCGTTTCTATGTATGCTGGCGTTTGTTTTTGTTGCACTCCAGTGTTCCTGTTGTTCCTTTGTTTTCCTGTTATATTTGATGTGTTTCCCTCGTTTTTAGTTTGTAACCCGGACTTGTTTTCTCTCAATCGATTTATGACTTTTGAACAACGGTATACTACTGTTGCTTTCATTTAAGGTCAATACTATCAACATCTACATGATTTGAAGGGGGGCGATGCACATTGACTTCAGTGATGATTTTGTATTGTTGTTATCCAATACTAGAACGTGTGTCGCTATACAATTTTTCATTCGTGAATGCCAAAGTTAATAACATATTGTTTAAAATTTGAAGCTACTTTTTACATCATTAGTCAAACACTAGTGCCCTTCAGTATGAAGGTGTGAAATTTTTGGGAGACTAAAAAAGAGAGAAAATTTATATTTTCCTATGTGAGATGTTTTTTTATTCTATATCACAATAGACATTATATGTGAAGCTGCTCTAGTATAATTGAATATTTAGTGATCAAATAGTGACTTTTGCAAAGATTTTCGAAAGTGATTTTGAATGGCTGACCAGGTTACGAAAGACAAACAACAACAACAACAATCAAACTTAGACATAACTTTAAAAATACACCAACACATATTGGTAAAAGAATCCAACCAGCCAGTAGTCCCGATAACTTATCTCCATCTATGCAACAATTTGAATAGGTAGCAAGAATAGCAAATCTTGATTCATCCCTCAGTGGCTCTATCGTTTCTGAACATGACAGTTGATCATCCATTGAAAATGAAACTGTGTTTAAGTTATCTGATGTTGTTTGTGAGACGCTAAAAATCAATAGTTTTTGGACTCCATCATTCTTCTCATCACTGAAAAAAGTAATTGAAATGGTCAAACCTAAAATTGCACTGATCGTTGACGAATGTATTCAGCCTCACTTACTTACCATTACACATAATAAAGAAGCACTTATTTTGAAAGATATTGAACTAAATAATCAAACAGAGCAAATAAATTCGTTAAAAAACAAATTAGACAAGATCGAAGCCAGAGTCGAGGAACAGGAACAGTATTCTCGAAGAACCAGTTTACGATTCCATAATGTTCCTGCACCAACTGACGTCAAAGGCGATATTGTCAAGCCTATAGACTCAGAATCCCTTATCCTTGGTATTTTCCATAAGCATTTGAAATTGAATTTAGACACGAAAGATATTGGCAGATCCCATCCCATAGGTGAGATTAAAGACGGCAAATTTCCATCATTGTACATTTCATGTCGTATCGTCAGAGACAGTTAGATTTCAGCAATAAACATAAATTGAAGGGAAACATAAACAAAACTTTCATTGCTGAAAACCTTACAAAACACAGATACAATCTTTTGCACAAACTAAACACATTGCGTTAGAAAGGTAAAATAAATTCGTTTCGGACACATGACGAGTCCATATGAATTAAACAATCTGATAAATCTGCGAGTGGTAATTACAAGGCAGGACTAATATAAACTTGGTGGGGAAGTCCTTGAAGGTAACGACCAGAAAGAGGATAATACATTCCGTTTCAATCATAGTCTTATGTCTTTTGACTTGCTTTGGTTTAAATAACACAATTCTTAAATTGTTTTTATCATACATACATGTATAAATATGCTCATTTACTGTTTATTGCTGTAAATATTTCTTTCCTCAATACACGTGTTTAGCAGCACGTGCTTGAGTTTGTTTATTCATATTTCATTTATTTGCTATTTAAAACATGTGACATGAAATTTTAACTCAACTCTTTACACTTGAATGAATAATCACTTACATCCACGTGAACTTGTTTCGTTCTTGTAACTATACCAATTGTTCTTCAAACGTTTTTATAGCATACCTGTATTGGTTAAATGAAAAGATAGATTACTATATTTCCTATTTATAACATTTCATAACAAAGCTTCTATTTTTACAGTCTAATTAATATATTTTATGTCTTCAAACTTCACATTTTGTTTTCTGATTTATTTGATTTATTTATTTTTTACTCCCCTAAAATGACATCGAAACTAACTTCATCGTGACAAATTAATCTCTTTGATAACATTACAACTGCATCGATCATTCTTATGATGTTCCTATTTTGCCGTTTGTACATAAACTTTTGTTTTCCCTTATTTCTTATTCACCTGAATTTCATGACTGATCATTCGAATTATATGTGTTTATATCTTGCATCATGTTTTACAACGCAGTCCTATTTTCTGATTGTAATCTACATGTATTGTCTTGTATTTGACAATGGGTAATGACATCGTAGCGTATAGAATGACAATAGGACTGTTTTATAACACGAAACATCTTCGTTGTTTGAGAAAAACAGTTGTATCGTTCTCAGTAAATGAATTACTTGCAGTCTTATTTTCGAATGTTTCAAGACTCAAATTATGTATTTTTAATTTATACAGATCTTGTGCTAATATGATTTCAGTGTATTTACTGTTATTGTGTTTACTGCTCATATGTGGTAACATCGAACCGAACCCGGTTTCTGAGCGCACACCAGAAATTTCTGAAAAACATTGTCAATTTTCGATGGTAATATAAGAAGCCTTAGAAATACAATGAATTATATTGTCAATATTATTGAAGATAACGATATCGCATTCTTGACACAAACACATTTAGACTCCAATATTACAGACTCTGATGTATATATATCCGGATTTAAAATACCAGTTCGAAAAGATAGAAATTCTCATGGGGGTGCCATTATGTTCGCATAATTCGTCGACATGATTTAGAGAATTGCCAATTTGAGAGTAAGTGGTTTGAATTAAAAACCTTCAGTTTATTTCTGGCAGTATTTTGATCAAATGTTGAAAAATGCCCTGGATGAAAAAATAATTGCATACTTTGCTTAAGTAATCTGAATAAAACCTTTATGTTAGATCTTCCGTCAAATATAAGAGATATTTTTTTTCATCAATGGCTTTGTTAACATAATTGACAAAGGTACTCATTTTGACACACGAACAGGTAGCACGTCTTTACTATTTTAGTCACTGATTCAATACCGGTTTTAGAAAAAGACACAATACCTTTTGATAGAGGTATGAATGATCATGATGGGACATACGTCACAATTGATTGTGGTTTTAGTAAAAGACGAACTTATAATAGATTGATATGGTATTATAAAAAAAGGTGATTATGACTTAATGAAAAAAAGGAGTAGTTGAAACAAATTGGGAATATTTAATTTCTGATGCAAGTGACGTTCATGTTGCTGCTAGTAGTTTGACTAACTCGTTTCTTAATATAACATCCGAGTGTATACCTACAATGGAAGTAACTATAAGATGTGACGACAAAGTTTGGTATGATTCGAATTTGCGGCGTGAAACGAGAAAACGCGACAGGCTCCGCAGAAAAGAAATATAAACAACAAAGGTATAAAGTAAATAACTTGAAAAGGCAAGCTAATAAACAATTTTTTGCCAGTATTAATGAAAATTTAGATGAACTAAAAGTGACAAACTGTAAACAGTACTGGAAAATAGGTTAACATGTTAATTAAAAGCGATACACCGTTTCATGATTTACCTCCCACGACGATCCCTGATCATAACGTTAAACTTGCGTACGAGGGAACCGAGAAGTTTGACATTTTAAATCAATATTTTTGTTCAATTTCTCATTTAGATGGCGCTAGTAAAGATTTGTCAGAATTTGAAGACCGATGTCATGAGTTTCTTTCACAAATTGTAGTTAGTGAACACGATATACTTGACAATGTTTAAATGCTTGATATTCATAAAGCTGTTGGACCAGATATCGTTAGCAACAGAATGTTACTTGCTGTCAGAAATGAAATTTCTAAACCATTATGTCTACTTTTTAACAAATCATTAAATTATCGAATATTTCCAGACCAATGGAACATTGCACATGTTATTCTCCTATTCAAAAGTGTTGACAAGTCATTACCTTTTAACTACAGGCCCGTCTCCTTATTGTCATGTGTGAGTAAAGTGTTTTTCAAAATTGTTTTTAACCATTTACATGAAAATAAACTATTGTACAAGTATCAATCCGGATTTATTCCAGGATACTCAACTTCGCATCAGTTTATAGAATTGTATAACAAAATTTTGTTTGCACTTAATGAAAAGCTTATAACAAGCATTACATTTGAATATATATGCAAAGCATTTGGTACTGTTTGAATTAAGGCTTTATTACATAAACTTAAAAAATATGGAATAAAAGGAGACTTGCTATGTTGGTTGAAAAGTTACTTATCTTGACGATCTCAGAGAGTTGTCATAAAAGATTCATTCTCAGATCTTGGAAAACTAAACGCTGGTGTGCCTCAGGGATCGGTTTTAGGACCCGTGTTGTTTTTAATATACATTAATGATATAACTGGTGGTATGTCTTGATTTGGAAGGTTTTTTGCAGATGATACTTCAATAGGTCATACTTCACCTGATGAATTCACTTTGAAAAATTCAATTAGTAGAGATCTTGATTATTTAAGTAAGTGGTCAGAAAAATGACTAGTGAAGTTAAATCCTAATAAAACAAATATTATGATATTCAGTTTAAAAATTATATACAGTGATATTAGTTTTATTTTTAATGGTGCTACATTAACACCAGTTAGTGCGCACAAACATCTAAGTGTCATATTTAGTAATGATTGTAAATGGAATAAGCATGTTGATAAAGCGATTGAGATAACTACGAATTAGCTAAATGTTTTACGCAAACTAAAATTTCGACTAAAAAGGGAAAAAAATTATATGATTTTTATTCGTCCGATACTTGAGTATTCATCAGAAGTTTGGGATAATTGTTGGAAAATAAATTCTGATCGGTTAGAAAATATTCAAATCGAGGCTGCTCTTATAGTTACTGGATTACCAAGTTATGCTAGCCACAACGCTATTTACAGGGTGACGGGATGGAAAAATTTAAGCGTAAGGCGGGAGGTAAAAAAGATGTCCATGTTTTACAAAATTATTAACAATCAGGCTCCAGATTATCTACATGATTTGGTTCCAGAATTTGTATCTGATATTAGTAATTATAATCTACGAAACAGACACAATATCATTATTCCAGTCAATCGTTTATCGGTTTATCAACAGTTTTATTTCCCAGCATCCATAATATTGTGGAACACTTTAGACATTATTATTAGACCGATTCCTACATTTTCATTATTTCAGGGTGTCTTCCTCCATCTTGAATTTTGAAATACCAGAAAATAATCGGTCTAAATCTTTAATAAAATGTGCAAATTTTGAGAGTAGTGGATAATTCATATGTAAGAATTTAATATAGAAAATGACATGTTTTATTATATTTATGGTTGTATTTTACAAAAAAACCAGAATACTTTTGTTTGAATCAATTTTTTCCAACTTTGCCACATAAGGGGAGGCAACTCAAAGGTAAGGGCAGATAATTTAGATAAAGTTATTTTAACAATAGGATGTGTTAGGAATATACCTATTCTATTATGTAGCAAGAAAACGGGTCCCGTGACCCCATTTTTTTTTTTTCTTATCTGAAAGTATAATATTAGAGCTTTCTTCTCATATTTTATCTCGAAACTCTATGGTGTAGTTTTAGTTTTATGGAAGAAAATTGCGTTTTCCATGCATAATCTATACAAAATCTGTCAGTTTTGCACAACCTGTAGCGTAAAAATAAGCCCCGTGACCCATTCTTTTTAATTTTTTTTTCAAAAAAGCATGATATAAACTACATTTTGATAAATTATTAAAAAATTCTATGGATTATAATTTAGACACCCCATCTACCTTAAAAGCAAATTGCATATGTTATACTATCAGAATAAAAAACCTCCGAGACATTTTTACCCTGGAGACCGCTTCAATCTGATTTGTTTAATGCAAACTTAGTACAAGATGGCAATTGTTTATGTGGCTTTATCAATGAAGATGCCAAACATTATTTATTATATTGTAACAATTTTTCAGCACAAAGGCTTTTTGTGATAAATGAAATCAATGTGTTTGTTGTCAATATTACAATTGATTTATTGCTATCTGGTGATGAGTCTTTGAGTTCTGACGAAAATGATAGTGTTTTTCTATCTGTACAAAAGTATATAAAAAGTACCAAGCGTTTTTCTCAACTTTGACAATCTTATTTCTGTAACAGATCTTACTTGAACATGATCAACTTATGCTCTTAGAAATCCGATAATCGAATGATCATTATGATTGACTATTGTTATCTGAGACATTTCAATAGATTTAATTAAAGAAACACAATTGGTACTTACCATTATGTGTAGATTTATTCCGTTTTTCAAATTAATCCGTAACAAGAAAAGCGATTGAATATGTATCCCATCATTAACTATGAGTGTGTAATTTGCATTTAAACCAATTCACACATATGACTTGTCATGTACACTAACATATTTTTATTTTACACAGCTCGGTGGGTTTGTATTTATTTATTCTAAAAATAGACGCACTCGATTCGTTATATTTAGTGGAAAATATCCATTGATTCGATTCTTCAAATTTCTACTGTGTAATTTATTTTCATATCTTCATGCTAAAATAATAATTGGTTAACATCAGATATATGTAGGGGCCTCGGTGGCCGAGTGGTCTAAGTAGTTACTACTGTAATCACTAGCCAGTCAACACTGAGGTTGTGAGTTCGAACCCCGCTCGTGCGGGTGCACTCGACTCCAATCTTAATTGACTAGGATTGTCAGTTTTCCTATCGAAGGTCGGTAGTTTTCTCCGGGTACTCCGGCTTCCTCCACCAATAAAAACTGGCCGCCACGAAATGGCACAAAAGCGGTGCTTAAAAGTGGCGTTAAACACCAAAAATCAAATCAAATCAAATCAGATATATGTAATGTTCGTTCATGTTTATATTTATGTATGTATTGGAGAAGACGTTACTTAGTTGAAAAACTTGTGTATAATCCATTTGCCCTTTTTGAACAATAAAATATGTTTAAACTATTAGTCAACCTTTATATCTTGAGTATGTGTAGTCATTGTATTTAAATGATAATTCCTATTAATAGATATATATATATATATATATATACTTTGTGTTTGCACTTGTCCTAAGTCAGGAACCTGATGTTCAGTGGTTGTCGTTTGTTGATGTGGTTCATAAGTGTTTATCGTTTCTCGTTTTTTATATAGATTAGACCGTTGGTTTTCCTGTTTGAATTGTTTTACACCAAGGCTCCGTGTTGAAGACCGTACTTTGACATATACTGGTTTACTTTTTAAAAACTGTGACTTGGATGAAGAGTTGTCTCATTGGCACTGATACCACATCTTCTTATATCTATTTATTTCTTAAAAACTAAATACAAGTTTACAGTGAAATTTACAAATAAATACAAATACAATATTTGAGATAAACAAATGCAGTGCGATATTTGTAAAATGAAGTACAAAATTATGATGGCATACATGTTTAGTACCATGTAAACTAAAAGGTAAAACTACATAGAAAGATATCAGTACGATGCTTATGCGTTTACATTTACATGGAGGGACTAACTTTTTTATTAATACAGTTATATACTAAATAATATCAAATAAACACAGTTTTTTTTAAAACTGATTGCTTGTTAGTATTAAACAGTGAGCAATTTGACATTATATTTGGACTATATGACAATTTATTTTGTAGAAATAATTTTCGTTCGTTCTTTAATAGCGAACAGCAAAACAAATAATGAAATTCGTCGCTTTTATCACCGGAACTTCACAACGCACATGTCCGTTCATTGCAGGCAATGCTATGCCATCTCCCTTTTTTTATAGGCAACTCATGGTTACCTGCTCTCTATTTACATAAAGTAAACACATATCGGTCATCAAGAATATTCAGGTAGTTCTAAAAGTCCAATGTTTTTGTAACAGTTTATAATTCCTGCATTTTGGGGAGTGTTTTTATTGATGAGTACCACGTGTGTTTGTATTGATTAATTAGCCTCATTTTGATGCTCCGGTTAAGCAAATTTGGTAAATGTGTATTTTGTAGTTGGAAAGTATTTGAAAATCCGCACATGTTTAGAATATCTTGAACATACATGATGCATTTGATACTTTCATGTTTTACACTGTGTTGATAGTATGCGATCTTGTAAAGCATTGGTGACAATTTGTTTTCGTCTGGACATAGTTTGAGAGTGTCAAATAACATCATGATGCGGATAGGATACAATACTGAAATCTGAGTTTAATTGATACTGGTAACGTATACTGCAGTCTTCATGTTTGTATCACATTTATATCTTGTACTTATAAAATGAAAACTAACAACATTTGTTAAATATCAGTACTCTGTTGTCAGTTGATAATGTATTGATATACAGAAAATTACAACTGATATATGGTTAGTGTTTATTCATTCGTTAATGCTGGCACATATACATAATTATATTTCAGTTATTCTAGGAAAATCAACTTATATTCTGCAGTGGGTTGAAATTTATGTTTTCCTTGATTTCTATATTAGTTTCATACCTCTGTTGCATTGTAGAAACACATGATTTGTAAATATGATAGAGACAATAATAGTCTACTGCTTTTCATTAAAAGCGTTTTTTTACTGTGGAATAATTAAAGGTATGAATTTAAGGGTAATGTTGTCAAATGAACCCTGGAAAAGAGGTCAAGGTCAGGTGAACTCTGAAAAAGTGAAATAACAAAATTTCTGAAATCTAACGAAAATTAAATCTGAAAGTCCCCTATCAAATGGCAAAATCAAAAGCCCAAAAACCTCAAACGAGTGGAAAACAACTGTCATATTTCTGACTTGGTACAGGCCTTTCCTTATGCAGAAAAATGTGGATTAAACCTGGTTTTATAGCTAGCTAAACCTCTCACGGGTCGTGTGAAATGACATTATTGGTTAATGATGAATGAGGTCTATCATTATGGAACACAAATACCGATATTAAGGGAATCTGTTGTTGTATTTCCCTAATTATTTGGCATGAGTATAAGAACCAATGCAACGGCAAGTGCAGCAGCTGCATACTCTTTGTAATATCCTGAGTCCACTCTTAGTTTTTTCGTAGGAGCTAATTGTTTGGACCCTTTATTCTTTTGTCGCATTTTGCAATGGTCATATCTTCTTCAACATACGAATTGTTACTAACCTCCTTTAAATAATTTCACTTGAAATTATTATATTGGTATATTATTTCAAAAAATAATCGCGGCAAAGTGAGAAGGGTTATGATTACTTTCATAAACAAAAAGAAATTATATTTTAATTGAATAAATTCATAAATTGTTATCATTTATTACGTCAAAATAATAGTTTTAAACGTTTTAAATGTCTCTCAATGGGAAATAATTGATAACCGATTGAGACTAAACAAGTCAAATGTATTGCATGATTAAACAGTGTTTGTGAAGCTTGTACAAAGATATACTACAATAAAGATTCAAATGCCATCAAATTGATCAGCATTTTCAGCATAGTCGAAATAGAATAATGAATTTAATTGTTATGTATATATGCGTTGTTTCTTAAGTTTTCTGTTACTTCTCTTCTTTGAGAAAAAACCACCTTAGAAATCTGAAAGATATGATTACATAGTAGTACATACATACATACTATCTATTAATATTGATATTTTGTTAAACATTTAAAATCAACTTTTCTTGTGAGTTATGCAGATAATCTACCAAAAGCAAAAAACAAATATCGCCAATTACCAGCAGAAAAGTTGCATTTATAGACAACGACAGTTGCTGCTTGGTGCTGTCCTGTTGTAATACATATGACATGCTAAAATGAAATGCTTTTTTTTGGAATGTTTGGTTCGATATTTAAAAATGTTCTTGTGTTTTTGTTATTTATTAAACAAATAGCTTAAATGGCATCATTTTCAATAATTGTCCATGCGTTTTGTCTACAACCAATAAAGCGTTTAGATATGTAGTTGGTATTTACAGTGGTCTATCAACTGTTTTATGAAAATAAAATTGTAAAGTCCATTTCATCAATCCATAATGTATTTTCCATTAAGACCATCTGGTATGTGTTTGCTGTTTTTATGAAGTACATGACACTTTATTTTTTTAACATGGTTATATTGACTGATTGGTTGTTCTATACATACCGACAGAATGAAACTGAAATCTGCATAGTAAATGTATGACTGCATTTCTTTCAATCAAACTAAGTTTGTTTGGTTTCACATACATGGGGTATTCATATAACATGTATACATATAATGTGAAATAATTCGCCCTGCGCACAATGCTTGAATGCTATTACCCGAAGTTAGTGTGTATTGTATTGTCAGCGCATTCTGAAATTGTTATTTCTCGTATGGTTGCGGCCTGCTATCTTTTTCTTGATTGCAGAGATATTTCTCGTATCACACGGCACGAAGTGTTATATGATAAATAGTGATACGAAAATCTGCGATAATTTTATTGGCTTATTCAGCATCATAGGTTATTCGTTGTGTCATTGATTGCTTTCAAAGATTAAGACGATATACATTCTGACCATTGTAGCGGACATATTTGATTTCTTCAATAATATACAACACACTCACACTTTTCGCCTGAAAATCTTCTTTTTTGTCAAATCTTATATTCTGAGTACGAAAAAATTTAAAATGTTCGATGTTAAAGTTTGTCACCGAAACATGACATATGACGATATACTTGAAATGCAAAAACTAGATCAATCATTCGGGGATTATTTGATTCAATACAACGAGATATGAACCTGTTGTTCAGTGGTTGTCGTTTGTTGGTGTGTTTCATAAGTGTTTCTCGTTTCTCTTTTTTTATATAGATAAGACTTTGGTTTTCCGGTTTTAAATATTTTACACTAGTCATATTTTGGGACCCTTTTTTTCGCTTGCGATCGGTGTTAACCAAGCATCCGTGTTGAAATCTGTACTTAAACCTCTGACTGTTTTCTTTTTACACAATGTGACTTAGATGGAGAGTTGTTTCATTGGCACTCATTTCACATCTTCTTATTTCTGTGATAACTTTGAATTTATTTTAGCAATATCAAAAACAAAAACAAAGATAAATCATCAGAAAGAAAAGGTGATGTAAACATAAAACACACTCACCGACAGTTTTTGCACATGCTAAAATATACATGTAGCGTTGTTAAAAAGACAAATTGAGATAAAATGTTGTATTCACACCATAATGCATTACTGAAATTACGTATTATAGAGTTACACAATTTAATATTTCATTCATATCTATCATTTAGGCTTTGACCATGAAGATATACATACTCATATATTTTTACTGAAAAAATCCCTTTGTACAAATGTATTTTCTCCTTTTTAAGTTAACGTCTCAAAGCGTTCTTATCGTGCCTCATATTATGACTTACCTCTTATGGAACCTTGTTTTTAAATTGTCTAATGAAAATTACATAAGTTCAGTACCACTTAGGTAAATATACCTAAACTAATTTTGTATTTTCTGTTTATTATTTACGTTTTTTTTTTCTATGTTAAATCATATCATCTTCATCCGTGATCAACTTTTTACAATTTTCAAAACTAGATGATAAGTTTGTGACTCATTTTCAAGATTCCGTCTTAAACTGTGTCTATAATGAAATGAGCAGAACCAAATAATATAGGTTATAAAATTTTACGTATTGTCTGATCATTTTTTGAATTAAGTGGTCAAGGTTGATTGACATAAAATTCAAGTTATTGCTGAATTTGATTTTGTGTTTTATTGGTTTAATATCCAACTATGGAACATTGTATGAAAAATACTTCGTTAGTGTGTATACATACAAACTTACAAAAATCGTCCATGTATTGGCCAACTGTAAAATACAACATAACTATGTTAAAAATCTTCGTGGAATAGGTTTTAAAGGTATTTTTTGGGATGAATAAGTTAACAATGACATTATCTTAGTGGTACTGTGCGTGGGGATCAGTTTTCATCTTATTTTTTCCGAGGTTGTGAGCTAGAACTCCACCCGTGCGGGTTCACTCGACTCCTATCTTAATTGACTAGGATTGTCAGTTTCCCTTTCGAAGGTCAGAGGTTTTCTCCGGGCACTCTGGCTTCCTCCGAAAAAAAAAACTGACCGCCATGATATAGCCCAAAAGTGGCAAATAAAAGTGGCGTTAAATACCAACAATAAATCAATTAGTCTTAATTTATAGAAATGTAGTCCTTTTTAAAATAATTATTCATAATTTGAACGTTTTTATTTATATGTGAAATCCGTGCTTACCTATGCGCCTGTTCAGTTTGGAAAATAATAACATTCAATATTATTGTTTTACACATACATGTACTCATCGGTTAGATAAATTTAACGTTTGTTTGCGGGTTTTCAATTAGCTTCTGCACAATAAGTGCAGAAAGAAAAAGGTTGCATTAAAGTTCAGTTTTATGTACGACAAAATAATGTTCAAATTACACTGAATGTATGTGTCGTTCTTATCTTGCGTATGATTTTTTTTTTTAAGTTTAAGTATAAACATTACACAAGTATTGTGTACGACATCAACATACAATCTTCTACAATAAATAAAATCGTATACTAAGTTCTCAATTAGTAAATCTAAAATCGTAAAAAGACACACACAGCACGATCAAATTATGTGAACAAATTGTGAGCTTCTTTTCAAATACGTAATATAACAACGAAACATACATTCATTGTATTTTGAACATAATTTGGTCGTCCATTAAACTATATATAAAAGATAAAATGTTCTGTCACTAAACTTAAGCATCAAACTATTGATCGTTTTACATTCAACATGTTCAAAAAGTTCATTTAAAACCTGTCAAAAAAAACTATTTATATAAGCTGTTGCCACGAATATATTTATCGACTTTTTTTTCTATTCTGATAGTATGATGCATATGTTGGAATTAAAATGGCAAAATATAACCATGTTAACAAAGCACACAATTGAAAGGCAATAAAACATGAAGTGGTAATGCCACAAAACCTCCTGCGAAATAAAAACTAGCACAAGATGAAACATATAATAAAAAAGGGTATCTAGAATATATATATATATAATATCGAGTTTCATCTGAGTATGAACGTTCAAATAAAAATCTGATTTTTAAATACTATCTATATCTCTTTTGTAGTTACCAAAAATATATAATATGATTACTTTAAACCATGGGTAATGAAGTGACATGAATTGCAGAGTCAAATTCATCACAAAACTTACAAAATAGGTTTTTCATTTGATTATAAGTCATATAGTATAATTGAAAGACCGACGTGATAAACAATTGATAATGTATTGCTTGGAAATTCCTTTAAACATAAAAATTACCCACCAACACACAACGACGTGTTTCCCAATTATGCCCGAAATATAAACCATTAAATGTTTGATTAACCATAACAATAACCTAGCAATTTGAAATATACGAATTTTCAAAAGCATTTTTATTGTCCAAATTTTATTATTTAGATTAAAAAAAATCACCTTAAACACAAGAATGTACAAGTTGTTTGGTTTTCAAACCGGGAGCGCTGTTTTGCTTTAATATATGAAAGCACGAAAAAAATGGCGAGGTACCAGGCGTTTAAACCAATCAGAATAACTTCAGCAAATTATAGATCAATAGGAATAATGTATGCATTATTATGTTCTTAATTTTAGGTTCGAGTGTTATATTCAAATCTACATGATCAATGGATAAATCCTTCTGATTCTAACTAAAAATTATCTGAAATGAGCATTATAGAAATGGTTGATTTCTTGATGGACAACATCTTTGTTCCGTTTGGAAGACATGTTTTAACAAGCAATCGGCATGCCCATGGGAACTAACTATGTCCCCTTCTTGTCAACTTGTTCCTTTATTCCTTTTAGGCTGACTTAATACACAAACTTCTGAGGAAGAAAAATAAGATGTGTGCAGTACCTTTAACTTTACTTTCCACCATAAACATGATATTCATGATGTTCTCTCACTAAATATTTCAAAATTTGGTGACAGTTAAGTCTGCCTCATATCTTGTCTAACTTCGTCTTACTATCCAAAATTGATAGGTTAATTGAAAATAAAACTTAACGACAAAATGAAAGATTTCAGGTTCAAATTTGTAAACCTTCCAATTCTATGTAGCAGCATTCCCAAAGCGCCTGTATACGGAATACATGTATATATATCTCCCAGTTGATACGATATTTCAAGGCTTTTATTCTCTAACATTATTTTCATGATAGAGGGTTGTTGCCCACAAGGAAGCTATAAACCGAAAGTTCCAAGTAGTGATGTTGAGAAATTATCCCTCCGTTAATTTTACAGACGCCCTCACGAGTTGGTTTAACGTTATGAAATCATTTCACAGATGATTGCGAATTTGTTCCAAATGTCGTAAAAACAATCCAGTCCCTTTCCTCCCGAATGTGACTTACATAATTATAGTAATTACCGGTTTTGTACTGCCATGAGCAACACGACGGGTGCTAGATGTGGAGCTTGATCTGCTGACCCTTCCGCAGCACCTAAGATCACCCCCAGTTTTTTGGCGGGATTCGTGTTTCTCAGTCTTAAGTTTTGTATTGTGTGTCTGTTTTTTTTTTTTTAATTTTTTAGCTATGGCGTTGTCAATTTATTTTCGACTTAGATAAACGGCTAGGCACCTTTACAGAAGAACCCTTTTTTTAAATCGGAATTGAAGGTTTCATAGTCAATTATATGAATGAACTTAATTAAAAGGTTTTGAATACTAGTTTATGAAAGTAATATGAATGTATACTCACCTTGTAGGGTTGTTTCTATAAATGAAAATGCTAAATTAAATGACTCAGCTACAATTGAAATACTTTTAAAAAGTACATGTTATTTACTTATGAGCTAGTTATGTTATCTTTATTTTGATATTTTATCCACTATACTTTTCCCAAATTAACTTGAAACTGTAATACTAAGCTGTTTTCTGGTTGATCATTATTTCATTTCTTGATAAAAAAAAAATTGTGTATAGGTTTCCCCCCTCAAAATATCACCTTTCCTTAATTAGTCAACAGATGGTCGTCAGTAGGACCAGATACTTATTTTTATTAATTTTATGATATGCCACATGCCATCTTACTTTAATAGGAAGCACGTCTAAATAAATTACAATTTCAATTTACACCTGTTCTTTAAATCATTTTAGCCTCAGTATTTGTATTTTTTTATGATTGGATTTCTGTATGACTAAATACGGTCTTCATTTGTCCTTTATAAACTGATAGAAAGTAATTGAACCACACGTGTTCATCAACTTAAGGCAAGATAGATGTGTATTTACATTTCCAAAGTCTTTATCAACACAAACAAGACTAAACATCAATGAAAAACTATGAATAATTAGTACTATCATGGATTAAATACACTTATGAAACACATTTTTTTTTTATTTTCATAGTCACAATTGATAAATGATTTTTTTTTCAATAGCTTGTTGAAGATATTTACTAATACCTACTCAGAAAGTCTTTCTTCCCTGAAAAAAAAAGTATGAAAGTATCTGTTGTTAAAGTAATCTTATTCGAATTTTATTTCTATAGTTAATCAAATCCATTTCGTCAGTGCTGCTGGTTCAAATTATTTTGATTTATTTCATCATCAATTTTCTCGGGTTAGATTTAAATTTGATTTGGATTAATATAATCTTCGAAATCATATTCTTTCCTTTCGCATTTGTTGATTAGAATTATACACAATTATAAATGAGTTATTTGATATAAATTTCTTCATTTGTTCACATTCATCCTAAATAAAACGTTATTCTTACCAACAATGGTCACATTGGTATCTGAACAGTGTCTTTTCTGACTGTTTTCTGAAATCAGAGATATGAAAATGTAAACTGATGAAACTGGACACGAAGAAAACAAAACGATAAATGCACATATCCGAAATATGTACCCGAGTTTTCTATATTCGTTCAATAATTTATGCTTAATGTCAAACGATGTTTTACATAGAATGTCCATATAATTCATTTCATCTGTAAAGAAAAGTTTAAATACAATGCACATTATATGAAATTCACAACTTCGTAGTATAAACATACTGAATTGTTAAAACTAAAAACATGTTTACAGGACTGAAAATTAAACGAATAAGAAGTCTGTTTAGCGCAAATTCAAAGTTGTTGATATTTGTCTCTTTTGGCTAACTCGGTTGTGTATTTTTATATGTTGGATTAAGTTGTTTTATGTAATGTTTCCGTTTTTATTCTGAAGTTAGTCCCCACTTCAGTGTAATCATGTATATCTATTATATAGTCATTTTATAAAATTTACTGTTTGCAAAATTATAAATTATTCTAAATAATAAGGATGTTCTTGTCCCAGGCAGAAAACCCTGGCCGTGTTAGACGCAACATTTTGGAAGTTTTGGTTCTCGGTGCTCATCGGCTTTGTACTTGTTTTGGCTTTCAAGCGTTTTTCATCTGAGCGTCACTGGATGGTCTTGTGTGGACGAGACGCACGTCTGGCGCATTGAATTTTAAGCCTAGTACCTTTTGTTAGCTATTATTCGTGTGTTTCTTTGTCCTATATGTTCTCCCATTTATTTGTATTGTGGTCCTGTCATGTGATGTTGTCGTTTTGGTGTTGTGTTTGAGGTTGCCATTAAAGCGGGAGGTTTGGCATGCCACAAAACCAGGTTCAATCTACCATTTTTTTTCTTAAAATGTCCTGTACCAAGTCAGGAAAATGGCCATTGTTATATTATAGTTCGTTTCTGTGTGTGTTACATTTTAATGTTGTGTTTTTGTTGTGTCGTTGTTCTCCTCTTATATTTGATGCGTTTCCCTCAGTTTTAGTTTGTAACCCGGATTTGTTTTTATCTCTATCGATTTATGAGTTTGGAACAGCGGTATACTACTGTTGCCTTTATTTGGTTTAAGATTGTGTTAGTGTGCTTTGTCTTTATGCCTTTTCGTGTTTCTTTGTTTGTTTTTTTAGTGATTAAGATATATATAACACAATGTTGACTGTTGTACTCCTAATTTGACCTTCTAACTATTATGTCTGTTTGTTTTGTTCAGATATCGTTGTCAATATAATGTAATTGTATGTGAATGTCGTACAAGTGACTGGTTTAGATAGCTATTAAACAAAGTTTGATCCGCCATTTTCTACATAAGAAAATGTCTGTACTTAGTCAGGAATATGACAGTTGTTATCCATTCGTTTGATGTGTTTGAGCTTTTGATTTTGCCATTTGATTAGGGACTTTCCGTTTTAAATTTTCCTCGGAATTCGGTATTTTACATTTTGCTGAGCAAATAGATAACAATATACTAAGTTACATTTGACCGATGTAAAAGTCATGAAATACATTTTGGCAGGAAGTTTTGAATGCTTAGAAAACCTTTTTTTTTAAATCAAAATGCTGTATAACTTAAACTCAAAGTTTGGAAATAAATCTCTATTGTAGACCAACTGAATTTACAGTGAGCCTTTGGTCAACAAATACATTTTGGTAGGAGTTTTTTTGGTTCTTTGACTATTCATAATCACATTAATATTATTAATATGTCAGTGTCAAGATTTATAAGTACTTGTTTTGAAATAAGAGAAAATTTGCATTCCAGTAACTAACTAAATATACATGTAGTAGTGCTGTTACAGTAGTTTATTTATTTGTATGTATTAGAGAGGGTTAATATTCTATTTTATTTATTTTCAAACACCATCTGGTATGGAGTATAGTTATTTAATCATTTATTTTTAAGGTAATATATCTTAAAAATTACTGTATAATTAAAACTATATATATATATGTATATGCTCGGAAACGGGCCCTTTAATTGGATTCAATAAATATTCTTATTCTTATTCATTAACTTTCTTGAGTAATGACCTGAAGGTATCCCTATAATTTTTGTTCGTATTGATTCACACTTTGAAAAATATGGAAGCAGACATTTAATTGCAAACATGTGCACACAACAGTTAATGTGTAACGATAGAACAAGAATTTCAAATGTATAATTTCCACCAAAAAAACAAATCAACGTATAAATCAGTCCTTCATTAGTAAATGAGCTAAGTATGAGTCAGGCGAAAAGGGCAAAAATTATCTATTGACATAACAACACTTTTCTGTAGTTAATAACTTACCGGAATGATAGGTCTCCAAATAGAATGAATATTTCTCGTTCTGATACATTCTTTTTGTAATATTTTACTGTCGACATGACTGGTGACTGTTTTTCACCTGCAATGTCTAACTCTGATTTAATATGTTTCAGTTGTGTCAGAAGTTTAGTTACATCGGCAAGTTTCTGGCTCTCGGTAAAGGCAGTCTGACATTTCTGGAACTTTTCTAAATCATTTTGAAAATCAGTTCTAATTAATGATAAGGCCTTCAGGTTTGCTGTCCCTTTTTCTTCCAATGATGTTATGAGGGCTTTCACTTTCTGGTCAATCCACTGCTTCATCTGTTTCCCATCTTCTGTAATAACGCAAATAGCTTCGTTTATGTCGCTCTGGTACTTTACTGTGCCTTGTTCAATTTTGTCTAGATTTGTTTTGACACATTTAATCCGTGAGTCCATGAACTTTTTCACTTCAACCTGTAATTCCTGTGTCGATTCGTTGATTTCAGACGTATAATGATTTTTGTGATTTTTGACGATACACATTTTACAGATTGGTATGCCACAGTCAACGCAGTAGAATATGAAGTTTTCGTTGTGTTCTTTGCATAACGGGCTTTCTTCCGGGACGATTTTTGACTCACTGAGGAAAGAATGATTTCTACATATTTTTGACCTTAAATGTAAAGTTTTACAATTTTCACACATCCATTGATCGCATTGTTTACAATAGTTATTACCTGCTCCATTCATGCATATATCACAGGACTTCGAAGAAGATTGTGCCATCATTTGTTGTTCCCTCAGATAACCATAACCAGGTACATGTATTTCTAATCAATTAAAAGATGTCGGAAATGTTAAACACGAAGTTACGAAATTTTTCTTGAAAACTATCACAAAGTAATCTCAGAATGAAACATTATTTCAAACAGACTATTCTATTTATTTTTTCTAATGTTCTAATTTGAAGTGACTTTGATTTGAAATTTGAAAATTGAATTACAATTACGTACGTGTTGTACAATTCGTTTGCGAAATTTAATACGTTTATCTATGATAAATATGTTTGATTATCATGTAAATATCATATCTCATGGGTGTTTATATACAGCTGATAATATGTTGTTTTATAGGTCACTACTTATAACGATATCAGTTAATTGAAGTATTGAAAGGTGGTGGTGTAAATTATCTTTAGCTAAAACGTTTATTATTTTCGTTCAAGTTACATTTAACACTAGTGTGTCGATTGAAATCATAACCGTGAACAATAATGATTTTTTTTATAATATCTATTTAACGATGTATCTTTCTTTTAATTTCTTTTAATATTTTAATTTAAAAATTAAGTCATTGGTGTTTCTTTCTTTTTATCTGCATAAAACAATTAACATTTTGTATATGAACGAAAACAACTATTTCAAGAGGTTTCCTTATACTGATAGTAAACTATAATATTAATATAAATTCAGATAAATGCCATCATAAAAGCATATCTAAAGCATAAAATAAAAACAATGATGAAAACGTTTATATTATATTGCTGTTTTGGTGGCCCTTTCAAAGGCTTTTGACTGCCTACAACATGACAAATTGATGGCATGCGGCGTTTTGGCTATTCGGTTTCTCTTCTAAAATCATATTTATCAGATAGGGAGCAACAGATGGGCTGACATCTAGAAGGAGGTTCCCTAAGGATCTATCATTGGGCTCCTCCTTTTAACGATTTTTATAAATGATACATTTGTACTTATCAAAAAGGGGTCACTGTACAATTATGCAGATGATAATACTCTTTTTTTCAGAAGTACTGATTATAATACTTTCATTTCAACATTGGAATCTGAGTCAACTCAACTAATAAATTGGTTCAGGGTAGATAAGATGCAAGCAAACCCTGATGAATTTGAAGTTTTGGTTGGTGGTAAACATACATTTAATACAAATCTTTGTATTCTTGTTCAAAACACTGAAACTTCATGTGAAACTACTGTTAAATTACTTGGTATAATTATATACTATGAACTAAATTTTGATGTGCATACAAGTAAGATCTACAGGAAGGAATCCCAGCAACTGAATATCCTCAAACGTTAGGCACGTTTTGGAACAAACTGAGTAAATTAACCTTTTGTCATTCATTTATTTTGAGTAATTTCAACTTTTGCCCATTGGCACAATTCTACACAGAGAAAAACATTGAAAACAAAATGAAAAAGTGCAAGAAAAATTTGCTTTGCCATGCTTATGTTGTTCTTACTTTTATGTGTGTTTCTCTATTTTTTGTTTGCTTGCATGATGATGCTTTTAATATTGTTGTATATTTTTGTATGTATTTGGTTAAAAGCGCTGTAGAATTTATATTTTGTCGTTTGGATTTATACCGAATCTAAATAAAGTTTTGTATGCAGTATAATTCTCGAAATGCGTTTGAAGGACCACCAGAACAGCTGTATTTGTCATTGCAAAACATAATTTTGATAAGTAATCAAAAGAAGATCCAATTGAAAAAGGTATAATGATGACATTGAGTGAAATAGAAGAAATATATCAAATTTTATTTCTAAATAAATGTTAAATATCCATATTAAACCAAAGCAAATGCATAATCCAGGTATCGCATGAACTTTTATTTTTTTTAATCTAAAAAAAAATAGTACGTATTAAATTTATAGGTTTAATTGGTAGGTTAGATAATCAGACATGATTCTGAAATCCGACCTATTAAGAACCATTCCACTAAAGTTTGGTTTAATTCGGCCAAGTTGTTTCGCGGAGAAGATTTTTTAAACGAGTGTTTGACATATTTTCTGTTTTCAGTAATGGTGTCATTGCTGGAATGCAAAATTATCAAACGACAACAAGCCTTATCAGTTTTTGCTATTTTAAGTCTGATGATATGTCACAAACCTATGATTGTATCAATTTCATTTTACATAACAGTGTCCATCTTGGTTAAAAGGTGGACATAATTTTGAAAGGGGAACATTCAAGGATTATTCCACCAACGTTCGTTTTCAATTAGGACAGTAGTAAAAGAGGAAAGAATTTAACATTGAGTGAAGCAAATTCCTCTGTGAATAATATTTTAATTAAAAGTGATATTAAACAAACTAAGACTTCATCTGTACATATATATATATATACACTATATATTAATATATTTGGTCGTTGCTGCTAGACACACAGATACTAGATGCTCCAAGATGTTTGCAATCGCGCAGCTTGTTCACAGCAGATCTATAATTTAAAGAAATTGGAATATGAAGTATTAGAAGTGTCAATGAAAGTATCATAAGACATTTCATATAGGACATTATATAATGATGGTTTGATGACTGTGCTGAGACATGAATAAAGAAGTAAAGCAAAGATGTCTTTGATTGTCCTAAGACCATTTAACGAGGGTCTGGATAAGGATCCTTCACTTCTCTATTCTTTATATGTTCTGTCCATTATTCTCTATTCTTTATATTTGAGTCCAATTATTCTCTATTATTTATCTTGTTTGCCCTTTCTGTGTGACCGTACATGGCCTTTTGATATACAACATTTCTGTTCCAATCCAATATCGTATGATATAATTTTGCGGTCGCTCAAATTTCCACTTGGCGTTCCTGTCGACTCATACTTTGAAGAGGTGGCGTGAATCAGATGTGGATACTAAAATATTCCAAAGATCTTTTAGAGTACATACAATCTAAGACTTTCTCATCTTGCAATAGTATTAAAACATTTGACTTTTCTACACTTTACACAAGTATTCCCCATTCCAAACTAAAAGACAAATTGAAAGAGTTGGTATTGCTTTGTTTCATATAAAAGAATGGCGAATGTAGATACAAGTATCTTGTCTTGGGGAGGGATAAATCGTACTTTGTAAAGAATCACTCTAATTCAAACAAAACATTATCTGAAACTGACATTATCAAGATGCTTGATTTCTTGATTGGCAACATATTTGTTACGTTTGGAGGACGTGTTTTTCAACAGACTGTCGGCATTCCAATGGGAACCAAGTGTGCCCCTCTTCTTGTCGACTTGTTTCTTTATTATTATGAGGCTGACTTCATACACGAACTTCTTAGGAAGAAATATAAGAAGTTAGTAATATCCTGTAACTTTACTTTCCGCTATATAGATGATGTTCTCCATGTTCTCATTATTCAAAATTTGGTGACTATGTTGAACGCATCTATCCCATCGAACTAGAGATAAAGGATACACCAGATATAGCTAAGTCTTCTTCATATCTTGACTTACATCTAGAAATTGACAATGAGGTTCGGTTGAAAACAAAACTTTACGACAAAAGAGATGATTTCAGCTTCCCAATTGTGAACATTCCATTTCTATGTAGCAACATTCTAGCAGCGCCTGCATACGGAGTATATATCTCCAAATTGATACGATATTCCCGGGCTTGTATTTCCTATCATGATTTCCTTGATAGAGGGTTGTTGCTCACAAAAAACCTATTAAACCAAGAGTTCCAAATGGTGAAGTTGAAATCATCCCTTCGTAAATTTTACGGACGCCATCACGAGTTGGTTGACCGTTATGGAATTACCGTTTCACAGATGATATCGGATATGTTCCAAAATGTCGTAATTACAATCCACTTCCTTGCAATAACATGAGCAACACGACGGGTGCCACATGTGGAGCAGGATCTGCTTACCCTTCCGGAGCATCTGAGATCACCCCCAGTTTTTGGTGGGGTTCGTGTTGCTTAGTCTTCAGTCTTCTATGTTGTGTCTTGTGTACTATTATTTGTCTGTTTGTCTTTTTAATTTATAGCCCTGGCGTTGTGAGTTTATTTTCGATCTATGAGTTTGATTGTCCCTCTGGTATCTTTCGCCCCTCTTTTGAAGGACATACCTATCGTATTTACTGTTAATTGGTTCTCGTCCTGACATGGATGAAATATCTGTCACTGGATGTATATGAAACTGAAAGCCATCAACCAATCAATTTTGGCATCTTTTAAAGAACCAAGAAAGCTCTCTCTATTGCTGAAACGAAAATAACCTTCAAGAAAATTCAGTTTCTAACAACACTGTGACAATCATGCGTGCTTAAAATTATTGTGACCACAACTGGAACAGTAAATACCGTAGAAACAAATCAATCTTTAAATCAGACAATAAGCTTAATAAATAAAATTTCAAACACAATACATATATTTAGATCTATTATTTTTATTTTCAGTTATGGGGTGGCCAATGATATGTGTAACACAGCTCGACACTATATTGGAAGGAAATCAAGAAAACTTAGTAGGAGGAGAAATGGAAAACTTATGTTGTTTGAATTTAAAGGGTTTCTTTCTGTCATTTTTAATATGGGTCTGATCCGAAAAGTATCGATTAGTGAGTACTGGAATACAAAATCAGTATAGCAGTCAACGCCTTGGTTCAGGTGTATGTTTTCAAGAAACCGCTTTCAAACGTCTTGAAATTTCTCCGACTTGTTTGTGATAACAGACTCCATAATCGTTATAACCAAAACTATCGTCTTGCACAAAGATTTCAGCCACTAATAGATTTTGTGAACCTCAAATTTCTGTTTTATTACTGCCCAAGAAAGGAGCTTTTCAATCGACGAATCACCAGCAGTACGAAAGGGAGAACAGCTATGCTACAGTATATACCTAGTAAACGTTCTAGCTAACAAAACCTTTAAACAGACTTATTAAGAAGGGATACAGTTACGATACTGTTGTCAGGTCATTAAAGATTGCATATTTTGGCTTTAATATTGATTCACTTATAGGGTCTTTGCATCGGAATTAAACATATTTATTCTAAAATCAGTTGTTGGCATGACACGGGTTATGTTTTTCTCATATATTTTATGATGGTATAATACTAAACCCCTAACAGGAGGGATTGTGCCTGATATTCATATGATGAAGACATAATCTTTCAATCAGTGTTATTGAGGTCTGGAGCTGGCATGTCAGTAACTGCTAGTAGTCTGTTGTTATTTATGTATTATTGTCATTTTGTTTATTTTCTTTTGTTTTCTATTCTGACATCGGACTCGGATTTCTCTTAAACTGAGTTTTACTGTGCGTACTGTCGTACGTTTGTTTTTTCTACATTGGCTAGAGGTATAGGGGAGGGTTGAGATCTCAAAAAACATGTTAAACCCCGCCGCATTTTTGCGCCTGTCGCAAGTCAGGAGCCTCTGGCATTTGTTAGACTTATATCATTTTTAATTTTAGTTTCTTGTGTATAATTTGGAATTTAGTATGACGTCCATTATCACTGAACTAGTATACATATTTGAAGGACGTCTCCGGGTGCGGGAGTTTCTCGCTGCATTGAAGACCCATTGGTGGACTTCGGCTGTTGTCTGCTCTATGGTCGGGTTTTTGTATCTTCGACACATTTCCCATTTCCATTCTCAATTTTAGATTCGGAAAAAAATTTTGGATATTGGTCGAGGCCGTTACCGGCTACATACTACAAATGAAAGTTTACGAAGGGAAAACATATGGTCCTGTTTCTAATGGTACACTTCTAGATAATTTTTCCACCTCGATTTCTCTTGTAAAAACAATATTAAGACTTTCTATACTACTTAAATGACGCGGTCTAATTTGTTAGCCATGCAACATGACGTAAAAACGACGAATCAAAGAAACAATTTTATATATAACTAATATAGGACAATGGTGTTGATTAAAAATTACACAATTCCAGGCCCTTTAGTTTTCCACGTTATTGATATTACCAATACTTTACAAGTTCTGAGTCGAATCCGATACCGATATATACCAATAGTAACTGTTACCTGTTACCTTATCTGTAGGGTAAACGGTAGTATTTATTCTTCCAGAGGCGACAATACTAACATTTTCTAAAATTACCACTTTTTAATAAAAACTTGGACAAAACAGTTATGTGTGGTATTAGTACTTTATTATTCTGTTAAAGAAATTGAAGTAAAATAGTATCATGGCCATCTTCCAACGGAGCTTGTTCATGGTATCCATACCCACTGTCATTTTACATCAAATTTATGAAAATGTGGAAGTCTTTTCAAATAATTCTCAAGAAAATATTTTGATCGATTTTGAAATTTATATTGTAAATATACACACTACAGTTATTCATAAATAAATAAAAAAAAAATATTGTACCCATACATCCAATCACAGTGCTCCTAAGTTGACTTCCTTCACCTGCCTTGGGTACACAAAAGACTAGCCTAAAGCCGGGAAAATGTAATACTACTTTTTTTCCTGTATGTTCCGCCGCTGCCAGGCGCACCACAATATATGTATACAGTGTATTTTGGGATTTGCCATATACACAGTCATTATCAAATCTGAACTTCATCATTACATAGGGATTGACACTACTAAATTTAACCATTGTCAAAACAAATATATCTACAAGTAGTTTCCGATTGTGGTTACAAAACCAGGACGGATTCAAACAGAAAGACTTTGAAGGCAGAGAAAACAGTGCACCTTATAATTATCATGACTTGTTAAAATGAGAATACGAATACTAAAAACCCAGGTTGAAAATAAGGCGTAGGTACTTTTATTCAGTGTTCCAGTTATTTATAAAATAATTGTTTAACACCGATTGTTTGTCACTTTGACTGACAATTAAGATGCGGAAAGTTAAATGACATGCCTAACAAATACTTGTTTCCTCATTTCAGCATGAAGATAAAATGAGGCGAACAATTGAGGAACATAATACAATGACTATTTTGCCCGTCATGTACAATATATACAGAGATGTTTAAAAAATCTATAGGAATTTTTTACGATGAATTGACTTTTGTTTGCGTAAAAATTCAGTGCAAATATTCCATGCATATTCAAAAAACAAAGCGGGTCTGCCAAAACGATGGGATATGAAGCCTAGACTATCACTGGAGAAAACAACAGGGTGTGTTGGTTAGGAGCAGCAATTTTGCCTTTTTATAGGCCACGTTTGACCCCTTCAAACAGTTGTTATATTTGTTCTTTTACTTACACGAGATGTCGGATTTATGGTCCCTATTTATATTAGACGTGTCTGAAAACTTATACACGCTTCACGTAACTGAACGTACGCCTGTTTGGCTTGAATTTTACTGTTGGAAGGGAGAGCTGAAGTAATTCACTGGAAGGGAGAACTGAAAGGTAAGTCCTGGAATAAATTATTATTTATTATTTATAAAAGGCTTTGAACTAGATTTCAGAAACTGCAAGTAATCTTAGGTCAGTAATTTTTGTTTTGTCTTTATGTTAGTTGTTTTAACCTGCGAAAGGAATCTGTACTCATATCATTTTGATAATGTTCAATGCAAAAATACTTAATGTATACGGTATGTGTAATTTCTCATTCTTTTACGACCTTCAACAAAATAAAAAGTTTGGGCGGTACTGCTCGAATAAAGAAGGTTAATTTCCTGTACTAGTAGTTAAAAACGAGTTGTGAACGCGAAATTATGAATAAGGTTTCTTTATACATTTAGTATCAATTTATTTTATTAAAAGAAGGGTTAATGGTTTTAAGTCACAGATATAATGTAAGAGCTATAACGCAGTGTCCACGTTTTAAACTGCCATATAACGATATATAGCATATTTAGTTTGCCACTTCTTTTCAGACTTAACTGACACTAGTAAACTACTAGTTTCATATCAATAAAGCACTTCTTTCAAAATTATCTTTACTCGTGTTGCATTTTATCTATTTGAAATGAACTGATCTACCCCTTATTGCAAGATAACTCTATAATGCTGACATTAAACAATGATTGATCAATCACATATTAATCATTTTTGTATCACTGGTCTCTATTTACATGTACCACGCAATACAAAACTATATTCTATTTTTCCTCATCAAACGTTTCGCGGCCCTAGAAACTTTGCTTAAGTAAACTTGTGCAGAGATGATGATGGTGATGATGGTGGATGGGTGTGTAACGTCCAGCGGCAAATTAAATGCATATTCAGGACGAGAACATGGTAATGTAATATGAATATTAAGCATGTTTTGTACTAGACCGACACGCTGAATCGGATTTCCACGTGCTAGTTCAAAAGGTAATAGTCCACAGGAAGACATGTCACCCTACCTGGACATCTTTATTCTGGCTCCGAGATGGTCAGCCTTTGCTCTTACTCCTCATATGCCGCGTGCTAAGCGGAGAAGCAACATTATTAATTAAAGTCTTTATTTTGATCCAGCCAGGTTTCAAACCCACGACCTCCGACACTTGAGGCTAACACACTACCACGAGACCGAGGCGGTTTGACTTTTGCAGAGAAGTTGGCAGATATTTTGTTAAATGTGATGATTTTCTTTTCTTTTCATGCTCATTTTGTTTTACATTGAACATGCACTGACATATTCTGTGTATTATCCCTTTACGACCATTTATGATTGATATTACTTGTTTTGGCCTGAATTTGAGTCTAATACTTGCAACTTGACAACTATCAGGAATTAATGATACGTTTATAATGTAATATGAACATGATACCATTCAGGTTTACCGAGAAAACAATTCTCCACCTCTCCACCTATCCATCCTTAACCCCCCCCCCCCCCCACAAGAAGTTGAAGAACTTGTCACAGAAGTCCATACTTGCCAATGTGATGATGGTGGATGGGTGTGTAACGCCCCGCGAAAAATTAAATGCATATTCAGGACGAGAACATGCTAATGTAATATGAATATTAAGCATGCTTTGTACTAGACCGACAAGCTGAATCGGATTTCCTCGTGCTAGTTCAAAAGGTAATAGTCCACAGGAAGACATGTCATCCTACCTGGACATCTTTATTCTGGCTCCGAGATGGTCAGCCTTTGTTCTTACTCCCCATATGTCGCGTGCTAAGCGGAGAAGTAACATTATTAATTAAAGTCTTTGTTTTGATCCAGCCAGGTTTCGAACCCACGACCTCCGACACTTGAGGCTAACTCACTACCACGAGACCGAGGCGGTTTTATTTTTGCAGAGAAGTTGGCAGATATTTTGTTAAATGAGATGATTTTCTTTTCTTTTCATGCTCATTTTGTTTTACATTGAACATGCACTGACATAGTCTGTGTATTATCCCTTTACGACCATTTATTATTGATATAACTTGTTTTGGACTGAATTTGAGTCTGATACTTGCAACTTGACAACTATCAGGAATTAATGATACGGTTATACATAAAGTATAAACATGATACCATTCAGGTTTACCGAGAAAACAATTCTCCACCTCTCCACCTATCCTTCCTAACCCCCCCCCCCCCCCCCACACACACAAGAAGTAGAAGAACTTGCCACAGAAGTCCATACTTGCCAATGTGATGATGGTGGATGGGTGTGTAACGTCCATCGACATATTCAGGACGAGAACATGTTAATGTAATATGAATATTAAGCATGCTTTGTACTAGACCGACACGCTGAATCGGATTTCCTCGTGCTAGTTCAAAACTTGAGGCTAACACACTACCACGAGACCGAGGCTACTTTACTTTTGCAGAGAAGTTGGCAGATATTTTGTGAGATGTGATGATTTTCTTTTCTTTTCATGCTCATTTTGTTTTACATTGAACATGCACTGACATATTCTGTGTATTATCCCTTTACGACCATTTATGATTGATGTAACTTGTTTTGGCCTGAATTCTGTGCAGTGTGATACGAGATGTATATCTTTGCGCAAGAAATAGATAACATGTCACAAACATTGGAATATAGCCTGTATCACTCTATATCAACATTTTAGGTGTATTAGGCCTTACATGAATGTCATGTAAGATACTGTTAGTTGTAAAGATTGTATTTGTAATATGTATATTCCCCCACCCCTCTCGCCCCTTCCCCCTGAGGACCTAATTTGGATATATAGAATTACCATACATTATCTCGAAATATAAATGTTATGTGAACAAATGCTTAAAAACGTTTCTAAATGTTCACGACCGATAAACAACATTGCCATATAAATTAGGATGTGCAATCATGTAAGTAAAACATTATACAGGTACACCCAAACTTTCAAACAAATTGTTCAATTTATGAAAAATTTAGTAAAGGTTCTAAGTAACTTGTGATTACGAAATTCTCGACTTAATAATCATCATTAACAAATAGATTATAATGTACGTTTATTGAAATCTAAAACGTCATTACAGACACGGTTATGGTAAACAAGTTTGGATAAATCAATACTGTAAGGTAGGACCAAGGGAAGATCACAGTCCAAAAAAGGAAAATTAACAATAGGGAAAAAAAGATCATCCATTTTGACTGACATTTTTGTGTAGAGTTTCTCTTTTATATCTGACATATCTAAATTCATAAAAGCAAACTATCGCTGTTTAATTTGATTTATTTAAAATGATATATAAATAAAGAGATGTGATATGATTGCCGATGATACAACTATCCACCATAGTTCAAATGAAGTGAATTGAAATGAATGAAAGCAATGATAGGCAAACTTACGGCCTTCAACAATAAGAAAAAAAACATACCGCATAGAAGGATATAAAATGCCCCGACTTGAAAAATATGAAAAGAATTGAATATGTTTACGTGGAGTTCCCCACAACCTAGTTTGTTTCTATTAATTCCGTATCAACTTCACAAATAATACACAATGGTCTTGAAGTATAGATTCTAGGTACTGACGTTGTTTATCATCTTTATAACGTGTTATCAATTTGACGTGGCTCAGTACTTATACATCCCGTCATTGTGTTATTGTGCTATGGTAAAAAAAAATGTATTCTTGTCTTTCATTTTTGCTAATTTGCTTTGTCTATATGCCTTTTTGTGTTTCTTTGTTTTTATATTTGTTTGTATTACATTGATTAAGAAAATAACACAATGTTGATTGCCGTACCCCTATTTTTGACATTTTTACCTATTATGTCTGTTTGTTTTGTTCACACATCGTTGTCAATAGGGGCCTCGGTGGCCAAGTGGTCTAAGTAGTTACTACTGTAATCACTGATGTTGTGAGTTCGAACCCCGCTCGTGCAGGTGCACTCGACTCCAATCTTAATTGACTAGGATTTTCAGTTTTCCTATTGAAGGTCGGTGGTTTTCTCCGGGTACTCCGGCTTCCTCCACCAATAAAAACTGGCCGCCACGAAATAGCCCAAAAGCGGTGCCTAAAAGTGACGCTAAAACACCAAAAATCAAATCCAATCGTTGTCAATATAATGGATTTTTTTGCGACTGTCATATAAGTGAGAGGTTTAGCTAGCTATAAAACTAGGTTTAATCCACCATTTTATATATAAGAAAATAACTGTACCAAAGTCAGGAATATGACAGTTGTTATCCATTCGTTTGATGTGTTTGAGCTTTTAATTTTGCCATTTGATAAGGGACTTTCCGTTTTGAATTTTCCTCGGAGTTCGATATTTTTGTTATTTTACCTTTTAAGTTATATTTAAAAATCAGTTGATATTTAATTGAAACAAAATCTATTTACCCACTATTCTTGTTTCTTTCCATTTCAAAATAGTTTCTATTGTATATGTGATGATTTATTTGTATGTTGGTTGACCGATCAAGAATGATTTAAATGACACCTCAATGAAATGATATGTACTAATGAAATATGACTTCACAGATTATTTATTGTGTTAGGTAGTATGCAAATATTTTTTGTTATAAGTTTTTTTTATTGTTTTCTGATTCAAATATCTAGGTCTCAAAATCACTTGAAAGGAATACATGTTTGGTAAAAACACACATGATACACAAATTTATGTACGTAACTATTTAAAGCTGGTGGCCAATCGTCGTCTGTTTCAGTATTTAGTTTCAGTATGTGATTCAAACAAGATATTACAATTTGAAAAGTATGGATTGAATGTTTATCAAGATATTGCACGGAAACAACATTACTACGTGCATCAGTTCTATCTCTTTTCCAACCCTAGCTTGTTCAATGCCCTATTGAACCGACAGACGAAAAAGAGATTTGCATTGACACGACATTTTTCGTCCTATAGGTCAATGAAAGACATTAACTACGGAACGGCAAACAGTTTAAATGTCAATATCAAGCTTGAACTGCCTATGTAGTTTCGTTCAATTGATGAAAGAATATCACATATAAATTTGAAATAGATTAAACACATGTTTATGAGAAAAATAGTGTTATTCAATTTTATTTACCTGCAATTTTGTTGTACACTTATTGTTGACTGGGTTTCATCGACGGGGATTACCCCGGAAAATCTACGTTCGTTTCTACTAAAAGGTATTGTGAAATCGATTTTTAAAAACGATTTATCGTACCATGACTGTGTTTTATTTACATTTTGTTATTGTGTGTATTTATGTATATTTGAATACCGTTTCCAATCAATTGAGGTGTAAACTGTTTTTTTTTCAAGCTTAATTTTGGTTACAGTGTTATTTTTTATTCTTCAATTTTAATTCCAAAGTGATAAAAAATCACCAACGGTTTTGAATTATTTATAATTTGTCCAACATGTATTGTCTTATTTTTGTCAACCATATGCTATTACGATCTTATTTAAATTTAATGTGAAAGGGATTGTTATTTCGGTTTATTATCCAAAAAAGTACTGGTGGCGACATAACTAATATATACTGAGGCAGAGTTTATCATGTTTAACCAGCAAGCAAGTTTAACAGAACTGAACTGTCCTAAATACTATTTCAAAAGTTTTATCTAAATTATTACGATAACACGGGTGTAAAAAACTTCATTTTTTATAGTGATGCAAATACCTTAACAGTACCATTTTGATTACACCAGATGCAAGAGCATATACAAGTTTCAAAAGTAAAAAGCTCAAACCGGACTAGGAATCAAAGCTCTGCATGAAGGTGATAAATTTATCAATTTATAAATTTAAAATGATTTCAAATTTTACTAATTTGAATTGAATGAATGGTTATCAAGCATAGGTATCGACCTGGTCGTGATTATAACATTAAAGGTTCCAACTGTATTGTTTAAGGCGAAACCAAATACAAACTATATGGAGCCGATACAAAGCACAAAAGCAAAGTAAAAATGCATTTGCACTGCTTTTTTAAACTATGCTGAAGTTATCGTGTGCAAATCATTTTCAGTAGACTACGTTCAGAAATATGTTATTTTACAAATGAAATATAAAGGTAAATGTCTATAAAAGTCATATATGGTATTATTGTACCGCTCTTGCACTTATATTTATAAAACTATTTACATATATCTATTTTTCTTTTTATTTTAGTAATCCAAATAGTTATCATGAATGTTTGCAACGGGTTTGTCACATACATTTACGGTCGTATTTATAGATTTTCCTCATTTTATTTTCATTAACTCAATAAAAAAAAAAACAGTCGAACCCATTGAATTTTTCAATGAACAGTAAACACATCAAAAGTTTAAGATGAGATAAATTGTTAATTCCTTCTCATTTTCTTTACACTTAATGGAAAACAAATCTTTCTTCAAATGCATATTTCATTACGTTTAAAGATGTTTTTTCTTTTTTTTTTTTTTGGTATATTTTTATTGATGTAATATGTTAATTCAAAGACATAATATTTATAGCAACGTGTTTATAATTTTTTAGATAACTCATTATATATTTATTATATTTTATATAACTTTACGTAACGTTATTAACAGTTGACCAGAATATACATCTTTGGTGGAAAAGAAACCAAAAAAAAAATCTACAAAAGATAGAAAATAAAAACACATCGTCATATTATGTATTTGTTAAATGGACACAGTGTGAACTATGATGAACACGCATATGTTGTTAAATAGACGACAAAATGTTAGAATGCATACGAAAGAATCAAATGGTTACCGTGCCCAGAAATTAAAAACGATCCTGATGAACTTATCGATCCTTTAAATAAACTTATTCTAAAAGGTTACCAATTCAACACTGTAGTTAGATCTTTGAGTATTGCTTTTATTGGTATTGATATTGATTTTGTTGTTAGTGAATTAAAAGTAAACTAAATATTATTGTTATATACATGTGCACAATTTTACTTTCATGGATCTACAATTTGTCGATACCTGTATCTTGGCATTGCAAAAGGTTATGTTTTTTCTCTGACTGTTTACGACGTGTTTACACTTAATCCATTGGATGTTGGCTGTGTTATATTGATAATTTAGACTTAGATACATGATTTGTTTTTATTAGTTGTTATTGGCTTTGAACTAGCGGTCAGTAACTGCGAGTACTTTCAGATCTTAGTGTATAATTAGGAAACGGAAAGTCCCTAATCAGATGGCAAAATCATAAGCTCAAACATGATAATATGCTTGGTATGTATGTCATTTTGTGCTTCTTTGTTACATATTTGTTTGTATTTTTAGTGATAAGGGTTGTAGCACGATGTTGACTGCTGTATATTTGACATTTTGCCTATTATGTCTGTCTGTTTTGTTCACGCATCGATGTCAATATAATTGAATTTGACAACAATGCGTGAACAAAACAAACAGACATCATAGGTAGAAATGTCAAATATACAGCAGTCAACATTGTGTTATAATCTTAATCAGTACAAATGGTTGCTGCGTTACAAGTGTTTATATTGAGACGCCACCTCGTACACAAGGAATATTTAGAGACCGTACAAACTCACTAGATATGTATACAGATGCCGAGATATTCAAACGCTATCGTTTTCCAAGGGACAAGGTGTTGGAACTGATAGACCGTGTTTCACTCATTAAAGAGAGACCTACAAGACGGTGGATGTCAATTTTTGTCATCACGCAGGTAAAGTATTAAATGTAAGAGCAAATATTTACAACCGTTTACACTCAGCTAAACAACAAAGTCAAACATGACGTCGACATCTACCGGAAACTACTTACATTCACTCGTTCCAAGTGCACTTTGTTCAATCTCTCGTCCTCGTTTGAACAACATTAAAAAGTGTTGCAAGTGGAATTTAATTTACTGTGGCGTAGTTAGGTAATTTTTTAGTGTACGCCCCGAACCTCGGCAATGGGTATGAAAGCCCCCAGTAGGTTCAGGGCAGAGGACCCCATGGTAGGAGGTGTGAAGCTGACTCATTATTGAGAAAGAGGGACAAATTGTGTTATTAAAAACTCATCTATAGCAACATACGTAAGAGCCAATTTATATATTTTCATTGTTACAAACATGAGGGGATGTGATATGATTACGAACAAGACAATTTCCCGCCAGTTACAATGACATTATTATACGTAGTTATATAGGACACAGTACGGCCTTTCTACAATGAAAAAAAAAACATATCGTATGATCGGCTATGAAATACTCCAACACGAAAACTGAAAAAAAACATTTTCAAGAGAAAACTAACTTCCTAGTTAATAAGAAAACAAACGAAAACAAAATATATGACAGACATGAACAAACGACAACCACTGTTCTATAGGATCCTGACTTGGGACAGACACATAACTTACAGTTGGCTTTGCGAGATGGGTTTTACTCATTGTTGCAGGCCGTACGATGATAGTTAGTTCTTAGTTGATGTGTCATTTGGTCTCTTGCCGAGAGTTGGCTCACAGGCAATCATACCACATCTTCTTATTTTTATGTTTAAAGAATGAATAAAAACCAGAGCCAAGTAAGGGCCCACAAAGTGGATATAGAGAATACATGTATAAAAGAAAAAAGAACATTTAATTGCTTAGATACAAAGAATTTACACAAGCACAATACAATTTGACTGTAATAAAACCTTTGGTTTAAAAACTATTCTATAGTTACAGGAAAATAAATATATCTAACTTATATTAATTTTATGTGACAGATTTAAACATATTTAACCTAGAAGAGTTTGACAGCACAACATAAGAACAAACTGTAATAATAAATTACAATTGGATTTAATCAAAAAATCGATACGAGACACAAAAAAACAATAAGATAAGAACAATAGTCACAACGCTTGGAAAAAGGAATAATCACAGTTACCGAAAGCTTAGTACACTGGTATTAAATATTATGTCAATTTGACCATTTCAAATGTTTAAAATGTCTCTCAAGGGAAAAAAAAATATATGACCGATTGAGACTGGCAAATGTCACTTTACTACATGATTATAACGATTTTGTAAACTTTGTACATATATATATATATAACACAATAAAAATTCAAATACCATCAAATTGATCACCATTTTCAACATAGTCAAAATAGATAATTCACTGAATTGTTATGTATACTAGTATTTGCTTTGTTAATTTCTTTTTCTGTTACTTCTCTTCTTTGAGAAAAAACCACCTGAGAAATCTGAAAGATATGGTTACATAGTAGGACATACATACATACATACTAATATTTGATATTTTGTTGATAATCTTTATAATCCGTTTTCCTTGTGATATATTCAGATAATGTAGCAAAAGCAAAAACACATATCGCCATTTACCAGCATATATATATATTCATAGACAACGACAGTTCCTGCTTGGTGTTGTCTTGGTGTAATACATATAACTTGTTAAAATGAAATGCTTATTTTGCATTGTCTGGTTTGATCTTTTACTTATCTTCTTTTTTTATGTTATTGATTAAACAAATAGCTTAAATGTCATCATGTTCAATAATTGTCCCTGTATTTTGTCGACAACCAATCAAACGTGTAGATATGAAGTTGGTATATACAGTGGTCTATAATCTGTTTTATGAAAATAAAATTGTAAAGTCCATTTAATCAATTCATAATGTATTTTCCATAAAGACCATCTGGTATGTGTTTACTGTTCTTATGAAGTACATGTATACTTTGTTTTCTTAACATGGTCATATTAACTGACTAACTGATTTATACATACCGACTGAATAAAACTCAAATATACATAGAAAATTTATGACCGCATTTCATTCATTAATAGTGCGTTTGTTTGGTTTCACTTACATGGGGTGTTCATATAACGTGTATACATATAATGTAAATTATTCGCCCTGTGCACAATGATTGAATGATATTACGCGAAGTAAGTGTGTATTGTATCGTCAGTGCATCCTGATTTTTTCATTTCTCTTATGGTTGCAGCCTGTTATATTTTTCTTGAATAAAGAAGAGACATTTCTAGTATATCGTACCGCACGAAGTGTTATATGATAAATAGTGATACGAAAATCTGCGATAATTTGATTGGCTTTTTCATCATCATGAGACGATATTACGATATCTCCATTGGTTATTCGTTGTGTCATGTGTTATGGTTTTCAGAGGTTATACAATGTACATTCTGTCCATGGCAGCGGACATATTTGATTTCTTCATTGACATACAAAACACTCACACTTTTCACCTGAATATCTTCTCTTTGTCAAATCGTATAATATTCTTAGTACAAAATGTTTTCAAATGTCCCATGTTAAAGTTTGACACCGAAACAAGACATTTGACGTCATACTTGTAGATGTAAAAACTAGATCAATCATTCGGAGATTATTTTTTTAGATACAACGAGTCATAGTATTGACTATAAGAGAAATATGAACATATTGTCTATATTTGTCGTTTGTTGATGCGGTTCATACGTGTTTCTTCTTTCTTGTTTTTGATATAGATAAGACGTTAGTTGTCCTGTTTTAATTGTTTTACACTAGTCAATTTGGGCCCTTTTTCGCTTTCTATCGCTGTGAGTCAAGCATCCGTGTTGAAGTCTACAATGTATACTTTAACCGCCGATTGTTTACTTTTACCTTTGAAGGACGCACTTAGACCTATAATGGTTTACTTTTACAAATTGTGACTTAAATAGAGAGTTGTTGTTACATTGGCAAGAATATCACATCTTCTTATTTCTGTGATAACTTTGAATTAATTTTAGCAATAGCATAAGACATTCCGTACGAATATATTGGAACGTCCATGAAACAAAATTAGCAAAACAAAAGGAGAGGAAAACAAATCAAAACCAACAACAAATATAAATCATAAGCATATCCAGAAATCAACGCCACTTTGCTTATTTGAATATTAAACTAAAGAAATCGGATACGGGTCACGAAAATTATATTGAAATGCTAGGGAATTTAAAAAAAAATGTCTGTTTTAACTTTAATTTAAGTGATAGACAGGTTGCGGGGACAGAAAATAAATAGACACAACAATATACACCATTTAAACGAAACATAATGACTGTCGTTGCAAAAATCAAGGTTCCTGAGCTATCTGAAAAATCGAAGCGAGAGGCTTTTAACATTGCATTATAGAATACAGGCTAAAATGGCTGAAACGTCAAATTTGCAAACTTCGTGTTGAAAATTGGCTAACAAGGTCAAGCGAAAACAGGTTGTGGGGATGAAACTTGAAACTTGAATATCCAAAGAATAAGCAAGTCCAAACCTTGTATGTGTAGTCGTTGAACTCTAGGTTACAACGTAAAGTTAAATGCCCCTATTTCAAGAAGCATAAACTCACGAAAACACGAAAAATTCACTAAATTCGCGTTTATTGTTCTGATTTTGACCGCCTGACAACTTTACGGAAATATCAGAGTGATTATAAACAAGGACTCTGTGACGGGCAACTTATAATATCCGTGTTTTAAAGATTTTAATGACATCAAGCCAGTCCAGTTCAAACTGTATCACGTGGTACAATTCTCATTTACATATTATGAATATTAATTAGCAAAAGTACTACGAATTTCTAGCTATGGAAAGAAAAGATGATATAAACATAAAACACACTCACCGACAGTTTTTGCACATGCTAAAATATATATGCAACATTGTAAAAAAGATAAATTGAGATAAAATATTTTATCAATATATATTGAAACAATATCATCTTCATCCGTGATCAACCTTTTAAAATTTTCAAAAGTTAGATGAAAAGTGTTTGACTCATTTTCAAGATTCCGTCTTAATCTTTGTCTATAATGAAATGATCAGAACCGAATAGTATAAGTTATAAGCTTTTACTTTTGTCTGATCATTTTTTGAATTCAGTGGTCAAGGTTGCTTGACATAAAATTCAAATTATTGCTGAATTCTATTGTGTGTTTTATTGGTTTAATATCCAACTATGGTACATTGTATGGAAAAACATAAAAACTTACAAAAATCGTCCATGTATTGGCCAACTGTAAAATACAACATAAACATGATAAATATGATCAAAATGTTCGTGGAATAAACGTACATGTTTCAAAGGTATTTTTTTGGATGAATAATTAGGAATGCGATTATCTTAGTAGTACTGTGCATGAGCATGGGTTGTCATCTTACTTTCTCTGAGGTTGTGAGTTCGAACCCGCCTGTGCGGGTGCACTCGACTCCAATCGTTATTAACTAGGATTGTAAGTTTTCCTATCGTAGGTCGGTGGCATTCTCCGGGTACTCCGGCATCCTCCATCAATAAAAACTGGCCGCCATGATATAGCCCTAAAGTGGCACTTAAAAGTGGCGTTTAACACCAACAATCAATCAATTAGTCTTAATTTGTTGAAATTTTGTCCTTTTTTAAAATGATTATTCGAAGAATTTGAACGTGTTTCTTTGTATGTGCAAACCAAGCTTACGTATGCACCTGTCCAGTTTTGAAAACAATAACATCCAATAGTGTTGTTTTACATATTCATCTGTTAAGCAAAAAGAAGGTTTGTCTAACATTTCATTTAGCTTTTGCTTAGAACATGTAGAAAGTTCAGAAAGAAACTGGTTACATTAAAGTGCTTCAGACATTTTATGATTTTTTTTTTAGGTTTTAGTATAAAAATGACACAAATATTATGTACAACAACAACATACAATCTTCTACAATAAATGGAATCGTATACTATGTCAAGTTCTCAGTTAGGTAAACCAAAAATCGTAAAAAGACACTCACAGCACGATCAAATTATGTGAACAAATTGTGAGCTTGTTTTCAAAAACGTTATATAACAACGACACATACATTCAGTATAATTTGAACATTAATTTGTCGAACATAAAACTAAATATAATAGATGAAATTTTCATAGTAGTTCGTTTCTATGTATGTTGCATTAGCGTTTGTTTTGCTGTACTTCAGTGTTTCTGATGTTCCGTTGTTTTCCTTTTATAGATGATGTGTTTCCCTCGCATTTAGTTTCTAACACAGTTCAAATCATCTCAGTCGATTGATTACTTGTACACACCGGTATACAAATGTTGCCTTTATCTTAAAAAACAATGGGCACCACCAATGGAGCCAACTATGCATATTTTTTTGCATAATTACTCCTTTATTCATTTTAGGCAGACTTCTGCTGTTGTCTGTTCTATGGTCGGGTTGTTGTCTCTTTGACACATTCCCTATTTCCATTCTCAATTTTATTCATATGGAAACTTCTGAGCAGTATTCTTTAACTTTACTTTTCGATATATAGACGAAGTTTTCTTGCTGAATAATTCAAAATGTGTTGACTATGTTGAACGCATTTATCCAATCAAATCTGAGAATAAGAATATAACAGATATATTTAAGTCTGCCTCATATCTTACTGTACATCACGAAGTTGACAATGGGGATCGAATATGTTCCAACATACATAATTACAATCCAGTTCCATTTTCCCCGATTTGATTTACCGAATTCGACTTATTACCGGGTTTGTACCTGTACCTGAGCAACACGACGGTTGACACATGTGAAGCAAGATCAGCAGGCCTGTATGGTGTTTTGTCTAATGTTGTATGTCTTTTGTCTTTTTTTCTTTTATAGCCATGGCGTTGTCAGTTTATTTTCGACTTATGAGTTTGAATGTCCCTTTGTAATCTCTCTCCACTCTCTTACGCGATATCTTTATATCATAAATTGTAAAAGAGAGTTATAGATAAACATGTATGCACGTTTACAGAAAAACGCTAATGTAAAAATAGGAATTGAAGGTTGCATAGTCAATTGTATGATTTTATTGAAATGATAGGTTTTAAATACTAACTTATGAAAGTAACAGGAATGTGAACTCACCTTGTAGGGTTGTTTCTATAAAACAAAATGCAAAATAAAATGACAGTTGAAACAGATTTAACAGTAATTACTTAAGAATTGGTTACATTTATTTGATATTTAACTTACTTTACTTTTTCCCGAATACACTTAAAATTGTAATACTACGAAGTTTTACTGGTTGATAATTAGTCCATATTTGATAAATAAAATGTGTATAAGTTTCCCCCCTCAAAACATCATCTTTCCTTAATTATTCAACAGATGGTCGTCAGTAAGACCAGATACTTAGTTTTGTTCATTTTCAGATATGCCACATATTATCTTGCTAAAATAGAACATCTAGAAAGCATGACAAAGCATCAAAGAAAAACAATAAAGACTTAGTAATGTCAGGGATTAAAAACACGTATGAAACACATTTTTTTATATTTTCATGGTCATAATTGAAAAATGATTTTATCCAAAAGGTTGTCGTCTTTTTTCCCTGAAAAACAATAGGAGAGTATCTGTTTTAAAGGTATTCTTATTCGAGTTAGAAATCATTGATGATTTGTCTGGTTATGCCATTTGTTATGTCTTACCCTTTGTTTTAGTAAATTTATGTTGTACGGGTTTTCTTTAGGTTTAACAATCTTGTTCTCTTGTGATTATATAGCCCAGCACTCCCTTGTATTCTTCGAAGGGTTGGTTTCTTATAACACCTTGACATAACCAAACATCTTATCATATTCAACCGAGATAAAACGTTATTCTTACCAACAATGGTCACATTGGTATCTGAACAGTTTTGCTGACTGTGTTCTGAAATCCAAGATATGAAAATGTAAACTGATGAAACTGGACATGTAGAAAACAAAACGATAAATACACATAAACATTTTGAAAAATTAATCAAACACTCGCTTACATAGTGGTCAAAAGCTATCAATTTCGATTTGAGGGAGAAAAGATATCAAGCAATGCTACCGTTCAATATAAGCATCTTCTTTGAAATTAAAGAGTTTCGAAGGACATGTATAATGTTTTGACTGAACAAATGTTACAAATGCAAAAGAAAAATTGGAAAACCAACTTAGTATGACTGGTATTTCCTGTGAAAAAAAACCCATTTATGTTAAAAATATACTAGAACCGTACGATGACCTATAGTTGTTAATTTCTGTGTCATTTGGTCTCTTGTTGAGAGTTGTCTCATTGGCAATCATACTACATCTTCTTTTCTTTATAGAAGCACAAAGCTTTGTTGGTTCCAATATAGAATTATCCAAACAAATTCGTGAACTAATGTACTACTTTATAAAATAAAGATTAACAATAGTGATATATGTTTTAATACTTTAAAAAAAATCTTTTATTGCGTGTCATATTGTCTACAGTCTTTAACGTGTAATGAACAATTGGATTGTTTGAAATTTTGAAACATTGAACTGCCTTTGAGTATCAAAATTTTTAAATTGAATTTTGTTAAAAATAAGACAAAAATACAAAATACTATATATTTATCGAAACAAAGTACAAAAGACATGTTGCGCATGCATATGCATTTTGATGAAGCAAATGTGGTACACAAAAAACAAGCATACTCATATCATCCTAGTAATATACCAAATGTTTGAAACCTTAACAAAGACATATATTAGAATCAATTCTAATTGCTTTTACGTAGTTCTTGACTAGCTATAACTGTTCAGAAAATACAGTTAATTCAACCGAGATAAAATTTTCATCCCAACATAAAACATCTACATAACTCATGTTGATTGTAAGTTCACAAAAAAGTAAACAATATGAAATGTGTGAAAATCATAGTGTATATGTGTACAAACTGTCCGATTGGCAATTATACTACAGCTCCTTAATTGTAAGCATACTCATGTTGCTTTATAGGTTACTTGGAAGAGGAAGGTGTTATTTATTTAAACCGTTGGTTTTTTTCGTTCAAAGTTACATTTAGCACTAGTGTGTAGATTGGAATCATAACAATGAACAAAAGTTAAACATCAATTTCGATAGTGTTGTTTTACTAGGAAGGATTAATGCACAGATTATTTTTGAACGTGAATTTTTGTAGTAGATAAAAGACAAACAGGCATTCAGTCCAATCAATGGTCCTATATAATGCAGTGCGTGCATAACGAATTGATAACAACCGTCATATTCCTGACCTAGCACAGGCAAAAAACAACCTAATTGAGCAGATGATTTATTTATTGTTATATTTTTTTCTACTTTGAAGTAATTTTATACTTTCAATCGAAATGTTTGTTTGTTTGCAGATCTGGAATTTCACAGTTGAAGATTTTGTGTTTGTTTGTTTGCAGATCTGGAATTTCACAGTTGAAGATTTTGTGTTTTTTTTATCTTTTGCTATTGATATTGTGATTCTTGTTGGGTCCAATATTTGTCACTTGTATTGTTTATTATTTGATGGATACCTTTTTATGGAAAGTGAAAGTAAAGCCAGCTGTTATCTAATCAGCATTTACTTTCTCTTTTAACTTTCTTCACCAAGGTCATGACATAATCAAAACTTAAACAACAGATTCTCAAAACAATATGAACGTTCTTTCAAATTGTAGATTTCATTTTTTTCCAAACTATATTATATGTCGAGCAAAAAGAGTCTTTGATATTGTTTGAAGTTGAGCAAAGAAATAAACTAAATAAGTGTTCTTGGGAAATTATTTTAATTCACAAGCTGTCGGGAAAAACATATTATCCGCTCTTGTTGTTTATGATAACTATTTAGTTGTTGGGTGTAGAAATGACTTTGTCTAAGGTTTAAGTATTGAATAACAAATGTTTTAACCTAACTCTTTATCTCAATTTAACATTAAAATAATGTAAAATCCGAGTGTTTGGTTTACACTTTGTTCAGTTATTTTAACTAGTTCAGTTATGTTTTAACCTCCCAAAAATCAAAAGAAGATGTGGTATGATTGCCAATTATACAACTCTCTACAAGGGACAACATTATAAAGAATAAAAGGATATGCATACAAATACGAAATGAACTCCTATAATGAAGGGAAAGCATGTCCATTCTCAATTTTACCACTTAACTCAAATATGGTTTTTTCTCCTTTTTTGTGGCACAGTTCCTTAGAAACAGAACAAAATAATGATAAACTCATCATAGATACCAGAATTCAAATTTTGTACTTGCGCCAGACGCGCGTTTCGTCTACAAAAGACTCATCAGTTACGCTCGAATCATAAAAATTTTAAAAGTCCAAACAAAGTACGAAGATGAAGAGCAATGAGGACCAAAAATTCCTAATAGTTTTGCCAAATACAGCTTAGATAATCTATTCATGAGGAAGAAAAACCTAAGTATTTTCAAAATTCAAAGTTTTGAAATTACTGATTTTAATGGCAGATTGTATGATTTTTTGTCAAAAATTGGATAATCATTTGTTATATTTGACAAACCTTTTCAAGTGAAAGGTTTAACTTTGCTTGAATTTTAATGCAGAAATAAGTAAATATCAACAACATATGTCAATTAGACAGTAACCAAAGGGTTATTCTGAGTTGGGAAGATGTCCTTTATTGATATCTCGTAAAGTACGAATCATAAAATATTGGATTCGTCTAATACAGTCAAATTGTATTATAAGTACTATATATAATGAAAGAGTGACGAAAGATACCAGAGGGACAGTCAAACTCATAGATCGAAAACAAACTGACAACGCCATGGCCAAAAATAAAAAGACAAACAGACAAACAATAGTACAGATGAAACAACATAGAAAACTAAAGACTAGGCAACACGAACCCCACCCTGGGGGTGATCTCAGGTGCTCCGGAAGGGGTGAGCAGATCCTGCTCCACATGTGGCACCCGTCGTGTTGCTTATGTTATTAAATATCCGATAAATAGTCTAATTCAGTAGGTCACATTCGTGAAAAAGGAAGGGTATTGTAGTTACGACATAAGGAACATATCCGATATCATCTGTGAAACGGTTATTCCATAACGGTCTACCAACTCGTGATGGCGACCGTAAAATTTACGAAGGGATGATTTCAACTTCACCATTTGGAACTCTTGGTTTAATAGCTTCCTTGTGAGCAGCAATCCTCTGTAATATTGACATGTATGACGAGTGTGAATCAGGACTTAAGTCATCATGGGTTAATAGTGTTAAATGAATGTTACTTAGCTTAGATTTTGGGCATGTTTGGTATGTACAGAATGTTATATGCGAAGAGGTATTTTAAATTTTATTCGAACAAATACTTTTTGACCATTCAGGAAAGAATTTTTTTGATTCATCATCAAAATGTACTATTTATAAACATCTTGTGGATAATATTTTCAATTGCAGTTTTATTTGACAAACAATTAGGTCATGTTTGTCTCTGACTGTTTATGCCGTCTTTAAACTAAATCCTTTGGATGTTGGATGTGAACTGATTGATAATTTATTCTTAGATGCATGATTGTTTTATTAGTTGTTAGTGGCTTTCAACTAGCTGTCAGTAACTGTGAGTATTCCCATTTCAGTACTTAGTGTCTTTTTGTTGTTGGAATATACAAGTACCCGGCCTCGTCCACTCTGTGTTTTGTAAGATGTATTTCTATTTGTATCTATCTGAGGAGTTAAGCCTTTTTCAACTGATTTTGATAGTTCGTTCTTATGTTGTACTGTTACGTTGTCGTTTGTTAATGTGTTACATATTTGTTTTTCGTTCAATTTTTGTACATAAATTAGGCCGTTAGTTTTTTTGTTTTTTTTTTAATTGTTTTACATTTGTCATTTCCGGGCCTTTTATAGCTGACTATGCGGAATGGGCTTTGCTCATTGTTGAAGGCCGAACAGTGATCTATATTTGTTAATTTCTGTGTCATTTAGTATCTTGTGGAGAGTTGTCTCATTAGAAAATAGTATATTAAAAGGTATTATTATACAAATTCATCTGTTTTAAATTAGTTAAGTTATTGTCAACAAAGAATGTATCGGAGTTGTCTAATTTAGGGAAATATTTAAAATACGCCACAGATATAAAATTTTCATGACAATCCTCTGAATGATTTATACTATGTAGTCTTGCCTTTGCTTGTATTTAAAACGATCTGTTATGATATACATGTATATATTTATGATATACCTATAACCTGTATTGCTTCTGGTTTGAAATAAACTCAACTAAACAACATTTGTTAAAATAAGAATTAGTAATAGTAATTTATATATTGAAAGAGGTCGATATCTGAAACTACCCGTAGAGGAGAGAATTTGTAAATTGTGTAATTTAGAAGTTGAAGATGAATTTCATTATATTATTACATGTACCAAACTTAAAAGGTTAAGGGAAAAAATATTTAAAAACATTATTTCCGTTATACCTTCCTTTTCTGATTTTTTTAGTGTGAGCAATTTAAATTCATAGTAAGCAGTAATGAATTAGATATATGCAAAATATGTATTTCGGTGTCAACAAGATGTATGATATGAATCTGTTTTTTAAACCAAGATGTATAATACTAATCACTCACTGTATACATTTTACTTATACTGAATTAAAGTATTTTCATTGTTGTGTAATAAGGGAGATAACCTGTAAAGGCTTAAAAATAACTAAGATATGAATAACTAAGGCATGAACTCAGCCGTGGAATCAGTGTTAATTGTTCTGTTCAATGTATAGTTGTTGAATAATTTTGTTCAAATGTGTTAACACATGTATGTATATTGCCATTTGATGATAGTCCAATGTCTGGACTTTATTTCAATAAAATTACTCACTTACGCACTTATGTTCATACTATTTTTTAAAACATTTATATGTTTATCGTATACTGGGACTATTATGTTAGTATAATAGTCCCAGTCCTTTCAATTTGGTTGAATTGTTTTGTCTACGTGTCTGGGAAAATTATTTCAGATCTTTAACAACAGATGGTTGTAGAAATTTTAACATTCAGGAATACACATACAAGTTAAACTGAATGAACAAGACATGCACAAAGCATTATTTAAAAAAATTCATATGTACTATATTAATTATCTGTATGTCTTCATTTAGAAGAAAAAAAAACCAGACACGTTATTTGGTGTACAATGAACTGAAATTAATCAAATCACATATAGCGAAAACGTAATCGATACGTGAATAATATTCATAGTACATAATTTTGTAATTAACGTGTTTTCTTGTCATTTCTTGACACTTCATATATATATGATGGTAGTTAGTGTGACCCTGTGAGCATATTATCAATGCGTTCCTTTCCCCTTACTTGTTCTGCCCTAGACAAAATGTATCAACATGTCTAAAAAGAGGGAGAACTCTCAGTGACCATTATCGCCGAGAAAAAAGAAAATAGACACTTCATCGAGATCAACAAAACTACAATTGCAGTAAGTCAATGATTTACGTGTATGCATTGCAATAACTATCGCATATATGCCATGGGACAACTCGGCTAGGAGAGAGCTCGGACCAAAATTCTGAAAAAATTTAAAAGAGTGTTATTTCACATAAAAGTAATACATTTTCTATATAAAAAAACGAGAAACACTTATAAACCATATTAACTAACGACAAAAATTGCCCTACTCTTGTTAACCACTTGCAAAGGGAAAATCTTCTCATTGCCCATATTCTAATACTATTGACAGAACGTCAAGTGCCTCATTTCATAAATCAGTGAACAAGGTTAAGTTTTGGTGGTCAAGTCCATATCTCAGATACTATAAGTAATAGGTCTTGTATATTCGGTGCATGGAAGGACTGTAAGGTGTACATGTTCAGCTGGCAGTTGTCATCTGACCTTGACCTCATTTTCATGGTTCAGTGGTTAAAGTTATGTTTTTGTGTTTTGGTCTGTTTTTCTTATACTGTATGCAATAGGTCTACTATATTTGTTTGACCAGACGACGACAGGCAAGGCGAAGACTAAAAGGTTATTGACACAAGCCACATATATAATTTGTGCATAAATAGTTTCAATAAAAAATGTATTTTATAGCGTCTGATTAAAAATCTGAAATAAGACCGGCAAAAAAGTAAAACTCTGTATAAATCGCTATTATGCCAGAGCCGGCAAAATAGCGCCAAGGAGGCTATTTTGCTTGAGCCGGTAAAATAGCACTGCCTTTATAAAAATTTTCAATCCTTTTATTCATTTTTTTGCAGCTTTTTCGGTCAGTATTTGGTTTTCAGTCTACTCTTTTACGTGTGATTGAAGATCGTAATTTAGGGAGATTTCTTATCTAAGTGTATGTTTCTTTTTTTCTACTTGTGTATTCTTAATATGTATACTTCTATTTTAAACTTAATTAAGACCGGCAAAATAGTAAAACTCTATATAAATCGCTATTATGCCGGAGCCGGCAAATTAGTGCCAAGGAGGCTTTGTTGCCAGAGCCGGTAAAATAGTACCTAAGAGGCTATTTTGCCGGTGCCGGCAAAATTGCTACTGCCTTTTAGGATATTCAAAGATTTGTATAGCAAGACTTACTATACATATAATTTATTCTGCTTTTCATCTTTTTTGCATGTGTGTTTTTTTTATTTTTCTATTGAAATGTTGTTGGATTTTTCGTACTACTCAAAACTATATTCTTAACTTTAATCTTAACAACAGTATGAAGGCCGTCGTTAATTCACATCCAAATTCCGATGTTTTGACCGACCGAATAATATAAATAAAAAATATAAACAAACATCGGATTGTTTACGTAAACAGTGGTAATTTTCATCCTATGCATCGTAAAATTACAACTCAAACAATCGCCTGGTCCCCTTTTAATTGTCTATATTTTACATTCGTTGAGGCACAAATCGATATTGTCCCTATTAAATTTAATCATGAATCGTTTTTTCTACTCTGTCGCCTCAAAACTGTTCAAATATAATTACGAAATTCAATAAAATGTCGGCCATTAAAATATTGATAAAAGATGACTTGCAGAACCGATATTAAAATTACGGCTGGCGTTCTAAAATATGACGGAAAAAAGGCATGGCGTCAATTTTGTTTCCTAAAAAGTGCAGGGCGCCATTGCACGCCAAAACAACCTGCAGGAAACACTACAACTCACCCACTTATCATTGGTAGGAAAAAAAACTTAATGAAATCTTACTGCATTAATGACTATATTTATTAATTTTAATTCTCTGACAATCTGATCATGAACACAAAGAAAAATATTTCTGAGAAAGTTTGCTAAATATAAAAAAGAAGATGTGGTACATGTATGATTGCCAATAAACATGATGAGACAACTCAAAAGAGCCCAAATGACTCAGAAATTAGTTTAAAACATATTTATTTATAGTGGAATGGGAAACAAATATTACAGCTTAAATCAATCCCTTTCCACTGTGCAGGGGCGAGTGCTGCCTTGCAGCGGCATTAGCCTCCTCTTTTTGGAAATCTACAAGTGTGACGTTTTCATGCAAGAGACATGGCTCTCTCTTAATAAGGGTCAGCATTTTATCATCCCCTTCCGACGGACTAGCATCGATTCTCAAGACCATCACAATTCATATTGTGTCAAAGAAATAATGTCATTAGTCATATCGTGATACATTATTAAAATAAGTAATTATTATTCAGCAAGATTGTTGATTCTTTCTAGGTAATCCGTCTTCCTCTGCCTCTACACTAGTCTTCGAAGCTGAAAGTAGTTTTAAACAGGAACAAAAGATCTTTGAACCCTGTACATGTGATTTTTTTTTTTGGCAGAGTAATAAACTATGTTTATCATTTAACTCCAAACTAAGTTACATAAGAAATGTAATCCTGTCCGATTTGTATTATTCAAAATTGATTCTCATCAGTAATACATGAATATATCTATATATATTTATAGAAGATATGCATCTTATTACAAGGACAGAAAACTGTAGAAAAAATCTTGTTGTTATTCTTTGGTGGTTGACATATATTTTTCTCTCTTAAGGATGTATTCTTCTGACGTTTCAATCTCGTTGAAATCTCGTTCTGGAATTATTTCCAAAATATGTGATACAAGTGGAAAATAACAATGAATTTAAAAAATAATATAATCAAACTTAAATCTATATAAAAATTGTGTATTTACAATAAGTAGTTTTTGAGTAATGAAATTTTCAAATTTTATAACCAATCAAGTCAGTCTCATTAGCCAAAATGTTGAGAAAATGAGTGAGGGGTACAAGAAATGATTTTACAAGATACATGTACATCCCATATCAATTTTTTTCTTTTCAAATTTCTTAGATTTGTATTTTTTTCAATCATTTATAACAAAGAAGTTGAAATAATATGCTTTTTGTTCCAAAAAAAGAGAAAAATCCCAAATTTACAAAATTGACAACATGGTAAATTTGACACGAAAAAACAACAAAATTTTATAAAACTTTCTTATATTAACACCTACCTATAGTTTTTTAAGTTAAATTTATTCAAATTGGTCCACTTCATCTTTATTGAAAGTATGAAAAAAAGTTTAATTGCGAAACTGTGATTTTTTTCATGATAATAACCCAAAAAATGGGTAAAAATTGATAAAAAATGGGAAAATCATCAAAATTGGGAATTTTCAAATGTCTGTGCACCGCCATATGATTTGTTCTTCTTCAATTTTTTTTTTACAGTCATATAAACCCAAAAATCAGGTTAAGAAAAAAGTATAATCCTATAAATGTTTGGCTCCTCAGAGGTGTACATCCTTAACACGGGTCAGCCGTTTATCGTTCCCTTTCGACGGACTATCATTGTTGTCAAGACCATACTCGCAAATGGTGTCAAGGGAGAGCCGAAAATTCAGTCCCTGAAATTTTCTCCCCAGAACGGGGATCGAACCAGGAACCTTTGTGTTAGTAGTCCGATACGATAACCACTACACCACGGCTCACAGAAATTAACAGCTATGGGTCACAATTCAAACAAGAAAACTGATGACCTAATGTATGTACAAAAAAAAATAATGAAAAGCAAACATGTAACACAGTAACAAATGACAATCACTGCATATAGGCTTCTGAATTGGAACAGGGTCCGACAGGCACATTCATACAGATTTTATTTTCTTACTAGCGTGTTTTTTTATAATGAGCAAATTTGATATTTTTTCTTTATCATGTGCATGGTTTGTGAGGATATAAACAATAGAATGAAAAATGAGGTGAAAACCTTGTGTTAATTTTCCTGTGATGAAATGGTGCCATGATATCATGTTGTCTAAAAGGAAACCTTTATTTTATCTGATTTCAATGGATTTCATTCATTGAATTACATAAATACAAATGCCTTTAGTGATATATACACTGTTTTTTATATATTGACTTATTTGGGGGACTGTTTTGGTATAAGATAAAAGGAGTATAAAGGGCTAAAAATCACACTTTTAAATGGTGTGTATAATTTTTATTTTTCATTTGATTTGCATTCGACTTGTGTCATCAAGTTTTACACTAGACCTACGTTTACTGTTTTTAGTACTATGTCTGCATGACTTTTACCTTGATTTTGTTGGCATGTTGCCATCTTACATTTTATAATACTATGACCCGAGTAGCCCTTAATATTGTAAAATAGTATTAACTATTGTCATGATTGTGTTTACACAATATTTACATGTTTTTTAGGCAGTTAAGCTGCCTTATGCTAGCACTCTAGATTTGTGTTCATCCCAACGAATGCTGAAAAAAGTACCATTGTTATTATCTAGCAGGCTAATATGTTATTTATAACTAATTGGACACTTTTTTAATACTTTTAATTCTGGAATACAAAAAATATGACCAGACTAACCTTAAATGATCGTCTAACGAAGTAAAATATTTGAAGTTGCATATAGGAAGTAGTGCTCAATAGAAATTCGTACGTAGTTTATTATCCCCTGTGCTTTTGGCTAAGAGGTCAAAGAACAATTGGATGAAATATTTCATCGCCGATAATCTCTAATTACAAGTCATTTACATTTTCCCAAATGGCAAAACACGCAGGAATATTGTTTGGCGTCACGTATAGTAGTCTTAGTTGGCGGTAATTTTAACTTGCACGAAACGTTAGTTAGTAAGTATACATGTACATTGATTCTGATGATATCAAGCCCGATTAAGAGTAAGTATTGTTAATCATGATATTCTTTTTGTTAAAGAAGATTGTGATTATTTAATTGATTTTAATTAAATGTATATTCCTTTCTTTTATTATATTACTCCGTTTATCACTGACCTTGCCAACAACAATAACAAAGAACAATTGTATGAAATATTTCATCGATCGCCAAAAATGTCTAATTACAAGTTATTGTTATTTTATGAATGATATAAAACCGGAAATCGACGATATTGTTTAAGGAATGCGGGACAAATCGTCCACGAGACAAGTATATAGGGGAAGTCCACGGGGTAACCTCACCCCTCTGTTTTTGAAAACTTGCGAACGGTCGAGATCCCTACCCCGAAACCAAACATATTATTGTATTGGACATTAAAACAAATCAAATGAAATAAAGGGCGAGTCCAAAAATGGAGATCAACACCCCTCCTGTTTGATAACTTGTAAACAGTCAAGATCCCAACCCCTAAACCATATATATTCTTGTATGGTACAATTAAAAAAAAAAAAAATTAAATATAGGGGAAGTCCCTGGGGGTCATTCAACCCCCTCCTGTTTGAGAACTTGTAAACAGTTGAGATCTCTACCCCTACACCATATATATTCTTGTATGGGACAATAAAACAAATCAAATGAAATATAGAGGAAGTCCATGTTGTCTCCCCACCCCTCTTTGTTTTGGAAAACTTGCAAATAATCGAGATCCCCACCCTGAATTCAGATATATTCTTGTATAGAACTTTCAAATAAATCAAATGACAAAAAGGGCGAGTGACCCCAGCTGGGGATCAACCCCTCTGTTTTTGAAAACTTGCGAACGGTCGAGATCCCCACCCCTAAACCATATCTATTCCTGTTTGTCATTTCAAGAAAGTTTGAATGACATACAGGGTCAATCTCCTAGGCGTAAAATATGCATATCACTTTACTAGACCAAACCAATTTGTACTGGACTGCCCAATGTCAGGCGACCATGGGAATGACAAATTATAGGAGCTTTGTTTGGGAGACTTCATGACAGCATCCTGTTATAATTATTTCTTGTTTATTTTAAAATTTAATTGATGCAAAAAATAAGCCTAGGTTGAAATTACTTTATTTTATTTTTTGAGTTATTAAAAATTCTCATTTATGGCTCATTTTAAAGAAATATATTTGTCTATTCTACTTAATAGAACACTTGGTACAATCAAAAACCTAATAAGAAATTGTTCAAATAAGGCCTTTGAAAATAGTGGAATTAATTACTTTTGGCATGTTTGGAGTGTCAAAAATTCGTTGGAAGTACTTGATAAATTGCATGTTTATATTGGTGATTTTGAATCTGTCCAAAGTTTTGATTTTTCTACCCTATATACCACTTTGCCTCATATTCTTATTAAGAAAAAATTCACACACTTAATTAAATGCGCATTCAAAAAGTCAGAATGCAAAAACATTTGTACATATGTTCAAACTCGTTTACGTCATTTTTTAGTAAAACAAACAAAAGAACTATGTAAATTGGACATGCTTTGATACTATAACTGCCCTTGAATTCTTATTAGATAACATTTTTGTTCGCTTTGGGGATTTCGTATATCGTCAAGTTATTGGAATTCCAATGGGGACTAACTGTGCACCACTTATTGCGGACCTGTTCCTGTATTGTTATTCGTTACAATTTATGACTAAAATCAGCAAAGACCCATCGAAACAACATCTGATACACAAATTTAACAATACTTTTAGATATTTGGATGATATATTGGCTCTCAATTATGACGACTTCAGTATGTATACTTAAGAAATTTATCCTGTTGAACTAACTTTAAATAAAGCTAATACTAATAATGAACACTGCCCTTTCCTCAAACTTGATATCTATATTATTAACGGGAAATTCAATACCAACATTTATGAAAAAAGAGATGATTTTTCATTTCCTATCGTTAATTATCCATTTTTAGATGGTGACGTTCCCTTGTCACCATCTTATGGTGTTTATATATCTCAACTTATAAGATTCTCTCATGTATGTAACAACGTATTAGATTTTAGCGAGAGAAATTTGTATATTACTGAAAAATTATTACACCAGGGTTTTCAATATCAAAAACTAGTCAAAACATTTACTAAATTTTATCATCGGTACAAGGACATCATCCGTAAATATAGTTCAACATGCAGACATCTTTTACGTTCAGGTATTTCAAATCCATTTTTTTTTTTGGTAATAATCTTTACAAAGCACAAAAATGTCGGCATTCACCTTAAGAGCTAACAAAACCTTTAAACAGATTTATTAAGAAGGGGTATAGTTACGATACTGTTGTCAGGTCATTAAAGATTGCATATTTTGGCGTTAATATTGATTCACTTATAGGGTCTTTGCATCGGAAATAAACACATTTATTCCAAAACCAGTTGTTGGCATGATACGGGTTATGTTCTTTTCATATATTTTATGATGATATAATACTGAACTCCTAACGGGAGGGATTGTACTTGATATTTATATGATGAAGACATAATCTTTCAATCAGTTTAATTGGGGTCTGGAGCTGGCATGTCAGTAACTGCTAGTAGTCTTTTGGTAATTTATGTATCATTGTCATTTTGTTTAGTTTCTTTTGTTACCTATTCTTACATCGGACTCGGACTTCTTTTGAACTGGGTTTTACTATGCGTATTATTGTGTGTTTGTTTTATCTACATTGGATAGAGGTATAGGGAAGGGTTGAGATCTAAAAAAACATGTTTAACCCCGCCGCATTTTTGCACTTGTCCAAAGTCAGGGACCTCTGGCCTTTGTTAGTCTTGTATGATTTTTAATTTAAGTTTCTTGTGTATATTTCGGAGTTTAGTATGACGTCCATTATCACTGAACTAGTAAAACATTTTTATTTAGGGGCCAGCTGACGCACGCCTCCGGGTGTGGGAGTTTCTCGCTGCATTGCAGACCCATTGGTGGCCTTCGGCTGTTGTCTGCTCTTTGATCGGGTTGTTGTCTCTTTGAAACATTCCCCATTTCCATTCTCAATTTTGTTAAAATAAATTAGAAATAAGTTTTGAAAATGGTAGGATAAGATAGCGGAAACATTAAGGTACAAACATTTTTTGATACCTGAAATAGCTGAGATAAATAATTAATTCTTCCAAAATATTCATCTTAACTTCTCATCTGCCACGTTTGCCTTGTTTTTGTTTTTAATTAACTACATATTATAGCGCCCTTGTTGCTTTGATTTAATATGTGGGTTAAATAAAATATCTATATTTTTTAGCCTAACATCACAAAGCCGTGTGTGGTACTTTCGACATATCAGAAAGCTGGATCTCGTTTTGAAATAATTGGTGAAGAAAATGCAGGTTGTCCAGTAACTGTTCATTTCTTCTCTAGAAATCCACAAGATGTGCATCAAAAGAACGGAGACATAGATTCATACACTATCAATAATATGACATTCCCACTTTCAATTGTTGGCCAGGAAAATGAAATCATCCAAGAAATGAATTTAAAACTACCCCTGACAGGAAAATTGAAAGAATTAATGGAATCGACTGATTGGTGTTTTGACTCCTTATCTAACCTGAGATGGTTTCCCAGAGCTAAAACTAAACATGGACATTGGAAAATAATTGAAGGTATGCATCAAATGTAGCTACACAAATAAAAGTTTATAAGATTCAATGTAATTTATAAGAAGCAAAGACAGTCAACATCTTATTAGCCCACAATTAAACTTGGTCACTGAATTATATGAAAAAAGTGATATAATGCAATTTCCTGTCAAAACGTATTGAAAATAGTGTTATCTAATAGAAAAAAAGATAAAATGTTTCTCCACAGAAATAGTAGTTCCATGCTTTAAATATAGTAATTATTGTTAAATCATGTAAACAGCCTCTCTTATATAAGTTTGAATAAACTATTTCTTGACATGATAGATTGCCTTTTATTGATCTTTGAATGCTAGGCGCAGACTTTTGTGTCAAAAAAGAAATCCTTTTCATTCTGTTTGGATGCAGTTGTTTTTATACGACCGCAAAAAATATTGCGGTCGTATATTGGTATCATGTCGTCGTCGTCCGAAGATATTTGGTTTTTGCACAATAACTTTAGTATAAGTAAATAGAAATTAATGAAATTTAAACACAACGTTTATGACCACAAAAAGAAGGTTGGGATTGATTTGGGGAGTTATGGTCCCAACAGTTTAGGAATTAGGGGCCAAAAAGGGGCCCAAATTAGCATTTTTCTAGTTTCCAGACAATTACTTGTGGAGTGGTGTATGGATCTCTCTGAAATTATACCACAAGTTTCCATACCACAAAGGGATGGTAAAAATTGGCTTTGGGGGGTTATGGCTCAAACTGTTTAGGATTTAGGGGCAAAAAAGGGGGAAAACAAGGGTGTCCTGGTTAATGGACAATTACTTAAGTACAAAACATAATTTAAAAGTAGTGTAAGGGAAGTAATTCAGACAAAACATTTGGAATTACCTCCCTTACACTGCTATTAAATTGTGTATAAAGAAATGTTGAATTGTCTTGAGGTGATAAGCTGTCAATTTATTTTCAGAAGTGACTATTTTAAAAATACTGATGAAGGTAATTTAATTTCAGCCATGATTACATATATATATGATGTATCTAAATGGGTTATTATGGTTGCAAACTCCATTGGAAATTTGAATTCAGATTATGACCATATCTTGAGGGAAAGAATTATTTTTTGGAAAAGGGGGGGGGGGGATTAAAAAAAAAAGGGGGGGGGACAATTTGTTCTCAAGATTTCAGAAATTAAAAAGAAAATTTCTTCAATTTTATTTTTATTTTTTTTTTTTTGGGGGGGGGGGGGGTCAATTCGCAACAGCATAATGTATTGCACAAAAGCAAAAAAATGAATATAAATTCAAATCACATAACAATTCAAGTTCTTTGACTACAGTTATTCTGTGTCAGAAACCTATTATGTGTCAAATATTTAATAACAATCCAAATTCAGACCTGTATCAAGTGCGAATATTGTGTCCATTTTTTGCCCCAACTGTTGAGGGTCGTATCCAACTGCGCTCGCCGAAGCAATTTATTTTGATATTCCTTGCACAATTCCTTTTCTGGAATATTTGTATGTGGGTTTTGCATGGCTAGTATTAAGAAGGCACACTGGTCAAACCTATTAAATTTAACCTTTTTTTAGCTCACCTGGGCCCATCACTTGGCGTCCGTCGTCGTCCGTCATCTGTCGTCGTCTGTCGTCGTGAACTATTTCAAAAATCTTCTCCTCTGAAACCACTGGGCCAAATGCCTTCAAACTTTAACTAAATGTTCCTTAAGGAATCTAGTTTATTAATTGTATGCAAAGTTTTGATCCATCGACAAACATGGCTTAAAATAGAACATAATGGTCAAATGCAGTTTTTGGCTTATATCTCAAAAACTAAAGCTTTTAGAGCAATTCCGAGGGGTAAAATTGTTTAGCCCTGAAATTTTCAGACGAATCGAACAACCCAATGTTGGGTTGCTGCCACAAAATTGGTAGTTTTAAGGAAATTTTGCAGTTTTTAGTTATTATCTTTAATATTATTATAGATAGATATAAACTGTAAACAGCAATAATGTTCAACAAAGTAAGATCTACAAAAAAGTTAATATGGTCAAAATTGTCAATTGACCCCTTAGGGAGTTTTTGCTCTTAAAGACAATTTTACACAATTTGTTCATCAAGTTTGCTAACATTTAAAAATCTTCTCCTCTGAAACTATTGTGCCTTATACTTCTTAACTTTATATAAATGTTCCTCTAGGAATCTAGTTTATGAATTGTATCCCAATGTGTGATCCATCAACAAACATGGCCGCCATGATTAAAAATAGAACATAGGGTTCAAATGCAGTTTTTGGCTTCTATCTCAAAAACTAAAGCTTTTAGAGCAAATCTGACATATTGTAAAATTGTTCAATTGGTCAAGATCTATCAGCCCTAAAATTTTCAGACAAACCGAAAATCCCATTGTTGGGTTGCTGACACTAAATTGGTTATTTTAAGGAAATTTTGCATTTTTTGGTTATTATCTTGAATATTATTGAAGATAAAGATAAACTGTAAACAGCAAAAATGTTCAGTAAAGTAATATCTACAAAAAAGTTTTATATGACCAAAATTATTAATTGACCCCTTAAGGAGTTATTGCCCTTTAAGGACAATTTTACACAAGTTGTTTGTTTTTTTTAATTTTAAAAATCTTCTCAAATGAATCTAGTATAAATTTTGTATTTTATTTCCTTGTACGTCAAGAAACATAGACACTATGGCTAAAATGGAACATATGGGTAAAACGCATTTATTAGCTTTTGAAGAAAATATGACAGATACAATGAACATTTAAATGGCATTTTTAAGCCACTCATTAATATAGTGAAAAGCAAAAATAATCATTGATGAAAGATTTAAGCAAAAAAATAACAGGTGAGCGATTCAGGCTCTTGGTAGCCTCTTGTTTTGTTACATGTTGATGTAGTCTTTTTTATGCTTGTCAAATACAGGACACTTTATGATTAATGTTTGTCCGATCATTTGTCAGTTGTATGTCAACACTTCATATGCTAACTTAAATTAATGGGCAATAGTTTTAAAAAGTACACTTTCTGTAATCAAATAAGCATTAACAACTCTCACCATCAGACCACAATTTTGAATAATGTGATTGATCTTCTTTACACTTAGAATGATCTACTTCAAGTTATGTCCTGAATCTTCAAATTATTCCAGTTTATGCACATTTCAAGTTAAGTGTACAAACTGACAGGCTCACCAAGCAAAAGATAATTTCTGCATGTTATGTTAAGTTGTTGTTTAAAATGGAATATTTTAAACCGAAAAAAAAATTCAAGCTTGAGGAAACTATTAAGTAAATGTCATAAACTCTTACTGCAGTGTTCACATGTTTACTTCTCAAAAAAATTGCTTCAGTGATTTTAAAATCTGTGTCTGATTTTTGTTAAATTTTTCAATTGTTCAATGCAAAAATAACTGAAATCACCTGTATAAGTAGTACCCCTAACACATTATTTAATCTTGATTCAAGCCAATTTATTCTTTAATCAATAAAGTATATTTTCTTGTGTTCCTGGTTATGCTATTGCTGTAAGTAAGTAAATAAATGTCTAAGGAATAATTTAAGATTTTTTGACTGTATGTAACTTTTATTTCCAGAGCCGGTTCCAATCCAGTTGCCAAAAAAAAAACAGTGTACTTGACACAACAATGGGATGTCTTCTCCAACAGATGATTGAAAGCATCTAAACGGCTTATGTGAATGGAATGTGTAATCGTCAAGCTGTACAAGCTTGGAATGAAATATTCTCTTTGATATGGCTACATCCTTTAGAAAAAGGTAAACGTAGACAATGTATTGTAGGGGAATCAAGAAGCTTCATGGACTTCTACAGATGTAAATTGAGATACTGTATTCAACCAAATAAAGGTGGTAACCCACATTTTGACAGTGATATTGGCAGTGGCAGCTTTGATTCTAAAGCCAAATATTGTGAAGATTCAAAGTCTAAGCAGTTTACAGAGGCAGCTCATCAGAGAGTGAATGTGAAGGGTGGAAGTTCACTGCCAAGTATTGGTTCTAAAAGTTCAGACTTAGTTATTTGTGATAAAGATGGGACAATGGTTCCAAAATGCATATATGTTGTAGAAATTAAATCAATATTAGAAAAGTATCAACAAGATAGAGCAGAACGACAAGTCATTGAATACATGCTTTGTCATTTACATTTCCAGTCTAAAATACTTGGAGTTCTTGTATTGTCAACAGGTTTCAAGTTGTACAAGGCAGTAAAGAATAAAAGTACAAAAAGAATAAGAATAATTCAAAGCCAACTTTCCATTGTGGATGATTCTAAAGAAGATAAGTTTGGGACTGATATTTTAAAAGAAATTCATTCGTCACTTGGTTGCAGCTTGCGAAGACATTAGCAATGATAAAAGAAAGTCTATTACTATAAAATCGTGATATTGAGTGTAAAAGGATGGAAATAAAAAAAATGTAATTGTTTACACAGATGTTTTATATACTTCATTCTAAAATGTTAGAGAGCCCTTGTATTTCCTTCCATAAACATATACATGATATACATACAAACAAAATGTATGTCCGAATGTATGTCTAATTTGATCATTTAATTTATATTGATTTATTAATTAAACAAATGATATATTCTATTATAATTTCCATGTAACATAGAAATAGAACAATACAAATGTCAAAGTCATTTTATTCTTGATAGATATAAAATTGCAGTTAGGTTCATATTTCAAAACCATACATGAAGTTTACAGCTAAAGAACACAATCATGTTGATATATGAATGATATACCACAGGAATCCTCATACACAGTTCAGTCTGTATTCTCTATCAATTTAGTCATTTCTGCCTCGCCTTTGTGCAGTCAAAAACCAGGACTTAGGTATGCTGTTTCGGCATCAGCGGTACTGTCGACACAGTACCGCTGATGCCGAAACAGCATACCTAAGTCCTGTTTCGGCATCAGCGGTACTGTCGACAATGTATTAGTTGTGGTTAGGTCAGTTTACGAGGATCAACTAGTAGTAGGTCGACACTATTTGGTAGGCAGCTGTATTAGTATTGGCACATCTCATTTCCGTGCAGATTATTTTGCCCCACCCTCATCCATGATATTTTAACTTTGAAATATATGCTTATTGTCATGTATGAGTAGTTGTGATTAGGTCAGTTTGTAGGAAACCACTGGTGCAAGGTCAATGATATTTGGTATGCAGTTGTATTATCATTGGTACATCTCGTCTGGCGCAAGTACTAAATTTCAATCCTGGTATCTATGATGAGTTTATTTCCATGCAGATTATTTGACCCCACTCCTCAGGCATGATCTATTTACTGAAAACTGATGCTAATCTACATGAAATTGTAGTTGTGATTAGGTCATTTTAAAGGGAACCACTAGTGGAAGGTAAACAAATATCTGGTATGCAGTTGTATAATCATTGGCACATTTTATTTCCATGCATATTATTTGGCCCCATCCCTCAGCCATGATCTGTTAACTTTGAAACTATGCTTATTTTCATGCATTGTTAGTTTTGATTAAAAGTCATTTTAAAAGGAATCACTAGTGACATGTCAATGATATATATAGTATGTAGATGCAAAAGCATTGATACATCTCATTTCCATGCATATTGATTATGTCTGCTCCCTCAGTCATGATTTATGTCTTTGAAAATTTTTCAAAGTTCACATGTTAAAGTTTGAGATATATGATAAATTCTAAAGGACCTGCTAATGTCAAGACAATGATAGTTTGTATGCAGTTGAGTCGGGTTTGCAAATTTCTTTCCAGGAAGATTATATGGCCCCACCTTCTCATGATTGATCATTGACTGAAACCATTATATTGTTGACAAGTTACAATTTATATTTAAGTTAATGAAGAGTTAAACACCCGTAGATAAGTCAAAGGTATCTGGTATGCAGTTTTACACGTTTAATAAGCATTGGCATTTCTCATTTATATGGTTATTTGGGTCTGAAGCTTTAGTCATGAATGAATGGTTTTGACATTTTTGCAAAGTTTAATGTTAAAATATTACCATATGGATTCAATATTTGCATAATCCTATCAAAATTACAAAAAGGCGAGACATATCTTTTTGTCAACAGTTTAGTACCTGCATGTCATGCTTGTGACTTTGTTCAGTTTTTGTGTTAGGTCTATTTAAAAAAAAAAAACTCTAGTGATAAATTACTGATATTTATCGAATACTGGGGACAGACCCATGTATTTTTGAAAGGTGGGTCCAGGGGTTTAACTGAGGAAAGGGGATTATTTTGTCAAATTTTTGCTAAATTCAAAATAAAAGAGGACTGGGATCATTTGAACCCTCTCCCTTTTAAACTTACTGCTGACATCTAACATATACAAGTGATATTTAAGATGCTGATAGATTAACATTTCATGCTTGAGTAATTTGAGGAAGGTTTTGCTTTCATATCCTTTTCTTGAAGTATGCACAGGTGTCTGATATATTTTAACGGTTCCTTGATTCACAATCATTTTTTGTACGAGGTCTATTTCGCAGTAGCAAGTTAAAATCAAGTTTATTTGGTCTGTATTATTCTGTACTTGTTCCAATTGTCATGCTTTGATCAAATTATTACAACTAACCAAAGAAAATTTCTGTTAATTATTGTATAATGAGTAGTAATAGATCACATAGGAGTTTTATTCCAGATGACCTTCTATTTACCTAATGTTTTTGTAGATGTAGAAAAAGTCTTAAAACTAGTTTTCCAATGTCGACAGTCCTTTTCGATGTCTCCCTCGTATGCTACTGGGACATTCAGCATGTGTGAAGTGTTACCATTGGCGTCCGTCTTTCCGTCGGCCCGTCTCTTTTTTTGTTATCAAGCTTGAAATGGTACATTTGTGTTCTCGGACACATTCTTCTTTTAATATTTCGTATATGAAGCTGTTAGTTGGTTAACAATTGTATGATGAAAAGGTAGACACAGCAACGTATATTTAATTTTGAATAAACGTCAGATTTCAACGTTGTATCAATGTTGCATAGTTGGTTTTGATTGTAAAATTGACATGACGCTAAAAACATGGCGGTAATTCAACGTCAACTTTCAGCATTGCGAACAATAAAATATCACAGTTAATCGACATTGAATGTTGATACAATTGATGTTTATAGTTTTGAAATAGGTTTGATAGAGCACTTGGTAGACTTTGCAATAAACCGTAGTTTCTAAAGATTTTAGTTGTCTTCCGATCGACACGTTTTGATGGCAAATAAACACCTAGCATACGTTCATCCGTACATCTGTCCGTCCGAACTGGTAACGCTGTTACACTTACAGCTATTGCAAGTTTTTCTGTAGTTTTTTTTATTAAGTTTTATATCAGCAATATCTCAGACTAGTTTGAAAATAAGATCCAATAAATATTTTTTTATAGACGTTATGCCCCTTGGAAATACAAAAGTTATAGAAAATTGCATTGTACATAATCTCTGTCAATGAGTAATATCTAAATTCTTAGACAAGTTATTTTAAGCGATGTAAAGAGTTTAAATATGTATGACATTTATAACAAAGGTTTATATCAGCAAATATCTTGGTAAAGGTCTAAAATCAGTGCTGATCAATTATTTGTGCAGGAGTTGTGTTCTTTATAAATATACATTAGATGGAAAAGCTCAAACACATCAAACGAATGGATAACAAAGTATCATAAGGCAAAAAAAATACCGTCTTTTGAGAAAGTTTAGATTGATATAAATGACAAAACATTTAACTTTATGACTGTATAGGTTTGTTGTGCTTGACTATAACAACAGTAAAAAAGTATCATGCACTGATAATAACACACAATAAAACATTTGTACCAGCTAAGGCTATTTTTGTTCCTTTTTCTAGTCTTAAAGTATAAAATAAGAAACGTCAAGCAGATTTAATATTAAGCTGTAATAATCATAAGGAAACAAATGGAGAGGAAAAATCTAAAAACACTTCAGGTAATTATATATTATGTCTGTATGGCGCAGATTTTATGTGTAAGAAATATCTATAACCAATGAATAAATGTTATGATGAGACGTAAGAAGTTTCCTTAAGATCATAATTACATTGTCATGATTGTCATTATAAAATGTTTTACGGATTTCCAGATATATATCTAAAAACCAGTCAGAACGCGATATAAGATTGAAACTTAAAGTCATATGAAACTGCAAATTAAAAAAAAAATTGATGCATATGTTTTTTTATAACTAAATGACTAGATATAAGAAGATGTGGTATGAGCGCCAGTGAGACAACTCTCTCATCCAAGTCACAATATGTAAAAGTAAACCATTATATCCAAAGTACGATCTTCAATACGGAGCCTTGGCTCACACCGATCAGCAAGCTATAAAGCCCCCCCCCCCCACCATACCCCCCCCACCCCCCCAAAAAAAAAATGTGTAAAACCATTCAAACGGGAAAACCAACGGTCTAATCTATTTATCTAGTTTTTATTATAAAACTTATGTACATATACTTTTTTCTGAAACCAATTCCTTAATTTGTCCAAATTTAGAAGAAGTTTACTATTTTTTTTAAATGTTGGCTTCCAAGACAACAATTCGCAGACATGTTTTCCTTTTGCAGTTACCTCAGCGTAACCTTTCTCGTACAAATCCGGTGTTTGCAATACGCAAGTGCTAAAGGGGAAAACCAATTTGGCAGAGAGAGAGTCAACAAACGTAAACATCGCTCCGTCATCGAAAGAAACTGTACCTTATTGTACATATTATACACGTGCTAACCTGAATATCCATGCTTCTTTGTTGATTGTTTACTAAGGTGACAATCGATAAACTTCGGTTTCAAAACACGACAATTAATTAGGTGCCATATTTTCACAACAACACTGACCGAGTAAAATATTTCTTTGACGATTATAAGATATGGATGCGTAAAAAATGACAAAATCGTGCACAGAAGACTAAGTTTATTATATATCAATCCATTTGTTCAAGAATTGGATTAACACTATGTTTCACCAGTCACTCGCTTCATATGACTAAAAAGTTAATCATTTTATAAAAAGAAATTATACAGAATAATAATGAAAACGAAATATGTAAACTGTCATATTTTTGTTACAGTTTTTACAGTTGCTTCACAACAAACAATCAAAACATGCGTTACGCTGTACATAACACTTTGTATAAAATCTCCATCCAGTTTCTGACATTTTAGGAATAACAGTGATGACACCGTGTCCGAATGAAAGCAGTTCACAACTGTAAACCAAAATAAAACAATGTCTAAAACATATTCTTTGTATGTAAAACTTGAAAAATTTATTTCAAACATTTGAAACAACTCGAAAAACAGCAATGAAATAAACAGAGCAAACTTAGACAAAAAGTAAAAGAATAAAATAGAATTTGGAACAGACGGTGAACGATCTTATTTTGCTTTATTGTGTATTGATCTGCGATTTAATTCTATTTGAAATGTGTGTTAAATGTGTGTATAAATGTTAATTTAATAAAATATTATAAAACAAGTTATTAAATAAACCTAAAAAGTAGAAAAAATATAATTCTATATGTTTTTTTTTTTAAATTAGTTGTATATCATATTGTGTATACAATTGTAATAAGTGAAAGTAACCTTTATAAGGTTGGTGAGTATATAAAAAGAGAGGGGAAAGATACCAAAGGGACATTCAAACTGATAAGTCGAAAAAACTGACAACGCCATGGCTTAATGAGAAAAAGACCAAAAGACAAACAATAGTTAAAACACAACATAATAAACTAAAGACTGAGCAATACGAAACCCGACAAAAACTGGGGGTGATCTCAAGTGCCCCGAAAGGGTAAGCATATCCTGCCCCACATGTTAATTTAAAATTTGTGATCATTTTTATTATTCCAATAATAAGCGTCTGTTCTATGTATGTTGATTCTGATAAGAAATGCGATATTCTGCACCCTTCGCTATATTTTTTTCCGGCACATAATTAAAATAAAATAACACTACCTGTTGTCGTTGTAGTTGAACCCCATTCATTGTCCATCTGTTTTACATTGCATTGCACACATAGTTAGAGAAAGCATTATCACTGGTTTATATATGTTTAGGTCAACTCTCTCGTTCGATGGACTGCAATTGATGAAATTGTTGGATGCATTTCCATAAACTGCAAAAGACATGATATGATTTGATTTCAAATATTTCTCAATCATAATTCAATATGCAACAACCATATTATAGCAACAACCTGAATGTGTCATTCTAATATGAGTCGGAATAAACATTCCATTCCTTTTTATATATATACATGTATCCATACAAATAGCACCTTCTGAAAGACTAAATTAAACAAAATGAATGCAATCCATTATTATTTGCTTAACTGTTACACACACATTCAGTACGACAGCGCTTAAACATCAGAATGAACCTGTAGTTTGTGTATAACAGTTTGGGATCCCGCTACCATGTTTAACCCCGCCACATTCTGTATGTATGTGCCTGTCCCAAGTCAGGTGCCTGTATTTCAGTGGTTGTCGTTTGTTGCTGTGTTACATATTTGTTTTTCGTTCATTGGTTTGTACCTTAATCATTTGTTAATTAGGCCGTTAGTTTTCTTTTTATATTTGTGATTTCGGGGCCTTTTATACCTGATTATTCGGTAAGGGCTTTTCTCATTGTTGAAGACCGTACGATGACCTATAGCTGTTAATTTCTGTGTCATTTGGTTTCTTGAGGAGAGTTGTCTCATTAGCAATCATACCAAATCTTCTTTGTTATATTAAGCTGAACTGATTGCTTATTTTCTAAGGCCAGGAGTGTGTGTTTTGATTATGTGTGTTTTGTGGTGTGTGTATGGTCGTGTGTATATATGGGAGGTAACGTTGTATAGCATGAAATAAACAATTGAATTTTAAATAGTTACGTAGCCATATAATTAGCTAAAGAACTCTTGTGGTTTATAATTAAGAACAGTAAGTACAAAATACATCATGAGCATATACATCTGTAATATAAATTCATCATTTATATTTTAGGTATTCTGCATGCATAATTACCGGTAGCCTGTATTATCCAGTCGCCTACAGTGCTAAAACTGTTTAAAACGCCAATACTTTTCACCGGAAACGAGTTTGGATCTGCCCATACACCAATGAGATCATCTCCAATGACCGATCCTCGTCCATGTTTGATAATTCCTCCATCCCAACTCACCCAGAAATCTCTAAATTCCCAATTGTTTAGACGATGACCATCGATTACAGTATTCCAAGTCGTGGTAAATGGTTCGGGTAATAAATTATCATCAATACGTCGTACCAGCTGTGTTTTTGTATTAGTATGTGCACCAAAATTTACATCGTAGAATGGCATTGCGCTATCCATAGTTGCAGAGCTTGATAAATATACATTTACATCTCTGCTTGCCTTCACTTGAAATTTAAAAGACGTGATTTTTGACCCCTCGATGCCATGTTTTTTCCAAATGCTTGGAATAATCCAATATGTCAGGTGTTCCACCGGAATGAAGTTGTCTTCAATTATCGGTGGTGGAAAATGAAAATTCAACTATGACAACTAAAAAACATATTATTTATTTCACATTAATTATGTCATTATAGTAACCCCTGAGAAAACGTCGGTGTTGTTGTTGTTGTTGCTTTAAGCCCTCTGGGTTTTGTACTTAATATTTTTTTCGTATTTTGCTCACCGAAATTTTCGTCAGACCAGTCCATGAATTTTAGAAATGTAGCCAATAAACTCATGATAAGTACCAAGATTAAATTCTGTACCCAAGACGAGAGTCTCATCTACAAAGTGTGCTCAGTGAAACTGAAATTTAAAACGTGTAAAAAGTCATATAAGGTAAATATATGAAGAGCATTGAGGACACATAAGTACAAAAAATGTTGCCTTATACTCCCAATGTTATATATTCCTGGGGTAGAACATCCTTAGTATTTCCAAAATTTCAATGTTTTGCAACCAGTTAATAACGACACGGGATTGGTTGAAAGACAATTACTATATACTTTCTAGACATTACTATTTCCATAGTGGTATTACTTGTTTTACCACAGAATATGATGTTTTGGATACAATATGAAGGTATTATGTGTAAAAAGAATTGTGTAAATACTTTGTAAAAGTGTATTTCCAATTCAACCTTTATGTCATAGACTTATTTCAGAAATTACCATTTGGAATTGTTGAGACCAAACAAAAATTGTGTGGTTCAATGACACATAATTACAAAAAGCTTTAAGGTATTACTATTTATATTACGAACAGTTATATGGTATGATGGTTCTAAAGAAAAAACAAAATAAATCGTAATACTAAAAATCATAATTTTGTTGTCGGTTTACTTATCCATACCCTGACAGCTCAGTAGTTAGTACTTTATCACTTAAGTACTGATATGATCTTTAACAAAACTGTCTTTAATTGTTCGTTTATACATCAATAAATTATTTACAAAATAGCATAAATTCAACATGAACATTTTACTTTTAACAAACTGTGACCCCTACAGCTTTAGAACATAAAGAACATCTTCCTGAAACTATTTTTTGGAAACTAATCCGAGGAATCTTAGAGCAAAATTATGTTATATTTTGAATACTTTTGATTTGCAAATATTATAGTATCTCTAGTAAGGGCTAATACATATCAAATATTTTTTTTTTTTATTAAAGATAAGCCGCTTAAGAACTTATTTCAACATGTTCAATAATTCCAAGTAAATTTTTATAATTTTTTATCTTGATGATAGATATGTCTATATAAGTCCATTAAGCAAAACCCGTAGAAAAATAATATTTAGATAATTAACAAATTCCCTTTCTCTACCATCAAACTAGTGTTTTATGTTTTTTTTAAGCTTTTTATGATGGAAAAGGTTGATATCATCTCTTCCTATCAGGCGTCAACAGATTGATCTTAGTTCTAAACTAAAACAAATAGAAACGAGTCTACAATTTCGCTTCATATCTAATTTATGGTTTAGACAAAAATTGATTTGATCGTCGCATATAAGTTGGGTATGATAAATAAAATAAACCTGTGCTACTGTATCATTTAAAATTTTAAGTGCGCATCTTGCAAAGCAGATTTCTTTTTTCCACACAATTTTGAGATAAATCATATTTTAATCAATCAACTGAAAAGGAAAAGACGGGGACGTTGTTCATTAAACCACTCATTCCCGCACTGCCACTCTTATTCAATTTCTGTCAAACGTTTTTGACTATAAACTACTTATTAAAAAAAATATTTAGAGGATACCATAAAATGTATTCTTTACTAGTAATATCCTTACAGCTTTTATCCGCATATTGAACAGGAGAACGAGTTTACATCGATTTGAATTTGAATAGGAGAGTGGTGCTCCCTTTTTTGGTTGTTTTCGTGTTTAAGTATCGTAGTCGCGCAAACATATTCAGTGGGTAAAACTAAAGTGTTGGCAGACCTGAACATTCTTCAAAACGCCCGCAAATATGTTTAACACCGCGACATTTGCAAGTGTCTACCCAAACTTAGGAGTCTATAATTCATTGTCTATCGTTGGTTGATGTCTGTTATTTTTTTTTTTACGTTTATTCTTTGTCATACATCAGGCCGTTGTCATTTTCGTTTGAATTGTCTTACATTTTGTGATGCATTATATCTGCCTATACGGTATGGGTTTTGATCATTGTTGACAGTGACCTTTAGCTACCAAAATTAACGTCATTTTGGGTAAATATCTATAAATAGAATATAACAGTTTTATGTGCAATGATATTGGACATGATGCTGTTTTTTTTAATAATTGACTGAGCCTAATCATGTGATTAAGATTATAACAGAATGCTGACTGCTGTACCCCTATTTTTGACATTTTTACCTATTATGTCTGTCTGTTTTGTTTACACATCGTTGTCAATATAATGGAATTTTAAGCCACTGTCATACAAGTAAGAGGTTTAGCTAGCAAAAAACCAGGTTTAATCCACCATTTTCTTTATAATAAAATGTCTGTACCGAGTCAGGAATATGACAGTTGTTAACCATTGATCTGTTTGAGCTTTTTATTTTGCCATTTGCTTAGGGACTTTCCGTTTAGAATTTTCCCAGGAGTTTGGTATTTTTGTTATTGTACTTTGTGCTATTTGAAGAGGAAAGACAGAACAATAAAGATGTAAAAGCTTTGAAGTTATAAAAAGTTTGTAAAGAACTGAATTTTCAGAGCATTAATTCTATAAAAATCGGGAATTTTTACTTGCTGAAGCCTCGTCATATTTCCAGATTTGTAAAAAAAATTAGAACAATCGTACCCCAAAAAATTAATCATATCTGTAAAAATGTCTCAACTTCGAAACAACTCATCGTACATATTCAAGTTTACGGTGTCGACAGCGATATTGAAGACATTTTTCCCGTTATCGCCTATCTGAAATGAATAGAGCATACTGACGCATTTGTACTCTTTAAGTTGTTGTTGCATTGGCATCATATCCTATTTTCTTATTTTATGATACTCTTATTTAAAACAAAACTACCAGTTTAAATTATTCGTCTAATTAATTAATTACTGGATACAGCAATACCCTCATAATCTTTGATGAGTTTTTATTTTGTACCAGAACTGGTAAGATGATTTCAAATCCATGTTTACAAATAACTCTTCAAATAAAAACGAGACGAAATATACTGACAGTCTTGCATGACATGAACATTTATACAAGACGAAATATACTGTCAGTTTTGCATGACATAACTATGTTAATTTCCCAAATTGTTTTATCATTTAAAATGCATTAATCTGACATAACGTCAACACACAATAAACTACACCAACCTTATCGAATAAATGTAAATACAGATTTTGTGGGATAATATTTGAAGAATCCTTCCTCTTGTACGATCTCGCTGAATATGTTTTTTTACTGTATTAAATATCCTTTTCGCACGACTGTTGAAAGGAGGAAAGTAGGTACCAAACTAAAGATTATTCTATTTCATTATTGTGGATTGGCTATATCAAAATATATTCTGCTTGCTGATTGTAAACTTGTAAAGAACATACATACATTTAAAACAATTTATTTTAGTGTGACCAATATTACTCACTGAGACTTTCTGATGTGAATCAATAGAGTTGAAAAAAGATAGACTATTCTTATATAGGTTTATATAGAATAAAACATTAGCAAAAAACATACTTAAAATGTTAAATTCAGTTAAGCATTTAGTGTAAATCTCTTGTGGTCAAATAACTTTTTTTTCTGGAATAACATTGAGAATGGAAATGGGGAATGTGTCAAAGAGACAACAATCCGACCAAAAAGTAGAAACAGCCGTTCTTGGAATTCAATTTAGTTTTCAATATTAGCGAGACAATTTAAAACAACTATAACGATCTTTCTATTGATACCTTATATAACTTTGGCAACTAGGTCTATTACATTGTATTTTAAATTTCAGATGAGTCGGATCAGTTTATTCAGGTATGAAATTAAGTCTTTCCTTTTCTATTGTTCGAATAATTTGCCATCATATCTTAATTTCCAGTTCGACACCGTGATCATTTTCACATATTTTTCGTTCAAATACTGTCTCTAAGGCATCACTTGTCAAATTAAATACACTTTTCATATCCAAATATTTCAAATTATAATTCTCCGAACTCTCAAGTTCGCATATTCAAATTACGTAACGGAATTCTGATACATATCTCTTTCAACCGGTTTTATGAACCTGCTTGCTTCTTTAACTACAAATGATTACACAATTTGACAAACATTTGTTTGATAGATTAAAGACCAGCGCAACACAGTGTACTTAAACGAAATTCCACAGTGTACTTAAACGAAATTCAGTACGTCAGACCAAACTTTAAAAAAATATTCAAAACTACGTTTTGTCTGCTGTATTCTAGCTATTATCGATTCGTAAACATACCGAGTCAATTTCAAACGCGATCATATCGAACTTTCTGAGGTTTTAATTCATAAGAAGTAACCAAAGTGTATTTTGAAATTATATAACATCAGTTTATATATTTCTTTGTCTTCCATATGTTTTGTTATTTCAAAAAAGTATTGTGAAAAATTCATGTTTTTTTTTTATTTTGGCGATGTTCCTGTTTTCGTTTTGAACAATGCTGTTATACATATCAGAGTAAATTTCTATTTTATGAACATTTTTGTTTTCGAAAAACCTAGTTCATCAATCGTCTTTTGTTGGTTTACCAATTTAGGTAAAACGAACTTGTGCTGAAAGTAATCCATTTCTACGGCGTGGTATGTACATATATGAAACTACTGTTCTCCAAATTGTCATTTAAAGGACATTTTCCTTCATAGTTCGTATATCTTATTTCCAAATTATATTTATATTCATTTTTTTCTGAAGTTTATGCATTTTGGTGAGGTTTTGTTCATTTATCAATGTTTATTTAACATTGAACTTCTTACGATACTCTCTTTGTCAGGGGTGAAATTATAAAACCCGAATTATCCATAAAACAAATGTCCGAAATTGAATTTGTCAATACTTTTATCCGATTAAATTTAAAGCATTTTAATAAAAGATAAAAAGACAATCAAAAAACGAATCATACAAAATCGACACATTATTTTTCATAAGGAAAAGAAATAAAGGATAGATAATGAAAGAAAATTCGAAATGATAAAAAGACAAATACAAATCATGTATGTGGATATTTGTCAATATTTATAACACAAAATATAGAAACGGATCTTTTTTGTGCAGGTTCTTTTTGGTTTATGTGAACATATTTGATTAAGAGTTGTTTACCAACAAATTGTTAAATATTTATTGTTCGAGACTTATCATATTTTGTTGCTTAGCATTTTGGTAATACACCAAATTATATAAACGAAACACCTTTTCAAAAGGACGAACAAATAAGACTGTAAAAAAAAAACGAAAAACAAAAAAGCAAAACAAACAAGATCTTAGTACATTTATTGTATATTCTGAACAATTTAAACTTATTCCGAATATGTGTTACCGAAAATGTAAAGTCTGATTTATACTACTTACCAGAAAATGTTTTCACGAAAGAAAGCAGATACAACAAATGGGTTTTGAAATATTTATCCATAAAACTTTGTGATTAAAATGACAGCTGAATTTAACGACTTCCACAAAATGATTTTAATCTCGTACTCAGCATGATGTTAAATTCATTCTGATTTGAAGTAACTGTACGTTTTCAAATATTGATTTTTAGCGGAATTAATCTATGGAAATCTTCAATAATATTACTTTATAAAGTATGATAATTATAGATCTGAATTATTAAAAAGGATGAACATAATTATAGACGTATTTCGAAAGTCGAAATTTGAATTCACTGGTTCCATCCAAAAGACACGTTTAGTTCTTGAAATGAATGATCAAAAACAAATAAAATCACTCGAAAGTTTGTTTCCTTTAAATTCGATTAAATAAAAAAAACACTGTTGGTCATTTAAACTGTTGAATGATTTTCCTATCAACATTGCAACAATTTTCATAAAAACGTAAACATTTTTTCAAGTTACCTACATTAAAAATTTATGGTACTAAGTAGTAGCCTGAACATTGTTATGTTCTAATAATGAACTGGTTATCTTCGTAACACACAAGAAACCATATGTATTTCGATTTAAATATGCATGCAATGAATAGTATATTTAAAAACAAAAATTCATGTTTTTTCTACCGATAATAACTCAATAATTCAACTGAATAGCAAACACGAAATAGGACTTTCAGTTCTTAAATGTTCAAATGTCTGGTATTAGTAGTCCATGCCTGACTTTAAAGAGAAAGTTGAACTTCAAACCCATACTAATACATGATTATAACATTATAACATTCTACTATTTATAAAAATCAAAGCAAATAAATTAAAGAGCTATTGTAATCATTACAATGCAGTTTAAAGTAATTCATGGGTTGACTGTCAAAAAATTTGGTTTCGGTTCGATCTTTTGGATTAAAATGGATTTACGAGATTTTAGGCCTTAGTCGTTAACCCTTCCTGATTACCTGACTTCATGTTTTCGATTTATTTATACATGTTATACTAATATTGGTTTACATCTAGTTTTCTGTTCATATTTTTATGTATCCTACCATTGTATTATTGTGCTGTGGTCTTTATTTGTATTCTTGTCTTCCATTTTTGCTTTTGTACTTTGTCTATAGACTGTCTGCCATTTATTTTTCTATGAAATAGTTATTTGTTTTATAGTAATTAATATTATGACACAATATGTTGACTGTTGTACCCCATTTTTTGACAATTTACCCTATAATGTCTGTTCGTTTTTTTCGCACATTTTTGTCAATATAATAGAATTAGAGGTTTAGCTATCTATAAACCTGGTTGAATCAACTATTTACTATATGTACAAGAAGAAATGTCTGTACCAAGTTAGGATAAATACAGTTATTTTTCATTCATTTGATGTGTTTGAGCTTTTAATTATGCAATTTGATAAAGGACTTCCTGTTTTGAATTTTCCTTGGAATACGGTATTTTTGATATTTTACTTTTTTTTTAAAGGTTTTGTCTTATTTATTTATCAGTTTTGATTTCCCTTTTGTTAGCCGTTTCCATTTTTGCACGCAAAAAATGGACTAGCAAAACAAAAGCTAATTTAGACCATTCACTTGCTGTAGTTTTTTTCTTTTTTCGATTTTAATTTTTGTTAACACATATTGTGCTAGTTTTTTGGCTATTCTTCATTTCTGTTAAACTACTTCTGGTAAACTTACCATTTCCTGATCTGTTCTCAGATGAACATGTGTTTAATCAAACGATGCATGAGATACCAGATATTTGAGAAGCAAAAACGATATATTTTTTATTTGAAACATGATTCCAAAGAATTTTACATTAATAAATTAATCACATACGTTAAATATTATCAAGTAGTTGCTTATGTTGAAAATATTTTTTCAAAACATTCAAATCCAATTTCCTTTCTTTTATTATTAAATAATTTTCCGTATTTTATTGGATGTCATGTTATGATAATACCAACCTTTCCACTTCCCCTTTCAATCTATATTACCCGTCGTGCACTGTATTCTGATATTTGTCATCGACCTCAGATTATATGCTAAGCTTTTCAATTATTGATGAATGCACTGATTGATATTCTAGATTCAGATACATGATTGTTTGTATTAGTTGTTATTGGCTTGGAACTACTAAGCTGTCAGTAACTGCGAATACATTCAGATCTTTAATTAGTGTCTTTTTTGTTGTGGGATGAATGCACTGATTGATACTAGATTCAGATACACTGGATTGCCTATGTATTTGTACATTGGTTGATCATTGTTTCATTGACAATCATAATCATAAAATCTCAAAAACGTCTGAGATATTTCAAATGTTTTTGGTTTAAATGATGTTTCTTTTTGTTACACACATAAATTTCATCAACATTGCATGTGTTTTTGTATATGTTTTAAAGTCGTGTCTAAAATATACTCGGTTTTTCATAACAGTGAATGTTTCCTAGTTCATCTCTAAGATGCACGTTGGTAGAATATTTACTCAACACTAAATTAATTTATTTTTGTGTATGGATGCAGTTTTTACAGTTTCTGGCGGTGCCTTTGTTCTGATTTTTAAAATACTTGTGTTAGTAGTAAAGTAGTTAAGAATTATGATCTCACCATGTAAATCTAATTTGAAGCCTGGTATCTTTGATTATTTTCTTTAATACACATACAAAGTTAAAAACAATTGGGGTAATCGATAAAGGAACAAATCGTGGATTGATCATTTTTCTCTTGTGATTATACGTGCTCTGTAAGCACTAGTAGTTTACATATGCCCAAATCTTAAAAAATCATATAGTAGGTATGCTATACCTCAATCAACCGCTATGCGAATCAACATTCAGTCAGTGTGCTGTAATCGATAGGGATTAAATACAATTGGCAAATTTACAGAGACGACTCTTGTAGTATAATTGGATCTAAGACCGCTAAAACATTTGGCTAGCCAGTTTAGACATAGGTATATCGTATTGATTACATAATTCATAATGGTAAATGTATAACTTATTATTTGTGGATTTAGTCGTTAATCCTCATATCTCTGTTGCAAAGTTTTGTGTAAGGAGCACATATCACATATATATATATATGAAATAGTAGCACTAACTGAAATTTGGGTTATCGAGTAAAAATACATCATCAATATATCTCTATTTTATCTTTTTTTATCTGAGCGTCACTGGTTGATCTTGTGTGGACGAGACGCACGTCTGGCGTATTGAATTTTAAGCCTAGTACCTTCTGCTAGCTATTATTCGTGTGTTTCTTTGTCCTATATGTTCTCCTATTTATTTGTATTGTGGTCCTGTCATGTGATGTTGTCGTTTTGGTGTTGTGTTTGACGTTGCCATAAAAGCGGGAGGTTTGGCATGCCACAAAACCAAGTTCAACCCATCATTTTTTTCTTAAAATGTCCTGTACCAAGTCAGGAAAATGGCCAATGTTATATTATAGTTCGTTTCTGTGTGTGTTACATTTTAATGTTGTGTTTTTGTTGTGTCGTTGTTCTCCTCTTATATTTGATGCGTTTCCCTCAATTTTAGTTTGTAACCCGGATTTGTTTTTATCTCTATCGATTTATGAGTTTCGAACAGCGGTATACTACTGTTACCTTTCTTTATCTAAGTAAAATCAAAGAAATTGCAAGAGGAATTTATCTTTTGGTTTTGAGAAGTCCTGCTTGATAAGACATATATGAATACATAAACTTGTCGACAAAAAGGGACACCCAATTGGTACAAGCTTGATTGCATTCAAACACAGCAACAAAGCATTATTAGAAAACAAATCACTGGAAAATGAGATGGATTTAACATTTGCTTTTAATCACTAACGATAATTAAAAGTAGAAGCAGATAATCAAACAATAAGATATAAAACACAATACCAAAAACAGATTTATTCAGATATTCTTTGTAATATAATAAGTATGAAGACAATCAAGTGTTGAACATTACCTTAGTTATATAGATAGATTACAACTTTTGTCTTGATTTCAAATAAAAAAGTAAGGTTTTAACTTGACATTATTCTTGGCCTTTTTTAAACACTTAATTATCAACGACGACTGATATCAAGTAAATGATCATTGTATGAACATCATGTATGAATAAACATGACATTTGTGTAACTCTATTGTTCATTAAAGGGAAAATTCGTGATTTTTTCCTTATGAATATGAACACTAATAAAGAAGAAACTTGTGAATTAATAATTTTATTTATTCGAACTTTCTGACTTCTGTGACATAGTTTTAGTCTAATTGCATGCCGGGAGTGGAACTAATCTCATCTTAAGTCTAGTTCGTTAATTATCTAATTACGCAATTTAAAGCGCCTCGATGACTTTTTTGCGTAGTTATAAGCCAACTAATAATTAAGAAAGTAAGGTGATCAGCCGTGCAACTTTTTAAATCAAAATGTACGATTTATATTTCATGGATTTCTGATATGATGATAGTAATAAATATAAATCATATAATTAAATATTTTTACGATTTCTTTTTATCCGAAGTTTTTTTGTTGAACAAACACATATAACTGATTATGTAATAAAAATACATGCATGTTTCTCATTTTTAATTCAGTCTAGCAAACATTTCAAGCTAGTACTGTGTAAATACAATGTGTATTATACTCTGATACTACCTGGTAAAGGCGTGGTTAAATTCACAATAATTAAAAGATTAGCATTATGTAATTCTGATCTTTTGATCTTCACTGGAGTGTATTTTTGCCTCAAGGGTTCACCGTTTCAGGTGCGAACAACATCTCGTATGGATGATAAAAGAAAAGTGCGAGTTTGAGAAAGAAAAAAATATTATTTGGAGGAGGAATAATGTGGCAAATACTTGAATCACCGTGGTATATTTTTTTATAATTTGTGTTAGCTCAGTTGTAAATAAATACTAGGTGAATATTTTATTGTAACAATGAAATACTGAATAATTTTCAATTGGATAATTTTATAATTAAAAATGGCCACCGAAAACGAGCATATAAACCTAAAAATGTACTATTATAAATTAGCATCGATAACCTTAAATATACTATTATAAATTAGCATCGATAACCTTAAATATTCGAAAATTATCAATTGCATTAATATAGTTTTGTCTGTCCAAAGCGATTTTAATTTACCTAATCAGGAATGCCCTTATTCAGACATTTGAAATCTCACAACGTATAAATACTTTAGCTATTTGACCAAAGATGTTTAAAAAATTAACAGAATGAAATTAACGTCGTCATTTCCTTATTGGAAAGGAGACAGACCGGAGACATAAGATTTCCAATGTGCTTTATATATTGTACCTTTGCAAGACTTTTTATTCATTCATAAAACCACTCTAAATAGAGACTTATATACACACATATATATGGCTCTGTCTAAACTGACAAGAATATTCCTAAAGTGGACAAGCAGTAAATTCTTTAAATTTCTGTGATTTGATACAAAGAAAGAAAAAAATACCGAAATTAATTTGAAACTCAATATGTTTCCTGGAAAATATTTACATCCTCATTCGGTTTGAAAATAAGATTTGAATTTGATATACAGAACATGCAGAAGTGTGAATGTCATAAAACCTTGTTATATCTGACATATGTAGTGAACACCATTATAAATGTGAACCTGTGTATGTAAGACCTCATTGGACGTCATCTAACCACATACAGGTAATATGCATGTAGCTGTAATACCCGGAAATGTCAAGGTAAATCACTACCGATACAGAATGTTTCAATGCAAAGAAATTCTGACGATTGTAAAGCATGACCATTCATGAATTTAGAGGAGTCTTTGGTGAGTGAACGATTCAAATTGTGACTAGATTTTTTTCTCAATTTAAATCACTGAACTGAAAAAAATACATCTAAGAACAGAATTATTGTTGTAAATTCATAAATACAACGTTCTTATTTTGTAACTTTCGATAGACGTGATTTTTGTTCAATTCCCTATTGGACGAATACCTTATTAGTCAAGTTTGAATAACAAATCCACTCTTCAATCAAACAATTTTTAACCCCCCTCCCCCCCCCCCCCCCCCCCCCAATAAAAATCCTAAATAAGAAGAAAAAAGGTAAAGATGAACTGTAAGTCACATCAGATTCAGATATCTAAATGGCTGATTGTCATTTACTGAAGAGATGAATACATGTCTCTCCGTTAACTTAAAAATGACAGTGAAATATAAACTTAAAATAGATTTATGATGAATACTATCAGCTGTGGCACATACACATTTTATAGGGAGTTGAATAACCCCTTCTTATCGCAACGTACATGCACGTATTTTAATGACAATTGTACGTGCAATCCTAAAATGGTTGAGACCTTTTCTACCAGATGTGCGACTTTTCGTATTTATATTTTTCTTATTCTCTCATTCAATATTTTATGCATAAGTGCAATATTGGGAATGGTGTATTCCCCCCACAAGCTAACCAAATAAATTAATCAACCCTCAGCTGATCAGACGTTAATACAACTACTATTAGTCTATCTGAAATGAAGTTTCTTTTTTTCTTCAAATAGGCTTTTTCTACGTCCAGTGGCATATATAACATGCATGTCGGAACAGGAAAATTGACAATAGGTATTATTAGAACCATGTTCACATTATTATATTTAATAGCTAACAATTGTTATGACGAATTTTGTAAACTGTTCGAGAACAATCTAATTGAAATATAAATCAGCATGCAATTTTACAATGTTCATAACTTCGACTTATTTTTTTCTCTTATATTCAATGTAATTATTTATTTAAATTGTGACCATCTATTGATATAGTTCCGTTACTTTCTATCTAGCTGTATAAACCAAATGAATGATCGACAAGTCCGTACGTTTTTGTGAAATTAATATTTGTATGTTTCAAAATGTCCATAATTATCCACAACGAGTATATATTTACATTTTTCCCAATTTTACCCTTGGAAAATATGTAAATAGATTTTTATTTCATCAAATCTTTTACTGGAATTATTTAGATTTTCATAAATATCATTCTTTACACCAGAAATGTTATTTATAAACAAGTGTGTATACACGTAAGAGATTATTAATAACTAGTATATCACATGATGTATATTACACCTGATAGTATTTAAATGGAAAGTTACAAGTTACCGGCCGAGTACACTGATCAATACCCTCAGAAGTGAAGCGATGCATGATCCTGCATTATGTAAGTACGTAATAATAGTTTTTAAGCCCGACAGGAAATCGCTTGAATACCTGGACGTGTCACCTCACAATACCTCTGGGAATAATTCCTTTAGACATGCTGGTGATCAAATAATGGAAGATCCGAATTTATTTGAATAAGTTCATTTCATAAAAGAATTATGAACAAATTGGATTTTCGAAAACAATTTTACACGCAAAGTAACTTTGAACTTTGAGAGAATGCATAAACGTAATCGCCCTTAATTAATTCCCCGATATATTTACGTTTTGTCATATACCTAGTAAAAAAAAACAATTTAAAAACGACAAACCATAGTTATTTAAAAAAAAAAAAAGTATCCAATCGGCGGACTTTTCTGACTCTTAAACCGTTTTTAACATTTTGCCGTATCAAGTGATATAGAAAAGGCTGCACAACCATGTCTGATATAATCATTTTTGTGACCCGGGAAACTGTTTATGCCTTTAATTTGTCATTTCCTTGTCGGATAAAACAACCGTACGCTTGACAAGATATCGACACTCAATTACGACCACGTTATTTACTGCATGTTTTGGTCCTTTGTGGTTTATAGATATCACGTGGTTTCTGAAACCGAGAAGCTGGCAAGATGGCTACATGTGGAGAATTGATTATCTCAATTTAATATCGATGGTGATCTCTTATCTAGCAGAATAAAACGTTAATATTTATGAATTTGTGCTTTTTTATACATAATGAACATAATATGAATTTTTTTTCGAAGTTTCCCTTTAAATAAGAAAAATAGTGTAAAAGTTTGACGAATTTATTTAAATATTTGAATTTTTGATAGTTTGTGTTCTTGTTTCTTTTTCACCGTACTGAGATAAGTTTACAAACGTATGTTTCAAAATAACAAACGAATTAAGCATAATAAGTTATGGAATTCTAACAGACAACAAAGTGTTTTGTATCAAATCGCATGTAAAACTGCAAGACAATTTTTGATTGGTTCATTTTCATACAAATTGCTCTCAAAATCTATCAGTTAAATTTCAGCAATATATTCCGTGTTACTTTATCGATATAATATTAAAATGCCATATCAGAGCTATGTTATATATTTATTATTTTAAATGTACAATAAGTATAAATCATTAACCTCGTTCTCTGAAATAAAAATATATATGTTAGTCTATTTATTAAGTATTGCACATTAAATACCATCGCATTGTCAGTTTGTATTCAACTCTCTTCTAAAAGACAAAACAAAACTAGTTCAACATACAAATATGACTTTGGTATAGGTTTCAACAGACGAAAAAATTGATGACGAACGATTGAAATAAATTCACAAAACACATTGAAAACTAACAAGTTGTTATTTTTTGCCTTTGTTTTGGTATAGACAAATGGAAGCAGGTTCTTAATACTAAGTATTTAAGACTTAATCACTTGGATAGGCCACTAGTCTAAATAACACATGTTAAAATAGTCGGTAAAATAAATTCGTTTCACATGGTGCTAGTGACCTCATATGGAATTTACTGACCCCATATATATCGTATTAGGTCACTAGCACACTATGTAATTAAAAATAAACTTGTTCTGATATGGTATTTTTATATGATATTGATGAAATTACATGTAATATATTACTGAAAATCGAGTTGTTAATAAAACACATGTGGAACAACTGCTAAGAGTCTGAATTTACCACAGACAATATAATCGACATTCTGAATTTTACTGTATTGGCATGACAAATGTATCTTTCTTGATATTGAAGAGGAACCGTGCTGACGGATAAATATTGCTGTTGATTACAATGAATATTTATCAAATTACATTTATATATCATGTATATAGCACACGATTCTGGTCATATATTTAATATTTATCTCTCATTTTTAGTTAAATGGAAAATGACGTTTGTTTCTTTGATTATTAGACAATGAAAATGAATCGTACACGAAAGACCGGTCAACAGATGCTTCTATGGGTATTTTTTAACACGGAAGTTCATGTTATAACATTTACGGTGCCAATCTTACTGCACCAGATGCGTTTTTCGATAATGCTATAGATTTAAATATTGTAGATCTTGTAATCTAATATGATATCGATAAATTAACACGCTATTTGTGCTTGATATTTGTTTATTCTTTAAACAGGGAAGTTCATGTACTAACATTTATGATGCCAATTTCACTGATCAGATGTGTATTTCGACATTGCTGTATATGTAAATATTTTATAGGTTGTAATGTTATATGATATGATTAATAAACACGTTATTTGTGCTTCTTATATAGTTTTATAATAAATCTTCCTTTCATATAACAAGTTTCACAACCCTTACTATCTATATCAAAATGAAGTATCTTGTCGTTTTGATTCCGACTCTTCAAATAGTTCATTAACCATTATTCTCTGAAATAAAATAATAATAGTTTCCAGTTTAAATTATGCAGATTTCAGAGACTGGATGCAGAATGAAATGAAAGACAGAAATTAATAAAAAATATTGGTGAGAATAGATGTACTGACACAATTATTTAGGATCACACAAGGTAAAATCGAATAAAGCATGACTGCTCTTTCCAAACAAGTTATTTCTATTCAATCTAATCGAGGGGACAAAATGGTTATATTTGTAAATATCTATAATGTTGTACTAATATCATTATTACCTTTTATAGTGATTAATATTGTCACTACTGGTTCTTGTTGCTTTTCTATGATTTTTTTGTTTTGTTTTCTTATTTTGTTTATTATGTGTATGGGGTGTTTGTTGTTTTTTTCTGTTCAGTGCTTTCAGTGCTTTTTTGCATTTGTTTTTGTTATCAAACTATGAAACGTTATTTTAAAACACTTGGTAAACAATAGATTCCAAAAATTCAGACAGGGGTAGAATTAAATATCTTAAACAAAAATAACGTTATAATATTGTTCTATATATTAATTTAGTTTCAGGCTATATCGGATGCTTTGTTGCTGGTTAACGTCGTCGTCATTTACAACATAAACCTACAGACTAGGTCAAAAGGATTACCTTTGAAAGGTGTCGGGAACACTGTAGAGGTTACAAATACCTTGGTTTACAAGTAAGATTTTGGCATTTACTAAGCATTAAACATAGCGAGTTGTTCTCGTCATTCTAGATGGGCGATGCTGCGGTAACAAGCTCGTCTCGAGTGGTCGTTGGTTTGGTTCCATTTCCAACTACAGACCCGAAAATTGACATTCGCCTTTTCTCTTTTTCTGTGGCATTTCCAAAATATGAGTAAAGATTGTCCGTCTCAAAGTCAGAAGAATGGGTCCGATATGTTTTTTCCTACACATTATTTTCTTGTAAACTAGCACGCTAAAATCTGTCATAGTGTGTTTGTCTGGTACATCAAAGCGGATTATGAATACTTCGAATATCTGAGCAACATCGTTGAGTCCTTATATTCTTGTTTTGTGGCCCACATGATGTTTAACATTAATCCATCGACCCATTCATCTGACATTTGTTTCAGTAATTGTACAGACACAACCACGTACACACGTGTTGACGTATCATCAGCAAGTTTGTATTCTCCAATATGTTTGGTTTTCTTAGGTTCCTTAACCCCGAAACTTGATCTTAAAAATTTAACGACGCACGGTCTGAATCCTTACATGTCTTTAAGGATGTACTTAGGTCAGGTGTTGGAATTTTTGTCAGATATTCGCACCCCCTGGTTTTTTTCCTACGATACAGGGTAAAGTATTTTGCCCCATAACACCCATAAATCTGTTCATATAAAACTTCAATAGCTCATAAAAGGTCATTTATCAAAATTTAAGCAGATTTTATATTTCCTTTCTTACGATTTGAGACCTAAATTATACCAATGCAAATATAAGGTAAAAGTCCGAGTTAGCCTTTTTCTGCTATTTAAAAAAAAAATGATATCTCCAAAATGAGCTCCATAACCTATCAATATTTTTTGCTCATTTTGTTACTTAACTAATGCTCTTCTGGCTTATAGTATCAATTTTAAATTTTGGATTTGTTTAATTTCACCTAAGTACATACCTATGTTGGAAATTAAAGAAATTGCACTCTTCTCCTAAAAACAAAACAAAAATAGGACAGAACAGACAATAAATAATTGTAATTATAAATATTTAGCATTACATATAGTATCAATATTTTAAACAGTATAGAACACAATGCTTCTGTGGAAACCAGCTGGTAAATTCAAGATATCCACAGAAATCTGATTATGAATGCAACATGAGATGTCCAGGGGAAATAACAAGGATGTGTGGAGATGCTAACAGAAATTCTATTTGTACAGGTGTGTAACAATTTTAAACATGATATGAATAAAATAAAATGTTAAGTAAACGGATATGAAACATTTCACAATAAGAAAAATACTCAAACAGTGTATTGGGGTGCACAAAGATTCTAAAAAATAAACAGTCCCTTTTACAACTTGTAAAACTCTAAATTGCCAAAGCCTGAAAAATTGTGAATACATCTTATCGATACTTTCATAGACCCACCTTTAACAAAACACTGTCCAAATAGATAATACACTTTAGATAGTACAACAGACAATCATTGATAAGGTCCTATTGGATTGATGAAACAGGCATGTAGCAATATATTTACAAAATCCTTAGATGAACACATATATTTCAACAAATAGGCATCATACATTGGCGTAATCAATTGTTAGTATCTAATCAATTGCAAAAGAGGGACGAAAGATACCAGAGGGACAGTCAAACTCATAGATCGAAAACAAACTGACAACGCCATGGCCAAAAATAAAAAGACAAACAGACAAATAATAGTACAGATGACACAACATAGAAAACTAAAGACTAAGCAACACGAACCCCACCAAAAACTGGGGGTGATCTCAGGTGCTTCGGAAGGGTAAGCAGATCCTGCTCCACATGTGGCACCCGTCGTGTTGCTTATGTTATTACAAATCCGGTTAATAGTCTAATTCGGTAAGTCACATTCGTGAAAAGGGAAGGGTATTGTAGTTACGACAAAAGGAACATATCCGATATCTTACAAGGGATTGTTTCATTACAGACTTCAACAGCATTATGTTTTTGACAGTCAACCTTTAAAAAATGATCTTGCAGTTTTACCTGAGATTTGGTACTTAACTCTATTGTGTCTGTTAAAATTCTGCAATTTATTTTGCTTTCTTTATTTGACATTTTGAGATATCATTTTTTAAACATCATTTCTATATTTCTGTACAATAAAAGGAGAGCAAGAACACAAAGGATCAGAAGTAATAACCAACCGTTCCAATATCTAAATAAAATCGTCGAAACTTGTACACTATTACTCTGTAATCATTTAACTATCAAGTTATACCACTGTTAGAGTAATGTTTATGGCACATTCTTTGTAATCAATAAAAGTCGAGTGATCATTTATTTGATATCAATCGTTGTTGATCACTAAATTCTTTTCAAATTGTCTACGAAAAATGTAACATTAATTCTTTATTTCTTATGTGAATACAAGACCAATTTGTTAGATGTACGTATCATCCGGGTAGTATTGAAGACTTGAGTGTCTTTCATTTATTATATTAGAAAGATTTCTTTATTGATTAAACGAAAATTTGAAAACCATCTCTTGCTTCGGTTATGATAACATTAATGTCATTGGGTTGATGCTAATGCTTTCTTTTTTATTCAATATTTTCTATGTCGTTTCCTTAAATTCAACATAGCTGGTACTAATGGTGCCTCCTTTTTTTGGTTGACCTGTTTATGTGCATAAATGAAGCAGAATACATACAGAACCTTCTCAAATACCAAAGGAAAAAGTCTCTAGTAGAGTTTAATTTCACTGTCATATATTTTGATGATATCCTGTCACTTAATAACCCTCATTAAAAAGAGTGCTGGCATCTTTAATATGTATGTGCTATGTCACTACAAACCATTAAAAGTCTGAAATGAGCAATATTTGTACTATAATGTACTATTTTTTACTCGACAATTGTGAATTAATCTGAATTTTAGTCGATAGTACTGGACTCTAGTGTAAAAAAATAGTATAACAAAATTACCAAACTGCAAGGCAAATTCACAAAAGGTGAAGTCCATAAAAAACTGTAACAAAATCAAACGCTATCAATCAACGGAACAAATGAAAAAAATGCCATATTCCGACTTGGTACAGACATTTTCCGAAGAAAGTGGAGTGTGAAACCTCATATTTGGCACATCCTTTTGATTTTTTTTGTTTTAAATATTATCTTCAACAATGTGTTTCATTTAGCTTTACGACCGTTTTGATTTGAGCGGCAATAATAAATCTTGATGAACACAAGACGCGCGTTCGGCCACCAAATTATTAGTCTGGTCTCTTTATTGATGTTTTTACCATCACTGTGTTGATGCCACTGCTGGTGGACGTAATGTTTTACAAGCCATGTATAATCAACTTAATTGTTTCGACCAAAATATCATATTGCAGCAGTCATGTTAACTGTTGATAAAATGTCGAGTTATTGGAAACTCTTATATGTCTAAGATTTGTTTACCTTTGATGGCCCAGTCATACTTAGAAAAACCTTTAGATTTTTTTTATGTGCTCTTTAACTTTGTGCTTTTATCTTTTTTTCTCTTTTTGTTTTTTTTTTACAACGCTACAGATGACTCTAATGTTGACGTAACACTCGTCTGGCTTTTAAAGTTATAAGTCTTGTAATTTTAATGAGTTTTGTTAACAATTGTGTCGATGCACCTGTTGGTAGATGTGTTTTTCTCCTAGAATATTACCAACTAGTAGTAAAGATTCTTTTTTAGATATAAAATGTTTTTCAGACGACCTTTTCTGTAGTGTTCATTTAATGTTGAAATATTTGACGTTTTGTATCTCAATGCTCAGATGGCTTTAGCAAGGCACCTTTGATCATTTTTTTCAAAATTAAGGAGCCACTCGCCTCACAAATAATCCATATTAAACGATTATAAAGTTTTTTGGTTCTACAATATGGTTGGAAGCCGTCGGAGGAAGGTAAATATAGCTACGTAATTCAAAACATAAGAAATGGTATGCTTTACTTAAACATGTCCAATAAGCAAATGAAAGGCTTACCAATACTGTGAGAATGAATCCACATGTTTTCAATCAAGAAATGTTTATCTAATGTACAAGATATGCAATTGGTGTTTCATTGTATCATGCTTATCAAACCAATACTATAACATTGTATAACAAGCGGAGTGTCTTTCATAGGTTTGATTGATTAACATAATGTATGCTTGATTTTTTGAAACGCCAGAAAACATTCTGGTCAAAAATTAAAATAGGAGATGCACAAGTAAAGTATTTGCAACCTTAGGCGTTACTGTTTGCCATGAAATAGACCGATGAGTAGGTGATGGGTGACGAATCTTTGACGGATTGTTAAGTAACCGGTGATCGATGACCCATAGCTTATTTAAAGTATCTGACGAACTTGATGTGAAAGTGACAACCGTCAGCGATCGAAAAGTCAATTAGTTATACTGACGGATATTAAAGATGCAACATACATTTTCGTGATTTTTTTAAATCAAAACATGATTGATCTTAATATTATTATTAGTCATGCTTTCCATATTTTTTCTGTTAAGAAACATGCAGTACATGACTTACCAGAGGTAAAAGGACATTCCGGATAATTGACGCGAAATGTGAAACCGATGAGTGATTCATTTAAAGGTTTTGTCTTCATTTTTTTTTTTGGGGGGGGGGGGGGGGATTCCTATCGTCACATTAATTAGTCAAATTGTATTGCGTTTCGATATTGCCGAAACTGAGAAAAGAAATGTAAATCAGTTCGTTAAAATGTTACAATTAATAGTTAAACGTGATGTGTCTAGATAATTACACATTAGAAATTTTCCTTTCAGTCTCAACAACAACGGTACAGGCAAACGGGATTTGTAAATTGTCATCAATAACCAATGACAACGAAAGTCAACAGAATGGCATTTAACATCGCCATTTGCGAGACAGATTAACCAATGCAAAACCAACTCCTAACGAAGTCGTCGCATATCATAGCAGACAGGTTCATTCCGAAAATATTTCTCGTATGCTGAAATGCCATAGAGTCCACTGCAAAACACCTTTAAATGGTTTACAGTGTAAACTGCTTAAAATTTAACTCAAACTGTAATGCGTGGGACAGGGGAAACATCAGAATTGATAAAACTGATCTCAAAACTTCACTAACAGAAAAGTTCCACTCATTTTTCAATCTTGTTGACATTGGTTACATGCAGCAATGGACTTCGAAGGTGACACATTTATAAATAGAGCAAAAGCCAGATTTTCAATGCATACCAAAGTATTTGAAACTTTGAAATTGCAAATTTTGTTAGACGATGAAGACATAAATGAAATGTATGTTTATACAAATAGTCATGTATTTGACAAGTATTGCAGAATTAAAAATTATAGTAAATTATTCTAGTGTTGCGTTTATCATGTTTATAAAGTCCGTCACTATATATTCCCGAATTTGACAGATACCTATATAATTGAACTCTGCAATTTTTCCAAGCGACAAACAAGGCCAACGACGGAGACACCTTTACCGATCATATGTATGTAACTGTGTTGCAACTACCAATGGACAAATAAACAAAATTATTTTTCACTTATTATATTTATTATTTGTACTATTATATTCATTTAAATGCGTTTCATAATTGAAGGATACTGACACACTCAACATTTGTTTTACAATTATCAGTCAGAAATGATCATCAATAATGGGGCTCACAAGTTAAATAAAATCAAATGACACAATGAAACCTTCAATTCGAGAAATGTACAAATGAAATTAGTGACAACTCGCATACCGAAACATAATTCCACCCACAGACTAAGACGGACAACTAGATATTGGTAAGCTAAACAGATCAAAAACAGTTGTTAACTAGCTTTTTCCGGTTTGTAAAGGTGATACGTTGAATATTTATTTGTTACTTGGAGATTAGCTCAGAAATAATACTTCGGTTTTCTGAATAGTACTGATTTACTGAAATAAGGATAACAGAGAAGCGTATATTACTTCCTAAGGTTTCGTTCTTACATAAGCAACACGAGGGATGCAACAGGATCTGTTAACCTTTCGGAGCACCTGAGATCACCCCAGTCTTTGATGGGATCCGAGATGCCCAGTCTTTAGTTTTCTATACTGTTGTTTTTTATGGTTCTTTTAATTTTGTGCCATGGCGTTATCAGTTTATTTTCGACTTATGAGTTTGAATGTCCCTTTTGTATCTTCTGTCGCTCCCTTGATTGGCCAATAGATGTTACTTCAAGAAGAACTAGTGTACAGCAAATATAAATTGAACACAGAACTACAACAAGACATGCAACATTTTAAATAAATTAGTTCGGGAAAGATAGTAAACAATTATCTGTAAGGATAACGAGGAAATCCAAATGTCCCCCAACCCCAACAAATAAGTATAATTGCTACCTGAAAAGAAGCGAATATCTTAACAATAATAAATTAAAGCAACACTTTATGTATTTTATGCGCACGAAGCGCTTATCTTGATTGACATCCAGTATGAACGCGCAAAGCTGATATATTTTATCTTGACTAGATTTCAATAATGAATCATGTTCATGCATACTAGGTAAGCCTGTATAGACTCAAGGATATTAATAGTTATGAAAAAAAAATAATCTTCAAATTTTTAGGGAAGTGGTGTTTTTATAAAAAAAAAAAAAAAAAACGCTTATTTTACCGACTGTAAAATAGACCAATCGAGGTGACTGGGTCGATAAAAAAGTCCTAGGTAAGGAGTGTGACAGGTTCAATACTAACTTAAGCAAACAAACAGAAACGAAGCTTCTGTTTTTGTTTAACTTTACATTTGTCTTTAGCTTTACATTTGATATTGTACTCAATATATTTTTCCTCTATGACTTCACTTTCCTAAAAGTTTAAAGGCTATTCTTTTTTTTTTATAACTATTAATATTCTAGAGTATGTACATGTTTACCTCGTATATAACAATGACATAATGAAGACTGCACAAGATGACAAAGATATAACTTTTGTATTGTCTTATGGTTGAAATATGATTGTAGGCAACTGTAATGTATCCTTTTCAGGACTCACAGGGTCATTAAATATCCTAAATACCCAGATGAATATGTGTGTCTGCACAATGCTACTATAAAATACTTGTTCCTGATAACTATACAATTCAACTTATCTTTTTGGGTAATGAAACAGGTTAATGTTGTGATTCTTTGCAGGTAAGGTTTTACACTCGTTAAAGAGGAAATCGTAAAATTTTCCAAATTGAATCTCCCTTAAATGAACTATTGCTTTTGTTATGCTTGTCAATGTTAATATGTCAGTTATGACTAACAACTTTAAATTGTTTGCAAACACAACTGAGTAAAATACGAGAATCTATATTAGACATTTTAAATTGAATACGCGCATGGTCCGGGTATCTAATAGGACGATCGTTGCATTATTTATATGACTCTTTAAAGTGTCATAAATTAACAGTTTCTAAAATGAGATTGTGCCTAATTTAATCAAATGGTAATCATTGTTACATGATTAATGATATAAAATGAATTTTACTCAGAAAAGTATAGCTAAAACATGTTTACATGGTCATACTGAATTTTCCATTCGAAACAAAACATGTCGATCTCAACTTTGAAATGTTACTTCAAAAATAGCTAAATGAATCGTTAAACAACAAGTCAACTGTTTAAATGGCACGCACTTGGTGCATCAGACCCCTCTTTTTTTCTTTTTATTTTGGTGTTTTAATTTTAATTTGTAAATTAAAATCTCTTATATATTTCAAATATTTTCAGTTATTTGATGTGATTATGCTCCCATTCATACGAGTTTGCAATCACAGTAGTTTATAACATACTGTGATCATAAGATCGTATGCATTGGAGCAAGAACACATCAATTCAGTTAAAATAACAAGACATTAGAAGAATTAAAAAAATAAAATAATTTTAATACCGCGGAAAGATGAAAAAAGTCCAGATACGTCACTATTCAAATGACAGGATTTTAGTAAGTAAATTTTGTCGGTTTTAATTTGAAGAACGAGCTGTGTGTTCCTGCGAAAAGAGTTATAATTTATTCGAAAAATACCTATATGGTCTGAATACTCAGATGGTCCGGCCCATTAATAACCAAACGAGTATTTACTCATATGGTCCGACCATACGCGTTTTGTCCAAATACTTATTTTGTCCAAATACTCATTTTGTTTTATATAATTTAAAACAGCTTACACAAGACCGAAAGTAAACTGTTTTCTTGAGATATAATGGTTATAGAATAAAACCTTAAAGTGTCAAACTGGTTGACGTTTCAGCCAGGCTCTGTGATTTTACACAATAACTGGTTAAAAAAACATATGACCTTAACATTGATCACTTTTTTTTATCTTTCTCAAATGTGAATTTTCGCCGTTATAAAAATGGAAATACGCTTTCCGAAGTCCCATTGTTTTTTTTTTTGCATATTGAAAAGGATTTAATTGTCATCTCAAGATAATACTGTAAGAATGATATATACAAAGTAAGAAATATTCGAAATTTGTTATACTTTTCTGATGGAAAACTGTTGAAACAAATTAACATAGTATTAGTCATATGTTATTTTATTTTGGTTATACCATTAGACGGTGATTCAATTTACGATACATTGTTTTTTAAACATGAGAGGATCTATTCCAGGTGAAAGTTCAGTCACGTTCAGTAGCAGCAGTCTCATATTAGATCAAAGTAGTCAAAACGTTGGTTTTTGTGCATCGTATACAGCAACTCTACGGGGTATGAACTATTTGTTAAGTGTCAGTAGTATTTTTGGTAAAAGGCTTCTCTGTGATACTTCTATATATCATTTCCAATTATATTACTATTACAATAGGGTTTACGATGTTTTAAAATCTATACCAAAACAAGGTCATGCTACGTGTTTTAAACTGACAAAACATTTACCAGGATTATTATTCGTAATATTCAATGGTCACATTCCATTATATGTACCTACAACATGCACGTTGACAATTGATATATGTTTTAAAATGCAAAAGAAAAAATTGGCAAATGGCTCCATGATATTCAAATCAATGTTAAGTTAAAAAAAAACCTCACCAAATAGGAAAAAAAACATTTACAGAATGATATTATGCAAAAAGCTAGTAATTCTATCAATTATATTCAGGACACGATTAACAGTATCTGCGGGACGATTTAGACAACTGTTGCGTATGAGACATACACCTTGACCCAAGCTACAGTGCAAAATTAGGGTATCAATGGATTGCCAACGTTGAAGTCTAAAAAATCTAGAATACAAGGTAGGGTTACTACCAAAACACTACAGGAATCGTATAAAAACCACAGGAGCACGATCGGATGTGTCATCAGATTTCACGTCTCCTGCTTTGCATTCATCACACGCCATGTGAATCACATTCAGTCAATAGGCTAATATCAGGAATAGAACACAATAGGTCAAATGGCAGTTAATACGACTCATCCGGTAATGTAAGACCTAAAACTTCGAAAACATGTCGCTAGTGAGTTGAGACAAATCAGTATCGTATCGGTCAATAAATGCGTGATGGTGACACTATCACGTATGCAGGGACGATTTCAGTCGTGTCTCCTAAGAACTCCGTTTTAGCCTTCTTTGTGTTAGGAGCCCGTCCCTGTAGAGTAGGTCCTTAAAGTGTAATCTTACACGCGTGTAACGTATCAATTAATATGTAAACGTTATGCAATAGGTTCGAGGATAAGATACCGCTAAGAAATGGATATTCATAATGTTTTGCTTCTTTTATTTCGAAAAGATAATACATGAGGCCTCAATATACCATAATGATTATAAATATCAACCTTTAATGTATAAAGATATCTAAATATTTATCGAGATTTTTGCAGTTTAAAAAAGGGCAATTAAAATTTGACTTGTTTCAGTAAAAGTTGTTGACAAATCTTTGAAATTAAACACAAAGGATAGTATTTCATATATTGTTGTCTTTCAAAGCATGCTTTACAAAATATAAATTAGAGTAATCGGATATATTCAGATCAATCATCCCGTGGATGTTATCGATAGTTCTATTCCAAATAGATTCTTCAAGACAATCTAGAACATAATGTTCATAATCCCAGTAGACCTTGTTAATAAATAACTCCGGACGACTATGAATTTTGGACAGATCCTCAACCGCTGGAATACATATGCCACGTACATATTGACCATAACAACTTTTATCCAACTTCCAAATTTTATATCTAGTCATGCTTTTATACAATGCCATAGCATTGGACAAATTACCTATAAAAAAAAAAGGTCATTATCATTGCATATTTGTAAATTTGATCTGATAACATGTCATTTATTCATCATGATGATGATGATGATGATGATGATGATGATGATGATGATGATGATGATGATGATGATGATGATGATGATGATGATGATTCAATAGTTAATTCCGAATCTTGATGATCTAGTACCTCCGATATTTGAGAAGAGACTATCGATTAAATATGAACATCTGAATCCATCTTGAGACATAAACTCATAACCAACTACAATGATAAATATATGAACTACTGTGCAATTTAGTAATTGAGAATACTGGATGGGTGAAATTATTGGAAAACAGAATTATAAGTAGAGAAAACAATTGATCTTATCCAATAGTTCTTTGGTTTTTATCTAGCAAAGTAAAATCTTTAAGATAAAAGTATGATTGTTATAATCATGGTAATCGAGACTCAATAAATATTGAAAATGTTGCATACAATTTCTTCTTAAGATCTTAACTGAATTATTATATTCAAATGCCAATGGTTAAAAAGCCATAGTGATCATCAGATCAATTGTGTTGTACATTTGGCGTAAAGATAAATATAAGTGTATGTATTATATCAGATGGTTCAAACTAATCAAAATTGATATATAGCAAAGTTATACACATCATTAGTATTGAGATTTAATTAAGGAATGACTGTAATATTTGTTTCTGTCTATGAATGAATAACATAAAAAAATGTGGTGCACACTGAATAAACCGCGTAGCTGGTTATTCAAAAGTGTGCACAACATTTTTAATGTTATTTCGAATAGACCCAACACATTTTCACAGTCATTCCTTATAATTTAATTCTAAATTCCATATTTAAGGAGTAAATCATGAAAAAACGTTGATGCCGTCACGGTAACATGACAAAATTATGTCTATGAGCTGAGAGACAAAACACTTTCTTCCAATCAGAAGACATGTTACATCCAAAATAAAATTATTATATAATAACCTTAAAGTTAGCAGGAATACTGCTTACGAATTTAAATTATAGAATATTTTCATCGCTTTAAAAGATTTTAGTTTTTTTGTGCTTCCTTTATGTTCGTTATTTGAGATGTGTACTACAGAAAATACCTTGAAACGACCCTGGAATTCCAAGATTCGAATTGAAGTTGAGGGTGGAGAAAAAACTTTCGTCTGGAATAATTGTTCCAACCAACCATTTCAAAAGTTGAGTGGCTGTTTTGTTTGTAATGGCATACTCCACAAATGGTCGATTAACAGTAATGTGTAAACTACCTTTGTATGGAAATACAACAGGTGGGGAGGATTTTATATTTGTCCATCGATGTGCAAATTTCGCTCTGAAAATAGTATAATGTCATTATATGTATAATAATAATAAGTAAGCGACAAAACCGCAGTAGATTTGTTTCAATACAAAACTAACATTGTGTGTATTCGGTTGTTCTGATGGAGAATGGAAATTCAGATTTTTATTTTAACAAAAAATATGTAAATATAAAAGTCAACATGCTGGATTAAATATCGGTAACCATGCAAGATCAAAGACATGTTTAATTTTATTATTTTATATGCAACAATTATTATTTGGAATGATTAAAAGACGAACTTGGAATTCTCAGCAAAACTTGCAATCCCACTTATACCCCAATATCATTCAAGAAAGATGTGATTTTAGATAATCTGGAATCTGTTTTTCTCTCTTTTTCTATTCACATAAAAGGGACGTTAAACATTTTCCATCTTTATACTGGATACGTAAACTTTTAAATAGCAATATATAGCACAGTCGTCAAGATATTCGACTAAACATCTGTCTTAGGTTCTAATCACCACTTTTTTTAGAGTAAAGAGGCCTTCCGAAATGTTGTAATGAGGAATAGTTAACAAATTGTGTTAATCAAACGTGGATTGTAGATTCTTAAACATTCTAAAGATTTACTCCAAAGTCTTCAGTGACTATCTTTTAACGATGTTAAACGAATATATTGTCTCATTAACATTGCGTTACTACCTCATTACATATGCACATCTTTATGTCGCCTATGTACTGAGGTCAACGAGGTTTTTATTAAATTCTTGGTTTATCTCCCATACATAATTTTTTGAGGTTACGATATGAAAAAAAAATATGATGCATAATTGTTACTAGGGAGAATTGTCCTATATGAATAGAATGCAACAATTATTTAAGCGACTGTAAAAAACCTTTATCAAAAATTTATTAATTATATGAATAAAAATGTGAGTTTAGAATAATGCGGTCATTATGATCTATACACGTCGATTAAAACAGTTGATTTTGACCTTCAAATCAAACCTGTACACTTCTAGTCCAAATGCTAAATTGCAAGATCAATTACATCGTCTCACTTAACAGAACGTTTTCTATATCAAGAGTGCACATTCTGAAATGTCTCGCCTGCTTTACGGACCATAACTCATTTGTATATTGAACGCATAAATATAAAGGTTTTTAAAATTATTACCTAAAAATAGCTAAAAAAAACAATCCATGAAAATGAGGTCAGTAGTCACATAAACCGTGCCAGACAGATATGTAACTTTTATGATCATTCTAAACACCATATGTCGTGACCTATAACTTACAGTATCTGGGAAACAGACAAAACCATTAAAATATAACATTGCTTAATGAACCACGAAAATGAGGTCAAGCTTATATGATACATACAATACAGACATATACACCTTACAACCATGACATGCACCAAAATTTGATTGACATATTGCTAAAGCATCTAAGAAACAGACTAAACCAGGATAACATAACATTGACCAACAAACCATGAAAATAAGGTCAAGGACAGATGATAAGCTAGCCAGAAATGTTCACCTAACAGTCATTCAATACTCCAAATATAGTTGACATATTGCTTATAGTATCTAAGAAACAGACTGAACCAAGATAACTTAACATTGACCAATGAACCATGAAAATAAGTCAAGGACTGATGATACCTGCAAGACAGACATGTACACCCAACAGTCATTCAATACACCAAATAAAGTTGAAGTATTGCTAATTGTATCTGAAAAACAGATAAAACACAAAATATAACACGGGCAAATGAACCGTGAAAATGAGGTGGAGTTATATAAAACTTGCCAGACTGATAAGTTAACCTTACAATCACTCCATACGCCACATTTAGTTGACCTAGTACTTATAGTATAAGAACGAAAGACCTAATCATGAACCTTTTACATTGCTCATTTGTCCTTGAAATAAGGTAAAGGTCATATTAATCCTGTTTGAACGCATACAGACCTTGCAAGGAGCCAACATGCCAAATATAGTATATTATTATTCATAATATGTGAGATATTTCGATGACAAAAAACTATACATTTTCTAAGCAGTTTCTGAACCAAAAGAACGAAGTCAAAGACAGTAGACAAATACCAGTTTTAAACTTCATATCATACGGCTTCTGTATACACGGTATGAAACATCCAGGTCTTTTACTCTTTGAAGTATGAAGCTGAAAACAAATAATTTTCGCAGCCACCGGATTATAAGCCCAATGACTCGCATTCTGTGAATTAAAGATACAAATTCCTTGTTTAAGTTCATGATAATTCTTACTTTGTAAGGAACCACACAAACACGGGTTATCATGGAAACAGTTATTAGTGACATAATTGTGCATATTCTAACTTATATTTATGATGGTTTTGAATGTGAAAAGTATGAGCACACAAACAAATCAAATTCATACAAAGTAGTTACAGAAATATACATTTTCTTAAAACACTTTGTGGTTTCCAAATATATTCAGATTCTCATTTGAACAATAAAAATGTACATATAAAATTCAATATATATTTAAAATCTCTCTGGAATTTATTTTTTGTTTGTTTTTTTTTTTGCGAAATGATGGAGTATTATGCCGTCTTGTGACTCATTCCGTTGTATTATATTTTATTTTTTTTAATTTGCTAGCGCAATTTCTGAAAGTGTTTAGACAGGCTATTTGTTTGGGCAAACAATGGTGATACTCCTTTAAATTTTCGTGTGAATATTATAGTTCTTTCTATACAAGCAGCCACATCGTAGGCACAATATGACAATTGTACATGTATTACCCTCTCACGTACAAGGTCACACGATGACTATAGGTCATTAAACGACATTTGTAGAACATAAAGCCTTCAAAATAAATCGTTAGTGTAGTATAGAGTATACTTAACAGAATAAAAGACTTTTTATATCGTACAAAACGTTGTTGTTGTCATGTTTCCTTTTTTTTCTTTCAATAATACAAATTACAGGTCACCGAGTTTAGCGTATAGCTACAAATTGTAATCAACTAATATTTTGTAAGGATTTATACGGAAAACATTACTATTTGAATAGAAAAAAAAGTAACTACATGAATTTTAAGATAAAATAAGACGAAAATTCTAATAAAATTGGGTTGTCATTAAATGACCAGTCTCGCACATAAAGATGCTATTTTTCATTTGAAATCGTGATCGACAATTTAATGTTGTGCTTTCTAAAAATGCGAAATCCCGCATAATGCACACAACCATGAAAGTGATATCAATGCAATGACTTTTCCCCAATTTTCTCTTTGTTTTTCTTTGTTCTAACCCTACAAAACAACATATTATATAAATAAGGGTAATTGTGATAAAGGCATACCTGCTTGCTACTCTAATTACTATAAAATCTTAATCTACCTTACAGTTCTTCTTTAAAGGTTTCTAGTCTAGGATCGATTAATGTAGACATGGCAGTTGTCCCTCGTTTACATTAAAATACCATTAACCTTTTGTCGTCTTGTAAGTTACTATGATAGGTTTGGTTTGTTGCTGTTTTATTAACGTTTATCCAGAATTGCTATTTCTTCACTGCTGTTTACTAAATTTAACTTACTGATGGTTTGAAATGAAGACATCATTTGCACCGTAATACGCCTTCAGAATTTTTACAATTTCCAGATTAGTTTTTAATGGAAAATCTTGCCCTGTTAAATTTATAAAATACTTCCATTTCTTATGTCTCAGTAAATCCTTCATGCAAATAAGGTCAGCTTGCAATACTGTTATTTTACCCCATCGAACGTCATACGATTTAGATGACATGAACACGTTGTCAAAACAATTGACTATTGTTTCAAGCGCCTTTCGGCGTACATCGGACATTTTTGTATCAGCATGAACACAATAGAAGTTCTGAGGTCGATAAATACTTCTAAGTAATCTCTCAAATTGATTGATTGCTTTAAATATGAGCACACTGTAAGCTATTGGAAAGTCTTCTTCCTCGCTGGAAAGTGTTGATGTAATGTAGCCTCTGTCTCGGAGAAACTTCTTACAATCACGCGTTCGACTTATATAATAAAAAGGCGATAAAGCGGATAGATATTCGTTTTTCAGGCTGTTTGCCCTGGTTATTTCACGTTTTTGTCCTGTTAGCAGTGCACGACAATTAATAGAACCAACAAACCTCTTCTTTGTTAATATGTTTTCATTGATGAACCACCTATTCATTCCATCATTTGTATAAGATGAGCTCCATTCGTAAAACATATCAGTATCCACGAACACAGAATCAAATATAAACACCGTAATCAAAATTAGAATTAAACAAGCTGCAATCAAGTTTGTAGACCGAAAAGGAAAGTACTGAAATTATAAACAGAATAAAATCAGAGTGAATAAAGTCGAAGAGTTCCAAAATGTTATACACTTCCTCAACATATAAATGACTAAATAGTTGCAGTTATATAATTAAAATAGGGATTCAGATTGTTTCACTCTCATCTAAAACATATTAAACGTGTAACACGGGATATCAAAATGTTAAATTGCATTTGGCAATTAAAAAACAGGATAATAAAAAGACACGTTTTGATTTAAAGTATAGACAACTAATGAAATCTGAAAAAAGTAGAAATAAGGGTATGAGTCTGGTATTGAAACTCACTGAGGGATATCTGATTGGTTAATTTGATATACTTAACCCATTTCTCTGACGTCAGTCTATGGTTCTTACTGTAGATTATTTTTTTAAGAATCCACTGACCACTGTGTTAACTTAGGATAACATACATTATAAATTTTAATTTATAACTTACGGTGTTTTATCCTTTCAAAAACGAGTTTCATATGAAGGGTTCGAAATCGCGCGTATTTTCATCGTCAATCATTACAGTATTGAATCTATGCATGATACCGTTATACCACGAGTGCTGACATGAATCAATATTTAAGTTATTCTCTTAAAGCGCGTAATAGTCAATATATGGCAATAAACTGGATTCTTTTTCATTGATAATAAGATTCTGTAATCTATGAAATGTATGTTGTTTCTTGGTTTGTTCATGTTCTTTTCATATTTTTTTGATTGGTTTTATTTTGGGTGTTATTTTTAAAGGAAGATTGTGTTCTACGTATGAACGTTCTTGAGTATAAATTTACAGCAATATCAAAATATAAAATGACATGAGAAAAAATAAATAAAACATTTTCTTTAAAATCATAAAAAAGAGTTTATTTCGGATGTCAAGTTTGAACATTGGTCAATTTTAACATCGTTATAATAAACTGAACCCCTACACGAGTGTGGCTATAACACAAAAGTTGTAACCACTATAAATCAAGGAATTGTATATATCAGTACAATTCATTGATGAAATAAACTTCCATATGCCCGTTACACTTGTCACTTTTTGACGTACAAGGGCTTTCAATTTCTTTTCATCATAGCAAATGATTACTTATGGTTTTAGTTTTATAATATTATCATGCTATCGATCATTTTTTCTTTGTTTGATTATAAATGATCCAAATATGCATCACGTCAACACTAAACGGCCTCTTATATGAATAAAGTGTGACTTTAAAACTACTTCTTTAAAAACACAAACAAAATCATCGCCATTATATGAAAATATAATAGTAATATCTCTGAGTTTAAACAATATTTTGGTCGAGAACAAATTTCATTCCGGGTACAAGGTTTGAACTCCTCACTGTAAATATCACCGTAACGGTTATGACTTTCGTTACCAACGACTAAACGATCACAGCTATGAACAGCTTGATTAAAACTTCATAAAATCAACATAATTAAACAATCGCAGCAGGAGCAATTATGCTGGGAATTCGGGAATGCGTACCACAGATAATACTAGCTTATTGACTGATTGACGATGGATGCCAAATGTAATAGCGTTGAAATATTCTAAACTTAATGAAAGGGAAACAGTTTAAACAAAATTTATATATAATTGTTCAGATAAAACCTTTAGCATATTATTTTCTTTATGTTGGAAAACAACATGAAATGGAGCAACATAAAACGATAGGTTCGTGGCAGTTGCGCTAACCTTATAGATTTGAATTAGTATGGCTAATTGGTAGCCAGTCTTTAAATTACTTAATATATTTTGCAAAATACTATCTATATCAATTTCAAAGGTTCTAAATTTTGATAAATACAAACAAGATAAATATATTCTATATATTACTAAAGGTCTTTTTAAAGAAATCATAAATACCAAAATCTATTAATTTAAATAATTTGTGATGATTAAACATGAAATGAAATATTTGTTATGAAATTTGGAGTTAAAAAGGGGAGCTAACACCCAATTTAAGTTATATTAAACTTATGTTACCTTGTCGAATGTCTAAATATAGATGTGAACCGTGTGGATATAATCATTTCCAACTATTATAGAATAAAAAAAGACAAAATACGAAATTATCTGTATGACATTCCGTTGATTTATTATCAAAACGTAAAAAAAGCCCCGTTTTAGTAGAAATAGGTTACGCTAGAGAATTTATAATAAGTATTGGATTCGGAAACGATAATCAACTTGCGACAAAAATCGATCGTTGATTATCAATTTCGAATCCACTACTTCTTATAAATTCACTAATACATAGCACAACCATGTCCTATTAGTTTGAAAGTTTCGATGAGTCATGTTAGAATGTTGCTTTGCTCTTTGCTAATATACAAGAAGCCATCTAATTCCTCTTTTTGAAGAATACTTTGGTAACCTAATGCAAGGCAACATTATGCCCTTATCCAGATATCTTCTTTTTGAAGAAAACGTGTGTAACCTAATGCAGGGCAACATTAGGCCCTTATCCAGAATATTCTCTTTTTCATGCAGCAGACTACAAGTATATTCCTTTTATTCGGGTGGACCCACTTTACAGACGCATAGTGAAAAGTAATCAAAAGCTCAAACACATCAAACGAATGGACAACAACTGTCATATTCCTGACTTGGTACAGGCATTTTCTTTTGTTGAAAATGGTGAATTAAACCTGGTTTTATAGCTAGCTTAACCTCTCACTTGTATGACAGTCGCATACAATTCCAATATATTGCCAACGATGTGTGAAAAAAACAAACAGACATAATAGGTAAAGATGTCAAAAATAGGGGTACATCATAATTTGTTCGCGTTCACAATGTCCATGCTTTTTTCACTGCATTTCGAGGCAACGAAAATAAATCAACCATTTAATCTGGTTGATTCTTTCATGGATTGGACAGTGTATAGTGTTTTAATGCAATGCAAATCTCCGTTCAAAATAGCTACTGGCAACACCAAGAGCAAACAAAAGAACAGAACTTATCTAGCTATTCGTCGTCTCGTATTCTTGTCTCTGTTTTTTTTTAATATTTGACAGATGTATTGTATGACCGAATCGATGTGGACATATTTGATTTCTGTGTTGCTTAACAGCTTAAGTATATTTGTAGTCAGTACATGAAATTACAATGACTATATACCTAGGTTATAAGGAAAACAACTCCAACAATATAAACATACTGCCCTTGGATGAAACTCTTAGGGTAGATTAACACAAAAGGGGAAAAATGATCACCTAAGACGAAGTCGCGGGTGATAACTTTTTCATCGAGTGTGTTAATCACCGTAACACCTTCATCCAAGGGCAGTTTGTTTTTTATTATACTGATTGCTTTATGATTTAAGAGTGCACTATGTTATTAGTAGGACAATTGTAAAAAAAATAAAGTCTTAAAATAGTTAACTTATAACAACAACAAAACGACGGAAAAGATGTAGAAATTAGAATCGGTAAACCTCGGCCATTGCGGGTGTTAATTGTTCCGAATAGGCAAATTTCGGGCTTAGGCGGGTGTTGATTTTAGGCATTAACACCAGTTGCTAATATTATCACATGTTACTATCGGTGGGCGGGGCTTATGAAAGGTGAGTGAAAATAAAAAAATGCCGCGTGTCCAATGAAATGAATGGATAATATAAGACATTTGCATCAAGTATAATCAAACATTAATACAACATGAATCGACCAAATATTCTACCATGAATTTTGTAATTATATAAAAAATATTTTTACGAATTTTATTTTTGTTCGAATACAATTATGGTGTACATACACTACAAACCAGTAAAAGTCTGAAATGGCCTATATCTGTACTCGACTGTACTGATTTTTACTCGACCAGTCTGAATTGGTCTGAATTTTACTTAATATTACTCGACCCAGTCTTAACCATACTCGACTGTACTGATTTGTACTTAACCCTTATCTTTGCTATTGAAAATAGTCTGAACTATTACTCGACCAGTCTGAACCCATTCTCGACCTGTACTCAACCAATACTTGACCAGCTCTCGACCTTTTTTTCAGTCTGAACCATACTCGAACAAAGGTCTGAACAAAACTCGACCAATCTGAACCATACTCGACCAAATAACCTCTACTTTTTATAATTTTAATTGTTAAAATAACTTTCTTTTTAATTTACAAGCCACTATAAAATAAAAAAATACATATAACCATAGATTTTTACATCCTTACATGACATGCATGATTCTCAGATTTATCAATTCGAGATAGTTAAACTATCTAATTTTAAAGTCTGAGTCTTGTTAACTGGTTAAATAGAAAAACTTTGTTTACCTGAAAACCACACCTATACTGAGGGTAATAAAACCTTATAAATGTGCTTTTTGTTTGGCATATGTTTTTTTTAAACAAAACTTGATTTTCCTAAATTTCTAAATAAAAACTACATAGTTTTCATGTTTACATACAACAGTTATATAACTATCTTTTAAATGAGGTAACAACAGCCAACAAAATCACTGACATTGTTTAACCTTAATATATCAGAAATATATCTGAATATAATTTGGGATATATATACACTACAAACTGATCAGAGTCTGAAAAGACAAGTTTTTGTGCTCGACCAGTAAAGTCGAGCACAGATTTTACTCGACTTGTCTCGACAGTACTTAACTGTGCTCGACTTTGGTCTCGACTTTACTTAAATAGTCTGAAATGGTCTCGACCAAGGCTCGACCTGTCTCGACCAGTCTTGACCTGTCTCGACCAGTCTCGACTCAGTGTCGACCTGCCTCGACTAGTCTTGACCTTCAATTTTAGTCTCAACTGGTCTGAATCAGCCCATCTAACTAAATTAAATATTGATCTTACAAAATTCCAGGTTATTGGTAGTTGGTTCATTGCTGGGAAATTAAAGAAGTAAATTAATAGGTGAAAAAAAAGCAAGAATTTTCAGTTTTGACTAAATTCAGATAGTCGTCTTTAATTATTTCTATAACTTTTTCAAATCAACTTATATTTTCATAAAACTCTACAGCTATCTCAATTATACATTGATCTTACTGAATCCCAGGTCGTTATGTAGTTTGGTGTATTGCTGTCAAATTTAAGAATTTAATTAATAGGTAAAAAAAAGCTAGAATTTTCAGTGGGACTGAATTCAGCCAGTCAACTTTAAATTTGTTTATTATTTTTTCAAATTAACTTAGATTTTCATATAACTATACAGCTATCTCAGTTGTATATTGATCTTACTGAATCCCAGGTCATTATGTAGTTTGGTGTATTGCTGTCAAATTTAAGAATTTAATTAATAGGTAAAAAAAAGCTAGAATTTTCAGTGGGACTGAATTCAGCCAGTCAACTTTAAATTTGTTTATGATTTTTTTCAAATTAACTTAGATTTTCATATAACTATACAGCTATCTCAGTTGTATATTGATCTTACTGAACCCCAGGTCATTATGTAGTTTGGTGTATTGCTGTCAAATTTAAGGATTAAATTAATAGGTAAAAAAAAAGAGATTTTTCATTTTGGGTAAATTCAGATAGTCAACTTTAATTATTTCTATAACTTTGTCAAATCTACTTCGATTTTCATCAAACTCTACATCTATCTCAATTATACATTGATCTTACTGAATCCCAGGTCGTTATGTAGTTTGGTGTATTACTGTCAAATTTAAGAATTTAATTAATAGGTAAAAAAAAAAGCTAGAATTTTCAGTGGGACTGAATTCAGCTAGTCAACTTTAAATTTGTTTATTATTTTTTCCAATTAAATTGGATTTTCATAAAACTATACACCTATCTCAGTTGTATATTGATCTCACTGAATTCCAGGTTGTTATGTTGTTTGGCATATTGCTGTTATATTTAAGGATTTAATTAATCAAGGTAAAAAAAAGCTAGAATTTTCAGTTTGGACTAAATTCAGATATTATCTTCATGATCTTTGAATATTTTTATAACTTTTTCAAATCAGCTTGGATTTTCATCAAACTTTTCAGCTATCTTTATTTTATATTTATCTTACAAAATGCCAGGTTTACTTCTTTAATTTCCCAGCAATGAACCAACTACCAAAATAACCTGGAATTTTGTAAGATCAATAGTTAATTTAGTTGAATGGGCTGATTCAGACCAGTTGAGACTAAAATTGAAGGTCAAGACTAGTCGAGACAGGTCGAGACTGGTCGAGACAGATCAAGACTGGTCGAGACATGTCGAGCCTTGGTCGAGACCATTTCAGACTATTTAAGTAAAGTCGAGACCAAAGTCGAGTACAGTTAAGTACTGTCGAGACAAGTCGAGTAAAATCTGTGCTCGACTTTACTGGTCGAGCACAAAAACTGGTCTTTTCAGACTCTGAGCAGTTTGTAGTGATATATATTAAAAAGGGATAAAAAATTAAAGAAATGAATAAAATTTTTCTTCTGATTAGGGGTAAACTCTAAAGTAAAAATATACATGTAATACATCCTGCTTGGGGCACACTGATTAACAAGATCACACCTGGTCAGAAAATAATAAATTTTTAATTACATCCATTGAAAATTACAACATCCTGTAAAACTTAAATCACAAGGCCTTTTGAATTCACTAGATAAGTAATACACGAGTTTAAGAAAGATAGGGTTTTCTTTTTACCTGTAAAACACAATTGTACTAAGGTAATTAAACCTTATTAAAGTGCTTCTTGTATGCCAAGTCTTTAAATTTTGACAAAACATATTTAAATTTAATTAAAATAAATTTCTACTGCAACTTTGGAATACATTTCCTTTTTTAAAAGGTTATCAAGGATTGCTATGAAAGTTTTATTATTTTTATTAATATATTAAACTCTTGGTTTTACAAAACAAAGGTGTCAATGTGAACATTTATTAAGTTGCTTTATATACTATTTTATATATATTTTGATAAAAAAAATTTTGAATAACATTTAAGATATTTGAATAATGGTTGAAAGTTCTGGTTTTTTTTATGTACATAAAGCAATGTGAACATGATATCATGTATATAAAAATTCATTTGAAGAAACTTAATTTCATTACATGATATTTTTTTAATCCAACCAGAAACTACTTTCTTTGATCAATTTGTTTTATTTTTTTTTTAAATGTGATATACATTGCATATATATATATATATAATAATATGTATGTATAACAGTTCATAAGTTGATGAAATACAATAGATAGATACAAAAAACAGGTCTAGGTTGGTTAAGACTTGGTCGAGTATGGTTCAGACTAGGTCGAGTATGGTTCAGACTAGGTCGAGCATGGTTCAGACTTGGTCGAGAATGGTTAAGACTATGTCGAGTATGGTTCAGACTCATATAAAATGGTTTAGTACTAGTCGAGTAAACGTCGAGTACAAGTTCAGACTGTTAGGTATGCTTCAGACTACAGTCGAGTAATATCAAGTAAATTTCAGACCAATTCAGACTGGTCGAGTAAAAATCAGTACAGTCGAGTACAGATATAGGCCATTTAAGACTTTTACTGGTTTGTAGTGATATACATCAACCAAATATTCATTTCTTAACAACAAAAAGACAACGTTTATTTCAAAGATAACACAGTTTTAGCACTAAGCAACCTAATAAAATCATCGTAAAAATACAGAACAAAAAGATGAATTGATTTCATTTGGTACCTTTTTACGAATCTGCATATTTTGCATGTCTTTTTTGTCCTCATGTTTGTACATGGAAATTCGATTTAATTTTCCTTTGACAGACAGATGATTTGTTTCCACGTCGATTATTCGATTACGCATGTTTTTTCTTCAAGATTTAAGAAAAAAATTCTGTTATTCATCTTTTCTAAATGAAATCTTGTTAGTTCTTGAAATCATCAGATACCGAAAAGTTATCGTGTCTAAAATCATTAATTCCAGACTAGTTTATTTCTTTTTCTAATCGAATAATAATTATTAGATAATGTTTCATCTTCGTTTTAGCTTTAATATTTTTTTTGTAATTTTTTTCTAATAGAAAATAAAAGATAAATTTTGTAAAAAATAAGATTCAATATGTCCTACATACCTTATCCATAAGATATCTTGATATGTGAACCACTAAAGAGGTGACCACGTGGTATAAACTCCATTGGATATATTGTTATACATTACAATCTACAACTAAAAATTAGTCTTTTGTTCAATAATCAGTCATTTTTCAGACTGGTTTGTAATAGATTGTAAATGTGGGTTATAAGATACTTAAGTTGCAGCAGATGTAAATAATCCTTTCATGCAATATAAATTCTACTAATTGTATTTATTGCAAAACTTAACCCATACTTTATGTTAATTTATTTGGTACTTGTTCAACATTATATAATTCATTATGTAATGGTTTGAATTATAAGGTTTGCAAATCATTGATCGATAATTTTACGATTGTTGATTGTATATGTAATGTTTAACATCCAATATAACCTTGTGAAAATGAATGTTCTAAAGTCAAAACAAAAGTGTACGAGGTTCATAATACAAATGAAATTATGTTTTAAGGGCATACGATACAGTAGCAGGGGCAGATAATAACGTTTTCAAAACTTTAGGTGTTGTTTTCGCGGCGTTGTTAATCAGAACGTTGTAATTCCGCGATGTTTCTAATAAGAACGATTACATTTCGCGACGTCGCTTTAGATGTAGTCACATTTGCGGAAAATCTACTGACGTCATAATCCCGATTGCGCGAATTCGAAAGTACCTGCAATGAAAATCGGCCAAATCACGAGGATTGTTATATTTATTCATTAATAAGGAAGTCAACAATATTAACTTCGAATGGGAAAAAAATCAAATCCACATTCTTAACTTTGTATGTCTGTTATTTCATATAGGAAATGAATAAGAGATATGAAAAACATAAGACGTCGATGAGAGAGAAACCCAACTACACAAAAAAAAAAAAACAATAAGTAATTTATATAGTAACTTCACCATTTTGCTCACAAAAAAAACGTAATGACAGCGCATCTTACTGTTCCTGACTTTGAAAAGGTACAATAAAGAGTTTAACGACATTTTTAAAATTTAACCCGTGGAATATATATGTGTATGAAGAAGAACTGTCAGTTAAAATGACACAGTTATAAGCCCCGTATTATAGCCCAAAAACAAAAACGCACCCGTTGATGTGCTAAGCATATCCTCTATGTACATATTGAGAGAGAAAAATCGGCACACAGGAATTAGGTATTTGACAGACCAGAGTTGCAACTCATTGATGTTAAGTTTCTGAACAATACGAAGTCTTTTTGTAAAGAAGTTTCTCAGATAAGAAAGAAAATATTTGTTGGACCGGACAAACAATGTGGTTGCACTCACTCCTAGATTGAAGGTATAATACAGACATGTAATTCAATGATTATATGTACCGTAATAAAAAAAAATACCCTGAAGACAAGCTTAGATAACTAACTAACTTATCTATTGATACAGAATCATTAAATTTCATGCTCTTATATCGACTGCTGTATGAAATGTTATACTACACTGTAATGGACTAAGCTGACCCCGATTTAATGTGGGTATGATTTTGTGTTCATGTAATGCCTATAGAGTAGGTCGTTAGTTTTCTTGTTTGAATTATTTTACATTTTCATGTCGGGGCTTTTTAAAGCTGACTATACGGTGTGGCTTTTTTTTTTTCTTTTTTTTTTTGTGTGTTGAAGACCGTAGGGTTACCTTTAATAGCGTTTATCTTCGTCATTTGAACTATGGTTGATAGTTGTCTCTTTTACAATCATACCAAATGTCCTTATTTTTATATCATCCCCCTTACTTTATAATTGTTGCACATATTGTCATGTCGGAGCCTTTTGAATAATTAAAACTATGTTCAAGCTGTGTTTTCTACATGAATTGTATGACTAATGTCGGACATGCAGAGATGCAAATTAATATTTTTATTATATATATCTGTTTTGTTTCCGAACATTTCTTTTCTAAAAGTAATTTACTAGAATACTTTTTCTATCCAAGTTTCGTAACAATTCATAAAGGTTTGGCAAATATGATGCTATTTACGAGGAGCCAGCTTTATTAATTTTGATGATTAATGTCATTGGTTAAAAAAAAAAAACACCTTGGCTCTACCACTGAAATTGACAACGTAGTAGTGAACGGCGGGAAAGATTTCACGACGTTGTTGCGAATAAAACTTATTCCAACGTAGTTTGGCGCCTTATTGGCAAACGTCCCGTTTGCCAATAAAAAATAAGGTTTATTGCTTTTATTGAAAAAACAAACACATGGACCCCCAGTTTTTTCTTTTGCAATCAATCAAGTTCTGTTTCAAGAACGCTCCGCCAAAATTTTAAGAAAAAATCAACGATAGAATTTTTTCTGCAGTTCTGTGTAGACGCAAAAATATTTTCATCTTCTTTATTTCACTTGTATTAAAAGAATTTAGGAGATAAATATTTATATCAACCGTTCACTTGTTACAGCATGCTGATGCCATAGATCAAAGGAACATTTTACAAAAAACCCGGTTAAATTATGACTGTTCGTTCAAAAGTATTGGTACTTTCCTTAAAAGTCCTGATTTTTGAAATTTCAGGGTTTTTCCTTCAAATATGCAAATTTCGAACCAAATTATCTCCAAAAGTAAGTCATGAAGGTATATTTTTCTTTGCATATTTCAAAAGTACACATCGAAATTGACCTTCTACCAAAATTTCAAGAAAAAATCAACGAGGGATCTCTACTGTATGCCCTTAAGGAGGGTGAATAATCAAAATCTAGAGTAATAACACGCCAAAGAAACCAAGTGACAAGTGAAGTTACAAACAGACATAATGAAATCAGATTTAAGAAGAACAATATTTTATCATATCAAAATAAAGCTGACTTAAACATGAAAATATATTAGTTTGTGTTTACACTTACCAAACTAATCGGGACGTGGGAATACTGAATACACAGGGTTAAATAGATCCAGGCGGGTAACGTGTCCATTGTTTTCAGCTTCACTGTGTTTCTGTTTTGTTTTCAACATTTTGTTGCTGATTTCTGGTCCTCGACTTAACCGTTACTGACACCATACTGTTAAGAACGTTGTGTTCGTTTGATTAGCTACCTAACTCTTAATTTTTTGAAACTTTCACGCTGCTTTTTCACGAGGTAGATTTTTTTTCCAAAAACGTGCAAATTTCAACAATACATGTACAAAGATCTTAAATGTTTAAAGTTCTCTTAATACAAGTGCCGTTAACGAAAAATGAACAAATCATTGTGCATACAAGTACATATACCATTAACCAAAATGTTCAGAATATTTGTCCTTTAATATACAGAGAAATGCTTTTAAACATTCAACAACAACAGTATATTGTATTCGTCTGACAGTTCTCGAGATTTCCCTCTGAAGCGGATACGATTGACTCAATAAAACAACAAGATCAAATGTCTCACGTAATCTCAAACATTTAATATATAAGTTGTCGGTTTAAATTTTATGCTGTTTAAGTTTATAGTTTTTGTATCAATTAATAGCAGATCTCTATTACATTCTGTTACAAATTTGCAAATGTTCTAGATAAGAGAGATTCAGAATTCAGCATATTGAAATATATCGTTTTCCGGATTTGTAAACCGTTTTTGACCTTTATATAAATACTTGTGGTTCCTTTGTGTTGTTTGGCAGCCATCTAATAAACGTGTATCCCACGTACCTTTAAATAAGAAAAACCAACAATGCTAAGAATACTTCAAAAATTACTGTTTACCTTTCCACCAACAAGTAAAAATTTGGCACAGCCAACCAGGTGTTCACCGAACCATACATGTATTGAGAGGAGAAGACACAAATGAGTAGCATGCATGAGTATATTTTATTTCAATGGTGCACTTCGAACGCAAGAAACTAATCAAGTGTTTTTCTTTCATTTCCAAGTTGACATTTCTCGGTTCCAACTTAGATAACTATGAGAAATGTAAACTCGGAACTAAGATATGTTAATTTGGAGATGAGAAATGTCAATATGCAGTTTGAAATAAGAAATGTCAAATTACAGTTGGAAATGAGAATTGTCAACTTGCAGTTGGAAATGAGAAATGTCAACTTGCACATGGGAATGAGAAATGTCTAGTTTGAAATGAAAAATCTTAACAACAGAATGTTCATACTGGTTTATCATCATGGGGAAATCATACACTTCAATAAACATTGAAACACAATAGAAAGACAATGAAGCATTGAACATTACAAACCACATTAATATGGAATATAAAGTGAGGTCAACACAATTCTAAAAGATACATTAACTTGTCACATGATCACATGATCAAATGGGAATCTGGACAAATTCATATCTGTTTAAAATTAACAAAATATGGCTAGGGAGGATTCAAGCGTTAGCTAAATTGTGTTAACTCCCCATCAATCGAAAACATAATTTCTTTATATAAAAAAAAGTCAAAAACAGTTTGAATCGCTTCGCGATCGTTTGGCTAGGTTATTATAGTCACTCATTAAAAGACAATTCTTTAAATTCACTCTTCATGGCAAAAATAAAAACAAATTAAAAACCAATTGTTCAGAGAACAACTGACAGTCTTTCTACATAAGATTAGACTGATTGTTTTTGAAAAGAATAAAAACCCACTAAGGGTATGAGAAAAACTATACACCAATTCTAAAGATATATGGTTTCTTTGAACTTGCACTTGAAATATAGGAGATTATAAGCTACTTCTTGTCTAGAAAATTTCACTTGTATATTAAAGAACATTTTATACTGATTTGTAAATCAAATGGTTGCTAGGTACATTTATGTGAAATAAGGGAATCATAAGATACTTCCAGGTTAGAAAAAGTAACTTCCGGTTTTATCTTAAAGGTTATTTTACACCGATTCCAAAAAAATGGTTTCTATGTATTTTTTCTTGTAATAAGGGAGATAATCAACCACTTTCGATTTACAGAAGGTCACATTCGGTTCCAAAAGATAGCTTACTTTACACATATTCCAAAAAATATAATTTCTATGTACTTTTGTTTCAAATAAGAGAGATAATTAGCTACATCCGGTTTACAAAAGGTAATTTCCGGTGTCATTGTATATGTTATTGTATGCTGATTCCAAAAACTTATAGTCTCTAAGTTATTTTCCTTTGAATACGAGTTAACATGGCTACATCCGTTCTGCACAAGGTCACTTCCGGTTGATGTTTTTCAAGGTCATATGTCACCTATCCCTTTGTAAAAGACCCCATGTCTTTATCATGTACCAGTATGAAGCTATAATCAATAAGCCTTACATTTAACCATGTCAGGGCTATAAATCCTGTAAGATATCATCCCATAGCTTTGGACAGTGTCGCTTCGGTTAAAATTGAATTAACAACCAATTGGGAAAAATAAATTCGATTTCTTTTACGGTTGAGAAGAAGATGCACGCACAAGAAAAACAGTGTTTGGGGAAATAGATCTACCAATAAAAAGTTAAACAGAGTGATTTTCAAAAGCGCAATAACTGTTCGATATAATATGCAAAAAATATAAGAAACATCTTGCGAAACCACTTTAGACCGCAAGAAAAGGGTTTGGCGGAAGAAGAAAAAAAATTATAATCAGAACAAATACAATAGGTCTTTCAACAGAAAAGTGGAAAGACCTAACTAGATCAATAGCAGACATAAATATATGTCTCCACTAGGTTTGAGTTGAAGTAGTTTTTTTGCTGATTAACTTCTATTAACTGTAAAAAAACGAGTTTAACGCACATCTTCATTGAAATATTGGTTGTTTCCTAGTATCATTCTACCATAGAATCTTATTAAATTATTGTCCTACACATCCATCCGTATTTCGTCTTGTCCAATTGATTCATCTATATATTAAATACAAAATGAGGGAACAATGAATATTGAAAGCTGAAAACATTTAAAAGATACAAAAAAAAACACCCAAAACCATACATAACTGACCTCGTGCGTTGATTATTTGACTCTTTTAATTTTGAAAAAAAATTGTGAAAATATGCGTATTTAACTTTGGTGTATTGCTTAAGGCAGACGTGGTGTGTGTATCATGTATTAACTATGTCACCCTGTACACATAACATTGATGTTATCTATAGCAGCCAATGGAGTAACAAACACACAACTGACTGAAATACACGATAAGGATCAAAGGACAATTTATGATACAAAAAACTTGATTTCGGTCATGTATTTCTACTGTATCTGCATCTTGTAAACAAACAAATATTTCTCCTAATTTAGATTTAATTATATAAATAACAGGAGATATAGAGACCGCAATAAAAAGAAATATAACAAGCTATCAGATTACTTCATTGATCTTCTTCAATCCTTGTATATTATTAACATGCAGTATTTTCAACAAGCAATCACATTAAAATACTATCATTTTATTTTGATACTGATCTCTGTGTTTTTTCTGCATTTCTCTTTGCGATTACGGTTTGACTGAAAAAGAAAAATTTATGCATAAGAATTTAGAATAGATAAACAAATATCAATGTTCGTCCCCATGCATTAATGACGTGTAGTTTCAGAGTCATCGTATTGGTGTTTGAAGCAACCAGAACGCCTAAAACAGTATTGGCCCCATAATGCAACACAACTTCCGAATTGATCCATTTAATTGTTTTTATTAATCATGTTAATGAAAATACATTTAAAAAATGAACATTATATAAATGGGACTTAAAAGTAAGACACACTAGCTTTACATAAAATATTGGTTGTTTTTTTTTTTTCATTATTAAAATCCGTATTTTAACCTTAAGTCACTTACATCAATGCAGATGATTTGTTCTCCGATTGATAGTTTTCTCATTTAAAATCAGACCATATCCGGACGCACGACATTTTAAAATTGTTATTTCTAATTCCATATTTATATTATATCAATCTATAATATCTTTAATTTTATAACTGATGGACAAACTATTCATTTGATTTAGTTACCTAAATATATCGAGTTTCTATAGCCACCTCCACACATTCGATTCGTTTCACCAGCACAAGCCATGTTACAATCTGATTCTGGTACCCTTGGATACTGTTTGTTTGCTAGTCCATTTCCACAAAGACAATATATGCGATACTAAAATGAAAAACAAATTGTAATGTCTATAGATAATAATTAATACATGTATATGATTTGCACAAAATAAAAAGGAATGAATAGACGTTTTTTAAGGATATGAAAAATAAATGATCATAACTCAACAAAGTGACGTCACAGTGGTAAACACAAAGCACATTTTATATAAACTATATTATTTGGTATCTGTTGTTTTATATATCAGCTTTGCCTCGACCATGTTTGAGTAATAAATATCTACAATAGTATAACCTATTACGATTATAAGCCAATTACAAATGCCTATTTCAAATTACGTATCTGATTATTGAACTTTAAAAGTTTGTTGTGGAATCATATCTACCTGCAAGCCCGTGTATTTATATCCTTTACAATGTTCACGGCATTTAGCCAAGGTTATAGAATTCCCCAAGTCCGATATTTTATATTTGAGATGTCGATTACCGTCATCCTTGTAACATCCAATGTAACCTAATATATAAAGAAAACATTTCTAGAAAACTAATAAAAAAACAAAAACAAAATAAGTCATAATGTTTATTTGGAAACTTCCACTCCCCAATGTTATATTTTTCTATTTCTTTTCGTCGTTAAATCATTACCTAATTGTCAATGTGTGAACTTAACAATATACCATTACAAATCAACATTATAAGATTGTAGTCTTTCCCACTTTTTTCTCACTGTATGTCTGAACGACTATAATCTGTATTGTCGCATTGAACAGATAGATCGATGTTCTAACGAGCTCTATAATTATAGACTATAGACTCGTTAAATAATCACTAGAACAAAGGACGAACAGTGCTATCACGCGCCTATTTGTTAGCAAATAACGTACTTACAATATGAGTTCTTACCGCACTGTTAAAATTTGTATAGTCATTGTGAGTTTTCTTAATGTCAACTTTCAGTTTAAATTACAACTGATATTTGCATCTAAAATAAATTAAGTTCGCGCAATTATCAAAGTTTTGTAAAAAAAAAAGTTTTATCTTATGTATACAAACCATCACTTGCCGGATCAGCCTGTTGTGCAGTTGTTTTAAGCAAACCATTTACCGCCTTACTGAGGTCTGTTAGTCTGGATTCAATTGCAGAAATGCTGTCCCTATTGTGCTTCGAAACTGCCTTTATTTTGTCTAACTGATAATTCCCTTCTTTAATCTAGTTCGAATTGTCTATTAGGAAGCCACTAACTGGTAAGTTTTTCCCTGCATTCAAGGTAATACTGACCGGTTTGTGTTTTCTTAGACTTGCAATTATTGCAAGTTGTAAGAATGCAACAAGAACTACAAAGGTCTTCATTCTGGCAAACGACGTCAACAGTACCAGGAACACTCGATTTTAAAATGATAAAAACATAATATGCATATTGCATGCACAGGTATTGATTAGTTATGCGGCTGTCGTGTGATATGTTATATGTTCACGTGTTGTTTTCATTTTTTTCATGGGTATCATATACAGAGGTATGTAAAATAAAAACAAATCAATGAATCTACGTTGAACATGAAATAATTTTAGCCATTTCCACCCATTTGGACGTAACACGTGAACAACGGCCTTTTAGTGGAAAGTACTCGAAAAAAAATACATTTAAAATGTGTAAAAGAAATTAACCCTTAAGCACCCTTATATACAGTTTTTTGCAAAAACAAATATAAACTTCCTTGTTAAAAATATCAAAATTAGTTCCCTTTCCAATTGAATATGCAACATACGCGATTCGTCTTCATGAGGGATAATTGGCCTTTTTTCGTTGTTTCAGTGTGATTAGGTATGATCAAAGCTTAAGATTATTACTTTTGCACTCGTGTGTGTTTAATTTATAGTTAGCTCATTTAGAATTGGATTTATTCATCGCTTGCCATATATGAATATATCTACCTAAAATTGTTGAAAATTTATGTAAACACGTATAGTCGTATTGCTGTTAAGGTGCTGTCTTATTGACGTGTACTCCCACATTATCACTTCATGTAACAATAAAACAGAGCAAATCACAAAATGCTGTAACAACGATATTTTGCGCATTAGAATTGTATCACATGTTTTGGAAATAATTCCAGAACGAGATTTCCACGAGACTGAAACGTCAGAAGATTACATCCTTAATCATGACCTATCATAATTTCGTTCAAAAATGACAAGGTCCGTATCAAGGAGGACTACCATAATCTAATGCAACTACGTTTTTCGGACGCTATTGAATTATAGGCTCTCATATTTTTTTGTTAGAAAATGACAAAGCCCGTATGTAGGCGTATTTTATCTTTGAAAAAAGGAGGGGAATCATCTAGCTCGAAGCGAACTTTCTGATTTAACAGTCTTTATTTTTATTGTTTGTTTTCAGAGTTTGGTTTGTCCAAACAGCTCGACTGCTACCTTTTATTTACGGTTATAACGATGTGAAATTTGTTTATATTGCCAAGTTTTTATATATTTGTTAAAAAGCATAATAAGAAATATTCACCTACCGCAAATATGTCAGGAGGATTGGAATGATCTTATGCTCTATGTGTCAGTTTTTCAACACTGAAGTCGATACGTGTAGCGTTAAATGAGTCTAAAAATTATATTGGCATACATCAAATCGCATTTTTATGCCCAATTTATGGGCATTGTGTTTTCTGGTCTGTGCGTCCGTTCGTTTGTCTGTCCGTATGTCCCGCTTTAGGTTAAAGTTTTTGGTCGAGGTAGTTTTTGTTGAAGTTGAAGTCCAATCAACTTGAAACCTAGTACACATGTTCCCTAAGATATGATATTTCTAATTGTAATGCCAAATTAGAGTTTTCACCCCAATTTCACGGTCCACTGAACATAGAAAATGATAGTGCAGATGGGGCATCTGTGTACTATGGACACATTCTTGTTTAGTTACAGTTAACGTCAGTGAAGTAAACTATTTATCGTTTACCCTTATTTAAGCAAATAAGGAGTAATGGTAAGGGTCATTATTCAACCCCTTAACTTGCAAAAAGGAAAGATATTCATGATTTTCTGTGTCATGTTCATTCTTCAGATAAATGAACCAGTTATTTGATATTACTTAGTATCGAGAAACTTATTTGCAAAAAAAATCACTTGAGATAACAATATGACATCATAAACATGTCAAAATTGACCAATAACCTTGCATGTTATTGTTTAAAGCTGTAACATTCCTATAATGCTGTATATAATATGTATTCCTGTACACATGACATTGTTGTTATCGATAGCAACGAATGGAGTATCAAACTAACAATAGACTGAATCATATGGTAAGGATCAAGTGACATTTTTGATACAGTAAACTGGATTTCAGTCATGTATTTCTTCTGTAGCTGTATATTGCAATTTGAAAAAAAAATATATGTCTTTCTCTCAATTTAAATTCAAAAGTATGAATAACTGGAGATGTGGGGAAAACGACAAAGGGACAACAACCCAAATACAACAATAACATTAGTTTACGGACAACATATACTTCATTGATCTTCATCAAACTTGTTTATTTACGTTATATGGTAACACGACGAACAAAGGCCTTTTGCCACGATAATACTGATACAATTACATGCAATTCATGTTGAAAGAAAATAACCCTTAAGAACCCTTTCTTGTGACAATTTAAAAAAAAAACAAATGCTTATTCCTTTGTTTTATACAATTATATACCTACTGTTATTTCATTTTGAGTTACCTACCTGATTTGATCTGACTCCATTAATACATTTATACAAAATCTGTAGGCTATGACATATTCATTATTTATCCTCCAACTTACCCTTTCAGTAGGACTGAATATCTTCATTAAGGACTATGGCCAAATTCTCCAGTGTTTGTTTCACTTACTGGGTCAAAATCTCCCTCTGGACATATAATACTAAAGAGTCTTTATCTTAATATACCTAAAACATCCTTGATGTACATTTTTTTTCTCCACAAATAATATTTTCCACTCTATTTGTATTACCTTCATGTTTTTCGTCTATTTATCGAAACATTGTTCACAGTATGCAGACTATGATCTGTACATTATCTATCCTGCGACGTAATTTCGAAGAAAACATAATATAATGTGTGTTTCTTGTGACTTGTTAAGACTCAGGCTTAAGATGCTCTGTTGTGTACGTCATTATGATTTTCTTCGATATTATTTTTTTTCCGATCTTTAACTACACCGCGAAATTTTTTTTTTTTTAAGTTGATTATATATCCCATTTATGATAAATTAATAGGGTTATACGTTTGTACTGTTTTTTCATATAAGATTAACAATTTCTATGGATGGTACATTGTAACTGCTGAACGAAATACAAAAAAATAAGGGCCCAACCAAACCTTAAGTTGCCGACCATACAACATCATAGTCAAACGAGAGAGAAACACATACACAATGTTTACACAAAACTAATATTAAAATTTGAAAAACACGCCCCCCAAAACAACCTAGGGTTACCACAGGTGTTCTGAACGGGTTTTTTAATTCATCTCCCTGGTTGTAACTTGTCTTGAAAGTTATTTTTCGAGTTTGATCTCATGTGACCAGAACGTGATTTTATAGTTTCTTCTCTATATTCTATTTTAGACAAGGGAAGATCTAGACCCTGTTAAAATATATAGGGCATCTGTTTATTGCTGCAAAGGTATGTAGGCCCGTTTTTTGTTATTTGTGTTGTCGGGTTGTTGTATAATTGGCGACCACACTACATATTCCTTTATCTGTTACAGAAAACACTGATATGACAAACATAATCATAGAATATTGCTTTCTTAAAAGCAGTGAATATCAAGATCAATCATGATTTAATCAATTTCGTTTGAAAATAAGAGAAAGTAAAATGAATGAGTTTAACTTTTGTAATGGTCACGTGTCGTTTAATAAGTTACAAAATTATAAACCTGTGACAACATTTTCTGATCTGCATCTTTAAAGTTGAACCAACTTGCAGAACATCAATATGTCTAGTGTGACGATTGGTAAATTTTTATATTACACATTTTCATTGTATTGCCACGTCTTTAGCTTAAATATTCACTTGTCTTCCCGAACGTATATAATGTCATCACCAGGTACATACAACAAAGCCCGCTTCAGTCTGCTTATTTCTTGAATCCTTGTACTCTCATCTGTCATATCTAAATATGTAATATTTTTCAAACAATCAGGAAACTGCTCATCTGACAACGGTTCCAATAAAAGGGGAATGACACAACTATCTTTATCATTAATATGTCGTACTAATGCTCTTTCCATTTCGTTCTCGCACCAAGGGCTCGCAACAAAATTTCTTGTTAGCACAAGGATTATCTTACAGCTTTTTCTGATTGCTTCTGTGATGTTCCTGATTATAGTTTTTCCCGGAACGAAATCCCGGTCCGCAATACAACCTGAAAATGGTTTACACAATTATTACATATATATATGTTGACAAAAAAAGAATGAATTGTCGATGACGTTATACCAAAATCGCATTTAGAATGCGTTACAAACACAAACTTTCTTGTATTGTTCACTTTATTTCTTTCAAAATTTCAATGCCAATGTATCAAAAACAATAACTAGTTCAAAAATTCAAGTATGGAAAAATATTTAGCTCGTGACCGAACAACATTGATAATTAGTTCATTCGTGAAATAATGTCTGGTTCGGTCAATCGTTGAATATTTGTTCTATATTTGAATTCGTGGATTGAAATTTCTATGACTCTTATTTATTTGAGTTAAGTGTTATCAGATACCCAAATTGTATTCACCATCAGATATCTTTGCTGGTTATTATAGACAGGAAATCAATTATTATCATGTTAAATAATAAATTAAATTATAAAATATTTGGGTTTTTTTTTCTAAAATGTTTTTTTGTACTTTAGGGAGCAACCATTTAACTTCAAAAAAGGGGGGTATGGTTCTTTTGTCTGAGTCAGAAAATATTTATTTTTTAGTTTTAGTTGACAATCATTTTTTTTACCAAATTTAACACTAAAAGGTATGGGGAAAACCTGGATTCAGAATAATTTTATGTAATCTGCTTGACCACAATATTTGTTTCATCAAATTGAGGATCAGAATATTTTTGAGGAAAAAACCACCCCCCCCCCCCCCCCCGCCCCCCCTAGATAAAAGTGGTGTATCCAGAATAAACCACGCACCTTCGACAGGAAAACAATCAAACAAAAGACAATTCAGATCGGGACAAAAACGCACCTTGACACGAGCGGAGTTTGAACACACAACAATAGTGTTGACAGGCTAGCGGTAACTGTAGATTAACTACGAGGCTCTTATATCTTTAGAATTCTATAAATTACCTTTAAAAGCTTCGTCTTTGTCTGAAAATTTCTTTTCTAATTCGAAAAGAAGCATATTGATAACCCAGTCACTGTCTCTATTGCTATGAGATATGAAGAAACTGTATTGATATCCTTCGGGTACCTGTTGAGTCTCTAGAGAAATCGGAATAGGTGCTGAAGATTTTTCAAACTCTTCTTCGAGATCTATTTCAATATCGTCTTGTGGAACGACATTTGATATTTGTTCTTTGAACTGTTCAAGCTGCTTCTGTCGTCCTGTATCTAATTTTTTTATTGCCGTGTCACATTGCAAGATTTCTGTAATTATATCTATACCGGTTTGTTTTAACAATTGTTTTACCGTTACCACATCGTGTATAAGTGAACACAAGTCGGAGTAGTCGTTCCTGATCATGTATTCATACACTTCATTCGTATTTGCCTGCTGTTTTTGGCATTTAAGCAGTATGTAAATTATTTCTCGGAGAAGATAGTAGGGTTTGTCACCTCCATTATCCTTGCTTTCAACGCCATATCGTTTTAGAAGATATAAACAGGTAACTTTAAAGTCATGTGTCTTAACATATGAGGATAATGATAACGCTCGTTTCATCCACTCAGCAGCTGTGACGAGTTCATTTAAGTCGTATAAACATGATGCCATTCTTTTGGCAACGTTGTATTCGCTTGGACCTGATAAAACTATTCCGTGTTGCAAATAATCAAGAGCGTAGTGAAGAAACTCTTTATTCTTAACCACATAGGCGCCATATTTGTTGGTAGATGGGAACTTGGCAATCTTCTGACATATTCTTGCCAATATTTCCATATCAATTGCAGATCCCTTTGATTCGAAGCATTGATTTCCATCGCTGAGTGCTGCTTGAAAGTATTGCCAAGACAATTCTCTGTTTGTCGTTAAATGCAAATCGCCTAAACTTTCGGCAACTTGCATACGCGTACTATAAGCGAACCAGTTCATGGTAAAACATTCTGTTGATTTAGTAAGTATTGCTTCAGCCATTTCAAGTCGCTGTCGTTTTTCATGCGAATCTTTCTCTTTCGAAAGATGGAATAAGGCACGTCCATATTTATTCATTACAAATGAATCGGGTATTTTTTTCTGCATGTCATATGCCTTTCCTAATGGTATCATTGGGTCTCTGATATATTTGACAAATGACTCATCTTTAATGAAATCAAAATCTATAGGATTATTTTCAAGTGTCTTGTGCCGTTTTATTAATATATGGCCTATTTGTGCAAGTGATCTTGAAATGTAAGTTCTTTTCTTATCAATGTCATCTGTCATGTTTGCAACATTTAAAAACATTTCAATCGCCTTACAGGTAGCATCCAAGACATCTTTTATTCTATGTTCAGTTCTTTGCCTTTGTAGTGAATCGACATGACGATTCCATGCCTCCCCAATGTAATACGACCATACTATTTTGTATGGATATTTGCTGCAGATGATTTGGGCCCTTTCAAATTGTTGAAGGGCTGTGATTTTGCGAAGAAAGTATTCGTTTGTTCTACTGCATTGGATAGATTGTTCTAAATTACTGATAGTTTGTTTGTTGTGGAAAACACATTTTTGAAGCACTAATCTCCGTTCTTTTTCGCTTCTTTGGTGTTCTGCCTGCAGCAGCTTGTGTGCATCAGTTAATTTGCTGCTTGCAATGTTTTCAATATTAGCTGACATATCGTGCACCAATGCATACCCTTGTTCCAAAAGACAAACAGCTTTATTGACCATGCTTCTTCTTGGGTGCTATTAATGATTTTTTCCATGCGTTGTTTACATCTTTCTGCGTCCGATAGTCTATGCAATCCCTTATAAATCTGTTCTAGATCGGACAATGCGTTTAAATTGTTTTTATTTTCCCTTAGAATATGTTCAAGATTTTCTTTTGCATAACATCGCAATCTTGGTAGTTTTGTTTTCAAAATAGCAATCATATTATTAAGAACATTGTGTACACACTTATGCTCAACTTGCAGTCGTATTTTAAGTGCTTCTATTTCATCATAAATCATTTGGATGTCTAAAACATACATCAGATTAAGATTCAGTCCAAATAATCCTGGTATGATGGTACTATCCATCCTGTTACGTACTAATACTATAGTACACTATTTGCCATAATACTCCTTAATTCTGACTCATCTGTAAAAAAAATTGCCATATAAATTAATTTTCATTGAAATGAATGTTTACAAAATTTCATGCACTCTGCACAAAGTACAAATAAATATAAAAACCTTAAATGAGATATACAAATTATCTCGCAAAAATTGCGACGAAAAAGCTTTTGCAAAAAATAAAAACAATCGCAATCGAAAATGCAAAACAAATTTTAGATTTCTAAATGTACAGTATGTCAAATGAATCATAATGATCATTTGTCATGTACTGTGTGGACCTATGTACTGGCAGATACTTTCATTTATAATACCATCTATAGTTTTCTGTATGTTTGTTTTGTTTTTGCACGTCTCAGTGTAATTGTCGGGCTAAATCTTGACAGAAATTTTAATGTTTGATTTCTTTGCCAGATTTGTTTCGTTGGTAATACTCTATTGCTTTATTCTTCAAATTACAGTTGTGGCGTTCTTGATGTGGGTGGTATATAATCAAACCAAAATTATAGTATTGAATTTTAAAATATTTTCGTATCGAACATGACTGAGGAGACATTTAATGCCGAAATGTGCATCTGGTGCAGTAATATGTTTACCGTTAATATTGTTATATGTAATATTGTAATGTGTTGTTATAAATGAAATAAACTAGTAAATCAGTATATTTTGTATGCACTTCAAATAAATGATTGAACTGCCTAGTATGTACATATTGGTTTACAAACCACACATTTGCTACTGATGCCAGACAATATACGACAATTTTTATTAAAGATAGAAATCCAGCCCTTGAGCATGATGATCGTACTCAGACTCAGGTATCAACAGCTATCAAAAGTAAAAAAAACAAAAATACAAAACTTCAAGAAAAACGTCCCTTATCAAATGGCAAAACCAAAAGCTCAAACACATCAAACGAATGAAAAACAAATTCCATATTCCTGACTTGGTACAGGCATTTCCTTGTGTCAAAAATGGTGGGTTAAACCTGGTTTAATAGCTACATAATTAAAACCTATCATTTTCATAAAATTCCATTATATTGACAACCATGAGTGAACAAAATCAAAATATTATGTATTTGTTGCTTCGAGCACACTTTTGTACTCCCGAGTACTGAGTAAAATTTTATGACCGAGAGCCAATGAATGTATTAATTATTTTTTGTTTTCTCCGTTTCATCTATAATTCATGTGAGCTTATCAATCATTTTATCATACAATCATGTGCACGAAATATATCATTTCCATTATCTTTCTTATGAGTAGTTCTGACATTTGAGTAAATTTATTTATATTACTTTTTAAATGAAGTTAATTTAATATGTAAACCCTTTTTGGCGGTATTACATGTAGTTGCCGATATCATGCCAATCAAGTCAACTAAAAATATCCAATTTTATTTATATACTTAAACAAATATCAAGATCAGACATGGATCCAATGGTTAGCAGGTAGATTTGTTTTTTAAGATATGATAGTGGTTAGCAGGTAGATTTGTTTTTTAAGATATGATGATCTTGTATCATACATCTAAAAACATGTACATGGATATAGGAAGATGTGGTATGAGTGCCAATGAGACAACTCTCCATCCAAGTTACAATTTATAAAAGTAAACCATTATAGGTCAAGGTACGGCCTTCAACACGGAGCATTGGCTCACACCGAACAGCAAGCCATAAAGGGCCTCAACAAATTACTAGTGTTAAACCATTCAAACGGAAAAACCAACTGTATAATCTATATAAAAACGAGAAACGAGAAACACGTATGAACTACATAAACAGACGACAACTACTGTAAACATGGTCGTTTTATTTGTTAAACCATTTTACCTAATGAATTGCTTCCTTAGTTGCACATTTCCGTTTTATAGTATACATTATTGTCGAATATAATATTCTAATCAAATTGGCAATCGACCTTTCGGTTTTTTAAAGGTTTGAGCGTTCCGTATGATGGAATACAGTAAATCGGTACGAATGCACACAACTTATTAAAAAAGTGTTGATAATCGAAAAAAAATCTAAAGGAGTTTGCATATATATCAATTGCCTGTTTCCTGCCCTTATCCAGCATACACAAATTTCTATGGACATTCTAATTTTCCGAAATCAATCGCTGATCACATACTTTTCATAAGCTGACTATTTGAAGGTTTAATTTGTTACCGTACTTACATGTATAGTTCTAAGAGTTATCATTTATCATAAAAAAAAAGTTCAGAGTTTAGCAATTAAACCAGAAAAAAGACAAGATAGTTCAGCAATTAATATGTTGATTATGCAGTAATAATGTATTAATTTGATGACAGAAAAATAGACTTCATTCCAAATTAATAATTACAAAACATCTTCTTAAAGTGTTACTGCATCGGTAAAATTTGATATGATGACACTTTTCCTGTTTTATCAAAACCAATTACTCTTTTTATAACAAGAGAAAAGATAAATCATTTATACGTAATGAAAGGGTCGATAGAGACACTTGCTTTGATGTCTATAGAAAGTGTTCATATCAGCAGGTGATATTATAAGTAAGGAAAGGGTCGATAGAGATTCTATGGTGCCTTTAGGAAGGAGTCATATCAGCAGGTGATGTTATAAGTAAAAAAATGGTCAATAGAGACACTTTCTATGATGCCTACAGGGAGGGGTTAATCAGCAGATGATGTTATGAGTAAAACAAAAGGCGATAGAGACACTTTTTATGCTGCCTGTAGGGAGGGGTCATATGAGCAGGTGAAGTTATAGGTAAGGAAGGGGTCGATAGAGACACTTTCTTTGGTGCCTTTAGGAAGGGATCATATCAGCAGGTGATGTTATAATTCAAGACACGGTCGTTAAACACTTGCTATGGTGAATTTAGGGAGGGGTCATATCAGTAGGTGATGTTATAAGTAAAGAAAGGTCGATAGAGACACTTTCTTTGGTGCTTATATTATAGGGAGGGGGTCATATCAGTAGGTGATGTTATCAATAAAGAAACAGTCGATAGTCACACTTTCTTTGATGCATATAGGGAGGGGTCATATCAGCAGATAATGTTAAAAGTGAAGAAAGGGTCGATAGAGACACTTTCTATGGTGCCTATAGGGAGGGCTCATAACAGCAATTGATGTTACGTAAAGAAAGGGTCAATGGAGACACTTTCGATGGTGTCTATAGGAAGGGTCATATCAGCAGGTGATGTTATAAGTAAAGAAAGGGGCGGTAGAGACACTTTCTATGGTGTCTATCGAAAGGGGTCATATCAGCAGGTGATATTATAGGAAAGGAAATGGTCGATTGAGTGACTTTCTATGATGTCTAAAGGAAGGGGTCATATCAGCAGGTGATGTTATCAGTAACAAAAGGGTCGATAGAGACACTTTGTATGATGCCTATAGGGAGGGGTCATATCAGCATGTGATGTTACTAGTAAAGAAAGGAAATGTAGAGACACTGTTTATGATGCCTATAGGAAGGGATCATATCAGCAGGTGATGTTATAAATAAGGAAAGGGTCGATCGAGACACTTTCTAAGATGCCTATAGGGAGTGGTCATATCAGCAGGTTATGTTATAAGTAAAAAAAGGGTCGATAGAGACACTTTCTATGGTGCCTTTAGGGAGGGGTCATATAAGCAGGTGATGTTATAAGTAAAGAAAGGATAGATAGAGACACTTTTATGGCGACTATAGGAAGGTCGTATCAGCAGGTTATGTAAATATTAAAGAAAGGGTCGATAGAGACACATTTTATGGTGTCTATAGGAAGGGGTCATATCAGCAGGTGATGTTATAAGTAAAGACAGGGCCGAAAAAGATACCTTTTATGGTTCATCTTTCACAAAAAAATACATAAAAAAATTGAGAATAATTGTATATTACATTCAACATATTTAATGCAAAGTATATTTTTATAAGATCTACATCAGGATGTCATCTTTAGTCATACTGTATGATATAAGAGCAAAGTCCTTTAAAACCGCTTTTAATGTTTTAAAGAATGATGATATTGGCCTTAAGCCCAAAGGTGACTCAGGAACAGAAATATGGTCACTTTTGGTTTTTGAACAGACAGTAAAGTCCATGTGAATGTTTGAGTGTCCGTTTGGTCGGGTTGAATGAATAAATGCGCAGCCACGTCTGGTCAGAAAGGAGATTGTTTTCCTTTGTCTCGTGAAGAGATAGAGTGCGAGCTCTCTGCACGTTAGGAACCCTTTAAAGTACTCCTTGAAGGGTCCGTAGGTGGGCTGTTGCAAGGCTAAATTTCAGTTTCTAGTGGGATTTCCAATTTCTCGACATTCATTTTAATTGATTAAAGACCTTCCGGTTGTATTCATTATGGATTTGTTATCATCATGAGCATGCATGAAATATTTGAAACTGAACGTAAAACAAACCACAATCAATAAATGTATTACTACTCTTAATATCAGTGTAACAGTTAAATATACTTCTTCCACTTGTGCAATGGGGTATATGTTGAATAATAGAACAATGATTAATTGATGAAGTTAATCTTAGTACACAAGAAAGATAAAGCAAATTAACAATAGTGATATAAAGGTTCCTCTATGAAAGTATATATGTAATTAAAAAAAGTAATAATTGTTTGTTTTTATACAAAATATAAAATACATTTACACAATGAATACATTGAAAGTATAAGGATTCCTTACATTTATCATGATAATCATGATCACTAACAACGTAGTCAAATATCAGAATGACTACCCTCCCCCTTTTAACCCTCGTAAATTACTGGAATCTATTGTTTTGCTTTAATTATAAATCATAGTGCAAATGATATTAATTGTATGATTAACTTCTTTTAGTGGTGTCCAAACAATAATACCTTAAGAAAAAATATAACCTAACAGTCATATGTTTTAAAGGAATATAAGTTAATGTCCTTCTATAAGTTCAAATAATTTCATTTCACTTATTTTTTTCACTTTGCAAGATTAAAAAAATATTGTTTCCAAATTAATTTATGTATTCTTATTGTGAACTATAAAAAAGACAAAACTGTCAACAGTGTATTCCAAATTTTACAAACCATTTAAATTATACTTTCTTGCGATCTAACATTATTAATTTCTAGCTATTGTTTATCTTAATTTGATTAATAAAGTAACATGGCATAAATTTTTCAATTTATAATCGGTTAATGTACAAAGGGAAGCAACTTTAGTTGTTCTACATAGGGGCAAAATTGGCAGGTTAATGGTGCAAAATCAGCAGGTGCCGTATCAGCAGATGAGTGATCTAGACCCGTCTCCATTTACTTATCACTTCTATGTAAATCGGATGTCAGCGTCTCATATCGCCAGGGCTGACGCGGACGCAGACACGCGAAGCTTGCATCTAATACTAGGACAGGTGACATTGTCATAACAATAATTAGTCAAAAGTAATACAACAAGTACATTAATACATGTAGGACGTGAAAAAAATGCATATGTCAATTTATATTAAAGTGAAAAATAGCAATCAATAGAACATTGTGAAGTGCATATGAATGTAATAATTATATAATCGAATAATAGAGGAAATAAATATATTATACATACATGACTTCCTGATAGATTACGTGTTTTATTGTCCGGTTATAAATTTAGTTTACATAACTGTATACTATATGTTTTCTGAAAACCAGTATTTAGGTCATTAAATCGATATTGTGCATAGTCTTTTGAAATGCTCTGTTTAGTCTTTTAACATGTTTAATCAACCTATTTTTACAGTATTGTTCAAGCTCGTTCCTTTATGTGAAATTATTATTTTATAATTTAATGAATTAAGTCAGATATTATATAATTTGTATCAATTTTACACAAATACATATGCATATCATATGTGTACATTACAATGCATTGATTCATGCATTTGTGGGTGCCAATTTAGTTGCACGTTTCTTTCTTTGCTGAATATATCATTATGCTCATAGTTGGAGATTGCTAAAATAGTGAGGTAAATAAAAAAAGAAGAAAAATGGTCACAAAAAAGAGAAAAAAAATACGACATTAATGGACTGTAGATGGTGGAGCTAGAATGTATATTTATTCAACTGTACAACTGTACACATAATTTTTGGGGAAAAAATCAACTGTTTTATGTTTTCTATTTATACAACAAAATAATCGAAAAACAAAAGGGGGCAAAAAACCAAAGGGACAATAGAATATCATACCCCTCCTCCCCCATTCCTCCTGTTAAAAAAAACAATATTTAACACTGTTGAATAACTGTCCTCATTGAAATGATTGATGAACAGAAAAATATCTAATAGAATAGTGCATTATATATTAAAGTATGTACACACCATCGTGCATTATCTGTTAGTATTAGATGTAATTTCTGCTATCTGAGGTGCGTTAGCCCCGAAAATATGAGACGATTACATTTGATTTACATAGAAGTGATCAATATTTTATCTTTTCGTTTGTTCTAAAAATTAGTTTGGACAAAGCAGGAAAATTGTCATTATCTGAAATTTAGTAACGTTTTGGAGATGTTTTGTAGTTATGGATTTTGAATGCAATCTTAATTGTATCTGTTTTCTCTCATCAAATTGATACCGTTATCACTGTTTTTGTTTGCCAATATGAGTTCCTTTACTATCTTGTATTTTTCTGGTTTGATTGCCAAAATCTGAGCTGTTGACTTATAAATTGAATAAATTTCTGAAAGATACAGCAATATCCTTTTGTCGCTTTCTAAATTATCATGAATCATATAGAATAATGACATGGCGTACACTAGGGACACCAAATCGGCTAACGCCTTTTGGATACACAAAGTGCTCGGATGAAGATCATATCGTGTTTACACCTTAAATTTTACTCTGAGCACAGATACGAGCACAGATAAAACCTGTGCACTTGGAAATGTTTTAAGGGATGCTGGAATATAGAAGCATAAAACGTATATATATTTTGTGTTTCCCAAAATTTAAAATTTGAGTGTATTTGCTGTTTGTTATCTTCGCCCTGTCAGAATTTCTCTATTTATAGCAGTTTTTTTTTTAAAAATAGGCAAAACTTTCATTTTACACCTATGTTGTATTTTAAGTCATGTCGGATGAAACTATAGAATTCCGAATATCTGTCAAAAAGTCAAAAACAAGAGAAGCAAACATCCTTAAACTGTTAATCTGAAAGCATGCCGTACTTCAACATACATCGGCATATATATATATATATATATATATAAAACGTCTGAATAATAGTCAACGATTTTTCCCACGAGGGCGCTGGATCGTTACGAGTAACGATACACGTACACAATAAATAAATTATATAAACGCCTAAAAAGTGTACACAACAACACCAATAACAAAAAAAGGAACTATAAATGTAATTATTTATAAATATTTCGGATAACAGATATCCTTCATCAGTAAATATGATTGTGATGTTGAATGAATCATATATCAGTCTACTTAGATTAAACTATACAAATCTTGAAATTTATACAATAAAAATGTCAAACCGAACATCAGGTAAGACGCTTGCACAATTCTAAATATGTGTTAAACACGACATAGGTTATATGACTAACTACAACAGAGAGTTCAAATATATGCTTTAAATAAAAATAATAATGTGCGATATGAACTAGCACAATTCTAAAGCTTTAACGGTGACGACAGTTATGATGTTACAAGAACGATTGCGTCAATAAGAATTCCAAATAAACAGCACTGAACGATCTAAATTTGTAAATATTTCAAATTTGACAACGGTAGAGTAGTTGCAACAGAGTCTGTGTATTTAAACATCGCAAACAAACGGCCGTTAAATTATAATAATAAATTTTGACTAAGGTTAACTAGTTGAACGTGGCTTGGTACTTTTACATCCCTCAAAAAATTAAGCAATTTAAATTGGTATATTCAACAGATTTATTTTAGAGATGAGTAAGGTAAAGAAATAGAAACAGAGACTGTAATAAAAAGTAATACAACCCAAATGTGAAGCACTGCATGGAGTCGAACTACATCTTTTCATTTATCCCATTTGGTGCCAAAGTTGTTAATTTTCTTATCCAAAATCTTTCCCGAGTGAGTCTATCCTCCCTAGACCAAGCAGAGTTGTGGTCAATGATTGTAATGGTCAGTCGATTGAGATCTGCCTTAGTGTGGCCAGGGGATCTCAAATGTCGACTGAGAGGGAGGTCTGGCTTGCATTGGTAGTCGCTACGATGACCGTTCATTCGTTTGTGAAACGCCTGTTCTGACTCGCCAACATACTGTTTACCACATTTACACTGTAGGAGATACACAACATTTGTAGTCTTGCAATTAACATTGCAAAATATGGTGTATTCTGTACCAGTGGAGTGACTGTTAAAAGTCTGGGTAACCAGTATTTGTTTGCAAGTCAGACATCGTTTGTTTCCGCAACCCTTGCAAGAGCCCACAGACGAAGAGCCTGCTTGAGAGGATAAATCAGCTCTCACCAGCAAGTCTTTAAGGCTTTTGGGCCTACGGAAAGCCAGTACCGGTGGCTCGGGAAAGATCTTGGATAGTTTAGGATGTTTTTCGATTTCTTTCCAATTTTCGCGGATTAGGTGAGATAAGTTGTCAAATTTAGGATGGTAAGTCAACACAAAAGGCACCCTCCTGTTGACCTTTTTGACTTTATATTGTAAAAGTTCATCTCGGCTGATGTTGTTAGCACGAGAAAAACCTTTATCAATGTCTTTTCTTTTGTAGCCCCGATGTTTTAGGTGACCGCGAAGTTCTTGTAGTCGTTTTGTTGCAATATCGTTGGTGGAGCAAATCCTTTTTATTCGTATGGCCTGGCTGTAGGGAATGCTCTTGGTGCAATGTTTAGGGTGACAACTCAAAGGAGATGGATATTGGTGTTTGTCTGTGGGCTTGCAATACAGATCTGTAAATATGTTTCCATCCCTCACTTGCGTTGTAGTGTCAAGAAATGTGATCTTAGAGTCAGAGATTTCATATGTGAATTTTATTGAGGGATGGGCATCGTTGGCATGTTGAATGAACAAATTTAGTTCTTGTTCAGTATTATCCCACTTCATGTCAATATCATCGATAAATCGGAACCAAGAGAGGGGTTGATAGAGAGAAGAATTGAGAATTCTCTGTTCTAATTTCCCCATAAAAATATTGGCATAAGACGGGGCCATCTTTGTTCCCATTGCTGTTCCATTAACTTGGAGAAAGTGTTCACCATTGAATGTGAAGTTATTGCATTGTAATACCAAAGTAAGAAGCTGGATGAGACATTCAGTCGGTGGATGTAAGGTGTTACGAGAGTTCCAGACTTCCCTACAGGCTTCAATACCATCGTCATGGGGGATGTTAGTATAGAGGGAGGTAACATCAAGCGAGACAAGGATCGTTTCAGGTGGGAGAGGGTTCAAAGATTCCATTTTCTTCAGATAATGTGTTGTGTCTTGTATATAGGATGGTAAATTTTCCACATGTGGTCTCAGATGAAAGTCAATAAATTCTGATATTTTCTCTGTAGGGTGGTCATTGGCGGAAACAATTGGTCTACCTGGATTATTGACTTTATGTATTTTGGGCAGAAGATAGAAACGCCCCGGCTTTGATTTTTCAGGTTTTAGATATTCAAATGTGTTTTCATCAATATGTCCCTCTTCACACATGTTTTTCAGGTTTGTGGTGATCTCTTTGTTGAATTGAGGGGTGGGGTCAGAGTCTAATTTCTTATAAAATCTCTCATCAGAGAGTTGACGTTCTGCCTCTTGAATGTAGTCACATTTGTCCATGACGACAACAGCGCTACCTTTATCTACTGGTTTTATTATAATGTCGTCTCTGTTTTTAAGTAGCCGCACAGCTTCATTTTCTTCAGACGACAAATTGTTGAATGTTTGGGAAGAGGCAGTGGACAGATGTGTTACGTCGGATTTAATTTTGTCAATAATATGTTCTAAAGTAGCACATTTACTGGGTTTAGGAATCCATGAACTTTTTTTCCTGAATCTGGGAATATCGACATCTTCTTGGTCGTCATCTGAGTCGAGATCACTTGTGTCACTATCAGTGGTACTTTTTGTGGTGTCCTTAGAAAAATATTCCTTGATTCTGAGGGATCTTGCTAAATTGTCTAGGTCATCCTCCAAAAGTATAGAATCTATTTTGCCCGGCGTGGGACAAAAATTAAGACCTTTTGACAGTACCTTAGTCTCGGTCTCCGACAAAGCAACTGAAGACAAATTGACTACAGTGTCGGAGACCGAGACTAAGGTACTGTCAAAAGGTCTTAATTTTTGTCCCACGCCGGGCAAAATAGATTCTATACTTTTGGAGGATGACCTAGACAATTTAGCAAGATCCCTCAGAATCAAGGAATATTTTTCTAAGGACACCACAAAAAGTACCACTGATAGTGACACAAGTGATCTCGACTCAGATGACGACCAAGAAGATGTCGATATTCCCAGATTCAGGAAAAAAAGTTCATGGATTCCTAAACCCAGTAAATGTGCTACTTTAGAACATATTATTGACAAAATTAAATCCGACGTAACACATCTGTCCACTGCCTCTTCCCAAACATTCAACAATTTGTCGTCTGAAGAAAATGAAGCTGTGCGGCTACTTAAAAACAGAGACGACATTATAATAAAACCAGCAGATAAAGGTAGCGCTGTTGTCGTCATGGACAAATGTGACTACATTCAAGAGGCAGAACGTCAACTCTCTGATGAGAGATTTTATAAGAAATTAGACTCTGACCCCACCCCTCAATTCAACAAAGAGATCACCACAAACCTGAAAAACATGTGTGAAGAGGGACATATTGATGAAAACACATTTGAATATCTAAAACCTGAAAAATCAAAGCCGGGGCATTTCTATCTTCTGCCCAAAATACATAAAGTCAATAATCCAGGTAGACCAATTGTTTCCGCCAATGACCACCCTACAGAGAAAATATCAGAATTTATTGACTTTCATCTGAGACCACATGTGGAAAATTTACCATCCTATATACAAGACACAACACATTATCTGAAGAAAATGGAATCTTTGAACCCTCTCCCACCTGAAACGATCCTTGTCTCGCTTGATGTTACCTCCCTCTATACTAACATCCCCCATGACGATGGTATTGAAGCCTGTAGGGAAGTCTGGAACTCTCGTAACACCTTACATCCACCGACTGAATGTCTCATCCAGCTTCTTACTTTGGTATTACAATGCAATAACTTCACATTCAATGGTGAACACTTTCTCCAAGTTAATGGAACAGCAATGGGAACAAAGATGGCCCCGTCTTATGCCAATATTTTTATGGGGAAATTAGAACAGAGAATTCTCAATTCTTCTCTCTATCAACCCCTCTCTTGGTTCCGATTTATCGATGATATTGACATGAAGTGGGATAATACTGAACAAGAACTAAATTTGTTCATTCAACATGCCAACGATGCCCATCCCTCAATAAAATTCACATATGAAATCTCTGACTCTAAGATCACATTTCTTGACACTACAACGCAAGTGAGGGATGGAAACATATTTACAGATCTGTATTGCAAGCCCACAGACAAACACCAATATCTATCTCCTTTGAGTTGTCACCCTAAACATTGCACCAAGAGCATTCCCTACAGCCAGGCCATACGAATAAAAAGGATTTGCTCCACCAACGATATTGCAAAAAAACGACTACAAGAACTTCGCGGTCACCTAAAACATCGGGGCTACAAAAGAAAAGACATTGATAAAGGTTTTTCTCGTGCTAACAACATCAGCCGAGATGAACTTTTACAATATAAAGTCAAAAAGGTCAACAGGAGGGTGCCTTTTGTGTTGACTTACCATCCTAAATTTGACAACTTATCTCACCTAATCCGCGAAAATTGGAAAGAAATCGAAAAACATCCTAAACTATCCAAGATCTTTCCCGAGCCACCGGTACTGGCTTTCCGTAGGCCCAAAAGCCTTAAAGACTTGCTGGTGAGAGCTGATTTATCCTCTCAAGCAGGCTCTTCGTCTGTGGGCTCTTGCAAGGGTTGCGGAAACAAACGATGTCTGACTTGCAAACAAATACTGGTTACCCAGACTTTTAACAGTCACTCCACTGGTACAGAATACACCATATTTTGCAATGTTAATTGCAAGACTACAAATGTTGTGTATCTCCTACAGTGTAAATGTGGTAAACAGTATGTTGGCGAGTCAGAACAGGCGTTTCACAAACGAATGAACGGTCATCGTAGCGACTACCAATGCAAGCCAGACCTCCCTCTCAGTCGACATTTGAGATCCCCTGGCCACACTAAGGCAGATCTCAATCGACTGACCATTACAATCATTGACCACAACTCTGCTTGGTCTAGGGAGGATAGACTCACTCGGGAAAGATTTTGGATAAGAAAATTAACAACTTTGGCACCAAATGGGATAAATGAAAAGATGTAGTTCGACTCCATGCAGTGCTTCACATTTGGGTTGTATTACTTTTTATTACAGTCTCTGTTTCTATTTCTTTACCTTACTCATCTCTAAAATAAATCTGTTGAATATACCAATTTAAATTGCTTAATTTTTTGAGGGATGTAAAAGTACCAAGCCACGTTCAACTAGTTAACCTTAGTCAAAATTTATTATTATAATTTAACGGCCGTTTGTTTGCGATGTTTAAATACACAGACTCTGTTGCAACTACTCTACCGTTGTCAAATTTGAAATATTTACAAATTTAGATCGTTCAGTGCTGTTTATTTGGAATTCTTATTGACGCAATCGTTCTTGTAACATCATAACTGTCGTCACCGTTAAAGCTTTAGAATTGTGCTAGTTCATATCGCACATTATTATTTTTATTTAAAGCATATATTTGAACTCTCTGTTGTAGTTAGTCATATAACCTATGTCGTGTTTAACACATATTTAGAATTGTGCAAGCGTCTTACCTGATGTTCGGTTTGACATTTTTATTGTATAAATTTCAAGATTTGTATAGTTTAATCTAAGTAGACTGATATATGATTCATTCAACATCACAATCATATTTACTGATGAAGGATATCTGTTATCCGAAATATTTATAAATAATTACATTTATAGTTCCTTTTTTTGTTATTGGTGTTGTTGTGTACACTTTTTAGGCGTTTATATATATATATATATATATATATAAATAACAACGTAATCATTGCTATAAACTATACAGGAAACATGAACATGAACACGAGTTGTATGTGGATACAAAAATATACAGATGCACACCCAGGATTTTAACTTTTCCTGATATGGATTTATATAGATTATAGATTATGTTTGTCATGTGCTTAATTTGTTTGCAAATATTAGGGTCATTTTACCAGCTGATTAGTTTGATGATCATATGTACAGTGTTCGGAAACTTATATTTTTTAAATCGTATGTCGATTTATATAGCATTGTTCGACACGATCAAGGTATATGAAAATACAATATTTTGCGATATCGACATTGTACGGGTACACATGGTACATATATGCATATGTTATCATGGTAATGGGACAATGGAACCAAATAAAAAACGAACGAACAGAGTAAAAAAAGACGGGAACAAACATAACTTTACGACAGAAGGCGGATTGAATGGCGTGGTATAAAATTGTGTGTGACTTTCCGAAACCCCTGTATGCGCCCCCGTGTTACATAACACATGCATATAATGTGCAGCAATTTTAGAACAGATCAATATTAGATGAACATTGTTGGTTACGTATATCAATCGATCAACATGTATTTTCAGTGATACATAATGTGTATATATCGCTATGTGAATAATTTGACTAAATACATATAAAATACTTACATACTTTTCAATTTCAAAATACAGATCAACAAATATGTACAGCATTACCATTATTCACAACCTTGACGGTTATTACTGAGTGTATAACTCAGACAAATTGCTGTGCTCGGTTTGTTGTGTATATATAGCCAGGATATAGATGTTTAATTATTGTTTTATTGATAACCTGGTTTATTTTGTTTCAAAGACTTGAATTTACCATACCGCGGGGTTATTATCAGATTAAACCAAAGAGTAAAAACATATATATATATATATATACACGGTATGTTTACAACCCGACCAAAGGGCAGAAAACAGTCACAGGCCACAATGGGTCTTCAACACAGCGAGAAAATCCCGCACCCGGAGGCGAGCTTCAGCTGGCCCCTAATAAAAATGTGTACTAGTTCAGTGAAAATGGACGCCACCTTAAACTCCCAAAATATAAATAAACTAAAATTAAAAATTAAAATGTATACAAGAGGGTCTGTATGGGGTTTACAGAATAGAGAATAATGGCCATTATACTGCCTGAGATTACTGCAGAAAATTGGCCCAAAAAATAAGGAACAGACAATCATGGGAAGCCAAAATATAAAGACTAGAGAATTATGGGCAAAAAATATAAAAGAATAGAGATAAATGACCTAAGAAATTAAAGAATATAGAAAAAAAAGATTCCCCATCCAGATCCGTATACCATGTGTATTCTCTTTTACGTACATTGTAACACTACATTAGAAAAAAGTAAAATAATAAAAATACCGAACTCCGATCAAAATATGTGGCCGATTTAGCTTGTTCTTCATTAAATATGACAAATCATACTTTCTAATTTTAAACATTGTTGTGTGGCACTTATATCGGAGATGTGTTTCAATTAATTTAATTTTTTCCGGTATTAGAGTGTATTTTTAGCTCACCTGGCCATCTGGGCCAAGTGAGCTTTTCTCATCACTTGGCGTCCGTCGTCTGTCGTCGTCGTCCGTCGTCGTCCGTTAATTTTTACACAAATTTTCTCCTATGAAACTACTGAACCAAATTTAACCAAACTTGGCAACAATCATCATTAGGGTATCTAGTTTTAAAATGTGTCCGACGACCCCGCCTACCAACCAACATGGCCGCCATGGCTAAAAATAGAACATAAGGGCAAAATGCAGATTTTGATTATATCGCTGAAATTTAAGCATTTAAGGCAAAAATGAGACATTATAAAAATGTTCATCAGGTTAAAATCTATCTGCCCTGAAATTTTCAGACAAATCAAACAACTCGTAGTTGGGTTGCTGCTCCTGAATTGATAATTTTTAGGACATTTTGCAGTGTTTGGTTATTATCTTGAATATTATTATAGATAGAGATAAACTGTAAACAGCAATAGTTAGATCTACAAATATGTCAACATGATTAAAATGGTCAATTGACCTCTTAAGGAGTTATTGCCCTTTATAGTCAATTTTTAACAATTTTTGGTAAATTTTTGTAATCCTTTACACAAATTTTCTCCAGGGGCGTAGCTAGTTATCCAACAAACTGTAGGCACAAATTGCGGCAGGGCGTCTGGGGGCCGCTCAAGGCCCCAAGCAGGTCCAGGGTAGAGCCCTGGTAGGGGGTTCAAGGGGTCGAAGCCTTCCGACGGAAAACGGTTTACAGCATTTTAGTTGCAAAATTTTGTGTACAAAAAAAACATTAAATTTACTGGTCATTTTATCATGATAATATGCATGAAGAAAAGTTCGAAGAATTATACATAATTTTACAATAACATCTCACTGATGAATAATTAACCGGCAGTACAATCGGAAATATATAAAAAAAATATTTACAATATGCATTGCCCAGCGTAGATCAGCGTAGCTCTTTTTTTAAGCAGCACATCCTGTTTAGTATTTTCATATCTATTCCTTTCTGGTTGAGGATCATTAATATATATACGTCAATTGATAGTACATATTGACGATCCTTAATTAAAAAAATAGGCACGTAAACACTGAGACTACTATAAAATAATACTATCCTTTGGACTACTCATCGACCATTCATCTTTTGATTCTTAAATCTCCACCCTCCCCCGGCCACACAAACAGTCGATGCCTCATGCAGAAGTTCTGTTCATACTATCTAACAAAATTCAAGAAATTCATATTTTCTGGTATCCTGTATTGTATAATCCCTACTTGCTTAGGAATTTGAATAATTGTGGTCATTACACGTAAATCTGAGGGTACTCCAAGTTACTGAAAGCTAGTTGATTGATTGATTGATTGCTAAACGTCCAATGGCAAATAGTTCATGCATGTTCAGGACAAAAACAAATTTACAATAAATACAACAGGTATCTAAGTCATGTAATAGGGGTCGTCCAGGATGAAGGTCTGGAAATTTGGAAATGCCAGGAAAAGAAATTATGCCCTTCCTCAGACCACCTACGAACCCCTCAAAGAGTTGTTGCAAGTGTTCTTAACGTGCATAGAGCGTGGCATTCGCTCTACACTATAGGCATTGGATTATTGTATTCATTTTGACCAGACGTGACTGCGTATTTATACATCCCGCACAGCCAAACAGACGCCCAACTTTGGCAAGGGTTTTACTGTGGGTCGGATGAAGGTCAAGTTGAAAGCTAGTCGAAAACCAACAACAACTAATTAAAAAAATCATGTATCTAAGAATAAAATGTCAGGGTTTTGAGCATGTTGAGGTTCATTCAAGTATGTGTTGATAGAAGTGATCAAAGTTATAGTTTTTAGTTTCTATCTATAATGACATACAATTCTATCCAATACTCCATTCACTAAGGATGATAGACTAGTGTACAAATGACATTTAATAAATTAAGAGTTTTGACGACTTCACGTGCATCTACAGATAACGTTGTTTATTATTTTGTTCAATAAAAAGAAACATTTGTGAAAAAATTATGTGTAGACACGTGCCTAAAGTGCATAACGGCAGCTACGCCCCTGTTCTCCATCTGGGCCAAGTGAGCTTTTCTCATCACTTGGCGTCCGTCGTTCGTCGTCGTCGTCCGTCGTCGTCCGTTAATTTTTACACAAATTTTCTCCTATGAAACTACTGAGACAAGTTTAACCAAACTTGACAACAATCATCATTAGGATGTCTAATTTAAAAAATGTGTTCGATGATCCCGCTTTACAACCAACATGGCCGTCATGGCTGAAAATAGAACATAGGGGTAAAATGCAGGTTTTTGTCTATTATTTTTTAAACCGTTATAAATAGTGAAAATCTGAAAGGAGCAAAAGGTTCAGAATAATGAGCTCCACCAATTGTTAATATACGTCAAAACTGTAAGACAAATTTTTATAGGAGTTATTGCCCATAAATGACAAATTTTACCATTTTATTTTCATTTTTGCCTATTATCATGAAAACTATGATATTTAGAGAGAAACATAGTTTTTCCGTTATGCCTTATATGATTTAAATTATAATAGATAAATAAACACTTTAAATCACAAAAATGATCAGCGAGGCAAGATCTTTTAAAAAGTCTGCCGATATAGTAAGTCTACTGTCACTCTTCATAGGAGTGATTGCCCTTTAATGAGGATTTGTTTTACCCTCTTTTGTGTTTTGAGCAAAAACTAAAGAAGACAAAGAGAAACTAAACAGACTTAAAGATCAGTAATACAAGATCAACAAAATAGAGATTTTTGTCATGGAGTCTATTCAATCAACAATGTTGGCGATTGTCCTTTGTTTGATATGCACATAGACCAAGGTGAGCGACACAGGCTCTTTAGAGCCTTTAGTTTTATATCCAGATTTATTTACGATGATGTCTAACACTCCTGAATGGTTTGGAGAACAGGACGATTGTCAATATATTACTACATACAATCTTTAGACACAAATGCATAAAAAAATGCAATTCTTACTTTTGATTACACAATTTTACAACCTCTCTCAGCTTTAACTAGTTTACCAATATGAAGTGTCGCTCCCATACGGTGAGACAAGAGGAACGTATTGACAGAGTCGTCCATGTGGATTTTAAAAGGACGAAAAAAGGCGAAGGTCAATATGGACACTTTTGGTAATTTTTCAGGTTCCTAAGGCCTGGGTTGGATAAAATCCCTTTTAAAAAATTATCGGAATTTACAACATGTTTTAGGATTTTTCATTCGCTTTGATGCAATAAGCCGCAATAAACAGCAAACCAGAAATCCACCCATTCGATTGATTGATTGTTGTTTGATAAACGTCCAGTGACAAATATTTGATGCGTGTTCAGGATGATAACAACTTTCTAATAAATACAATATGCAGGTTCTGCAATGGAGGCTGTCCAAACAAAGGTCGGCCTCGGGGAAATTTTGATTGCCACTGGAAAATGAGGGTATATTGGATAGGGTCAGAAATGTTGGCTTGCAACAAGGACACCTCTTGTAACCCTAAAAAGTTGTTACAAGGGTCCTTACGTGCAAAGAGCGTGGCAGTCTCTTTACACGAGGCATTGGATATATACATGCATCGTCCCCATTCTGAGGGGTGGACAGAGGTACATTTAAGGAAACATCTGAATGAGGGGGTAGGGAAGTGGGAGTGAAGGGGGAGCGGGGATATTTTGGAATTCTTTTACCGATTTTCGTCTTGGAGTAAGGGGATGCAAGTGGCAGTAGATGGGGAGTTGGATTTGGGTGATAGGGTTGTGGGAATTAGGGGCACCCCTATCCAACCCCTTCATCTAGACCGGACGAAGCTGTGTATTTGTACATCCTGCACAGCCAAGCGAAAGCTACACTTTGGCAAGGGGTTTACTTCGGTCAGAAGAAGATCGAGAATGACTCCATATTTCTATCCACCAGTCACCCTTTCATCATTGCTAATGTCAGTTCCATTGTTAAATTCTCCGGTGTAAGTACGCAATGTCTTACTGAAATATGGCTTCTTATTCAAATTTATTGTTATAAAAGTGTACAGATATGCTCTAAATTCGAATTATTTACTTTATTTACTAGCACATTTCTTTTAACAGTCTTATCCATTTGCACGAGTTATTAGGAAAACCTATTAAATAAAAATCCTAAGAATTACACTATCTACACAGTCAAAAAAAAAAAAAAAAAACCCCAATGGTTACCAGATTGATGGACAAACACTCATTACTTATAATATTGTGAATTGAACATTTTCCTATCTCCGCAAAAACAACACTTCTTTTCATATCTTGTTAACTATTCTAACAAATATGGCTGTGGTTACTCTGAGTACAGACAAAACGAAGCATCTAGGAAAGTAATCAGGCATGGCTGGACCTATACAAATAAAAGTTATATGCATTTTACAATGTTTTTTCCGTCAGAAATAAAAAAAAAAAAAAAAAAAAAAAAAAAAAAAAACTCTCCTGGATTTTGGTCTACAGAAGATAGCAAAATAAACATACAACTGAGTTTCATTGGATACGGTCCATGCACTCGTTTACAGTTTAAATCAAATGTTGTTGTCCAGATAAAATATTGTCCCTCTATTGCCGGTAGAAACTAAACCAGTTCACATCAACAAGAACATGTATATGAAGGAGGCTTCTCAAACCGCTTTCCTAGAGGCGGAATATGGTGTAAAAAGAGGGCTCCTCATGGGGCTACATTATAAGATAATAAAATTATGGTTAATGCATATACTTTTAACATGTCACACTAGCTCCAAACGTTGTCTAGTTTTGCCTCCCCTTTCAAAATCCTGGATCCGCATCATTTAAATTCTCAACATAGTTTATTTTGGCTATTCTACAGGCAGGAATAAAAAAAAAATAAATAGCAAAATCCAGTTGAATTTTTTCAAGGACGTATAAGGGAGCTACCATTTGATTTTTATGGGGGGGAGGGAGGGGGGAGGCTAGGATGAAATTTGAAAAAAACGTAGGACACGCGAGTTTGGAGTAAAAATGAAATTTTATATACGTTCTCCGTGATAGAGGTGTTTTAAAATCGTCGTTTTTCGTGAATAAATTTGTGATCATCCTAATCTATATTAAGAGTTGTCGTATCTAAACTCTATTTACAAAGGACTGGTACTATTTGAAGAAATGAACAGAAGCCAGTTGGTAAAACTAAGTAGCGTGGAGCTGGTTCCTGGCAGTTTGATCAGGTTTCAGAGTATGATTCTAACTCCTATGTTGCAAAAAATGAACATGGATTTATGGGACCTTTTTTTACTCCCAGCTTGTTTCTATTTAATTAATGAAAGAAGTGAGACTAAGTATTGGCGTAGAAAAGGGGCGAAAGATATCAGAGAGACATTCAAACTCGTCGATCGAAAATAAACTGACAACGCAATGGCTAAAAATGAAAAAAGACAAACAGTCAAATAATAGTACACAAGACACAACATAGAAAACTAAAGACAAATTAAGCAACACGAACCCCACCAAAAACTGGGGGTGATCTCAGGTGCTCCGGATGGATCTTTGTTCCACATGTGGCTACCATCGTGTTGCTCATGTTATTCCAAACCCGCTAAATATTCTAATTCTGTAGGTCACATTCGTGGAAAGGTAATGGGATTGTAGTTACGACATTAGGAACATATTCGATATCATCTGTGAAACAGATATTCCGTAACGGTCAACCAACTTGTGATGGCGTCCGTGAAATTTACGAAGGGGTGATTTCAACTTCACCATTTGGAATTATTGGTGTAATAGCTTCCTTGTGAGCAGCAATATCTCTATGATCAAGAAATCATGATAAGAAATACAAGCTCTGGAATATCGTATATACTCCGTTTGCAGGCGCTGCTGGAATATTGTTACATAGAAATGGAAAGCTCACAATTGGGAAGCTGAAATCATCTCTTTTGTACTAAAGTTTTGTTTTCAACCGACCCTCATTGTCAATTTCTTGATGTAAGTCTAGACGTATCTGACGTATCTTACGTTGCGGCAACAAAGACAGAAGCCTCGTTAAACTGAATAATAATAAATAGAATAAAAACATTTTTTCTTTATATCCTTTTAAACAATTTTCAAAAAATGCAATAGACAAACTACTGTTGTTGGGATGTACAAGTACCCGGCCACTTCTACTTGTATTTTTGTCCATCTGATGAGTTAAGCCTTTTTCAACTGATTTTTATAGTTCTTTCTTATGTTGTACTGTTATACCACTGTCCCAGGTTAGGGGGAGTGTTGGGATCCCGCTAACATGTTTAACCCCGCCACATTATGTATGTATGTGCCTGTCCCAAGTCAGGAGCTTGTAATTCAGTGGTTTTTGTTTGTTTAAATGTGTTACCTTTTTGTTTTTCGGTCTTTTTTTGTACATAAATGAGGCCGTTAGTTTTCTCGTATGAATTGTTTTACATTGTCTTTTTGGGGCCTTTTATAGCTGACTATGCGGTATGGGCTTTGCTCATTGTTGAAGGCCGTACGGTGACCTATAGTTGTTAATTTGTGTGTCATTTTGGTCTCTTGTGGAGAGTTGTCTCATGTGCAATCATACCACGTCTTCTTTTTTTTATACTTAATACCTTTCGCGAGTTCACGACTATGGAAACATATATACATCCTCTAATTGGAAATCACTATTCTTTTGCGGTAGTTTTTAGTAATATGAATATGTCGGAGGTCAAATAAATCAACACAATAAAAGCTGACAAAATTTTATCTGTCTATATCCTCCCCATAGCAAAATTATTTATTTTGTGTATGAAAAATTTCTAGTAGCCTATATATATGAGGGACTTATTGATGTTTACAAAACACACAAACATTATCAGAAATTCATTTAAACATTAAAGAATAGAGGTTTAAGACCAAGAATATTTTTCGATTCTATAAGTCAGCTGATATGGTCTTTTTAGTGGATCCACAGCTGTATTATTGACTTGCAGTGTAATCAAAGTTTACCAGCTATCCATCTCCTTTAATTCATAAATATTTAAAACTTAGGAAATTTCCTGCCATTATTCAACTTGAAAAGTGGTTAATATTTTGAGAACATTTATGTATTCATTTGAACATATATACGTAGATATGATAAAAATAGTTCTAGTTCGATACGTACGCTACTTATGCCTTGAAATGACGAATAAACTGTACTAACCAGTTGATCTATATGAATTTATAAAAGGAAAGCAGTTGATAATAAAATGCTGATGATTTTGCACCTAATTGAAACGAAATTTTTCGGTAGCGACTGTGTTAGTCAATTTCTAGTTATATTTATTATGTATTTATTTTCTTTTGTCTACACATACTTTTAAACATTGCGAATAAAATGCAAAGTATTGTCTTTCTATCAGTTTTTGGTAAGCCTGCTTGCACCTTGAAGCTTTTGTTATAATAACTATGAAATGCAAGTTATTACTGTGTATTAGCTTGGTCTCCGGGAGTTGTGTTGGTGTTAATTGCTTTATCGGGAAACGCATCAAAGATTTGTTATTAAGGTATATGGATGTGGATAGTATATCACACTTCGATAGTAAATAATAAAATAAAGTAATAAACTGAAATAATGAGACTTGAGCATAGTCAAATTGAAATGATTTGTTGTAAGATAAAAAAAATATCTCCAATTCGCGAGTCTTGTTTTGGTACACAAGTTCAAATATGCCAAATGAACTCGGAGTACACTCCACTTTATCAGATTAAAAGACTGACCACAAAATTGCCGAATGTCATTTTCACCAAATATTTTAACACTTCCATAGGAATGTTCTTTCCCAACTGGCTGCTACTCTGGCTTTCCATCATAGACTCGTATTATATATAGTTATAGTTAACTATAGTATGGTGATATCCACACTTATTTGAAATATAGTAAATGCACTAAAACTTGAAAATGAGTGAACAACGTGCTTAATGATTATCCAATTTGTTGTGAACTGTGATCACGAAAATTTATTTCCCGTGAACTGTGATCAGTAAATTCAAAATATTGTGAGCCATATAGGAAGGGTCATATCAGCAGGTGATGTTATAAGTAAAGAAAGGGGCGGTAGAGACACTTTCTATGGTGTCTATCGAAAGGGGTCATATCAGCAGGTGATATTATAGGAAAGGAAATGGTCGATTGAGTGACTTTCTATGATGTCTAAAGGAAGGGGTCATATCAGCAGGTGATGTTATCAGTAACAAAAGGGTCGATAGAGACACTTTGTATGATGCCTATAGGGAGGGGTCATATCAGCATGTGATGTTACTAGTAAAGAAAGGAAATGTAGAGACACTGTTTATGATGCCTATAGGAAGGGATCATATCAGCAGGTGATGTTATAAATAAGGAAAGGGTCGATCGAGACACTTTCTAAGATGCCTACAGGGAGTGGTCATATCAGCAGGTTATGTTATAAGTAAAAAAAGGGTCGATAGAGACACTTTCTATGGTGCCTTTAGGGAGGGGTCATATAAGCAGGTGATGTTATAAGTAAAGAAAGGATAGATAGAGACACTTTTATGGCGACTATAGGAAGGTCGTATCAGCAGGTTATGTAAATATTAAAGAAAGGGTCGATAGAGACACATTTTATGGTGTCTATAGGAAGGGGTCATATCAGCAGGTGATGTTATAAGTAAAGACAGGGCCGAAAAAGATACCTTTTATGGTTCATCTTTCACAAAAAAATACATAAAAAAATTGAGAATAATTGTATATTACATTCAACATATTTAATGCAAAGTATATTTTTATAAGATCTACATCAGGATGTCATCTTTAGTCATACTGTATGATATAAGAGCAAAGTCCTTTAAAACCGCTTTTAATGTTTTAAAGAATGATGATATTGGCCTTAAGCCCAAAGGTGACTCAGGAACAGAAATATGGTCACTTTTGGTTTTTGAACAGACAGTAAAGTCCATGTGAATGTTTGATTGTCCGTTTGGTCGTGTTGAATGAATAAATGCGCAGCCACGTCTGGTCAGAAAGGAGATTGTTTTCCTTTGTCTCGTGAAGAGATAGAGTGCGAGCTCTCTGCACGTTAGGAACCCTTTAAAGTACTCCTTGAAGGGTCCGTAGGTGGGCTGTTGCAAGGCTAAATTTCAGTTTCTAGTGGGATTTCCAATTTCTCGACATTCATTTTAATTGATTAAAGACCTTCCGGTTGTATTCATTATGGATTTGTTATCATCATGAGCATGCATGAAATATTTGAAACTGAACGTAAAACAAACCACAATCAATAAATGTATTACTACTCTTAATATCAGTGTAACAGTTAAATATACTTCTTCCACTTGTGCAATGGGGTATATGTTGAATAATAGAACAATGATTAATTGATGAAGTTAATCTTAGTACACAAGAAAGATAAAGCAAATTAACAATAGTGATATAAAGGTTCCTCTATGAAAGTATATATGTAATTAAAAAAAGTAATAATTGTTTGTTTTTATACAAAATATAAAATACATTTACACAATGAATACATTGAAAGTATAAGGATTCCTTACATTTATCATGATAATCATGATCACTAACAACGTAGTCAAATATCAGAATGACTACCCTCCCCCTTTTAACCCTCGTAAATTACTGGAATCTATTGTTTTGCTTTAATTATAAATCATAGTGCAAATGATATTAATTGTATGATTAACTTCTTTTAGTGGTGTCCAAACAATAATACCTTAAGAAAAAATATAACCTAACAGTCATATGTTTTAAAGGAATATAAGTTAATGTCCTTCTATAAGTTCAAATAATTTCATTTCACTTATTTTTTTCACTTTGCAAGATTAAAAAAATATTGTTTCCAAAATAATTTATGTATTCTTATTGTGAACTATAAAAAAGACAAAACTGTCAACAGTGTATTCGAAATTTTACAAACCATTTAAATTATACTTTCTTGCGATCTAACATTATTAATTTCTAGCTATTGTTTATCTTAATTTGATTAATAAAGTAACATGGCATAAATTTTTCAATTTATAATCGGTTAATGTACAAAGGGAAGCAACTTTAGTTGTTCTACATAGGGGCAAAATTGGCAGGTTAATGGTGCAAAATCAGCAGGTGCCGTATCAGCAGATGAGTGATCTAGACCCGTCTCCATTTACTTATCACTTCTATGTAAATCGGATGTCAGCGTCTCATATCGCCAGGGCTGACGCGGACGCAGACACGCGAAGCTTACATCTAATACTAGGACAGGTGACATTGTCATAACAATAATTAGTCAAAAGTAATACAACAAGTACATTAATACATGTAGGACGTGAAAAAAATGCATATGTCAATTTATATTAAAGTGAAAAATAGCAATCAATAGAACATTGTGAAGTGCATATGAATGTAATAATTATATAATCGAATAATAGAGGAAATAAATATATTATACATACATGACTTCCTGATAGATTACGTGTTTTATTGTCCGGTTATAAATTTAGTTTACATAACTGTATACTATATGTTTTCTGAAAACCAGTATTTAGGTCATTTAATCGATATTGTGCATAGTCTTTTGAAATGCTCTGTTTAGTCTTTTAACATGTTTAATCAACCTATTTTTACAGTATTGTTCAAGCTCGTTCCTTTATGTGAAATTATTATTTTATAATTTAATGAATTAAGTCAGATATTATATAATTTGTATCAATTTTACACAAATACATATGCATATCATATGTGTACATTACAATGCATTGATTCATGCATTTGTGGGTGCCAATTTTGTTGCACGTTTCTTTCTTTGCTGAATATATCATTATGCTCATAGTTGGAGATTGCTAAAATAGTGAGGTAGATAAAAAAAGAAGAAAAATGGTCACAAAAAAGAGAAAAAAAATACGACATTAATGGACTGTAGATGGTGGAGCTAGAATGTATATTTATTCAACTGTACAACTGTACACATAATTTTTGGGGAAAAAATCAACTGTTTTATGTTTTCTATTTATACAACAAAATAATCGAAAAACAAAAGGGGGCAAAAAACCAAAGGGACAATAGAATATCATACCCCTCCTCCCCCATTCCTCCTGTTAAAAAAAACAATATTTAACACTGTTGAATAACTGTCCTCATTGAAATGATTGATGAACAGAAAAATATCTAATAGAATAGTGCATTATATATTAAAGTATGTACACACCATCGTGCATTATCTGTTAGTATTAGATGTAATTTCTGCTATCTGAGGTGCGTTAGCCCCGAAAATATGAGACGATTACATTTGATTTACATAGAAGTGATCAATATTTTATCTTTTCGTTTGTTCTAAAAATTAGTTTGGACAAAGCAGGAAAATTGTCATTATCTAAAATTTAGTAACGTTTTTGGAGATGTTTTGTAGTTATGGATTTTGAATGCAATCTTAATTGTATCTGTTTTCTCTCATCAAATTGATACCGTTATCACTGTTTTTGTTTGCCAATATGAGTTCCTTTACTATCTTGTATTTTTCTGGTTTGATTGCCAAAATCTGAGCTGTTGACTTATAAATTGAATAAATTTCTGAAAGATACAGCAATATCCTTTTGTCGCTTTCTAAATTATCATGAATCATATAGAATAATGACATGGCGTACACTAGGGACACCAAATCGGCTAACGCCTTTTGGATACACAAAGTGCTCGGATGAAGATCATATCGTGTTTACACCTTAAATTTTACTCTGAGCACAGATACGAGCACAGATAAAACCTGTGCACTTGGAAATTTTTAAGGGATGCTGGAATATAGAAGCATAAAACGTATATATATTTTGTGTTTCCCAAAATTTAAAATTTGAGTGTATTTGCTGTTTGTTATCTTCGCCCTGTCAGAATTTCTCTATTTATAGCAGTTTTTTTTTTTAAAAATAGGCAAAACTTTCATTTTACACCTATGTTGTATTTTAAGTCATGTCGGATGAAACTATAGAATTCCGAATATCTGTCAAAAAGTCAAAAACAAGAGAAGCAAACATCCTTAAACTGTTAATCTGAAAGCATGCCGTACTTCAACATACATCGGCATATATATATATATATATATATATATATATATATATATATATATATATATAAATAACAACGTGATCATTGCTATAAACTATACAGGAAACATGAACATGAACACGAGTTGTATGTGGATACAAAAATATACAGATGCACACCCAGGATTTTAACTTTTCCTGATATGGATTTATATAGATTATAGATTATGTTTGTCATGTGCTTAATTTGTTTGCAAATATTAGGGTCATTTTACCAGCTGATTAGTTTGATGATCATATGTACAGTGTTCGGAAACTTATATTTTTTAAATCGTATGTCGATTTATATAGCATTGTTCGACACGATCAAGGTATATGAAAATACAATATTTTGCGATATCGACATTGTACGGGTACACATGGTACATATATGCATATGTTATCATGGTAATGGGACAATGGAACCAAATAAAAAACGAACGAACAGAGTAAAAAAAGACGGGAACAAACATAACTTTACGACAGAAGGCGGATTGAATGGCGTGGTATAAAATTGTGTGTGACTTTCCGAAACCCCTGTATGCGCCCCCGTGTTACATAACACATGCATATAATGTGCAGCAATTTTAGAACAGATCAATATTAGATGAACATTGTTGGTTACGTATATCAATCGATCAACATGTATTTTCAGTGATACATAATGTGTATATATCGCTATGTGAATAACTTGACTAAATACATATAAAATACTTACATACTTTTCAATTTCAAAATACAGATCAACAAATATGTACAGCATTACCATTATTCACAACCTTGACGGTTATTACTGAGTGTATAACTCAGACAAATTGCTGTGCTCGGTTTGTTGTGTATATATAGCCAGGATATAGATGTTTAATTATTGTTTTATTGATAACCTGGTTTATTTTGTTTCAAAGACTTGAATTTACCATACCGCGGGGTTATTATCAGATTAAACCAAAGAGTAAAAACATATATATATATATATATACACGGTATGTTTACAACCCGACCAAAGGGCAGAAAACAGTCACAGGCCACAATGGGTCTTCAACACAGCGAGAAAATCCCGCACCCGGAGGCGAGCTTCAGCTGGCCCCTAATAAAAATGTGTACTAGTTCAGTGAAAATGGACGCCACCTTAAACTCCCAAAATATAAATAAACTAAAATTAAAAATTAAAATGTATACAAGAGGGTCTGTATGGGGTTTACAGAATAGAGAATAATGGCCATTATACTGCCTGAGATTACTGCAGAAAATTGGCCCAAAAAATAAGGAACAGACAATCATGGGAAGCCAAAATATAAAGACTAGAGAATTATGGGCAAAAAATATAAAAGAATAGAGACAAATGACCTAAGAAATTAAAGAATATAGAAAAAAAAGATTCCCCATCCAGATCCGTATACCATGTGTATTCTCTTTTACGTACATTGTAACACTACATTAGAAAAAAGTAAAATAATAAAAATACCGAACTCCGATCAAAATATGTGGCCGATTTAGCTTGTTCTTCATTAAATATGACAAATCATACTTTCTAATTTTAAACATTGTTGTGTGGCACTTATATCGGAGATGTGTTTCAATTAATTTAATTTTTTCCGGTATTAGAGTGTATTTTTAGCTCACCTGGCCATCTGGGCCAAGTGAGCTTTTCTCATCACTTGGCGTCCGTCGTCTGTCGTCGTCGTCCGTCGTCGTCCGTTAATTTTTACACAAATTTTCTCCTATGAAACTACTGAACCAAATTTAACCAAACTTGGCAACAATCATTATTAGGGTATCTAGTTTTAAAATGTGTCCGACGACCCCGCCTACCAACCAACATGGCCGCCATGGCTAAAAATAGAACATAAGGGCAAAATGCAGATTTTGATTATATCGCTGAAATTTAAGCATTTAAGGCAAAAATGAGACATTATAAAAATGTTCATCAGGTTAAAATCTATCTGCCCTGAAATTTTCAGACAAATCAAACAACTCGTAGTTGGGTTGCTGCTCCTGAATTGATAATTTTTAGGACATTTTGCAGTGTTTGGTTATTATCTTGAATATTATTATAGATAGAGATAAACTGTAAACAGCAATAGTTAGATCTACAAATATGTCAACATGATTAAAATGGTCAATTGACCTCTTAAGGAGTTATTGCCCTTTATAGTCAATTTTTAACAATTTTTGGTAAATTTTTGTAATCCTTTACACAAATTTTCTCCAGGGGCGTAGCTAGTTATCCAACAAACTGTAGGCACAAATTGCGGCAGGGCGTCTGGGGGCCGCTCAAGGCCCCAAGCAGGTCCAGGGTAGAGCCCTGGTAGGGGGTTCAAGGGGTCGAAGCCCTCCGACGGAAAACGGTTTACAGCATTTTAGTTGCAAAATTTTGTGTACAAAAAAAACATTAAATTTACTGGTCATTTTATCATGATAATATGCATGAAGAAAAGTTCGAAGAATTATACATAATTTTACAATAACATCTCACTGATGAATAATTAACCGGCAGTACAATCGGAAATATATAAAAAAAATATTTACAATATGCATTGCCCAGCGTAGATCAGCGTAGCTCTTTTTTTAAGCAGCACATCCTGTTTAGTATTTTCATATCTATTCCTTTCTGGTTGAGGATCATTAATATATATACGTCAATTGATAGTACATATTGACGATCCTTCATTAAAAAAATAGGCACGTAAACACTGAGACTACTATAAAATAATACTATCCTTTGGACTACTCATCGACCATTCATCTTTTGATTCTTAAATCTCCACCCTCCCCCGGCCACACAAACAGTCGATGCCTCATGCAGAAGTTCTGTTCATACTATCTAACAAAATTCAAGAAATTCATATTTTCTGGTATCCTGTATTGTATAATCCCTACTTGCTTAGGAATTTGAATAATTGTGGTCATTACACGTAGATCTGAGGGTACTCCAAGTTACTGAAAGCTAGTTGATTGATTGATTGATTGCTAAACGTCCAATGGCAAATAGTTCATGCATGTTCAGGACAAAAACAAATTTACAATAAATACAACAGGTATCTAGGTCATGTAATAGGGGTCGTCCAGGATGAAGGTCTGGAAATTTGGAAATGCCAGGAAAAGAAATTATGCCCTTCCTCAGACCACCTACGAACCCCTCAAAGAGTTGTTGCAAGTGTTCTTAACGTGCATAGAGCGTGGCATTCGCTCTACACTATAGGCATTGGATTATTGTATTCATTTTGACCAGACGTGACTGCGTATTTATACATCCCGCACAGCCAAACAGACGCCCAACTTTGGCAAGGGTTTTACTGTGGGTCGGATGAAGGTCAAGTTGAAAGCTAGTCGAAAACCAACAACAACTAATTAAAAAAATCATGTATCTAAGAATAAAATGTCAGGGTTTTGAGCATGTTGAGGTTCATTCAAGTATGTGTTGATAGAAGTGATCAAAGTTATAGTTTTTAGTTTCTATCTATAATGACATACAATTCTATCCAATACTCCATTCACTAAGGATGATAGACTAGTGTACAAATGACATTTAATAAATTAAGAGTTTTGACGACTTCACGTGCATCTACAGATAACGTTGTTTATTATTTTGTTCAATAAAAAGAAACATTTGTGAAAAAATTATGTGTAGACACGTGCCTAAAGTGCATAACGGCAGCTACGCCCCTGTTCTCCATCTGGGCCAAGTGAGCTTTTCTCATCACTTGGCGTCCGTCGTTCGTCGTCGTCGTCCGTCGTCGTCCGTTAATTTTTACACAAATTTTCTCCTATGAAACTACTGAGACAAGTTTAACCAAACTTGACAACAATCATCATTAGGATGTCTAATTTAAAAAATGTGTTCGATGATCCCGCTTTACAACCAACATGGCCGTCATGGCTGAAAATAGAACATAGGGGTAAAATGCAGGTTTTTGTCTATTATTTTTTAAACCGTTATAAATAGTGAAAATCTGAAAGGAGCAAAAGGTTCAGAATAATGAGCTCCACCAATTGTTAATATACGTCAAAACTGTAAGACAAATTTTTATAGGAGTTATTGCCCATAAATGACAAATTTTACCATTTTATTTTCATTTTTGCCTATTATCATGAAAACTATGATATTTAGAGAGAAACATAGTTTTTCCGTTATGCCTTATATGATTTAAATTATAATAGATAAATAAACACTTTAAATCACAAAAATGATCAGCGAGGCAAGATCTTTTAAAAAGTCTGCCGATATAGTAAGTCTACTGTCACTCTTCATAGGAGTGATTGCCCTTTAATGAGGATTTGTTTTACCCTCTTTTGTGTTTTGAGCAAAAACTAAAGAAGACAAAGAGAAACTAAACAGACTTAAAGATCAGTAATACAAGATCAACAAAATAGAGATTTTTGTCATGGAGTCTATTCAATCAACAATGTTGGCGATTGTCCTTTGTTTGATATGCACATAGACCAAGGTGAGCGACACAGGCTCTTTAGAGCCTTTAGTTTTATATCCAGATTTATTTACGATGATGTCTAACACTCCTGAATGGTTTGGAGAACAGGACGATTGTCAATATATTACTACATACAATCTTTAGACACAAATGCATAAAAAAATGCAATTCTTACTTTTGATTACACAATTTTACAACCTCTCTCAGCTTTAACTAGTTTACCAATATGAAGTGTCGCTCCCATACGGTGAGACAAGAGGAACGTATTGACAGAGTCGTCCATGTGGATTTTAAAAGGACGAAAAAACGCGAAGGTCAATATGGACACTTTTGGTAATTTTTCAGGTTCCTAAGGCCTGGGTTGGATAAAATCCCTTTTAAAAAATTATCGGAATTTACAACATGTTTTAGGATTTTTCATTCGCTTTGATGCAATAAGCCGCAATAAACAGCAAACCAGAAATCCACCCATTCGATTGATTGATTGTTGTTTGATAAACGTCCAGTGACAAATATTTGATGCGTGTTCAGGATGATAACAACTTTCTAATAAATACAATATGCAGGTTCTGCAATGGAGGCTGTCCAAACAAAGGTCGGCCTCGGGGAAATTTTGATTGCCACTGGAAAATGAGGGTATATTGGATAGGGTCAGAAATGTTGGCTTGCAACAAGGACACCTCTTGTAACCCTAAAAAGTTGTTACAAGGGTCCTTACGTGCAAAGAGCGTGGCAGTCTCTTTACACGAGGCATTGGATATATACATGCATCGTCCCCATTCTGAGGGGTGGACAGAGGTACATTTAAGGAAACATCTGAATGAGGGGGTAGGGAAGTGGGAGTGAAGGGGGAGCGGGGATATTTTGGAATTCTTTTACCGATTTTCGTCTTGGAGTAAGGGGATGCAAGTGGCAGTAGATGGGGAGTTGGATTTGGGTGATAGGGTAGTGGGAATTAGGGGCACCCCTATCCAACCCCTTCATCTAGACCGGACGAAGCTGTGTATTTGTACATCCTGCACAGCCAAGCGAAAGCTACACTTTGGCAAGGGGTTTACTTCGGTCAGAAGAAGATCGAGAATGACTCCATATTTCTATCCACCAGTCACCCTTTCATCATTGCTAATGTCAGTTCCATTGTTAAATTCTCCGGTGTAAGTACGCAATGTCTTACTGAAATATGGCTTCTTATTCAAATTTATTGTTATAAAAGTGTACATATATGCTCTAAATTCGAATTATTTACTTTATTTACTAGCACATTTCTTTTAACAGTCTTATCCATTTGCACGAGTTATTAGGAAAACCTATTAAATAAAAATCCTAAGAATTACACTATCTACACAGTCAAAAAAAAAAAAAAAAAACCCCAATGGTTACCAGATTGATGGACAAACACTCATTACTTATAATATTGTGAATTGAACATTTTCCTATCTCCGCAAAAACAACACTTCTTTTCATATCTTGTTAACTATTCTAACAAATATGGCTGTGGTTACTCTGAGTACAGACAAAACGAAGCATCTAGGAAAGTAATCAGGCATGGCTGGACCTATACAAATAAAAGTTATATGCATTTTACAATGTTTTTTCCGTCAGAAATAAAAAAAAAAAAAAAAAAAAAAAAAAAAAAACTCTCCTGGATTTTGGTCTACAGAAGATAGCAAAATAAACATACAACTGAGTTTCATTGGATACGGTCCATGCACTCGTTTACAGTTTAAATCAAATGTTGTTGTCCAGATAAAATATTGTCCCTCTATTGCCGGTAGAAACTAAACCAGTTCACATCAACAAGAACATGTATATGAAGGAGGCTTCTCAAACCGCTTTCCTAGAGGCGGAATATGGTGTAAAAAGAGGGCTCCTCATGGGGCTACATTATAAGATAATAAAATTATGGTTAATGCATATACTTTTAACATGTCACACTAGCTCCAAACGTTGTCTAGTTTTGCCTCCCCTTTCAAAATCCTGGATCCGCATCATTTAAATTCTCAACATAGTTTATTTTGGCTATTCTACAGGCAGGAATAAAAAAAAAATAAATAGCAAAATCCAGTTGAATTTTTTCAAGGACGTATAAGGGAGCTACCATTTGATTTTTATGGGGAGGAGGGAGGGGGGAGGCTAGGATGAAATTTGAAAAAAACGTAGGACACGCGAGTTTTGAGTAAAAATGAAATTTTATATACGTTCTCCGTGATAGAGGTGTTTTAAAATCGTCGTTTTTCGTGAATAAATTTGTGATCATCCTAATCTATATTAAGAGTTGTCGTATCTAAACTCTATTTACAAAGGACTGGTACTATTTGAAGAAATGAACAGAAGCCAGTTGCTAAAACTAAGTAGCGTGGAGCTGGTTCCTGGCAGTTTGATCAGGTTTCAGAGTATGATTCTAACTCCTATGTTGCAAAAAATGAACATGGATTTATGGGACCTTTTTTTACTCCCAGCTTGTTTCTATTTAATTAATGAAAGAAGTGAGACTAAGTATTGGCGTAGAAAAGGGGCGAAAGATATCAGAGAGACATTCAAACTCGTCGATCGAAAATAAACTGACAACGCAATGGCTAAAAATGAAAAAAGACAAACAGTCAAATAATAGTACACAAGACACAACATAGAAAACTAAAGACAAATTAAGCAACACGAACCCCACCAAAAACTGGGGGTGATCTCAGGTGCTCCGGATGGATCTTTGTTCCACATGTGGCTACCATCGTGTTGCTCATGTTATTCCAAACCCGCTAAATATTCTAATTCTGTAGGTCACATTCGTGGAAAGGTAATGGGATTGTAGTTACGACATTAGGAACATATTCGATATCATCTGTGAAACAGATATTCCGTAACGGTCAACCAACTTGTGATGGCGTCCGTGAAATTTACGAATGGGTGATTTCAACTTCACCATTTGGAATTATTGGTGTAATAGCTTCCTTGTGAGCAGCAATATCTCTATGATCAAGAAATCATGATAAGAAATACAAGCTCTGGAATATCGTATATACTCCGTTTGCAGGCGCTGCTGGAATATTGTTACATAGAAATGGAAAGCTCACAATTGGGAAGCTGAAATCATCTCTTTTGTACTAAAGTTTTGTTTTCAACCGACCCTCATTGTCAATTTCTAGATGTAAGTCTAGACGTATCTGACGTATCTTACGTTGCGGCAACAAAGACAGAAGCCTCGTTAAACTGAATAATAATAAATAGAATAAAAACATTTTTTCTTTATATCCTTTTAAACAATTTTCAAAAAATGCAATAGACAAACTACTGTTGTTGGGATGTACAAGTACCCGGCCACGTCTACTTGTATTTTTGTCCATCTGATGAGTTAAGCCTTTTTCAACTGATTTTTATAGTTCTTTCTTATGTTGTACTGTTATACCACTGTCCCAGGTTAGGGGGAGTGTTGGGATCCCGCTAACATGTTTAACCCCGCCACATTATGTATGTATGTGCCTGTCCCAAGTCAGGAGCTTGTAATTCAGTGGTTTTCGTTTGTTTAAATGTGTTACCTTTTTGTTTTTCGGTCTTTTTTTGTACATAAATGAGGCCGTTAGTTTTCTCGTATGAATTGTTTTACATTGTCTTTTTGGGGCCTTTTATAGCTGACTATGCGGTATGGGCTTTGCTCATTGTTGAAGGCCGTACGGTGACCTATAGTTGTTAATTTGTGTGTCATTTTGGTCTCTTGTGGAGAGTTGTCTCATGTGCAATCATACCACGTCTTCTTTTTTTTATACTTAATACCTTTCGCGAGTTCACGACTATGGAAACATATATACATCCTCTAATTGGAAATCACTATTCTTTTGCGGTAGTTTTTAGTAATATGAATATGTCGGAGGTCAAATAAATCAACACAATAAAAGCTGACAAAATTTTATCTGTCTATATCCTCCCCATAGCAAAATTATTTATTTTGTGTATGAAAAATTTCTAGTAGCCTATATATATGAGGGACTTATTGATGTTTACAAAACACACAAACATTATCAGAAATTCATTTAAACATTAAAGAATAGAGGTTTAAGACCAAGAATATTTTTCGATTCTATAAGTCAGCTGATATGGTCTTTTTAGTGGATCCACAGCTGTATTATTGACTTGCAGTGTAATCAAAGTTTACCAGCTATCCATCTCCTTTAATTCATAAATATTTAAAACTTAGGAAATTTCCTGCCATTATTCAACTTGAAAAGTGGTTAATATTTTGAGAACATTTATGTATTCATTTGAACATATATACGTAGATATGATAAAAATAGTTCTAGTTCGATACGTACGCTACTTATGCCTTGAAATGACGAATAAACTGTACTAACCAGTTGATCTATATGAATTTATAAAAGGAAAGCAGTTGATAATAAAATGCTGATGATTTTGCACCTAATTGAAACGAAATTTTTCGGTAGCGACTGTGTTAGTCAATTTCTAGTTATATTTATTATGTATTTATTTTCTTTTGTCTACACATACTTTTAAACATTGCGAATAAAATGCAAAGTATTGTCTTTCTATCAGTTTTTGGTAAGCCTGCTTGCACCTTGAAGCTTTTGTTATAATAACTATGAAATGCAAGTTATTACTGTGTATTAGCTTGGTCTCCGGGAGTTGTGTTGGTGTTAATTGCTTTATCGGGAAACGCATCAAAGATTTGTTATTAAGGTATATGGATGTGGATAGTATATCACACTTCGATAGTAAATAATAAAATAAAGTATTAAACTGAAATAATGAGACTTGAGCATAGTCAAATTGAAATGATTTGTTGTAAGATAAAAAAAATATCTCCAATTCGCGAGTCTTGTTTTGGTACACAAGTTCAAATATGCCAAATGAACTCGGAGTACACTCCACTTTATCAGATTAAAAGACTGACCACAAAATTGCCGAATGTCATTTTCACCAAATATTTTAACACTTCCATAGGAATGTTCTTTCCCAACTGGCTGCTACTCTGGCTTTCCATCATAGACTCGTATTATATATAGTTATAGTTAACTATAGTATGGTGATATCCACACTTATTTGAAATATAGTAAATGCACTAAAACTTGAAAATGAGTGAACAACGTGCTTAATGATTATCCAATTTGTTGTGAACTGTGATCACGAAAATTTATTTCCCGTGAACTGTGATCAGTAAATTCAAAATATTGTGAGCCATGATGAGAACCCCCCCCCCCCCCCCCCCCCCCCCCCCCCCCCAGACCCCATTATCCCCTCTTTAAAAAGTTGAATAATATAGATCAAGGCGAGGCCATGCTTGAAAACGTATCAGGTTCACAAGTTTGTCTGTATTCAAAGTGAAATGTTGGTGTAAATACGGCAATAATTAAGTTTATTTCAGTTTTCTTTTTATTAAAGAGACTCACTGTCAATAGGGTACTTCTCACGCTGAAAAACCAAAACAGTTTTGTGGTTCATATTCACACCCTTTCTTGGTTATCTCCCATGTATCATGTAGACAGAAATTACAAAAGTAAACAACTTGTTTATAAGATTTTGTATTTAGTGTTTGATTTACTGATCAAACGGATATAAAGCTGCATTTATTTCAATTGATAAGTGTTTATCTTATGACATAGGTGCCATCACTAACACCCAAACTGTCAAGAGTTACTGGGGTATACATGGTATAGAAGTTTAGTCACTTTGGTCTTAGTTCGGACTCCGTGATAACTCGGCCCATACCAAAGTCGGCCTGTAACAAAATATGCCTTTAACAAACTCAAGAAATGATCAATAAAATCTTTGAAAGTACTGAAAGGTTCATCTTGCAGTTAACATTTTTATGTCAATAATTTTGTGCAACAGCTTGCGTGTTGATCAAATTCTAAATATACATTGACTGTCAATAAGGTCACCAACTATTCAATACGCCCTTTACAATGAAAAAGATTATTGATAAACAATCTAATTGTTAAATCTTTATTATATAATAACACAAGTATAGCTTTTAAATCAGTAATTTTTTTTTATTTCATACATGTACATGACATGCATGACATATATATATATAGCTACAGATTTATATGATTCATTCAATCATTGTAATTATTAACATGATTAATACATGTAATATATCTGAACTAACACAAAATTAAATCTGCCCTCAATTGTATTGATTATTGATTATAGATAAAATTGTCATCTTTTTATTGTTTCGTGAACACAAATCAAGGTTATAAGTCTACAAAACTTTTATTTTATTACTGTTAGGGGTCAGTTAAGGATTTTTGCAGCTTACATGTTGGTTAGTAATAGAAAATATTTTATGTACAGATAAATGCTTTTTATAAGTTATTTATTAGATTTGAATTACTTTTTAATTTCTGAAATATTCTATTGTGTAAATGTGTCAGTTTAACAATAAATCATTACTAAGATAGAAATTTATAACATAGGTAAAAAAAAGTAGGAGACTTTTTGGTGACCTTTTAACAAGGCAGAATCGTGAACTGTGACATGGTTTTCTTTTTTTGGTGTATAAATGGGAGGTGCAAATCAATAGGGATTGCATGGAAAACTTCTGCACTATATTTTCATTGATGAAATTCACTTGTATGGTTCTGATATATTTTTTTCTTATAATGATTAATGTTCCAATGTACACATTTGTTCATACATCTGAGTCACAGGAACACAACAAACAGCAAAATTATGATGACCATATTTTGACCTCTAGATATCTCTTGTGAACTTTTGGTTATTTGTGTCCTTGGGTTGCTGACTATCTAACACAAAAATGGACAAACAGGGACAGATCCTTACAGACATTTCAGTTTTCTAGATGTATTTATTTACACTCTTTGTGATTTTTTAAAACCTGCTGGATTAAACCTTATTATAATTCCAAAAACTTGTATGTTTTTTTTTTTTCTTTTAGGCATATATGTTGGTGGGAATTATAAGAATTAAAAGGTGTTTTTGTTGTTTATCAATATGTAGAATAGTTACTGTGAATTTATTTATTATCATGGGTACCAATTTTCACAGATTGAAGAAAAGTTGTATTTTTGTAGCAAGGTATCTGATTTGTGGTATTGCCAAAGTTACCATGGTTACCATACTAATCTATGTATACGATAGAAAATTCTTAAATCGATAAACACTTAAATTGGTACAAATGTAGTTAAGGTAGCTGGCCATGGGGGTCTGAATGTTTGACTATAGATTTTTCTAAAACTTCTTTAGAAGACTATTGGGTCATTGTACTCTCAAATTTCAATAAAATTTGGGGGTCACAGACCTTGTTTTTTGGTTGAAATGCATTGAAATCAACAAAATCACAGTTATTTTATATGGGTTATTAATTATATAGGGGAAACTTGATTTTTCCATATTGAGAAAACATTACACAATAGAATTGGTTAAATCTCAATGAGGGAATTGCTTTTCATAAATACTTCCAAAATTCCAAATAGAAATAGAGGGTCACCAGGTCACAGACCTTATTTTCTGGAAAAATTTAAAAAAAAACGCAAATTGTCTGATCAAATTCTCCCATTGCTTTTTCTGAAATTTTTTTCATACACTTAACGAAATTAATTTTTTTGATAGATTAATTCCTAAATTTCAAGTAAAACATGTTGTTGTTGTCTATTGAATGATACTTAGTAAAATATTTTAAAAACAGAAAAATAATTTTGCAACACAAGGGTTGCTCAGAAAAAAGATACCCGATCTACCTAAATTTGCCTTTACAGGCAAAATCCATGAATAAATGGATGAATGATACAATGGCAACACAAAATGATGAATCCATAACTTATCTTAGTCATGTTAGTCATGTAGTTGTTATTACAAACTTACTATATGTATTATGGAAATCATTCTGACTATTATCGTGATTATTTTGCATTTCAGTGCTTCATTTCATTCTATACAGGAAGGTTTGGATGAGGGGTCCTTTATTTTCTTTATTCTTTAATTTTTTTTAGCCATTTTTCTCTATTCTTTTTTAATTTTTCTCATTTTCCTCTTTTCTTTATACATTGTGCCAATGTTTCTCTATTCTTATCATGTTTATATTTAAGCATCCCATTATTCTTTACCTTTAATATTTTCGGCCCATTTTACTCAAATATTCTTTTTTTTTTGGTACCCATTTTTTTTGCAATTTTTTTCTGTATACCCAATCCTCATACACTGATAATATCCTTAAAAATGATAATTGTCCAATGACATGTATTAATTTAAAAAAAAAAACTTTTGAAAAGTGACATTTCTTGCACATTTGAAAAACATCTTTCCAGAAGATGCTGGGTATACTTTAATTCATATACTCAGAAAAAAAACTAGTTACATTGTATTGTATGTTGTATATACTTCTTATACAATCAGAAGTATTAATCTTATCAGTCATTGTTTGTCAGTGTTTGTCTGGATTATTTGATAATGACATCCTGTTAATAATTCCATCATCTATCTTATAAGTACATATAATCAGGGCAGGGGATTAGTAAAAATGTTTCAACATTTTTGTACATATTAGCCAATTTTTTTTACAAATCAGTGAGTCCCACTTGAATATTAGCAGCAGTTGTAGACAGATAGAGGGCAAATTTATTGTAAGTTTCAATTCCAATTTTGAAAAAATTGTAAAAGTTTACGAGGTTTTTTTACCTAGCATGCTTAGAAGTCATTCTGTTACAAGTGAAAAGTTTTACAAAGGGATTGTAAATACCATTGCAAGTTTGAGCTCTATGGAACATCATATGCATTTAACCTATTTATCATGGATAAAAAAGTCATTCAGTCATAACATTAGAATGCCAAGTACAATGAAGTAAGTTGATAGAATTTTCAACGATGATTTTAAACTCAGTATAATCATTGTTAAAAAGATGAACACAATTAATTCTGAATATTAAAATATATATCTAATTCATAACTTCAAAAAATATTGTTTGTTCTTTTCAGGTAATGTCTAAAAAAGTTTTAATCACTGGAGCATCAGGATTATTAGGCCGAGCTGTATACAAGGAATTTGTGAATGAAGGATCATGGGACGTTTTGGGCCTGGCGTTCAGTAGATGTACAGGAAAATTAAGGAAATGTGACATAACTAAAGATGAGGAAGTGAAAACTGTGATGAAAGAGTTTAATGTAAGTGTTGATGACCTGCAATTTTTGGAATGATTGCTTTAAAAGTTCTAATCATAAGAATAAGAAGATGTGGTATGATTGCCAATGAGACAACTCTCCCAAAGAGACCAAATGACACAGAAATTAACAACTATAGGTCACTGTACGGCCTTCAACAATGAGCAAAGCCCATACCGTTTAGTCAGCTATAAAAGGCCCTAAAATGACAAAATTAATGTAAAATAATTCAAACGAGAAAACTTATGGCCTAATTAAGGTACAAAATAATAATCAGCATATACTTAATAAACTTTTTGAAAATTTGTATCGAATATTAAGGGTCTGCATAGTACATGTGGTAGGGAAATTTGAAATTATTGTATTAGATATGATCATGATTCTGGTATTTTGGAGTAAGCAAAAAAATATAATATATATTTGTCAGAATAGAGAATGGAAACGGGGAATGTGTCAAAGAGATAACAACCCAACTAATGAGTAGAAAACATATGTAAATATATACAGGATATACTGAATATATTGTAATATCTGCGAGTGTTTTAAGATGGGTAGCCCTTGTGTTTTCATACGAATGCAAAACTTTGCAGCCATATAAATGGTATGAAATGGTATGATGTTGTTTTGTCTTGTTGTTGAATCTTTTTTGTGTGCTTAGTGCAGAACTGATGTCTTTTGTCTTGATGCAAGTTGTTTATTTTTGTTTGTGCCAATCTGACAAATCAAGCCAATCACATCTGATTTTATTTAGAGAGTTATAGACTTATAAACATGTTTAACCCCTTCTTTCTGTGCCTGTCCCAAGCTAGGAGCATGTTTGTCAGTATTTGGGGTTGGTTGCCCACAGTCTGCCCTTTTTTTTTTTATTGTTCTTAGCATATATATCAGGCTGTTTTTTTTTCTCTTTTGAATTGTTCCACATGTTGTAGTACCAGAACCCTTATAGTGTACTATATATTCACATTATTTGGTCTCTGGTGGATAGTTGTCTCATTGGCAACCATGTCACATCTCCTTATTTTTGTACTAATGCTGTAATGTACATGTAAATTCATATATTATTACAGCCATCAGTAGTTATACATTCTGCTGCTGAGAGGAAGCCAGATGCTGTTGAACAGAAACCAGAAGCAACACAAGAGCTGAATGTATCAGCAACCAAAGTAGTCTGTCAGAATGCAGGTATTTTTCATGTTCACATAAAACTTACTATTCCTACTGAGTCTGAAAGTAAATTGTGCATGATGCATGATTCTATTATCTTGTCTAAATATATCAAGCATGTCGTTGTTAAAGTTATATTTAAAATTTGAGTTATCTTCCTTTGTCCAATTCATATTATTGCATTCCAATGCTTAGTACAATGTAATGCTTAATTTTTAGTTCCCACTGCAAAATAAATGCTATCTTTACACTTCAGTGCTCATAGGCTTTTTGATATTTAAAAGTCAGTAGGATATATGGAACATAATTAACATTTGTAAAAGAGACATGTATCTTGACAGCATGAGACAACTAAAACATGTGTCATCAGCAATTGCAAATGCATTATAAGAATGTTTGATAAATCCAACGCTTATTTTCTATATAAATTTTGTTGTATGGTTGCCAATGAAACAACTATCCACCCAAACCAAATGACGTAGATGTTAGCAACTATGGGTCACGGTATGGCCTTCAGCAATGAGCAAAATTCATGCTACATAGCAACCTATAAAAGGTCCCAACACAACAAAACGTGCGACAATTCTAATAAGAAAACAAACGACCTGATTTATATACATAAACAAAAAAATACACATGTGATATACACTTACAAATGAATACCAGTGTATTACAGGCTCTTGACTTGGGACAGATACATACAGGATGTAAGCAGTATATTTATAATATATACTCAAATATAAATATAAAAAATGATGTGTAAGTGTATTACCATACTAACATGTATCATGCTTATTTAGAAAAATAAAATTTAAATTACGCAAGTAACAAAAAGTAGTGCATGGCTTATAAAGCAATCTGTTATACCATCAAAGGGAAATAAATCATTCAATGCCTAAATTTCTTTCTAAACAGATTGATTTCATATGTATCTTTACTGAGGATTTAAATATAGAATTATACAATTCATACATTGTCTTCAAATATAAATTGTATGTGTACAAGGCTTAGAAACAGGTAGAAATGGAGGCTTTGCTGAGCATTTCTATCCTGTTTTGAGCAGAAATAAAATTTATATTTCATGACAATTTATAGTTATTATACCCCCCCCCCCCCCCCTTATACACAGTGATCATTACTGCATAACACAGATCCTGTTTGAATTTTGATAGCATCACTTTTATCGTTCTAGAGTTATCTACCTTTACAAATGGAAAAATTGCTGAAATATTTGTTTCTGTTCTCTAACTTAAGAGTGCCTCAAACTGAATGTTATGAAATGTATACACAATGCTTATTACCACTAAACTCAGATAAAGTAACAAATTTTGGTAGCGTCACTTTAACACTTCAGTTGTGTCCCTTTATAACGTTATATGCAAATGGGGGCATCATCTGTGTCCCATGGACACATTCCTCATTTATTCTTTATATACTGCAACTCCTACAACTGTTCCAAATCAAATATTTAGGATAAAAACCATCATTTTTTTAATTTGGAGCAAACGATGTAAAAATTCTGCAAACCTGTAGTTTTAATGACGTCTTAAATAAAACACAACTGAAAGGCATTGTCAATGTCATAAACAAGGCGATATAAGGTCAGTGACCTTATATCACAAATGATTAAACGGTCCATGCAATTTGACTGCACAAATAGCACAGCTACAGTATTTACCATTTTATCAGGTTTTCAGTTGGTAATTATTAAAAATCATTAAGTTAAATTTCTAGCGCTAGCTGATTTGGTATGGTATTTGTTGATAACACATTTATTTACTTTTTTTAGCTGCTGTTGGTGCTAGGGTATTATATATCAGTACAGATTACGTGTTTGAAGGATCATCACCTCCATATGCCGAGGATGCTACCCCAAATCCACTTAACAAATATGGACAAAGTAAATTTGAAGGTGAAAAGGTCACAATGGAGGTTAGTCAAGGTAGACATCTAATTTTTCAATATTAATGTTAATATCTTATTTGAAGCTTTCATAAAATTGTGAAAGATAGCTGTTTCTTACATGGAATTGGGTTCCATCTTAATTTAAGTAGATATGAATATGATTTAAAAAAAAAAAGAACATAGTATCAACAAAAATTGGTATAGATTGATAATTGCAAAAATAGCTTAGAAATGTAGTTTAAAAAGACTGTCAATTCATTTGTTTAAATTTGATTAGACTGAAGTAAAGAACCAGATGTTGAAAATTGGTTTAATATTCATAAAAGAAAATCAACCAGTTGACCCTCAAAGATGGCATCCAACATGTCCAAGGAAAATAAGTCCAACCACTATTTCATCATTGAAAACTATCTATAGGATTATTGCAGTAACAAATGTAAAATATTATTCTACCATACATATGTTAGTGCAATGATCCCTTTGAAAGTTTTTCATTGATGTAATAGAAGTTGGAGTTATTTCCCTTGGATCAATCTTGGAAGGCCAACTGGTTGATTTTCTTAATCACTTACCAATCATAGGATTTCGCTCCTCTGTTTCAAAATAACAAGGTGTTTAAAAGACTGTTAAAGATTGATAGAATATGAATAAGGGAACTTAAAAATTAGAAAAAAATGATAGGTCTGTGTTCTAGTTTTTGAGATATAATCAATAGAAAATTTGGCGGAAAATAGTTCTCTCTAGATTTTTCATACATTTAACATTGACACCTTTTTCCTTTCAAAAACTATGAAAAAAAAACAAGTATTTTATAAGATTTTCAAAAATGACTTAAAACTATATACAATAAAATTCTGAAAAGAAAAGTATGGGTCAGTGGGCAAAATTTTTATTGGCACTACATGGATAAAACTAGAGAATTCAGAATATCTGACAAAAAGTCAAAAACAAGAGTAGCGAACATCTTTAAACATGTGGTACAGCCAAGTTGGACCAATAGAAGATCCTTAATAGATAGTAGTATTGAATAAGATGAGGCTTAAACAAATAAAAATCATTCAGGAAAAAACTTTTTTTCTGAAATCTAGTAGTCAGTATTTATTTGAAGTTGATTTTGATTTTATAGAAGATTGGGCAAAGGGAAGTAACTCTGACTTGTGTATCGATGGGAAAGAATCAACTGTAAATTTAGAAATTATTGTGAGGTTTTTGTTAATGCGAATAATGTGACTTACAAATGTATCGCAATAATAAAAAGTTGCATTCTGATATCTGATACATATATTTGTATGCAGATTTTTTAACATTGCAATAATTAATCTCGCATTTTTGTCCATTTTTAATAAATCGTAGTAATAAATGCATGCAATAATTTCAGAATTTACAGTATATCATTGTGTTTTGTTTGTAGATAATTCAATATTAAGAGTGCCAATTCTGTATGGAGACATTGAGTACTTGGATGAGAGTGCTGTATCTACACTATTTCAGAAGGTCACAGACTCATCTAAACCGTGTCCTATGTCAGATTATGAACGACGTTTTCCAACTCATTGTGATGACATAGCATATGTGATAAGACAGTTAGCAGAGAGAAGGATCACAGTAAGTTCTTGAAATTTTACATTGCGTTTAAAAATACCATTAAATGTTTCTTATGTAATAATACATATGCAGCTTTTTTACCAAAAAATATTTAAATTAAATTGACCAAGTTGTCCGGAAATCATGGAAGTGTTCAGTATTTTCTTGTAAAAAAGAGGCTAAAGATACCAAAGGGACATTCATAAGTCGAAAACTAACTAACAATGCCATGGCTAAAAAAGAAAAAAAGACCACCAAAAAAACAAACACAAAACACAACATAGAAAACTAAAGACTGAGCAACACGAACCCCACCAAAAGCTAGGGGTGTTCTCAGGTACTCCAGAACAGATCCTGCTCCACATTTGGCACCTGTTATGTTACACGTGTAAATACAAACCAGCTGTTGATTGTAAGATTCTTCATGAAAACAGTTCCTGCAATAGTTAATCAATTATATACAAAAGCAACTCTGTCCATCTTACTTTCAAATTAAATTTGCAATGTAAATTTTAAATACAGTGTACCTGGCTGCAAATTTCACAGGACTTTAAATTATGGTTTGAGTATATCTTTTGATGAAGTCAAGCATATTCACTTTATTGTCGCCTCTGATGTTTTATAAATTCTAAGTAATTTATTAAATAAAGGTATAAGACTAATTAGGGCATCAAAACAAGTATTTTTGTGTTTGTTTAATCATTTGATTTGTATACCGACTAATACTTGAATGTGATTTGTCGGTTAGAATGAGTTCCTTGGTTTAGACTTTGATAGAGCATGTTGCTGGATCTACTCCTGTAACCAATGTAGAAGCTATGATGATGTCACTCTGTTATATACAGTATATGTATGATAATAAATTTGAAATTGGCAGAAAATATAAAAAAAATGTTTAGTTGAGAATTTTAAAGATAAAACACACTTTTTGTAGAGGTTTATTCAGTTTGCAAAATAGTTTGTGAGTTAATGGGCCAAGGTAACACATCAACAACCTCTAGAAAAAATGTGTTTAATCCTACAGAAGTTTTTGATTGCAAAGTGATGGTTTTAATGCAGTACAGACTGCTTTTATTGAAGAATTATAGTGCTTTTATGCTCTGGAAAAGATAGATAGTTTATCACAGTCGCTTTAGGATTTTATTGTATTCTAGCAATAATCTTAAGGATTTAAAAAAAAGTTTTTATTACAATGTAATAAAAGAAAGGGCCATTCATATATATTTTTTTAATCGTGAAGATATTTGCTAGAATAAATGAAAGAGGGAAAATAAGTTGAAATACTCAAGAATTTGAGAAATTTTACTTTAAATGAATTTAAAAAAGGGGAGGGGAGGGGTTCATTCCCCAAACACCTGTGAACAAAATCATTGTTGTTTCAGTTGCAATGGTATAGCTTTATTAGTTTCCTAACAAAATGTTTAACAAATATTTGATATCCTCCAAATAGTTTTTTTTTTTACTGAATTCAGTGGTTTTACTGAAATTTTTACTTGAAATTGAAGTGAGATATCAAAGTTTGATCAGTTAATCATGTTAAAAGTCATATTCCATAGCTAAATGAGTTGGACATTTTTTATCTGTGTCATTGCAGTGTTTTTTCCAGGGGTTATAGTGTCATGGTTCCATATAGGTGTTATATCTTTAACCATGGTGATATCTAAAGGTTGCAATTCTGTAGATATAGACAATGCAATTTCCCATAGAAACTCCTTTTGCAGCTAAAACTGTGCCACTTTTACTGTGAAGTTTCGTGAAAAATTATATCCCAGAACGGAAAGTTGATATGCACTACTTTTTTATTCAAAGGTCAAAATATAGGGCTGTGCGGCATATTTTCAACATTTATATGCCTTGAACTTCTATATAAGAGTTTAAACTTATACTAAAATTCTATATTACCCCTACCTCCATTTTTGGACCTCATAAGAATTGAATTTTAGGTGCTACCATGTTTTTTTATACTGGTAACAATCCCAAGTTATGGCTCTATGAGATGAAACACAGAGGTCATATCTGGGAACCAGTATGTTAAAAAATCAACATATCTATAAATATTATATATCTCCTCAAAAGTGGCGTGGCTTGTGAAACAGCTGTATTTACAAAGTGCAACCTAAAGAGATTTGATAGTAGAATGTAGTATGCATGTGATGCTATAAATTAAGGGAGCCATCATTGTGTTATTTGAAAATACTTGTGAAAAAAGTGAAAGTTTTTGTTTGAAAACAATATCTAATATTATTACACATTGAATTATAAGTGCCACTATCAGAGTTTAGGGGGAAAATATGAAGATAGCAAAGGGGAAGTCAAAATCATAAGTGGTTATGGATGATTGGAACCTATCAAGCTATTACAGTTAACGGTGCCAAGCTGCAGCTTTTAAAATTGTCAGCTGGGGGTGGTAAACTGCTGCCTTTTTATGTGGCAGTGTCACTATCACAGCTGTAGGTGCCAAGCTGCAGCTTTTCAAAGAGTTTGTGTCGCTATCATAACCTGAGATGGAAAGCTGCATCTTTTCAAAGTGTCAGTATCACTATCACAGCTGGAGGTGGCAAGCTGCAGCTTTTCAAAGTGTCAGTGTCACTATCACAGTTGGATCATCTGAGGTGGTAAGCTGCAGCTTTTCAAAATATCAGAGTCACTATCACAGCTGGAGGGGGCAAGCTGGAACTTTTCAAAGTGTCAGCGTCACTATAATAGTTGGAGCTTATACGGTGGCAAGCTGCAGCTTTTAAAAGTATCAATTCCACTAGCACAGCTGGAGGTGACAAGCTGCAGCTTTTTAAAGTGTCTGTGTCACTATCACAGCTGAAGGTGACAAGCTGCAGCTTTTTAAAGTATCAATGTCACTATCCCAGTTGAAGGTGGGAAGCTGTAGCTTTTTAAAGTGTCAGTGTCAATTTCACAGCTGGAGGTGACACGCTGCAGCTTTTCAAAGTATCAGTGTCACTTTCACAGTTGGAGGTGGGAAGCTATAGCTTTTCAAAGTGTCAGTGTCACTTTCAAAGCTGGAGGTTGGAAGCTGTAGCTTTTCAAAATATCATTGCCGCTATCACATTTGGAGGTGAGAAGCTGTAGCTTTTCAAAGTATCAGTACCACTATCACAGTTAGAGGTGATAAGCTGCAGCTTTTTGAAGTGTCAGTATCACGATCACAGATTGAGGTGGAAGGATGTACACCATCAAAATTTTAATGCAACAATCATGATTGGAGGGGGTTACCTTATCAAACTGTTACTCCAGATTCACGGCTGGAGGTGGAGGGTTTTTCTCTAAGTTTTGAGGACTGCTGAAATCTATTAAACTATTAGTACCAGCATCACAAATTTAGTCAGATGACTATTTCATGTCACAATATTAATTTCACATAAAAAGATGGAGATTAAGGACTGTATACTATCAAACTGTTTGTATCACTATGCCTGTTGGAGACAAAGAGCGGTACTCCCTCAGTGCCACAATCAAAGACGGATACTGAGGACTGCACTATATATAAGTATCATAGTTGGAGGTAGAGGGCTGTACTTTAAGAGCCGCAAATATTCATTCGAATTGAGGGCCGTATCTACCATATCAAACTATTAGTACCAGTATCATATTGAAGGTTGAGGGCTGTATTATTTTAATTTGTTAGTACACCAATCACAATTGGAGGTTGGGGGCTGTACATCTTATCAAAATATAAGTACCTATACGACAATTGAGCCTCCTCATGGAGTTTTTGAGTATGTGATTACTCGGCCGTTTTTATAGTGATTATTTGATTACCAGACCAAATATTTCATGATTATTTGATTATTTGATAATCCAGGACTGTATTTTTTATTATTTGATTATCTTAAAAAAGTAATTAATGATTATGTGATTATATTGGCAAAAAATTTGTGATTATGTGATTACTTGGACACCCCAATGAGGGGCCTAACAAATGGAGATTGAACACTGTATTCTGTCACACTACTATAGTGCACACATCACAGTTGGTATCAAACTATCAGTGCCAAAATCAAAGTTTGAAATGAGGACTGTACTCTATTCGAGCCTCTTTGAATCTGTCAAAATACAGTCATGGTTTTGGAAACATCAACGGACTGAATAGCACACTGGTAAAGGGTGCACTTTCTCAGGAGCAGGAATTCATAGGACTTATGAAGCAAAAAACGTTTATTTTAGAATCAGAAGCGTGAACTCAAAATACAAGATGTAGACTTTTAAAACTGTATGAAGTTGGTAGATGACTTGTTGAGTGAAAAACATCAGGTAATATTTGAATTTAAAGTTAATTTAAATACATTATACTTGTAAAGAATGTATTAATTTTGCATAATGAATGAATTACTTTAAAAAAGAGCTAATACTTTATTGTTAAATGTTAAATATAAATATGAAATATATCAAAAATATTGTATATTATGGGGTGCATTGCATTTGCGCCAATTTTTACAAAATTCAATCACACATTTGCGCTGCAAGGTTACATTTCATTTGCGCCAAAAAATAAAAACTACATTTGCGCCATTGTACAAGTTACATATATTACGTTATATATGTAACGGAAAAGTTAAAATATGCATTGCTATATCGTGAATAAGATTTTTTTCAGAGTATTCCCCCTGGGTAACAAAGTGAGTTCATACTCATTTCTAATATAAAACAGAGAGTCACTTAGGTTTAAATTTATATAGTGTTCACATGTTTGAGGTGTCAAGATGGACATTGTTAATTCTGAGACAAACAGACCATTTTCTCAGTTGAATTGTTCCATATTTTTCATTTTGCTTACAATTTTTGTGTCAGAACAAACTTTTGGTTTTACTCCTGTATAGTGCTTTCTTTTAGGATTTATGATCACATTTATTTATAACAGAACTGTGTTTTAACATTAATAATATGAACAATCTCTTTTCAATAACGTATCAGTGTATAGAGCTTTCATTATGATGACTGGTTTCAGATTAATAGTTTTATTATGCTATCAAAAACTGTGTTTTATAGTTTTATTATGCTATCAAAAACTATGTTTTAAAGTTATTATTAAAATTCTCTTTTGAATAAAACATTTTTTTATACTATTTACCTGTATCATTGGCGCAAATGAAATTTTTTTCTGTTTAGCACAAATGAAATATGGTTTGTGGCTCAAATGAAAGAATTTTTTGGCGCAAATCAAATGCCAATTGGAGCAAAAACAAAGCACTAATATAATGCATCATATGATTTTTTCTGTATTTGATAAAACAAACTGTAAACTAAAGCAATTCAAAACACAGTTATTTTTTTACAATGTTTACACTGAACAATGTTTTAGCCGAAAAAAGTGATCAGATTTTAACATTTTCATTTTTGTTTTGTTTATTTTGTATATTATTTTGTTAGCAATGGTTAGTTACACATGTTGTTGTATATTTTAGAGTTATATATGGCCATTCTACCAACCAGTGGACCCAATAGCCTTAGGCCTCTATGATTACTTTGAGATAGTCAAGAAACCAATGGACCTCAGTACAATAAAGGTGAGAGTAATAAACAAAAAGCAAGTGCTTTAATATGAACATATACAGTCCGTGTAACGTAAAAGTTAACAATACGAACGATGCCAGAATCATGTACGGACGATGCCCGAACGATGTACGTACGCTTCCTGAACGAAGTACGAATGCAAACGAAACGCTGACTGAACGTTGTACGGACGCTGAACGAATGATGTACGAACGAAATCATGTACCATAAACCATACCATAAACGATAAAATAAGCGCCCTTTTATCGTACATCGTATGTTTTTGCGTACATCGTTTCATTTAGCGTATACCGTATCGTTTAGCGTACATCGTTTCGTTAAGCGTATATCGTATCGTATTGTATCGTATAGCGTACATCGTTTCTTGGCGTGCATAGTTTCGTTAAGCGAATATGTTTGTTTGGTTTTTTTTTAAATATAAAACATGAATGGCGTTCTGTTAAATATTTTTATATAGGTGATAATAGGCGTAAAATTTAGATTGGATGCATGTTTCAGTTTTTAATTAATAATTTAATAAATTATAACTCGATGTTAATCCAAAACTATTTACATAAAAAGTTTGAAAAATAAACACTGAATTAAATTTAAACAAATTAAAAGATACGATTATGAATTTTGTTAGCCGTAGAAATAAGTACTTGGGGAATGTGCGAGTAAACTGCAATCTGCAGGGTATTCAGTCAACATTTTTTGAAAAAAGCCTAAGGTATTAACATTTTTTTTTAATTACCTAAATGAACAATTTTTTATTCATTTATCAAATCAGTCGAAAAAAACAAGTATTCGAGAAATTTCAAATAAGAACAATAGTCGTTATGTGCCTCATCAACCCTAAACAAAAAATCCCTACCAATGTACATACGATTGTGTATTATTTTAACTATAAATGCACTTGACTTTAAACAATCATCAACAATTGTCCGGCAAAAAAACTAAACCCTCTATTCTTTAATTTTCTCAACTATTTTCCTCTCTTCTTTATTTTTCCCGTTATACTCTAATTTTATATTTTTTTTCTTTATTTTCCTGCATCTTTTATACCTCCTTTATTCGGAGCAACCCCACCCTAAATAAACATATGATACACACGGTCTATAGGTCATCGCTTGTGCCGTGATACACATGTTTGCATAACAAAGAATGTCCCTGTTCATATTTATAACATTTTAAATGTCCTTCTTATAATACATCTAATAGTTGCCACTGGACATTAAACAGATAACTATAAATTCATCTATCATATTCTCAGTTTTGTTATAATGTGTAAATCAAACAACATGATAAAACAATAATTATTGCAGATTTTCACTGCCGAAATAATGGGGGGAAAATGTAAACAAAACCACCCAATCACATCCCTACGCCACAAAGTATAGCATGTTCACATGTAAATAAATTATTTTCATAAATCTATTTCAAAATAATTTTAAACAATCAAACAGTCATTTTTCTTATTTGCCAAAAAAAAAACAACACCAAACAGTTATTTTCATTTCTTATTTTAAATAGATCGATTGTTTTCAATGGTCGGTGCCTGACAGCATCTATAAAATCTATCACCATGTTTGCCAGTAAGAAAGCTACATAGAACAGGAAAACAACAATGTCTTAAAAATACTTCCAGGCCATATTTTCCAATTTCTGTTGTAATGTGGTTTAATGCAAAAAGGGTAACTCCTGAATACTTAATTGTACCCAGCAAGTATCTGGGGTTAATAACAAATCTATGGTAGTCTCTTTTTCTTTACTCGCAAAGTATTCGACTAAATCATGTTTTATTTATGAAAATTGCTCATTGCTGACGAATGTAAAATATTGAACCATAGATTTTCAATTGTTTAGTTGTTAGGTTACTGTCTGATCTCGCAAACCTGACATTTTATGGTCATTATTTTTTGCATCCAATTGCACCAATTTACGCGACACCGTACGAGAGTCATGACATTACATAAACTACTAGTATTTTTTTTCTATAACGAAATACGAAACCACTTCTCGCAATTCGCTTTGGGGTAATTGTGCTTCTCTTTTGACAAAATATGGCCTTGTCTCAAAAACAAAAAGTATAATATAATATAGAGTAATATATAAAACTGGACTAGAGTGAAGAGTTGGGAAGTAGGAATTCCGAATTTTAATTGAATGTTCTAAATCTGTGTGTATTTCTGATATATGATTGTACAGACTCAAAAATTTCTTTGTTTTGCTGAAATGAAAGGTCACCGTCACCAGCCAATAGAATCAAAATGAATATAGTAGATCTTTCTAATTTTGAAAACAATATTTCTCTTGCTTCGTTGATAAACGGGCACTTAAAAAATAGTGAATACTATCCTCAACAGGATGGCCACAGCTGCATGGGGGATTCGGTTTAATATTAATAAGGTTTAAATCTGCTTTTGAAGAACTGCACAATATTTCTCAACTGTGTATCAATGATATTAAGATTTCTATAACCACAACTAAATTAGGAAGTGTGTACTGTGAATAAATTATTATACTCAGTTTACTATTGTTTACAGCAATTTATTACATATAATACCATGTTAACAATTAGGGTGACGGTGTTTGACAGTCTGAAGGAGACAGCATCAAGGATTTAATAAGGCAAAGCTTTTGTTGTACTCAATCATACTGAAGTTTTCTGTATTATATTTAATAGATATATATCCGAGATAAGATAATGTGGTTTTCTTTTTTATATCACACCTGATCATCTATGATGGGATAATGTCTAATGAGATAATTTAACCAGAGACTGAATAACGTAGAAATTACAAATTAAAGGTCACTGTACGGCCTTCAACAATGAGCAAAATCCATACAGCATACTAAGATATTAAAGGCTCCGAAATGACAAATTTAGAATAAACTCAACACTGTTCAAACATCACCGCACGTCAAATTTTGAACAACAGAAAAACCTGATTGGACATTCGTGACAATTTGTCACGCCTTCATGAATTGGCGTATGTCCTATCAAATACCTTCAGAAAACTTCCATTGAAATAATTTTACACACAAGAAACTGTGTATTTTATTTTCTTAATAAAAAAACCAAAATGTATTTTGCGTAATGTGCAATGAAGCCACGGATTCGTTATCTTCAAAAAATAGTTCAGAAACGCTTGAAATAAAACAATTATGGGCAGTGCGCGTTTATAAAACGGGCTCTATTTGGAAATTTTGAGATACTATAAGTACTTGTGTTCTGTGTATAGAATTTTAGAGGTCAATACGACTTTTAATCAGTTGGATTTTCAAATTTGACAAAATATATGTTTTCTTCTTTTCTTTAAATTCATATCATGATTCTTTGATATTTCACATTATCTTCTGAATATATTTTAAGATGAATAATCTAAAATTTGTATACCAAATATTTTGAAATATTACTCTGCGTTTTTAAATAGCATTGAAAGTACAACATCTTATAAACGATAAACATTGATAGAGGCAAATGAGCCACTCTTTCTCATGTTGAGATGGAATATGTTCGTTATTTGATTTAATGAGTTTAACAATCGAAACCCCTGAATTATCGTCTCATGACAATCACGAAAAATGGCGAAACAGAACTTCCAACAGCGGACAATGATTTCTAATTATACAATATTCTTTCAATGGATTTTTTTTTACATGCAATGTAGAACTTATCAATTCAGATATTTCTTATCTCTTTTGAAATTACTTAATTGAATATGCATGATATGTAGTCACATGCACGAAGAAGTTTGAAATTTGAAAAAAAGGCATGACGGGAGTTTAGAGAGAAAAAAGGCAGGATGGACATCTTGCCAAAAAGAAAAAAAAGGCATGATGACTTATGTAAAACAAGTGAGGATAAATTATTAATTAAGAAAGGCAGGAAAGAATAGAACGAATAGAGTGTAAAATAAAAAAGCAGGACTACATTTACATTGAGTTTACATTTAAAAAAACATGCAGGACAACATTTTTCATCCTATTACGTGTCATTGATGATCTGATCACTACAACAGTTTTACAAAATATTCGTTCCTGTGAAAACTAAGATTTGTTTAACTTTCAAATCATTCATCGAGGTCTTTTCTCAGGATATAACGGCCATCTATCTGTATGTTGGCTTTAAAGTCGACAAGATAACAGGTCAGTTTATTCAAGTGTATTTAAGATTTGTTACAATTCTAAAGTACAATGGGTAAATCAATCTCATCTTTGATGTGCCATATGGGCATCCCTATAAGTAAGACAGTCCACTCATGAACCATGGCATTAGATATTTTATGCATTTCATTGGATATTTTCTATCACAATCCAGGTCAGCTAATAACCTATATTATTTACGTATAGATCTGAAGACGAATTTGTATAAAACGTTGTGTTTGATTTCAATTTCTAGCTTTCTGCATTGTCTTCTGTCCACTAGCAAATGTCGGCCTGTACCACTGAAAATATATAACTTCCGGACTAGCAAACACGGGGCCGGGCAACCCAGTTACTAATCTTCCTGCTTCCAACTAAACGTCATGTTCTAGATTGTCCATAATTGATAATTTCTAGTCAATACATATTTCAATTCTTTTTAGAAATTTAATATTGTGCTTGCACAATCTAAAACGTGTTCTATATGTGTATAGAATTTACAATTGGAATCAAAAGTAATCCCTAAGTGCTTATGACAGGAGACAATTCTACTACTTGATTTTGAAGTTCTATTTTAATATCATCTGGGGAAGAATTATATGAGAATAGCATAGTAATTGTCATGTTAGGATTAAAATCAATAAGCCAATCTTTAGACCATGCTGAAATTTGTTCTAAATCGCTATTAAAGACATCCTCTATTGTGTAAGGACTATAATACTTAAATTAGAAAGTGATGTTTCATCAACACACAATCGAGTTTGACTTATCAAATAACCACCTATGTCATTTACATGAATAAGGAATAGTAGGGACCCTAATACAGAGCCTTGTGGAAGTCTTGCATTTGTATTATGAAAAGGCGAATATAAACTTGAAACAAAAACGCTTTCTTGTATATTTGAAATATAACTAATTAAGTGATTACATACATTTTTAAATACAATCTTTTCATATACTTTTCCCACTGCTGATAATAATGAGATTGGTCTATAATTGGAAATCAGTGATTTGTCTCAGGATTGAAAATATATATATGCTCAAAGTCAACACATTTTAAAGATGTTTTCAAAATAAAATGGTTAAATGCATTTTTTTATACATAAAGCACAAATACATTTGCATACATTGTCAGATCAAAATATCTTAAAAACCCCAGTTCAGAGATACCGTGTATATTCGACTGAATATACCAAATCGATAATTTTACATTCGTACTTATTACGTAATAAGATCTGTGTCCAGGTAAAAAGAACCAGCAGATGGTGTACATTCTAAAGTGTTTATCACCTTCCATTATACATTTGACGATGCGTTTAGCTTTAGGGCCATTTTATTTTCGCATCGAAAAACAAAAAGTTTAAAATTTTATATAGATAACATTCTGTTGAAAAATCATTTGAAAGGTAAACTGATAAGCATAACGTCCTCACAATTTCTTGTTCAGATCCAGGGACACAGATGTCAGAATGAATAAGAAAACACTAAATTCTTAAACAATGTTTTGTAAAATGGACCTCAAAAACATTTTTATAGACCAATGTACTAATAGATTTACTTGTGTACTTTCTATGTTCTGGAAACTTCAACATCCCATATAAAATACTTAAATTTTAGTCCTAAGTTTTATAAATTAAATGTTGTTTTTTTTTAATTATTTGCAAGGCTACATATTGATAAGCAAGTATGACAAACCAATCAAAAAATTGTTGTTTGGGATTATTCATGGTTGACTAGTTCTATATTAACCAGTGGCACGTGTTCTAATTATCAAGAAAAGGGAAAGAAAAGTATTAAACAGAAACACCCGGTTTTTTAAAACCATATTTTCAAAATTCACTGCATGATTTAAACAGCTTAAAAGTGTTTCATTTATTTTACCTTTGTACTTATACAAAAAATTGATAGAAAGTTAATCTTCAATGTTCATGACTTACGAGTATTAGAGTTCTTGTGAAATTGATCGATGAGTGGCTTTTTACAAATACCGAAAAAAAGAATATGGCGTAAACGTCAATTAATGGAAAAGCAACCCAAGGAGAAAAATAAAATTTAAGATGCAGCTATAAATAGTTTTGAGTTGGAGAAATCATTCAAGCCATATGATTCTATTTAAGTTTGTGCGTTTTTCGATTTACGAATAAGTCAATTAGAAAAAATTAAGTAATTGAAGCCAAAAAAGAAGACAAAAAAGATACATGAAATAAAGTAATAACATAAGTTTACCAATACGTACCTATATGCATTTAATAAAGCACCTTTTGAACTTATTATTATAATTTTTTTTTAATTGTAATTTTATGTTTATGTATATTTAATGTTACCCGATATGGAGTTCTTTTAAAAGATAAAATTCACTTGAATGGGTATCTCTGGTGTATATACATGTATCACACGTCCTATCTACATGACTGTACAATATACGGAAATGACACGGCTGTGTATTGTAAAGTTACTGAAGGAAGATTTATGTCAAATGCATATCCCGGGCGAAGAATTTACTGGTTTATCAGAACGGTTAAGTGTAATTTATGCCAGCTACATGTACCATCATATTGAAAAGGTTTGAATCTCGCCCATCTCTTCTTTTCTTATAATATGAATTGCGCCAATAAATGGAACTTAATGGTGCCATATGTACCTCTAAATGATTAACCTAATTACACGAAACATTAGAATACTCACTTCAAAGGATGTCTGATTTTTCTTTAAAAAGATGTGGTCTGATAGAGAGCCCGAAACCTGTCGTGGTTATGAAGATTTTATAGAGAAAAAGGAGAAATTAGATGGAAACATAATGCGCGCTGTTAAATCATATTTTGCAAGGCTGTTTACAGATGACTCGTGCACAATCATTTTAAACTTTGAATAAGATCACATACATGCATCAGAGACATAAAATACTAGCTCTTAGATTAAAACGGTGTGCAGAAATACCGCAAAGGACTTCTCAGTGCACTAAGACCAACGTGTTTGCACTAAGGACACTAAAACGGTGTTTTAAGATCACAAAGAACATGGATAAAAGAATATATGCGTATATAACTCATAAATATTAAGTTTGGTGTGAATAGATTTTATTATTTTGAAGTTAAATGACTTTGTAATCAGCACGTGCCACACATACAAATCCAGGATAGTTTAAGAAAGTTTTTGAAAAATTTAAAACTTTTAACCACAGAGTGAAAATAATGTTAGCTGGTTGATAAACTTAGTCCATTCATAAATATATACGACTTATTCTACAACATTATGATCATAAACATTCTTTTGTTGGTAGAAATCCTGGATAGTTTAAGAAAGTAATTAAAATTTCAAAAACTTTAACCACAGGGTGAATATGTGGATGTCGCTAGCCGACACAGATCGCTATGTTCCGCTTTTGCGACAAAAGTCGTAGGCTCGACAAAAATGTAATAAACTGTTATAATTTGAACATGTGTATCTAATGTGCTGGTAAACAAGTTTATACATTCTAAAATATTTTTTAATAAAGAAATAGCAAAAAAGTGAAGTTTACAAACAAGCGAGAGAAATTAAAAGGAACAAAAATAAAAAAAATAGTAGAACAAACATTATTACATTGAACGAAAAAAAAAATAACAGACAGAAAAACAAAAGAAATACGACAGTAACAAACAGACGAAAAAAATCAGAGAAAATTGAAATATCATATAATGTTAAATACAAGCGGATTCAAAACGGGTCGAGGTTGAACGAACATGAATTTCTATCGATTACACAGGTGACAATCAGCGGAGGGTGGCGCGTGTCAATAAAACATAAAATAACTTTTTTAATTACTAAAGATATGAGAAATTATGTACTTTTAGAAAGTCTCCTTCTATAAGCCATGTTTTTTGTGTCAATTCTATCATTCCATCAGGTCCTTAGTGCAATATTTTGTTCTTATTGCACTAAGGAGGCCCTTTGCAGTATTTCTACTTGTCCGTATAAATACCGCAAAGGACCTCCTCAGTGCACTAAGAACAACAATTTGCAAACAAAAATATAAGTCTATAACATTTGCGCACCTAAATGCTTGTTTTATTGGCGCGAATGAATGCTGCAGTTTTTAAAATAAAGTGATGTAAAAAAAAAAAAAAAGAATTGGCGTAATTAAGTTGCGGTGGAAATTAATTCTTTTTCAGCAAAATTGGATATCGGCCTTCAAAACACCGTGTGTACACTAAGAAATCAGTATTCATCTTTAACGCTGTCTAGCCCGAGAATAAAAGTTTTGGCAATTTGTGTAGGATTTTAATTTTAGAATGTAATGAACAAGACTGTAAGAAGATCGTTGAAAACCTTAAGTGAATCGGAAAATGAGATATGCACGATAAAAGGAAATAGTTTCGTGCGTCGATATGAAATTTCATAGAGGCATGTGATATTTGTAAAATTTTAAGTCTTTCAGTAACAACCATTTGTAGAACTGATTATTTCGAACCTTCAAATATGCGTAAAAAAAAAATAAAACTCATATTATTTAGTCTCTTTCATATACACTACAAACCAGTAAAAGTCTGAAATGGCCTATATCTGTACTCGACTGTACTGATTTTTACTCGACCAGTCTGAATTGGTCTGAATTTTACTTGACATTACTCGACCCCAGTCTTAACCATACTCGACTGTACTGATTTGTACTTGACCCTTATCTATGGCATTGAAAATAGTCTGAACTATTACTCGACCAGTCTGAAACAGTCTTAACCCATTCTCGACCTGTACTCGACCTATTTTTTCAGTCTAAACCATACTCGACCAAAGGTCTGAACAATACTCGACCAGTCTGAACCATACTTGACCAAATAACCTCTACTTTTTCTAAATTTTAACTGTTAAAATAAATTTCTTTTTAACTGACATGACAACAGCCACAATAAAATAAAGATAAATTATAAAACAGATTTTTACATTCTTACATGATTCTCAGATTTATCGAATAGAGATAGTTCAATCAAATTATCTTATATAATAATTTAATTATATTAATTTTAAAGTTTTAGAGTTTTGTTAAAAAATAAAATTCTTTTACCTAAAAACCACACCTATACTGAGGGTAATTAAACATTATTAAGGTGCTTCTTGTTTGGCATGTGTTTTTTATCTAAATTAATTTTCCTAAACTCCTAAATAAAAACTACATAGGTTTCATGGTAACATACCAAAAATGTACAATAGTTATATAATTATCTTTTTAATGAGGTAACAACAGCCAACAAAATCACTGAAATTGTTTAACCTTATTTTAGAAAGATATCTATTATTATAATTTGGGATATATTATATACAATATATATCAAAAAGGGATAAAAATTAAAGAAATTAATAAAATTGTTCTTCTGATTAGTGGTGAAGTATAAAGTAATACCTCCTGCTCGGGGCAAACTCATGAAAAAGATCACACCTGGTCAGAGAGTATTAAATTCTAAATAACATTCATTCAAAATTGCAACATCCTGTGAAACTTAAATCGCAAGGCCTTTTGAATTCACTAGATAAGTAATACACGAGTTTAAGAAAAATAGGGCTTTCTTTTTACCTGTAAAACACACATGTACTGAGGTAATTAAACCTTATTAAAGTGCTTCTTGTATGCCATGTCTTTAATTTTGACAAAAATTATTTAAATTTAATTGAAATAAATTTTTACTGTAACTTTGGAACACATTTCCTTTTTTAAAAGTTTATCACAGGATTACTATGGAAGTTCTATTATCATGATTATATTAAATTCTTGGTTTAACAAAACAAAGGTGTCATTTTTTAAATTTATTAACTTAAAGATGCTTTATATGCTATTTTATATATATTTTAATAAAAAAATGTTCACTGCATTATTAACTAAACTCAACTGACACCATAAATCTATACGAGGCTTAAGTTAATGGTGAAAATTGTCCAGTAACCATAAAATATATCTGAAACATTCAAAAAATTTTGAATAACATTGAAAATATTAGTCACAATTCAGTTTTGAGATTATTTGATCAGCTTGTTTTATTTCAATTTTAAAGGTGATATATATGTATGTATGTAAGTGTTGATGAATATGGTGATGAAGTTATATTATGTTTATTGTGAAATTTTGGTTGCAATGCTATATTGAATACATTTTTAATTTCAAATTGTTGTTCAAATTTCTAGCCAGGGGAAATAGCTGTTGTTAAAAACAGTTCCTAAATTGATGAAATACAATAGATAGATACAAAAAATAGGTCTAGGTTGGTTAAGACTTGGTCGAGTATGGTTCAGACTATGTCGAGTATGGTTCAGACAAGGTCGAGTATGGTTCAGACTAGGTCGAGCATGGTTCAGACTAGGTCGAGCATGGTTCAGACGCGTATAAAATGGTTAAGTACTGGTCGAGTAAGGGTCGAGTACAAGTTCAGACTGTTAAGTATGGTTCAGACCACAGTCGAGTATTATCAAGTAAATTTCAGACCAATTCAGACTGGTCGAGTAAAAATCAGTACAGTCGAGTACAGATATAGGCCATTTCAGACTTTTACTGGTTTGTAGTGATATACAATTGCAGTATGTTTATAAATACTGTAGATTTGTATTTGATCATCAATTGCATGCATAACGTCCAGTGACAAATATTTCATGTATTCGCACAAAGAACAAGTCAACAACTTTTAGAATACAATTTTGGTTATTTAAGGTAAATGATTTGCGTTAAAATTGGTGAAACTTGGACAGAAACTTACCTCTAAAACAAAGAAATAGAAAAAACGGTGAGAGTTATATTTTTAATTCTGTATTTTACACATACATGGACTTAAGCACTTTTTACAGTCAAAATGACAGTTTTAACACCGACAACAGGAATCACAAGCGACGCTGGTACCATAGAAGTCTTCAACTAATTTATATATATCCCTGGCAATTTTCGGTTTATATCAGACTCTGACATTGAGGGGAACAAATACCATGGATGTCTTGTCTTTTTTTAAATACATTAGATATAAAACGTGTTTCTCATATCAAGCCTCATTTATAGAACATTATATATAATTTACTGTTTCAAGGAAATATTTGGTGGAGGAGAGAGAGAGAAAGAGAGAGACTTATTTTGCGGTATTTGGTCTCCTGTTATTCATGTCAAAATGTGATGGAAGGAAATATTTCCCCCTTCGTTTTATATAGCAGGGTATTCCATAATGATATAAGTTGCAGATTTTTTTTCTATCGGTAAGACATGGTATACAGTTCGAAATCTACATTAAGTTATAGTACATTTAAAGTAAGTTTATTGCATTGCTAAACGTATGAAACAATTAGTATGAAACAAAATATATAATAAATAAGATAACTTATTTGCTTTAATTAACAAGTGAAATGTTTCCAATCCAATCTTTCAAATCTAATATAGTCCAAAAGGGGACAAAAGGATATAAATGAAAGGTTTTCTTACGGCTGGCGGTAAAATTCTTGCCAAAGCGGGGACATTCGTTTGGTTGTTTGGTATACACAGTACGCAACCAACTTTCAATCAATCCAAACTAATAAATGTTTTTTTTTTAATCCCGCATCTTTTTATATAAAATTATTTTAACTCAAAATAATAATTGAAATATCTTTCTAAAATAAAACCCTAACATATAGCAGACGCTTAACAAAACGATATACCATACGATAGATGAAACGCTTAATGATATCATATACCATACGATAAACGAAACGCTAAACGCCAAACCATACCATGTACCATACGACAAATAAAACGCTTAACGATACCATAAACCATACGATATACAAAACCCTAAACGATGGCATTTACCATACAATGAACGAACGATGAACGAACGCTGACCGAACGTTGTACGGACGCCATACGAATGATGTACGAACGATGACCGAACTCTATACGAACGATTCCCGAACGCTGTACGTACGATTCCCGAATGAAAAAAGTGTTAACTTTTACGTTACAGGGACTGTATGAGAGAAATAAAAAGTTATGGTTTAACACCACTAATTTGGGACCACTGGGTCGATGCCACTGCTGGTGGACGTTTCGTCCCCGAGGGTATCACCAGCCCAGTAGTCAGCACTTCAGTGTTGACATGAATATCAATTATATGGTCATTTTTATAAATTTCCTGTTACAAAACTTAGAATTTTTCGAAAAAACTAAGGATTTTCTTATCCCAGGAATAGATTACCTTAGCCGTATTTGGCACAACTTTTAGGAATTTTGGGTCCTCAATGCTCTTCAACTTTGTACTTGTTTGGCTTTATAACTATTTTGATCTGAGCATCACTGATGAGTCTTATGAAGACGAAACGCGCGTCTGGCGTATTAAATTATAATCCTGGTACCTTTGATAACTATTGGGCCCGTTCAGGAAGCACATACCAGAAAGTAGTACATATTTAACACAAAATAGTTCCTAGGGATGGGTGTAACTTTCAAAATATGTAGAATATTTAGGTAATTTCGGTATCAAATGAAAGGGGAATGACTGGTGATCATTGTAGAACACTTTTTAACTTAAAATTTTGAATAATAAAAAAAATGCATGAAATTTAAAAAAGAGGGTACATTTTACCTGTTTGTCAGATCTGAAGTACCTGTTTTGGTACATCCGAAGTTCCGGGAACCAGTTCTTTCTTATATGCCATCAAAGGTATGTTGATTTTTTTCAGTAAAAGACACCATAAAGTGTTGCTTTGACATGCAATGATTGTCACTCTATTTGAAATTAAAACAAAAGAGCTGTGTCTGCTTGAATTTAATGAAATTTAACATAGAAAGCAATGGTGCCATGAATTAGTGGTGTACTTCCTTATGAGACTTTGTACAACATATTTCATTTTAAACTAAATCTTCTTGACATGTTTGATTATTACAGTTGGCTTGTTATTATGTATACTAAAAATTCACAAATAGCTATTGTAAAAATAGAAACAAACTGGCCATAAGATGTTAATAAGTCATAATTGTGTTTCCTATACCCGGATTAGCTTATGTAATATACTTAATACTGTATCAATAATATTAAACAAGGATATTAATTTCATGGTTAAGCTGACAAACAAACTAACTTAGCTTTGATAGTTGTGTACTTTTAGATACACTGGATTTTTAGAGTGCACATTTCTTTTTAATTGAATTATTTTTGTTTTCTCATTTTTTGATTTTTGAGACCCAATATTGATATTAAGGCAACTTAAGAGTGTCTTGTAGTGTATTTTTTTTAATAATTTAACCGCCTCAGAGATTTCTTGGTAGTGTGCCTACCTGGAGTGTTGGAGGATGTTGGTTGATCCCAAGCTGGGTCAAACCAAAGACTTGAAAATTGGTAATTGCCTGTTCGCTGCCAAACACTCAGCATTAGGCAGTAAAGGCAAAGACGGGTTAGTATCGTTTCAAAATAATCTGTCCTGGAAAAGGTGACATAAAATTGAGAATGGAAATGGGGAATGTGTCAAAGAGACAACAACCCGACCATAGAACAGACAACAGCAGAAGGTCACCAACAGGTCTTCAATGCAGCGAGAAATTCCCGCACCCGGAGGCGTCCTTCAGTTGGCCCCTAAACAAATTTATATACTAGTTCAGTGATAATGAACGCCATACTTAACTCCAAATTGTACACAAGAAACTAAAATTAAAAATAATACAAGACTAACAAGGCTAGAGGCTCCTGACTTGGGACAGGCGCAAAAATGCGGCGGGGTTAAACATGTTTATGAGATCTCAACCCTCCCCCTATACCTCTAGCCAATTTAGAAAAGTAAACGCATTACAATACGCACATTAAAATTCAGTTCAAGAGAAGTCCGAGTCTGATGTCAGAAGATGTAACCAAAGAAAATAAACAAAATGACAATAATACATAATAACAACAGACTACTAGCAGTTAACTGACATGCCAGCTCCAGACTTCAATTAAACTGATTGAAAGATTATGTCTTCATCATATGAATATCAGGCACAATCCTTCCCGTTAGGGGTTTAGTATCATACCATCATAACATATATGAGAAGAACATAACCCGTGTCATGCCAACAACTGGTTTTTAAATAAATGTGTTTAGTGCCGATGCAAAGACCCTATAAGTGAATCAATATTAACGCCAAAATATGCAATCTTTAATGACCTGACAACAGTATCGTAACTATATCCCTTCTTAATAAGTCTATTTTAAGGTTTTGTTAGCTTCAGAGGTGAATACTGACATTTTTGTGCTTTATAAAGAATATTTCCATAAAAAATTGGATGTGAAATACCTGAACGTATAAGAAGTCTGCATGTTGAGCTATATTTACGAATGATGTCCTTATACCGATGATAAAATTTAGTAAATGTTTTGACTAGTTTGTGATATCGAAAACCCTGGTGTAATAATTTTTCAGTAATACATAAATTTCTCTCGTTAAAATCTAAAACATTGTTACATACACGAGCGAATCGTACAAGTTGAGATATATAAACACCGTAAGATGGTGACAAGGGAACGTCACCATCTAAAAATGGATAATTACCGATAGGAAATGAAAAATCATCTCTTTTATCATATATTTTAGTATTAAGCTTTCCATTAATGATATAGATATCAAGATCGAGGAAAGGGCAGTGGTCATTGTTAGTATTAGCTTTATTTAAAGTAAGTTCAACAGGATAAATTTCTTTAGTATACATACTGAAGTCGTCATTATTGAGAGCCAAAATATCATCCAAATATCTAAAAGTATTATTAAATTTGTGTATCAGATGTTGTTTCGATGGGTCTTTGCTGATTTTTGTCATAAATTGTAACTCATAGCAATACAAAAAAAGGTCCGCAATAAGTGGCGCACAGTTAGTCCCCATTAGAATTCCGATAACCTGACGATATAAGGAATCTCCAAAGCGAACAAAAATGTTATCTAGTAAAAATTCAAGGGCATATATAGTATCAAAGCATGTCCAATTGACATAGTTTTTTTGTTTATTGCTACTAAAAAATGACCTAAAAGAGTTTGAACATATATATTCACATTCTGACTTTTTAAATGCCCATTTAATTAGGTGTGTGAATTTTTTCTTAATGAGAATGTGAGGCAATGTGGTATATAGGGTAGAAAAATCAAAACTTTGAACAGATTCAAAATCACCAATATATGCATGTAATTTATCAAGTACTTCCAACGAGTTCTTGACACTCCAAAAGTAATTAATTCCACTATTTTCGAAGGCCTTATTTGAACAATTTATTATCAGGTTTTTGATTGTACCAAGTGTACTGGTAAGAAGAATAGACAATTTAGTAGTGGAACAATGGCTTGAAGACGAAATAAATCTATATTTGTAAGGTGTTTTGTGTAGCTTCGGAAGCCAATACATAGTTGGGACTCTCATTGTATTTGGTTCTGCTTGTAAAGCGGTAGCTAAAAGTTTATGTTTGTTACAGATGTCGTTTATTGAAAATGGAGTCAGTTGGAATGTTGGTGAATTGGTGATTTCTTTTTTCAGAACCTCAATGTAAAATTTACGTCAAACAATAATAATATTATTAGCAGCTTTATCGGCCGGGACAAAAACAAATTCCTTGGCTAGTTCTTTTAGTTTATGTTTGATACGAGAAATAGGTTTATTGTGGTTATTGTTAAGAGTAAAATGTTCTTTAAAATGTTGAATACGTATATCAACTATGTTCATTACTGAATTAAAAAAAGAGTCCAAAGATTTTTTGTCAGCTTTTTCCCGTTTTATCCATTTCAAACAGTAAGTATGGAGTGAGTCGTGGATGATATTACGACACTCATTCCAATTAATAATTGACGGGGGGCGATATTTAGGTCCTTTACTGAGGAATGATTTTAACTCTCGGTCTTGAACGATGTATTTAAGATCTCCTGTTATAACATGGGAAATGGGTCCATAAATGTATTCGGAATTACTGCAATCACTACAAACCAGTAAAAGTCTGAAATGGCCTATATCTGTACTTGACTGTACTGATTTTTACTCGACCAGTCTGAATTGGTCTGAATTTTACTCAACATTACTCGACCCCAGTCTTAACCATACTCTGTACTGATTTGTACTTGACCCTTATCTTTGCCATTGAAAATAGTCTGAACTATTACTCGACCAGTCTGAAACAGTCTTAACCCATTCTCGACCTGTACTCGACCTATTTTTTTCAGTCTAAACCATACTCGACCAAAGGTCTGAACAATACTCGACCAGTCTGAACCATACTTGACCAAATAACCTCTACTTTTTCTAAATTTAATTTAATTTTAACTGTTAAAATAAATTTCTTTTTAACTGACATGACAACAGCCACAATAAAATAAAGATATATTATAAAAACAGATTTTTACATTCTTACATGATTCTCAGATTTATCGAATAGAGATAGTTAAATCAAATTATTCTTATATAATAATTTAATTATATTAATTTTAAAGTTTTAGAGTTTTGTTAAAAAAAAGATTTTCTTTTACCTAAAAACCACACCTATACTGAGGGTAATTAAACCTTATTAAGGTGCTTCTTGTTTGGCATGTGTTTTTTTTTTAAATTAATTTTCCTAAATTCCTAAATAAAAACTACATACATGAAGGTTTCATTGTTACATACAAAAAATGTACAATAGTTATATAATTATCTTTTTAATGAGGTAACAACAGCCAATAAAATGCTCCGCAGGGCCCAGCTTGATACGACCGCAGAGGTCGAACCCTGAACAGTTGGGGCAAGTATGGACACAACATTCAAGCTTGATACAGCTCTGAATTTGGATTGTGATTAAAGATTTGACACAGCATAGGTTTCTGACACAGAATGAATGTGGTCTAAGAACTAAAAAAATTTAAATTGGACATTCACCTATTATGGTCCAATATCCAAAATCTAAATACATGGTTAGATTCAGCATATCAAAGAACCCCAAGAATTCAATTTTTGATGAAATCAAACAAAGTTTAATTTTGGACCCTTTTGACCTCAATGTGGACAAAGTTGATAACCGGGCCCAAAAATCAAAAATCTAAAGACATGGTTAGATTCAGCATATCAAAGAACCCCATATATTCAATTTTTGTTGAAATCAAACAAAGTTTAATTTTGGACCCCGATTTGGACCAAAACTTGAAAACTGGGCCCATAATCAAAAATCTAAATACATGTTTAGATTCAGCATATCAAAGAACCCTAAGAATTCAATTTTTGTTAAAATCAAACTTAGTTTAATTTTGGACCCTCTGGACCTTAATGTAGACCAATTTGAAAACAGAACCAAAAATTAAGAATCTAAATACACGGTTAGATTCGGCATATCAAAGAACCCCATTAAATCAATTTTTGATGAAATCAAACAAAGTTTAATTTTGGACCCTTTGGACCTCAATGTGGACCAATTTAAAAACGGGGCCCAAAATCCAAAAACTTATTCAGCATTCAGATTCAGCATATTAAAGAACCCCAAGAATTCAAGAATAAAACCCCATTGAAATTGGTCAAGAAATAAGCAATTTATACGAAGTATCTTCTTTTGCACAATACTGTGCAATTGAATATTTCTTGCTATTGCGCAATACTGCACAATTGACAATTTCTTGCTATTGCGCAATATTGTGCTATTGGATATTTCTTGCTATTGCGCAATACTGTGCAATTGAAGATTTCTTGCTATTGCGCAATACTGTGCAATTGAAGATTTCTTGCTATTGTGCAATACTGTGCAATTGAAAATTTCTTGCTATTGCACAATACTTATTATATAATAATTTACACATCCTGTTTGGTGTGTATCTCCTACCATATCATTATTATTTGCTTTTAAATATAAATCAGAAATAACCAACTTAAAATTGAAAATTTCAAAAGAAAAAAAAAAGGAAAAAAAGAAAAAAAAGGAAAAAAAAAAAAATCCTCCCCCAAATTTTTTGAACCCCCTTATGATTCATCACCCCCAAACTCAATCCAAGCCTTCCCTTTGTGGTATGGTACCTTGCAGTACAATTTCAGAGAGATCCATACACTTGAACACAAGTTATTGTCTGGAAACTAGAAAAATGTGTTTTTTGGCCCCTTTTTGGCCCCCAATTCCTAAACTTTTCGGGCAATTCCCCCAAACTCAATTCCAGCTTTCCCTTTGTGATATGGAACCTTGTAGTACAATTTCAGAAATATCTAAACACTAACACACAAGTTATTGTCATGAAACTAGAAACATGCTTGTTTTTTGCCCCTTTTTTTGCCCTTAATTCCTAAAATTTTGAGGCAATTACCCCCAAAATCAATCCCAGCATTCCCTGTGTGATATGGAACCTTGTGGTACAATTTCAGAGAGATCCATACACTTGAACACAAGTTATTGTCTGGAAACTAGAAAAATGCTTATTTTTGGCCCCTTTTTGGCCCCTTATTCCTAAATGTTTCAGGCAATTACCCCCAAACTCAATTCCAGCTTTCCCTTTGTGATATGAAACCTTGTAGTACATTTTCAGAAAGATCCATACACTTTCACACAAGTTATTGTCATGAAACTAGAAAAATGCTTGTTTTTGCCCCTTTTTTTGCCCCTAATTCCTAATATTTTGAGGCAATTACCCCCAAAATCAATCCCAGCATTCCCTTTGTGATATGGAACCTTGTGGTACAATGTCAGAGAGATCCATACACTAACACACAAGTTATGTCTGGAAGTTACAAAATGCTTATTTTTGGCCCCTTTTTGGCCCCTAATTCCTTAACTGTTGGTACCATAACCCCCAAAATCTATCCCAACCTTCCTTTTGTGGTATTGAACCTTATGGTAAAATTTCATAGAGATCCATTCACTTAAACTAAAGTTAGAGTGCGAAAACCAATGTGTCTTCGGACGACACAGGACGACGCCGGACGACGACGACGACGCCAACGTCATACCAATATACGACTGCAGTCGTATAAAAAAGTCACTGAAATTGTTTAACCTTATTTTAGAAATATATCTATTATTATAATTTGGGATATATTATATACAATATAAATCAAAAAGGGATAAAAATTAAAGAAATTAATAAAATTGTTCTTCTGATTAGTGGTGAAGTATAAAGTAATATCTCCTGCTTGGGGCAAACTCATGAAAAAGATCACACCTGGTCAGAGAGTATTAAATTGTAAATAACATTCATTCAAAATTGCAACATCCTGTGAAACTTAAATCGCAAGGCCTTTGGAATTCACTAGATAAGTAGTACACGAGTTTAAGAAAAATACGGCTTTCTTTTTACCTGTAAAACACACATGTACTGAGGTAATTAAACCTTATTAAAGTGCTTCTTGTATGCCATGTCTTTAATTTTGACAAAAATTATTTAAACTTAATTGAAATAAATTTTTACTGTAACTTTGGAACACATTTCCTTTTTTAAAAGTTTATCACAGGACTACTATGGAAGTTCTATTATCATGATTATATTAAATTCTTGGTTTAACAAAACAAAGGTGTCATTTTTTAAATTCATTAAGTTGCTTTATATGCTATTCTATATATATTTTATTAAAAAAAATGTTCACTGCATTATTAACTAAACTCAAGTGACACCATAAATCTATACGAGGCTTAAGTTAATGGTGAAAATTGTCCAGTAACCATAAAATATATCTGAAACATTCAAAAAATTTTGAATAACATTAAAAATATTAGTCACATTCAGTTTTGAGATTATTTGATCAGCTTGTTTTATTTTTATTTTAAAGGTGATATATATGTATGTATATAAGATTAGTGTTGATGAATATGGTGATGAAGTTATATTCTGTTTATTGTGAATTTTGGGTTTCAATGCTATATTGAATACATTTTTAATTTCAAATTGTTGTTCAAATTTCTAGCCAGGGGAAATAGCTGTTGTTAAAAACAGTTCCTAAATTGATGAAATACAATAGATAGATACAAAAAATAGGTCTAGGTTGGTTAAGACTTGGTCGAGTATGGTTCAGACTAGGTCGAGTATGGTTCAGACTAGGTCGAGTATGGTTCAGACTAGGTCGAGCATGGTTCAGACTAGGTAGAGCATGGTTCAGACGCGTATAAAATAGTTAAGTACTGGTCGAGTACAAGTTCAGACTGTTAAGTATGGTTCAGACTACAGTCGAGTATTATCAAGTAAATTTCAGACCAATTCAGACTGGTCGAGTAAAAATCAGTACAGTCGAGTACAGATATAGGCCATTTCAGACTTTTACTGGTTTGTAGTGAATTACATGAAGTAGGTGTATTTTCACTGATATTAACATCTTTACACAATTGGCTATAATTAAACACAAATTTCCGGGTAGATTTCTTGTAAATATAACAAATAAGAGGGAGCTCAGTATTATCAAAATATCCCGGAATTTGTTCTTCAACAGAATGGTCGTTAAAAATACCGGCAATATTTACAAAATCAAAACCTTTATTGACATACTTTATTTTAATAAACTGTTTTTTATGATCTTCAGGGCGATCAATTTTGGGAAACAGTTTAGAATAACAATATGCCATTATAATTTGAACGATTTCATACTTAGGACTGCTATATGAAATTGTGTTGCAATCCTCTAAAATTTTATTTAACTTATTAACCGGTAATGAACAATGTCTCCTTGTGGACTGTAACCTTGTGAACAACCACGTTGAAAATTCATCTTGTCAAACAAGTACAAAGCAGGATTTATATTCATATCATATTATCATGTTCTGGTCCTAAATATGCATTTAATTTGCCACTGGATGTTAAGTCGTCATCCTTTTTTATCATTTATTCTTTGACCATGTTTTTTTTTTTAGAATAATTTGGAATGTTGTCTCTACAGATCAGTAGACGAATTTAGTGGTGACATGCGACTTCTCTACCAAAACTGCTTTCTATACAGTGAACCAGATACTGAGATTTATAAAATGGCAAAACAGTTAGAAGAATACTTTGAGAAGGCAATGGGAACAACCAAAAGTGATAAACCAGTGGGAATGGATTCACCTGCTGAAAATTCTTCTCAAGGAAAGGCAATGGCTTCAACAATGGAAAATTTACAACTGGAGGTGAATTACGTTTCACAGTGGCATTGTTTTTTGCACAGTTTTGATTAAGTGTTATTATATTTTAGTAAATGTTTGCACTGATTTGTTCTTGGTGTTTTGACTGGTTCACAAAGTAATATACACTACAGATAAAAAAGATTTTTGGTTTTTATTCCTGTACACAGGGGAACAGCCGGCAAAAACTGGTTGTCAAAACTTCCAATTCCTGCATACTTTCGAATTGACAATTTTGATACAAGCTTTTGTATTAATATTTCTATAAATTTAGAGAAAAAGTATACATTTGAGAAGACATTGATTGGCTATCCACTATAGACAGATGGAATAGGGAAAAATTTGTGTATTGGGCAACATTGTTTAGCAAGACATAATATTCATCAATTATGGTAATGTTTCTAAATGTTAGATATTACACTGTACTTGGAATTATGGTATGTTCGTTGTAAGAGTATTTTCTTTAATTACCGTAATGATAATTTTGTGATTTTTTTTAATCAATTCCCCAGGAGTGGGGGACAAACATGTTATGTTATTGTCTTTCAATTTTAAATTTGCAATTCTTAAGCATTTCTGTTCAGGTTCTTTATGGTTTTGATACTCTCAAATGTTTTTTTGGTACATTCTAAACATTTATCAGGAGCATATCACCAATAAAGGTCATACCAGACACTTATGTCATGTGAGATGAACTCATGTTGTCATGTGAAATGAACACATGTATTCATGTCAAGGCCTCTAATATATAGCCGACTCTATTGTATGGGTTTACTAATAGAGAGGGCAATACAATGACTTTTAGTTACAGTACATACATTCATTTGATTTGGTCTCTGGTGGAAAGTTGTCTCGTTGGCAATCATACCACATCTCCTTATATTCATATCAGTGGTAAAGTTAACCATGTTTACACATTTATCCATATTTTTTTTACTTCAATAGATATACTTATAAATAATGTTGATAACCCAATTGAAAATGGTACTGTAATTGATTTTATATTTATTTTGTTTTATTTATTTTCATATTTGTTTTTTCTTCAGGATAAAAGTATTAAAGGGGTATATCATTGGAGTGGTGATGAAAATATGACTAAATATGACATGGCTTTAGTAATGGCAGAGGTTTTCAGTCTTCCTTCAGATCATATTCAACCAGACAAAAAGCGTTCACCTGGAGCCTCTAGACCATTCAATTCACATCTTAGTTGTCAAAGACTGAAAGACTTAGGAATAGCAAAAAATAGTATGTTTAAAAGCAAGATTCTTGATGTATTGAAGCCATATTACAAGACATGATTTACTTTTATTTTGATAAGTTAAATCTAGGTCCTGACTGAATCACTGTTATTTTGAATTTAAAGGACACATTAAGGGATCATAGATTTATTCTTATGAGGAAGCTCTGAGCATGCTCGGAGGATGCTCGGAGCTTTTTAAGTAGGCTCTTCTCAGCAGTTAATGTGACAATAATTATCATGATGCATTAAGATGTCAATCAAATCTACACCACTTCTGTGATAAGGAAAGTAGAGCATTATAGAGGAAGCTCCATTAACACCTGTGTAAACATCTGGTGTATTCAAATACATTTTGCATGAAATTTTATAAAACTATAAAATAGATTAGAATTACTTCAACAGTGCTGTGTAATGCTTGGAAAGAAATCTCAAGTCTCCACAAAAAGTAAAAGTCATTTAAATATTTTCTTATTATATTTAATAATCATTCCTTTTTTTATAATAAAAAAATTCTCAAATTTTATAATTAGATGATATGATTTAAAGATAGTTTATATTATATAACATGCTACATAAAAATTATCAAGACACAAACAACAGTCAGGTGGTGATACTAAACAAGTTATTTGTTTTAGTCACTTTTATAAGTATTTTTTGTTTTTAATAAATTATTTTATACAACTTCAAAAAACTTAGTACTTACAATAATGTAAGGAATATATGTAATTTCTTTTGATTAAGATTCAAATTATAAATAACTTCAAGTCTTAATTAAAGGTTCCATATCTAGTTATAACTGTCGATCTCTAAGATTTTAAGGGGAAATGATATTTTAATAGCCCCAAGAGGCCAATCTTTGACCAAGAAGTGTGGCATCAGAAAAGCAATTAGTGCTTGTTGAGGATTTAAATAGTTTTATCAGTATATTTCATGGGGAAAAAACCAGATGTCTGTGAAAATTTGTTAAAGCTAGTAAAACCTGTATGAATGGACACCTATACAAATAATATTAACAGAATTTACTTATTCATGATATAGAAGTAATATTTGAAACAGCCTCGTTTTCAACATAACTTGTATAGGTAAGTTTGAAAATTACTTGTTTAAATAATGCCCCTAACTAAACAATGGTAATATGTTTTTTTTAAATAGCAAACTAAGTTCTTTTATAGAAAATTATGGCTACTTTAAGAAAAATTGTAATTCATTAGTGGAAGCCTGGTTTGAGGGGGTAATACCACCATGGTTTTCCCTCTAGTACGTCTCTCTTTACTTGGCATTTTTTTTTAATTGTGCAGATTTAGCTTTGTTTTAAATAAAGAAATACTTGGCATGAGTATAATTATTTTCCCCTATAAGTCTTAAATTGTCATGATTGTTATATTTCAAAAAAAATGTGCAGAATTTATCTATGTTTTAAATAAAGAAATACTCGACTTAAATAAAGTTTTATCCTGTCCTGTACTACAGTGAAAATATAGCATAACTTTTTAATGCATATAAGAAAGTAAACATCACCAGAAGTTAACCAATCAAATTCTCTCCCCCTTTTTTCCCTGTAGAATATAGTATATTTTTATTGCTTTGAATCACCCAAGATACATGTTTACGACTCAATAAACTTGTCTGCAATGAAATGGAGGGTTAATTCCAAACAACTGTCAAATTAAATGGAATATAAAAAAAGATCAACCCTGAATTCACATGAAACTCAATGTACTATGTTTTGGTAGTATAGTTATAAATCAATAACCATCTGTGAAAACTTGATACCAAGCATTGTATAGTAATATTGAAGAATTTCTCATCTATTTTATAGTTTTGTAAAATTAATGCAAGATTTGTTTGAATAGACCAGATGTTTACACAGGTGTTAATGGAGCTTCCTCTATAATGCTTTACTTTCCTTATATTATAAAAGTGCTATAGATTTGATTGACATCTTAATGGATCATGATAATTATTGTCACATAAACTGCTGAGAAGAGCCTACTTAAAAAGCTCCGAGCATCCTCTGAGCATGCTCAGAGCTTCCTCGTAAGAATAAATCTATGATCCCTAACATATATTATTAGATTATAAGTAGACTGTCCACTGTAGATTGGTGATTGATACAAAATTCATGTCAGTCTTGGACTAAGATATTGAATAATATTTATAGATTTTTAAACATCCTAGGTGTTTGTCAATATACAACTGTACTATGTAAACCTATTAAATTTTGCTGTTTTTTGCACTTTTCAGTTGACTTCACAACAATTTATGTTCAGAAAATTTAACTCTTATATAAAAGAGAAAATCCATGTTTGACAAATTTTTAACGATTTATATTCAAAATATTTTTGTACTCTAGGGAAGTCAAATCCCTCAATAAGTTTATAGTTGGTTCACAGTAACTTATTATATACAATAACTTATAGAAAAAAATATTATAAAATGCTGGAGGAAATAATGAAGCTTTTGAAGATCAATAATTGTAAATTTCAAAAGGAATTTGTTTTTTGTTTTTTGTTTTTTTATAATTTGATTATAATTTTTTTAAGTTTTTAAATTGAGTTGATCATATAATATTTTGTTTTCTTTAATCAGTCTTTTGTCCCTCTTGACACTTTTTATCATTAAAAAATCTTATTGGTAATTTATTGTTCTTTATGTTAGTTGCTTTATTATTTGTTTAGCATTTTTCTCTTATTTTTAAAAGTATAAATAAAAATGGTCATGATGGTATTGATCAGTTTTTTATAAATGGGGGTAACATTCTGTTATATATATTACTTTTAGTGTTATGATTTCTCTTTTTTATTGATATGTTTGATTAAAATAAAGTTCCAATGTGTCATTTATGTTTGTGTGTGTTCATTTTTATGATTTTTTTTTGTTCCGTATCTGGTTAAAATTATCAATGTGATGCATCCTTTATTATGTATTACCTAAAGTTAGTTTCACAACTAATTTGTTATTATTTGTTTTTTTTGTTTGTCATATATAAATGTATGATAGAGTATGCTTATGATTATGTCTATGTAAACTGTCAATTTAAAGATTGTAAAGAAGAATATTTTCAAAATTGTGTAAGTAAAGTAAAATTATTATAATATCTGATCAAATAAATTTGATATTAAGGATGATTAGAAACAGAAGTAAAAAATATGCAAAAATTTAATCTTTTAAATGGATTGGCCCTTCAAGCATGTCAAATAAGAAATGAATATCTACTTTACAGTTTTAAAGTTACTTATTTGAAACTGAGAAATGTTTTTTATTCAACATACCTTGTATTTCAAAATGACAGCCATACTTTTTTGTATCTAGCTCTTATATTCTGGTATAGGTTTTTGTAAATTTGTGCTCAAATTTAAATATTTTTTTCCTCTATAATACACCCTTACCCTGGAAGTGGGGTCTTAAAAGCTGTCTACCTGTCTGTCTGTCTGTCTGTCTGTTCATCCATTCGTACAACAAAATATGTTTCTCATATACTAATAAACTACTCACTACATGTATGAGTGATGCGTTATAGCATGTGTGCGCTTTTCTGGGATATCATTTACATGATTTTCCCCCTATACTTTGAATAACTAGTTGGGGTACAAATAGCATGACAAAACATACATTCTTGTTTTTTTTAACAATGAAATGAAAAAGTTTTTCAAGAATATACACAGACAATTTAATATGGCTAAAGTCATTTTAAGTCATTTTGAATGATACCTGAATAGCTATTTCCCATGAACATGCAGGTACACAGCATAGGTTAGATAACACTTTCTGTTCTATAATTATTAATGTATTTACCATTTGTTTTTATTTTTAAAGTGGGTTAGTGTTGCTTTCAAAAATTTTATACAAGTATAGAGAAATATGAGTACACACTGTAAAGCAAAATGATTTAAATGATGTGGATATTTATAGGTGAGTAGAGAATTATATTATTATATGGAGGATTATTTAATGACAGGTAATAAAGAGTTTATAAATTATCTTTGTTTTCAAAATTATAAATGCTTTTTTTCACTCACCTTGCCCAAAGGCATTTTCTGATCACCTACAGTCTGTCATCAAAGTTATCCTTCCGTAGTCAGTTATCTGTCAACTTTTACAAAAATCTTCTCCTGTGAAAAAACTTGGCCAATTGGAACCAAACTTCACTATATCATCATCCTTATTGTGCATTATTAAACAAATGTGTTGAATAATCCTGTCTGCCAATCAACATGGCTGCCAAGGCTAAGCATAAAACATATCGGTAAAATTCATGGTGTGTTTTATATTTTAAAAGATGTTTTAAATAAAGAAAATCTGAAAAGGCATAACTTGGAGAATAAAAATATCTACAAACCGTTCATTAGGACAGGTATGTTCAAGCTTCTTCTTATAGGAGTTTTTGCCTTTTAATTACCAACGTTTCCTTGTTTTGTCATTTTGCTTATTTTCGAAATTTAAATAGACATTGGTGGGTTTAGTTTTAAGTTTTTTTTCTTCTGTAGACATACATTTTAAATTAAGTAGATATATTCTAGTTTAAAATATGTTTCATGCTAGTATGAATACTAACATTAGCAATGCTTTTCGTTATCAAAAACCTGACAAGTATTTTCCTTTTTTAGAAACTTTTCTCTTATTCTATTCAGCCATGTGTCTGTAAGATTTTAAGTCAGTGATAGAAAGGTATGAATTAATGGATGATCCTTAGGTCTATGTTTAAAATGAAGTTGAAGTCATATAGATGCTTATCAGAAGACGATGGGATCGATGGCTTAAACCATTTGTAAAAAGCTTTAGATTGCATACGCTAGAAGATATAGATGTGTCATATCTAATATGCCAATACTTTATGTTACGAAGTGTCAGTCTCTCATATGTCCATTGTCCTTATCTTCATGGTTCAGCAATTGTTTAAAAAGAATTATATATTGTTGTTGTCTCTTGAATATCTCACTAATTATGTGTTTGTGATAACTATATTTGGTATATGAACTCTTTGTAATATGCATATGCTGTCAGATAAGGCAAAATTGTTTTCTAGTTTCTGTCATAAAATACTTTAAGGAAAAGGTCAATTATATCTAATGTATGAAATTATTGTAAGACGTTGATAACTCACCATCAGGATCCATCTTACCAGAGGTAATCTTGATGTTTTATTCATCAGCTATGAAATTTGCACAATGAGAGTGATGATAATCCAGCAGTGGCGACAGTGTAAACTATTGGTATGAAGCTTCATTTCAGAAGGTAGAATACCTGGATGTTTCATACCTTTTATTCAGATACCTCATGTAAAAAAGTTTCCGTCTGTACTATGTTCATTTTCGTTGACCTAATTATCAAGGTTCATTGACTGTTTGATGAAAAACTTATAGTGTTTTGTAATAAGGGCCACGCCTAGTGTCGGGTAGTCCTTTAGTTATATGTCTGTCCGTCTGTAACAAATTGTGTCCGCTGTTTATCTACAAAACACCGTTAGAATTTCATACTTTGTACTTGACATGTATATAAACCAACACCAGAGGTTGTTTCTTAATGTGTGTACAACTTCTTAGGTCAAAGCTCGAGGTCAAAAACTGGTTTCAGTTGTCAACTCCATGTCCTATGGTAAATATCGTGTCCGTTCTATATCTTGAGAACCGTTGTGATTTCAGAGTTTATACTTGACATATATATAAACCAACACCAGAGGGTTTATTATATTGTATGTACAACTTCCTTTGCCATACATGTAGGTCAAGGTAAAAAACTGATTTCAATTGACAACCCCATGTCCTATGGTAAAGATCGTGTCTGCTCTATATCTTGAGAACCTTTATGATTTTAAAGTTTATGCTTGACATGTATATTAACGAACATCATGGAGTGTGTCATAATGCATGTAATGTATGTCCAAATTTCTGGTCAAAGGTCAATGTCAAAAACCTTTGTTTCAGTTGACAACCCCATGCATGTCATTTGGTAAAAATACAATTTGTTTACCACACGTTATTTACAGCGGGCCCACGGAGATGGCCCCCATCTCCATGATGTCTTGTTAAAAATACTCACATTATGATTGTATGGATTAATGAATCAAGGTAGAGTTTACGTGATTAAACGTTTCTCAGTTACTATAAATAATGGGTCTACTATATTTGGTGTATGAACTACTTGTTAGGTTATTTTCATCGTTCAGTAGCCAATCTTATGTTTTTTCATGTTTTGTCTATTTCTCAGATTCTATAAGTTATAGGTCTACTATATTTGGTAATTGGAATGCTTATAAGGTATGAATGTCTGTCTGTCAGAATTCATATGTTTGTGTTGTCATGCTCTTGGTTCGTTGTTCTATTTTTAGTTTTTGTAGTTTTGCCTATATCTCTGATACTATCAGTAATACGGTCACTATATTTCATTGTTCATTGTTCAATGCTTATTTTTGATTGGTGGTATAGTGTGTTTTTCAGATACTATAAGCAATATTCTAACAATGTTTTGTTTGTGAATTTGTCTCGGGTAGACAAGCTTGTTAGACAAGGTTTGTCTGTCCTTCGCCATATGTTCATGGTCCTTCACCCAATGTTAAGTTTTTATGAGTATGTCATTTTCTAAAATAATACTAAAATCAATAAGCAAACAATATTTTGAATATGATATTATTGTTAAGGATCCATGTCTGTCTGACAGGTTTCATCTTATCATTACATGGTTTATTGGTCAATATTAAGTGTTTGTTGTTTGGTTTGCTTTTCAGATACCAGTACAATAATCAGACACTATTTATTGTGTAAAGAAATTTTATTTCGTGTTTTGATAGTTGATGGTATGCATGTAAGTATAGGAGGTTTCATTTTTCCTTGACCTCGCTTTCAGTCTTTTTCTCGGATTTTGCGAATGAGAGTAAGATGTGTATATCTGCTGATACGTTTCATTTGACATTGACCTCATTTCATTGTTCAATGCTTAGTTTTGATGGTATTGTGTGTTTCTCAGATACTATACGCAATATTCTAACAATGTTTTTTAGTCGGATTTCCGAAAAAAATCGGTTATTCATTTAGTGATGTACTGCGGGCGGGCAATCAAACAGTTGTCAAACAGTGTTCTTGCATTTACTCAAGAACCGTTCAACCGAAGCTTTTCAAATTTTAATATGTTGTTACTGGTGACAATGGAGGTCAAGTTCAATATTGATGATTGTCAATTTTACCATCCGGGAGTTAATGTCCTTGTGATATTGAAAAATGGCAGGACACAAATGAATGTAAAAAAATGATTTGCTGTCACTCTGAAAGCATCTTGTTCGTTTTCTAAGTTCCCATGTTCATCAGTAGACTTTGCTGCCTCCATGGCATAACGATGATTTATTATTGAAATTTACTTGACTGCTATTTCTGTTAAACATTGTTATTGTATGTCCTTGCTTAAAAGCCCGAGCCAGATGAACCGGAACTGGACACTTAATCTGAATGAATCAAAGCTATTTGAGCATGCACTTAGAAACGAATGAGTCTAAGGGTTTCTAACCAATTCAAGAAGGTTGTGGATGCTTTATTCTCTTTGCATGACAAAATTAAAACAACACGGTATAAATTTCATGCGTCCGAAGCGGTTTTTTCGAATTAAAATTTATCAAGAACGCTCAAAGCCGAATGTTTAAAAGCCAAGAATGAATAAGGACCCAAAACATTTAAAAGCTGTAAACAAAAAAGGGCATACAAATAGCCAAATTCATATTTCTGTTTAATTTCAAAATTTATAAAAGCGCAATCTTAAATAATTTTTAATAAATCATGTCGTTGTTTCAGCAGGTAAAGCCTTCAAAAATATTGTCCTTATATGTCTTCAGAAGAAAATGCGTTAAAAGCAAGCACATTTGTGGAAAGTGCTACCGCATTGTGTGTATTGAAATTTCCTCCAAAATTTTCAAAAAATGTAAGACGTAGTTTTTTGTTCTTCTGATTACTACAAACAATACAAAAACCTTTTGTTTTTATCATAGCCGATACCAAGTGTGCGGTTTGGCTAAATAAAACTTAATTTAAAGATTTGAAAGAGAAAAATGTTTTAAAAAAGCAAAAGTACTTCTATCACAAGAGAGCAGACTTTGTTTAAGTTATTTTTGCATCTTTTTTTTTTTCTTTTTGAAAACAATTAGAATATCTTTAAAACTATACACACTTCGAAGTAAAAATAAAACCAAAGACATGCAAAAAGATAAAGTAACACATTATGTTGAGAAATATACATTTCACACTTGTTAGGACGCAAATGTATCAAAATATCATTTATAAATGTTGAAGAAACTTGATGCTTTCATTGCAATACAATCATGAACTTCATGCATGTAGTGAATATAATATTATAACGCCATAAACAGTATTAAATATATACAAAAGTCCTCTCAATTTAAATGAGTTAGGGAAGGGACAGAACCCTTAGTTCAATGATACATATATCTTCCGGGATGGAATATGATGAAGTGCTGGTACATTTCTCACAACTATAGCTCCTCAACCCATCGGCATATAAACTGTAACTCTTCGTCCAAATATGCTTTGATCTTAAAGTACTGTCTGTTTATCATTTATAATTTAGGCTACTGAAAAGGGAGATTCTTCACAAGCTTACATTTCTGCGATCAGACATACTGCTAATACACCTTTTTCAATTGTAATCGAAGTTCCTTTATGAAAATGAACAACAAATAACAGAATCAAGGCAATGATACCGACTTTATCATTTTGTCCCATCATGACGTCTCTTGAGATTTATGATTAAATGAAATGTTTTCTATGATATCGTATGTTTTTTAATTTGTTGACCTACTCATAAACCCTACGGTTGGTTTAGCTGTAAAACGTCGATGTCTTATTCCAATAAATGCTTCCGGTATCTGTTAAGATTAGAAAGTGTTTGTCAACCTACATGTATCTCAGGGCGAACCTGTCCATTTCGAAATATTCGATCATTGGCAAAAATATTTTATGAACAATAACGAAAGTCCTCTCAATTTAGCTGAGTTAGAGAAGGGACAGAACTCTCAATTCAATGCTACATATATCTTACGGGATGGAATAAGATGAAGTGCCGGTACATTTCTCACAGCAATAGCTCCTCAACTCATAGGCATATAAACTGTTAGTCTTCGTCCAAATATGCCTTGATCTTAAAGTACTGGCTGTTGATCATTTATAATTTAGGCTTTTGAAAGGGGAGATTCTTCACAAGCTTTCATTTCTGCGATTGGACATACTGCTGATCAACTTTTTTCAATTGTAATCGAAGTTCTTTGATAAAAATGAACAACAAATAACAGAATCAATGCAGTGATACCAACCTTAGCATTTTGTGCCACCATGAACTCTCTTCAGATTTATGATAAATGAAATGTTTTCTGTATTATCCTATGTTTTTTTAGTTTGTTGACCTACTCATAAACCCTATGGTTTAGCTGTAAAACGTTGATGTCTTATTCGAATACATGCTTCCGCGATCTGTTGACAAATCAAAAAGTGTTTGTCAACCCACGTGTATCTCAGGGTGAACATGTTCATTTTAAAAAGAAGGTATACAAATACAAATGTAAGTTGGTAGTGACTGATTTTTTTTACACAAATTTAGTGTCTGAAAACTGTGATTAATAAAGATCTTATTAGAATACGACTGCTTCCAATCGTTATCTCTCAATCATTGTTTGGGGTTTTGGGCTTATAGATTATAATGTTCTGTCCAAATCAGCTGTACATTCGCATATACTTTTATGTATAACACGTGTTTGTTGATCAGTTAAATATAGGCTTTCTGAAAATCAAGATTTTTCACAATCTTACATTACTACGAGCGGACATAATCATCGTCGAAGTTAGTTTCGTCCAGTTAGTGATTTTGGTGATAAGATTTTTGTTATGTATTTCGAAATATTTTAAATTTTTTGTTTTTAACCTATTTAGCTATAAATGAGTTCGGTTTAAAATTCATGAAAATATTCAATGTGTCTTCTCAAGAAAACTATCTTTTTAGAATACTATTAAAGTGCTTGAATGAACTTTAAATAATTCGTCCTGCAACAAATATATTCATAATATACACACTTCGAAGTCATTGAACAACACAAATCAAAAGAAAATAACATAGAAAAACGTACACCATACCAATTATTGAAACATACAAAAATCGTCTAAAATTAAGCGAGTTTTGAAAGGGCTAAACTAACAATTCTCTTATTTTACGGGACGATATATGATAGGATATCGGTGCATCCCTCACATTAATAGCTCCTTAACCCATAGGAATATAACCATCATTCGGCGTCCAAACAACTGTTCGTGTAAATATACTTTGATTGTATATTCTATAATTAAGGTTTCTATATAGGTATTGTTTTTTAAACTTAGATGATAATGCGATCGGACATAATTTTCATCGAAACATTTAGTGAAAGTCCCTAGAACTTAAAATGAGTTTTGACAAGCATGTGATTTGTGGCGATGAGTTCCCTTTCATTGACATACACTTCATATAATCGTTAGGTCATACTCTGATTTTATAAACTTTAAATTATTTACATAGGGTTCTGGAAAAATTAAATTACAAGTTAGTTATGATATGTACAGAAATAACACTATCAAATAATGCAGCGTTTTCCTTTAAATGTACCTTTGTCTACTCGTATAACGTTTATATAAGTACAAACACGCAACGAAGCCACCTTAAAAAAGATATAAATGAACACCTACATCAGACAAACATGAATAGTAAATGAAAATATATATAACCATTTTCATTACAATGGTTAATGGATATCGATTGCTTAGATATTTCAAAACTTTTAGTTCCTCGAAATTGAAGGCACATTTTAAATCTTACACTCGATATGGTAGGGGTTTTAAATTTAATTAACATTCATTAATACAATTCATTTGATAAGCATTGCATTTTTGGGAATAAAATTTAGGAAATCGTTGCATAAAAATTACACCTTTTTTAAAATGAACAACCAACAACAAAATCAATACAGCATTACTAACCTTATCATTTTGTGCCATCATGTACTCTCTTCAGATTTATGATAAAATGAGATGTTTACTATAATATCGTACTGTTCACTTCAAATCATTCGACCCATGGCACCAATTCAATATGTAAAAGCCAGAAGGAACATGTACATAATACAAATGAAACTAATACGAATGAAACTTAGTAAGGATCAGTTTTTCAACAAAACTGTAGAGTCACATTTAGTGACTTTTATGCAACTGTCATTCAAGTGAGATGTTTAGCTAGTTATACAACCAGGTTTAATCCACCAATTTCTACATAAGAAATTGTCTGTACCAAGTGAGAAATATGACAGTTGTTATCTATTCGTTTGATGTGTTGAGCTTTTGATTTTGCCATTTGATTAGAGACTTTACGTTTTGAATTGTCCTCGGAATTCGATATTTTTGTTATTTTACGTTTATGACAACAATGAGTAATAACTAAAGGAGCTAATTACCATGTGTACAGTTGTTTGTCTTTTATTCATCTTTCGTTTTTCATGGCACTGTCAGTTTGTTTTCGATTTATGACTTTTAATATTTCTTTGGATAAACTGAATGCTGACAATATCATGTCCGCTTTAAATTAAATTTTTATTGACTGTCTTCATATGCATCCAATGCAATCCTATCGACATAACTATATCCATTCGAAATGTATAACATTTATAAACCTCAAACATTTCAAATCCAAACCTGTATCAATATGTGAAAGTAAGCGGAGTTAAAACGGATTTGATGAAAATAACCAAATGTATCGAAGGTCAATTGAGTGAATTGGAACCTTAACTGCAACTTAACAAGGGAGAATTAAAAAAAAAGGTATGTTGTCAGAAACGAATAACTGACATTTAGAGGCTGACACTTTCGTGAATAAACCTTCACCAGTAGGGGCATCATCCAAATATGAACAAAAGTATCACCTATATAAGCCGATCGTGTCAAGGTGTAGACATATGGATCACCCCCAGTTTTTGGTGGGGTTCGTGTTGCTTAGTCTTTAGTTTTCTATGTTGTGTCATCTGTACTATTATTTGTCTGTTTGTCTTTTTATTTTTGGCCATGTCGTTGTCAGTTTGTTTTCGATCTATGAGTTTGACTATCCCTCTGGTATCTTTCGTCCCTCTTTTATTATCTGATATCACCAAAGACAGTACTAATGTTACAATGTTTTTTTTCTTTAAAGAGAAACCCTAATTTATACAATGGTGTGTTCAATAAACATGTTATTTTCCAGTCTATTATCTGAATCATCAAAGCATATCCAATATAAAAATAGGGAGATAAGATATGATTACCAATTAGATACATGTGAGATAACAGTGTTCCTTGTCGATTTTTTCAACTTATGAGTTTGAATGTCCCTCTGGTATCTTTCGCCTCTCTTTTAAAGACCGTGCAAGCAGTTTTTACGCTTTTGACATGTTTAATGCTGTCACCGCTTAACCGTAGACTTTTCTTGATAGAGATATTTCTGTTTTTCTTGTGAAGACTACTTCTTTGCAACTGTAAACGACAATGACAAATATATTTCTTTTCAAAATTCACTACTGCACAGTCACCCATTAATTGGCCATTAATAGCTACCATTAAATTACCATTAACATTTATTTTAAAAAACCATTAAAAACCCCTTAAAGGTACATAATTTAGACCCATTAAATCAGTGTTCTTTATGTTATAAACCATTAAACTACAGTTGATGGCCTTGAATTTTGACAGTATTAAACCCATTAAATGTATATTTGATAGTCATTAATACATTATTCGTTAAACAATTAGAACTAGCATATATGAAAAATTTCAATTTTATAAACATTATCTCAAAAGAAGTGAAATCAGGTTTTATACGTAAAACGCGAATTCAGGAGCTGACTTCACAAAATAAGACAATGATATGCCATTCATGCTTTACTAGGTCTATAATCTAACATATTCGTTTAATTTCACTAGTTTTGTCATATTTTAATTTTATAAAGTATATAGACTCATAGTCATCATTAGTGTCCATGAACAATACTGACGTACAATTGGTTGTTTGAGAGATTAGTAATCATACATTTAGTAATTCCACTAGACTGATATTAAGGCTACTGATCAATCGGGATGAAATTGCTCTTGTTTTTCTCGTTGATTAGCTTTAAATATCCCTTTCCTTGTTTTTGCTTTTCAACAGAATACAAATATTAAGATATTTGTTACTTCAAATAACAGTACTAAAATACTTTTTCTTAACGGTATTTTAAAAAGTATCAATGTACAATGTAATATTTTGTTGATTCCAAATATGAAATATGTCTGTTTGGAAATATTACTAACGATTGTGAAAAAAAGAATGGATATATCTAAACTGCATCTTTGGACCAAGTGAGATAATTATAAAGTGAAAGTAAGCTGATTTTTTTTTTTTTTTTTTTTTTGTGCTTTTCTTAAGTTAATATATTACATTATATATGTATTTTACACAACAATGAAAAATGCTGCAAAAATGAAGATCAAGTACTTCAATTCAGGACAACATTTTTATCGGCAATTTTGATATTGATAAGCGAAAACTTGTTTGAAACACATGCTGCAAAGTAACCTTACTACCCCTTCTTCAAGTTGAAATCATTGCAAAAGCAGGGCGTTAATGTGTAAATGTGCAGCTTGTTCGGCTTAGATTTGGGAATTATGTGATACCCTCGTAGAGGAAACTTCTACCAGAAAAATCAAGAAAGATACCAGGCTTATAATTTTGTACGTCATTGACGCTCGAATACAAACAGTTGCATCTGATACTTAATATGCCAAGGCAAATTTATTGTAAAAATAGGGATAATGTAACCAGAGCTTCAACTTTGATCTGGGTTTTCAAACAATTGTCATCTCTTTAAAACAATGCAAGTGTAATTTAAGCGAAAAAGCAGATGCACTCATATTTGAAAGACATTGATTTGCCTTTAAACAATGACAACTGTGTTTTGTGAAATCCTACTAGCAACACTGAATAATAGAAAATAACAGAAAGGCGAAATAAGCATCCCTCAACGAATTAAATGCTTACAAGCAAACTGTGTGAACTATCAAAACTTAAGTAAAATCAAAATGTGACTACCAAAACCCTTTATTGTTTTCATCTGGAACCTGCTTAGATAATCATTTGAGCATGCATGGAAGATAGTTTTTTTTCAAAATATGGATTGTTGTCACGTTTATGAATACCCAATATTTCCTTTTATTCATCAGTTCTAATAACATATAACAATTTTAGTCTGAATAACTCATTTTTAAAGCATCTATCAATTATTTTCCCTACAAATGTTTTGCAAATCAAGGTATGCCGATGTCCAGTATGAAAAACATTTGGGTGATTGGTCAAATAAAATTTCAATTGAAATAAAAAATTATCATTTCTTCTATGTTTGAATTTTTTCATATTATCCTGCACAAGATGTTTCGTGTTCTATTGGGTAGACGCATCAATTTAACGAGAAAAATTTATGTTTTTTAGCAATAACAATAAAAGATAATCAAAATATATCATTTCCTGGTAACGTTAGTTGCGTTCCTGTCAACTGGAGTTCTTATATATAATTTTAATAGCAATCGGTACATTATTTGAGTAATCTTGTTCATTGTGAATAGGCATGAGGTACATTTGTAGTCCGATAGTTAAACTCAATTTTACAGGACGTAAACCCTACAATTTCTTTTCATATATGTTTCAGTTGTTTCAATCTTTATTTGTCTGTAGTATTTTTTGTTCTCCTTTTATCCAGAACAACTATGAAAATGATAATGACTAGCTTATGCTACAATTTTTAGTTACAGTCATTGGACAAAATCGACATTTTATAAATAAATTTACCAAGTAACTTTATGAGCGGTTTTTATGAAATATGTACCATAAGATGTAGAAATGTCTGCAGTTTTATGGTTTATTTGGCCATAATGTACTTGAGTATCGTTTGCATTTTCTGATATGTTAAACACAAATGCAAATTTTTACAGTTCTATTTTGGTTAGAATACATTGCAAACTTTTCCAGAAATATTTTTCTTTGTGTTCACCTTGTCAGAAAATTAAAATGAGCATAAATAATGTCCTGGCCAAATAAACAATTAAATTTTAAACATTTCTACATCTTATGGTATTTATTTGATATAAATCAGTCATGTAGTTACTGGATAATATTGTTTTGAAAAATATTGATTTTAGTTGAAATGATAGGACATTTTTTGAGTGGCAACTCACATTTGTCCAATGGCTGTACAGTGAAATTCAAGTTTGACCTCTTTCCTATTCATATTTCTCCCATTTGCATAAGTGTCATTCCAATCATGGAAAGGAAACTCGAATTAATGTACCACCCAAAAACTGTTCAAAACCATTGTTTAGTACCTGTGAATTGTGGATAAAGCCATTTTACCTAAAAATAAAAACACATCTTCTCCTTTTCTATTTCTTTAATTTTATTAAGATTTGTCCAAGAGTTGCAACTGAGCAACCATTTTTTATAAAATTTATTCTTAGTTACAATGACCTATATATTTGGAATGTTGACCACAAATGATTAAATAGGCTACTTTCCTATCATATGTCTAGCATCTGTATACATTATTCCTTTCTAGCAAGAGAAACTCTAGAAATTATCTGTAAACCTTTTGTTTCGGGTACACTGACGGACAAAATGATTACTTTATGCTCTAGTGTTTGTCGGCGTGATTTGTACGACCAAAAAACGTTTGCAACAAAGTTCATAACATACAGCATGAAATAAATCATAACTGCACTCCAGATAATGTACTTTTATTTTTTTCATAACTAATTTGGTATACTTTTAGAAACAAAAAGAAGAACAGCATGGTCACGTTATTTAGCATTGTATATTCCAATATTCATGTTGGTACTTTTTAATCATAAACAATTATAACTGATCGGCTCCATATGTTTGATATTGTTTGTTTTATAGGAGTAAATGCATCCACTTTTTAAAATTCTTTTCTGTATTTTCTTCCAAGTCTCAATGTTCTAAATTCACATGTGGTAGGCAACTTAGGTACTGTTGATCTGTGGGTACTTGTTCAGGTTCTGATTATACTGTGCAAATAGTTCACATATATAGTCGAACATGACATAACGTTATCCAACAAATCACGTCTTTTCTTTTAAGGACCAGTTTTTAGCAGTTGATGCCTGAAAAGAAATTCTCGAGTAATTATGTCAAAAACTGATATGATATATACTTGCATATGATGTAATTCGTGGTTTATAAACACGAAAAGGTAATGTTGATTATTAAAAAGCATGATTTAAATAACAAAAATAAAGATCACCATTGTATCAACACAATTCTGTTGCAAAGGGTATTTATTACCTGTTTAGAGGTAAGGTCAATCAAGCAAAAAAAGTAACATTTAACTATTATATTGAGTACATTAAACAAACATTATTAAACAAAATTAAATACTCTTAAAATTACAATGAAATGATCTTTGAAAGGTGTTTTTTTCCAAATTTCTTGAGAAAACTATATTAGAAGGGTAGTGATAATTTACCCTGATATCAACCAAAGAATCTTAACTTGTATGTTTTTGAATCGTTTCAATAAATTTGAAACACATTGCTTATCTTTAAAAAAAAACATGCCTGAACAAAATATGAACGTTCAGTGCCTTACCTCATTATGCTAAATCATTAATGTTTTTATTTAAGCAGCAGTGTATATAGTAATATGCTCTATGAAATTGTTACACTTGGTTTTGTCTAACAACAAGTTTTATTTACTTTCTTAACATAAAACATGTATAATATTCATTCATTTACATATTTCATTACTTCTAGCTTTGATAACTATTAATGACATAAACAGTATACCAAATAATTTAATCATTTTCTTACATGTGCTTATTTTTGAATTCGCAATTTTAAACACGGTATTGACTATAATAATAATAATAGTTCTACTATAAAAAGATATCCTTTCAACGCAACATAAACCATTTTTAGCGTCGAATGAGTTAGCCCTGGAAGTACAGAGGGGGAATATAATGCACCGGGGGAAATATGATGCTAAGAGGGGAAAATGAAGTTTTATTGAATGTCATGTGGGAAAGTTTCGCCTATTCAAATACCGATTAAATTATTTCATGTGTTAGACTGGGAAATAATTTATAAAACTATGAAAGTTGTGAATGATAAGTTACAAATTAGATGTGATTTTACTTTGGTAAACAACAAATTATTCCTGAATAAGTACCTGAAAACTCAAACTGACTATTTTTTTAAGAACCAAGAGGGCTATGAGGGGTGGATATACACAATCACTACGAATCAGTCCATCTAGAATGTTCGGCCAAAGAAAATATTACTTAAAATACTGTAAGATTGATTGTAATTCATAAATTAGGTTATGCATATTAATGTTCTTTTGCTGGTTAATAAATTTAACAATTATGGACGGCGTCCTTTTGGCACGTATATTTTGCAATCGGGTCACAATTTCCCATGTTGAAGGACTCAATGTGACTAAGAGATGACAAACAGCAATACGAGCGCTGTTCCTTTGCCTATTGAGTTTTTCTTTTCTGTGCATATACGGTTTTGTTTTATCATGGATTGATATCCCATACCTTTTCTTTTCTATAACAGAAAGTTTTCCATTCAGTAATGGTTGACAACAGAAAATCAAAATATTTTACTCAAATACAAGGTGTCACAGTTTAAACCCATAGAATTTTCTTACCGCTGATATATATTAGCGAGTATTTACCTTTTGAGACATCCCTCTATTTTTATGTTTTTTTATTGTGATTATAATCAGTTTTCTTATATACAATGTATTTTAATCTTTTTTTTTAAATCGAATGACTCTGCATTAACATTGTCTTTTAACCACTATGTCTGTTATTCAGTTACATGGTCGAACTCCATTAAGGTTTTATACTGCATAAAATGGCGGTCCTGTTATTTCTTATGTCCAATTTGGCGGCAAAATCTTAGGCATATAATTCTCGCCCGTCAACATTTTTTTCGTTTATCTAAAAAATAATAAATTCGTTTTTACCACAATTACCTATAATATAGTAAGTTTAACTATTGTCATTAAAATTCATAATATCCAAAAAAAATAGTAGACATGGGTAACTAAGTCCTTATAATTGAATAAAGTTACAATCATTTTTTAGTAGAAAATTGTTTTAACGTTTATTAAGCTTTAATTAAAAATTGTTTGCTAGCCCCTCTTTGTGAATAATGTAAGATACTCTGGTTAATTTTCCCAACATTTTATCATTATGGGGAGTTAATATAATTCGATTTTCATATACTAGTGTAGTTTTTGTCATAAAAAGTCAAATGCTTAATAAAGGTTCCTATCACAATTTCTCACTAAAACATTGCCATAAGTTTGAACTTTCTGGAATAAAGTGGTGGTTATGGTGTTCTATGTTCGTGTTTGTGCGTATGTGTATCTTGTGTGTGTGTGTTAGGGGGTGTAAGGGGTGTCGACACATTTATATGTATTTGTCTTTAGGGAATCAAGTTATGCAACTTAACTAAGGAAAGTTATCTGCTTCATTTGAATTCTGACATAATAACATACACCATATCAAACCAATAAATACTTGTACAAGTAGCAGGATCAATGCTGTTGTAGGTTAAATAACATGGACAACAACTTTAAACAGTGTATCCTTGATCGCAGAATGTCTATATGTGTCTATTAGAGATTTCCAGTAAAATGACTTTACTCGACATAACCGACCTAACTCAACGTATTTCGTCCAATTGCATTAAAGCATGACGGAGGGGAGCATACACTGCATGCACTTTTTGCTTTTTGAACACGCATTTTTTGCTGATATAGACTTAATGTAAAAATCAATCCCAACTACTTTTTTTAATCTTTAAATATTTTGTTATTCAATTTTGAAGCATTTTATTGACAAAAATGTTTTAATGGAATACTTAAGCTATCAACTTGTAATCAAATACACCCATCATTTCTTGTCATTTCACTTGACCCATATTTCAGTTCTTCTCAAAATGTGAATTTTAAAAACTACCAAATAAAAATTTATCATGAAAATATAAAAATAATGAAATCCGAAGCGAGAAGTTTATCTCTTTTTTTTGTTTTTATAAGTTTTAACGTTTAAAAATTAGATTCCAACACACCCGAATGTAAAAGGTGAACGCGACTAACTTTAAAAAAAAATATTCTATAATTTAATTCAAGATAATTTGACAGAAATTTATATCATTGATACATTTATCAAATAGTATTTTATAGTCTTCAACTATAATAATGCATGGAACGAGGTTTTTGTCCATGTATACCTAAACGTGCATTCGCAGATACAGGGGTAGATAAATAATTTTGAAAATCTCACGTTTCCACGTTATCTATACAAATGTTTAGTATAAAATCGTCTAATTTTTTTCGCGTTGCTCCGCTCGGCAGTATACATTCAATTTTCGGGAACTACGCCGTCTTTCAAATATCTTGGATCCGGTCATAATCACAAATTGTATGGCACCAACAAAAAATTAAATAATTGTCGTTTGACTTTGATAAATACGTTTTAAAAACAACAATGTTTGAACATTAATATAGACATCTCTCACAATATTTAAAAGTTTAAGACTACAAACTGAATTGGATTTTTTCCTGGATTTAGAGCTCACTTAACACGAAAATGTGATACTGGTGTGTAATCTAATGTATAATTCCACTAACAAATAATCATGTATCTTTTACTGATAAATTATCATTACATTTTATAGAAACTACATATAATCTGCTATACAGTCATGAACACTAATGTTCCTACAGACGCTCTGTGCTTTTGACATGACACAAGGTCTTGCTTTTCTAGAGTGTTTATGTACTTTTTTACTTAATTTGTGATATGTAAAAAAAAAAAGAAGATGTAGTATGATTGCCAATTCGACAACTCTTCCCAAGAGACCAAATGACAGAGAAATAACAACTATTGGCCACCGTACGACCTTCAACAATGAGCAAAGCCCATACCGAATAGTCAGCTATAAGAGGCCACAAAATGACAAATGTAAAACAACTACAACTATAAAACTAACGGCCTAATTAATGTACAAAAAAATGAACGAAAGCACTGCAACAAACGATAACCACTGAATTACAGGCTCCTTACTTGGTACAGTCACATCCATACATAATGTGGCGGGGTTAAACATGTTAACGGGCCCACTTACCTAATACAGTGGTGTAATAGTACAAAATAATTGATTAATATTCTAGACAGGATAATTATTCTGTATTTATTAGTTGTAGTTGTTTTTAAGATAGTGTTCAGTAGCTGTGAATACTCTAAGATCGATACAGGGAGTTTATTTGGAATATACTAGTAATTGCTGTTTTTGAGCTTCGTTTTAGTCGGACGAGTCAATCCCTTTCTAACTGTTTTAATTGTGAGTAGACATGATCATTTGATAAACAAACTTCTATGATCTCTATTAGCTTTAACTTGAACATTTATAAAAACTATGTAGAAAAGAGATGCATGCGTAAAATAAGTTCTCGACATAAATTGGCTAAAACATCAGATACGAATTAGCCTCAAGCTATGATACTTACAAGCTATACTGACCGACTTTAGAAACGCAACACTAGATGATTCTTTTTGAATTTTTGAATGAATGTAGCACCGTCAAAAGCAATGACTGCCTGTTACAAACGCCAAAATGATTGTCAGAAAGATCAACCAATTCTGTTCCACAAGTTTTGGGTTCTGTTTTACACCTTCTGAATATGCGTTTGTTCCACTCATTACAATGGGTTTTGGCAATTATGCGGTGGAATCTTCAGGGTTTTAAATGTTTTTCTTCAGTCGATTCTTTGGCAGTTCAGTTTATGGGAAACGTTTATGGCATGAATCTGTGCGCAATGGCATTCGGCAATTTGATAAGCAGTTGACGTTGCGGCCGTAAACATGTCTCGCAAATGACGTTGCGTAATCAAATTTTATTGACGTTGCATTGTCACTACATGTTGATCTGGTCATTGATGGTCAGTAACAAATCCCGTCTACATGATCGTTGTCGGATGGACAGTAAGACGAGTTTCTGAAGTCAAACTGTATGGTTGCAGCACGTTCACGTTTTCTTGTTTGCAGTATTCTTATGGGATGATTCAGTTTTTATTCCTCAGTCTTGTCAATATGGAGATGCAACATTTTTAAACTGATTTAAGTGTCGCCAAGGATTGAAAGAACTGTTTCACGAAGCAAAACAAACTGAAAAAATCTTTTATGGGTTCCAAATTTCGCTTTAAGAAATTTGTGCGATTTCAAAAATCCGGTATGTTCAATAACCACAGGTAAGTCAGATGTTGATTTTTTCTTAAGAGAAAGAAGTATGGTAAGCATTAATAGTAGTTGTATGAGAATCAAATATGATGTGGAAAAAAATCAACAAAATGAGTGTTGCGTTTTTAAAATCAGTCAGTATATAATAAATACGACGAATAGTTAGCCTCAAGCTATAATACTTATGATGATGATGATAATGATGATTGTCTTATATCCAGCGACAAATATCACATATATATTAAGGATGATGAAATGATAATGATAAATGATTATACCTTTTTATACATGACCAACACTTACAGTCGCATTTTTATATGCTAGGTAAATTAGCGTACCCGATACAAAGACACACTTGTCTATTTTCGATTAAACCAGCACCTGCTCTTACTCGTGAATGCATCATGCTTGGTGGTGAAGCCGAAAAATCCAGTCGTAAAATCATTCGATCAAGGGGTCCAACAAAACAATTGAACTCAATTGCTAATCAAGTACACCTTCCAAATTACAATCTATATAACGAATTGGTGTACACATTTATTTACATATATCATTATTAATTACAAAATTCTTTTTTTTAATGTTGACTTTCATTTGAAAGAAAAGTGTATGTCAACTATTAAAATTTAAAGAAGTACAAGACCTGTATTAATATATTTTTTAAATATACACATCCCATTGTCGAACGTTTTCCCTGGGAATAAAATCGGAGATTGTAAAAAAACAAGATTGACTGCAGAAGAAGAGAACGTTAGAAATGATACCAAATAAAGTATGATGCAATCCGAGTTATCAACTTTAACAGAGACAAATTCTGACTAAAACTTTAATTTCGATATTTCTGAAATTGCTAGAAAAATCTCTGTCTAATTATAAATACCCACGGAAATTAAATATTATAAAACATTAAGAGACGAAAGGAAAAAGGGACACCAATCTGATAACGAAAAAATATAAGCATGTCAAATATTAAATAATAAAAGGTTCATTTGCAAAGTATATCGAAATACAAAGTCATGATCAAAACCATGATTAACGACTCAAATCAATTGTATGATGGGTAAAGATACGTGTATATACGTGGTCTTATGACAGTGAAGTTTTGGCGGGAATCTCAATAATCACGTGATATATAAAAATCATGATTTCTTTCGTTATTCATCATCTTAGAAATACTTGATATTGATAAAATTTATCATGTATGTGTTTAATAGTTTAGGAATACTTAGTTAAAACTAAAGTGACGCATTTAACAAAATTAATAGGTTAGCAATAACTGGTCCCGTTACGTGCGTACGTCGATTTAGGTACGTATGTCATTTTATTGGAAATCTCTATTAACACGTGTGTTGTTCACCTGAATATTTTACCTCAAGTTATAAATAGACAGAACACTGTATGTATAGTATAGTACAATATTGCAGCTTTCAAAGTTTGAGTATGCACTGTTGCAGGAAGTGGCCTTACTAAAACAAGTATGTTGTGGATGATGGGGGTAAAGAACGACTTTTACTTCCCATAAGGGTCTTGCATGGATGGTGTGTTTATTACTTGAATGTAACTGAATAATATTGAAAAAATTATGAAAGGTTCTTTATATTGGCATATAATAGTTTTAAACCTTCAAAACAAATTAATAAAATCATATTTACACATGAATGACTTTAATAAACCAATAATAAAAAACTGAAATCTATTGAATATATGAATTGTTAATCATTAAAAAATCAAATCAAATAACTATACGTAAATATAAAATTATGAATCTGTTCAATGCAGACAATACACGCATAGATTCAATATAATTTTTGAATAGGAACATAGTACAAAGAAATGTCAATTTACCATACAAATGTCTCATCAGAATAAAAAATTAACACAGAATTCGTGCTCCACCTTCAATTCAGATTTAAAGTTATCAATATACCAAAAGTTGTTAACCTATAGGAAAGTGACAACTAACGAATGCTAACAAAGGGAAGAGTATATCTGTTTGAAATTATTTTAAACTTACTCAGAAAAATGCTTTAGCTACTTGACTTTCCTAGCGCATAGTTAACGTGTTTACACAGTGATATAATATACTCGTTAAAGATTTTTAACCTAATGGTGAAAGACGCAAAACAGATCGTATGCTTACATCAACTTACCCAAAAACAGATTTAATCAAATCCTGAACTTTTTGACATTGTTTATTATTTTTATTCGTGTCGGTTTTCCAATATTATCACAATTTCCTGTTAAGATCCGAGTAAATACCCATATCCTAATATCGTCAGGTAAATACGCTATATAATAGTGAAACATATCTTATTTTCATATATCGTATTCTTGTTATGAGACGATTGTTAACTTCTAATTAATTTGGTCTTATGAGTTATCTTGTTGTCATTCAGAACATATATACTAATTTTCAAATGTTTCATATATTGAAACATGTTTACAAAACGTAAAATTTTACAAAGCCATTATCCATAGGCTGAAAATGTTCAAGAATAGAATCAAAGTCACAACTATGGTACCCTTCTGTAAAAAATAACCGTGCCGTGTTATTTCATCTATCCATTTCATATTTAAATTCGGAATCTCAAATATGTGAAAGTAATATAAAATTCAACAGGATTACGAAAGTACAAAAATAAACGATAAAAACATCCTTTGCGTTCATCATAGCATGAACAATAATCTTGCACTTTCTTAGAATTTTTACTTCACTTTAATTTCCTCAATAAAAGAAAGATCACAACGAGAGTGAACATGTTCATAAACTTGAAGCTATTCATTTACAATGCATGTTGATAATATGCGTTTTCTTGATAATTCATTATATGAAATGATATTATCTTCATTTATAAAGGTAATGAGCCCATCATATCGTTTATAAAACCCCTAAATCAAAGTTTTACTTAAATATGAGTATCACGATTGATACCAAATGTGGAGCAACATTTATTTATTTTTTAGTAGTACCGTAGATATATCCAGTTTTTTGTTTTGTATTGTTCGTGTTCTCGGTCCTCAGTTTGTTTTGGCTTTTTTTAAAGACTGTTGTTGACATATTAAATTTTAATCATGTTACTTAATTTACCATGCCGTTGTCGGGTTCTCTTGGACTAACGGATTTTGAAAGTTTTTTCGGTATCTTTTTTCCTTTACCCCGATAGAGATTCAATGAAACTATATCGATTATTTCATCATAAATAATGTTTTTGTGACTCAATATAGTAAGTTATGGAATATTCGTTTCACCGATAATACCGGATATGTTCCTTTTGTCGTAACTACAGTCCCCTTCCTTTTTCGCGAATGTGGCCTACCGAATTAAAATATTTACTGTATTTGTTATAACGTGAGCCACACGACGGATGCCACATGTGGAGCAGGATCTTACCATTCCGGAGCACCTGACATCACCCCTACTTGTTGTGGGGTTCGTGTAGCTCAGTCTATAGTTTTCTATGTTTTGTGTACTATTATTTGTCGGTTTGTTTTTTTTCTTATTTAGCCTTGGGGTTGTCAGTTTGTTTTTTTATCTGCGAGTTTGAATGTCCCTCTGGTATCTTTCGCCAATTTTTTTTCAGACCTGTATAAATAGGTTGCAATAAAAAGCAGATAGCTTTTATGATAAAAAAAAAGTGGCCAGTAACGTTCAAATTAAATCGCATGGGCATTACTACTAGGCATATACAGCATTTCAAGCCGTGACCTTCATACAAGGTTTGACTAAATATTCCTAAACATTGAATAAGCATCATTCTATACTCTCCTCTTGTAACAAATTCTTAAAAAAAAAAAATAAACAAATCTAGCAATAAACTTCATTGACTATTTTACTTTATCTAACAGCATGACTACGGTACAATAATTGTTAAGGAAAATATGCCTTTCATATATTCTAAAACAAAATATTCTACGTGAATAGCGATCAAAGCGCCAATTTATTTTTATTTGTAGACCTATTCATGTATTGCGAAATATATAATACATCATGTTCAAACAATCAAGTGTCAAAATCATTTCTTGACATCGATACATGTACCTATTAAATCATCTTCTGTAAAGAAGCATAATTGGATGTTTTTGACATGTTATCTGAACAAGATTGACATACAAACAAAGGTTAACGTTTATTAAATTGAAGTCATAAAACCCATCATCTTTTTGAAAAGGTTTATTGACTTCATGTGATATAACACAGTTCATCTTATGTAATGTGTTTTTAACCCGGTTTTTACCAGTTAAATATATTCTGATAGTACACATGTTAATCAAATTTGTCTTTGGAATCATTAGAGCAAAACAACTAATGAAAAATATCAGGCTAACAGTTTGGTATGTCAAACGTGTGTTTCGTCCACATACAACTAATCTTTGATGCCAGCATCAAAACAGATCAGTTTCATCCAATTAACACCGTTTAGTATAACATTTATCCGCTGTCGATGAAATTCCGTATATGACATATATATGTTTATTCCTTCCGGATCACCTGAGATCATCCCCAGTTTTTTGTGGGGTTCGTGCTGCTTAGTCTTTAGTTTTCTTTGTTGTGTTTTATGTACTTATATTTGTCTGTTTGTCTTTTTCTTTTTTAGCTATGACGTTGTAAGCTTATTTTGATCTATGAGTTTGACTGTTCCTCTGGTTTCTTTCGCCCCTCTTTTAAGAAATAATTTATGGCAGCCGTAAATTCATGTTTATCTAACCGCTGGACTGGCATTTACATTTGATAATTTTATCCCGAGCGATAGCGTGGTGTAAAATATGATTATAAATGGCTAACCAATTATTTCAATTTTAGTAAGACAAATACGGTTATTTTATTATCCGTGAAAGCCCTATACATACGATGCAGTTTTGGATGTATTTTATATTATTAAATAATAAATGGATACACTTATTTTAATACATTCTGGGCGTATAAGAAGCATGAAAAAAATGTTCGCTTTAGGACATTTTACAACGGTAACATAAATGATATGGACTAATTTGTTTAGTATTCTTCAAAAATGAGATAACCGTATTGTATTTGAAGCTTAGCCGGTGTAAAACTTGTGTTTTACTGTTTCAAACTATGTTTACCTTGTCTTATAAATAATGTGGGCGTAACGCGGAAAAACGTTGAAGAGATATCTTTGGAAATTTGTCAGACCAAGCAATATAACGATGTTTGTCAGTACCTGTCTATTATGGATATCCAGTATATTGAAAAAAGGTCTTATTCTTCTTCTTGGTTGAACTTTCTAAATGAATCACTGATTTTTTTTTTTATTTCAGGTTTTGATTTTTTGGTTAGTTTTGTGTGAGTATATGTTTGATTTCCAAGTGAACTGTCGTAACACTTGTTACAAGTGCCAAGCAACACTTAAGTATTGAAATTAAATGTAATTCGAGCGTTTGTAGTCTTATTGCGTGGTGTTTTTCTAATTTGTATAAAAGACCACTCAGATTTTACCCAAGTTTAATCACCTTAAGCCAATTTTCTAGCGTTTTGGACTTTCAGTATGATATGTTCAGTGTGTTTCCAGTTTATCGACTTTTCACGATAGTTCGGCCCTTTGGCTTACATATTTCGTAGTGGAGTGTTGTTGGTAATGTTACAGTGACCAGGTATAACGTGACAAGTCCAATTATAGATTCTTTGGGGAACTTGCACTTGTTTAACCATCATGTTGATACTAGACATCATCAATATTGAGATTCTTCAATAAATGCTTGAAAATGAAAACTTTTATCGCAATGGGCGTAGTATAGGCATAAATTAATGGTATTTACATTATGATCTAGCACATTTTTGTCTTTTTATATTTGAATGTAAACCAACAAGGAAACATGCATTCATTTTGGGATTCTAGGTTCTTTCTTGTAATATATCTGAAGTTATAAAGCACGTTTTGATAAAATTAAGTGACTTCTAGTGTCAAAGAAACCTTATTTCACAATGTTAAAGCATTGTAGATTATTTTTTTATTAAATAATGATATAAACAGCAGCTTTTTGCTTTCACTATTCAGTTCTTGATTAATATGATACATTTTGTTGGCTTAAATATATATATTTATCCTGCAATGGAGTGTCTTATCATACGTTTACAGCCCAACAGATATCACTAGGCTGTATCTGTATACTATACAGATATCGCTTTAAAGCTCCGCCTACTTCCGGACTACGTTTGTGTGTTGCTGTTGACGATTTAACTGTATCTAACAGCATGACTAATGTAAAATGATTGTTAACGAAAGTATGCCTTTCATATATTCTCAAAATAAAAAAAAATCTTTTGAAATTGTACGTCAATAGCGAACAAAGCGTCGATTTATTTTTATCCTTAGACCTATATATATTTATATTGCGAAATATATAATGTATCATGTTCAGACTTTAAAAAAAAACAAGCACGTATGTTTCAAAAACATTTCTCAACTTCTATACCGATTCAATCATCTTCTGAAAAAAGCCTAATTGGATGTTTTTGACATGTTATCTAAACAAGATTTACATACAGACAATAGTTAAGTTTATTAAATAAAACTTATAAAAGTCATCATCTTTTTGAAAAGGTGTATTGACTTCACGTGATATAACACAGTTCATCTTATGTAATGTGTTGTTAAACCGGTTTTTACCAGTTAAATATATTCTGATAAAACACATGTTAATCAAATTTGTCTTTGAAATCATTAGAGCAAAACAACTCATCAAAAATACCAGACTAACAGTTTGGTATGCCAAACGTGTGTTTCGTCCACATACATCTAATCTTTGACGCCACAAACAAAACAGATCAGATTAACCCACTTAACCCCGATTAAAGTCCATATATGACATTTGTATGTTGAAGAATAATTCATTTCAGCCGTAAATTTATGTTAATCTAACCATTTGACTGGCATTTAGATTTGATTATTTTATCCCGAGCGATAACGTGGTGTAAAATATGATTTTAAATGGCTAACCAATTATTTCGATTTAAGTAAGACAAATACGGTTATTATATTATCCATGAAAACCCTATCCATACGATGCAGTTTTTGGCTGTTCCGTATAACCCCCATATAATAATATTAATTATAGTATATTATTAAATGATAAATGAATAAACTTATTTTAATACATTCTGGGCGTACATGAAGCATGAAAACAATTTTTCGCTTTAGGACATTTTACAACGGTAAAATAAATGATATGGACTAATTTGTTTATTATGCTTCAGAAATGAGATAACTGTATTGTATTTGAAGCTTAGCCGGTGTAAAACTTGTGTTTTACTGTTTCAAACTATGTTTACCTTGTCGTATAAATAATGTTGGCGTAACGCGGAAAAAGCGTTGAAGAGATATTTTTGGAAATTTGTCAGACCAAGCAATATAACGATGTTTGTCAGTACCTGTCTATTATGGATATCCAGTATATTCACAAAAGGTCTCATTCTTCTTCTTTTGTTGAACTTCCTCAATGAATCACTGATTTTTTTATTTCAGTTTTTAATTTTTTGTTAGTGTCGGGTGAGTATATGTTTGATTTCCAAGTGAACTGTCGTAACACTTTAAACAAGTGCCAAGCAACATTTAAATATTACAGATAAATGTTATACGAACGTTTGTAGACCTATTGCGTTGTGTTATCCTAATTTTAATCAAAGACCACACAGATTTTACCGAAGTCTTATTTCCTTAAGCCCATTGTCTAGCGTATTGGACTTTCAATATGTTATGTGAAGTTGTGTTTCCAGTTTATCGACTTTTCACGATAGTTTGGCCCTTTGGCTTACATATTTCTTAGTGAAGTGTTGTTGGTAATGTTAAAGTGACCAGGTATAACATGACCAGTCTAATTATAGATTCGTTTGGGGAACTTGCACTGGTGTAACCAAGATGTTGATACTAGACATCTTTAATATTGAGATTCTTCAAAAATTGTTTGAAGTTGAAAACTATGATGACAATAGGCGTAGTATAGGCATAACTCAATGGTATCGTTGTTTAGTGTCTTTAAATATCAGCTGTATTTATACTTGGCTCGAAACAGGAGTAATAGTTGGCTAAAGCTCGCATTACACAAGTTTCTCAGGTGTAACAACGAATTCCACGAAAATTGGTATCCAACGAATCATAAGAATCCACAGTATAAATCTATAACAATGTATAAAAAGGACCAACCAGCAAATTTAATATGTACTAGATCGTCTAGAATAGACGATATTGCGCAGATAAGAAAACAAATGTTTAAGTCTAAATATTTGCACAAAGTTACTAATATAAGATGGTTATATACGAATATGACGTTATATAATCGTGTTGACAAACATTAAGCCTTAATGAATAGCCTTCGACAGTGTCGATAATTTTAACACTACTAGTTATATGTGTTACATCGCTCAATAATGCAGGTAAGTTTTGACCAAATATATATATTGTTTGTTTAAATTATTCTCGAAAAAAAAAAATAATTAAACAAAAAGTTCTGTTTCAAAAGTTCCATGTACCTTTCATCTTATTGCAAAAAAAAACACTGGATAGAACGCATTCGATTTTCAAGTAATTTCCAAATTCATGTAATCATTCATTAGTCGTGTTATTTATAATTGAAAGTCCAAAGACGGTTGTTTCGAACATAAACGAAACAAACTCTGCGTTTCAATTTTCAAACAATTTTTTATAAGCTCCTTTGTTTTTTCTGTTATTGTTCAAGACAATATTTAATAATAAATGCTGCTTATAATTTATAATATGCCCTTGAAATTAAATCATTACGTCAATGTCATGGCTTGTGAATCTTAAACCAAAGAGAAAAATGGATATGGTGACATGATGACGTTTGGTGAAATAGGAAAGGCTAGATTCAAGTTACTCATTTAACTTATTGAAGTCACATGTCTTTTTATGAAATTGGGTAGGATAATGTCTTTGGTACAACTTGAACCCAATATTTTCTGAGTAAAATACCAACAATTCAAAACAAATTCATTGGTTTCTTTTACGGTTATGAAGGGGACACAAGAACATGAAAAACAGCGCTGAAAAGATAACTATAAGAAAAAAGGAAATTATCTTCTTTGCTACAGATTTATCTGCATGTTACATAAGTTGTGTTTGGTTAACTATATCTCCTCGTCATTGCGTTATTGTGCTATCATGGTAAATTTGTGTATTCTTGTCTTACATTTTTGCTAACGTGCTTTGTCTATATGCCTTTTTGTGCTTCTTTGTTACATATTTGTTTGTTTTTATAGTGATTAAGATTATAACACAATGTTGACTGTTGTACCCCTATTTTTTACATTTTCACCTACTATGTCTGTTTGTTTTGTTCACACATCGTTGTCAATATAATGGGATTTGATGCGACTGGCATACAAGTGAGAGGTTTAGCTAGCAATAAAACCAGGTTTAATCCACCATTTTCTACATAAAAAAATGCCTGTATCAAGTCAGGAATATGAGAATATGACAGTTGTTATCCAATTGTTTGATGTGTTTGAGCTTTTGATTTTGCCATTTGATTAGGGACTTTCCTTTTTGAATTTTCATTTGAGTTCAGTATTTTCGCGATTTTTGTTTTTTTTTTCTCTAAACCCAATGATTAAACAACCCGTATAAATTAAACAATTCAGTCTCTACTTCATTACATAACTAAAGTTAATATCTTAATAGGTATAGAATTGATAGTGAATGCGTATAACTTTCTAATCGGACCTAATGCATATAATGCAAACTGTATTCAGAAATGGTTAGATGGAATCTTTCAACCAAATAAGGATATATAGTAAAAATATACCGGACCTAAGGATATCCACCCAAACTATATAAGTCTTTGATTTATTCTAGAAAATATAAATTTTGAAATTATACTAAATATGGTAAGGAACTATGACAAACACAAAAAAAAAGCGCCTACTTCTATTTTGACGCTTTTTGGGTTTTTAGCCCACGTGTATGCTTTTGTCAGACAGTTTTAAATATATTCTATTGCATCATCTTTTTAAAAGTGTATGATTGATGTACTTATAGTACATCATAAGTGATAATTATAAGAATTTAGCTTTTAGTCTTATTTGAAGCAAACAACGGTAGAAAAACTCATTTTTAATTATTAGAAATAAATCAAGTTAATACTGCATCGTTCATTGTAACATAGCAGGTTACATGAATTCAAAATAATTTAAAAAAAAAGATAAATAAAAAAGTAAGGAAGTAAATGCGTCATAACTTTTATCGACCTTGCCTATTTCCTTTAGTATCAGTAATAGCTAAAACAAAATGGATGAGTGTTTAAAACATTTGAAGACATTACGGAAAACTGGTGCAGTCTTTAAGGTTGCCTTCCGATAAGTAAGCCTAGGTTTTAAATCCATAAGCATTTATTTTCTATCACGATTTTAGAAGATACTGATTATGCTTTACATATATTTAACATGTTTAACCCATTATTTTTTTCAACAAATGCCTGTAACAAGTCCGGAATATCACAGTTGTTGTTGATCCGTTCTGTTCGTTGAAATAGCCAAGCGTTTAGTTTTGTCAGGAATCATGAAGTTTGCCCTTTATTTCATTTACCTAGGAGTTCGTTATTTTTTTATAACTTTTATGCAAATGAAGTTGAAAGTTCATGTCAAACATTTTGCACTAGCACTTGGTGGAAATCTGAACAAAAATGTTCAAGGCATGATCTGCGCATAGGCCTTTTAACAAACAGTATGTTTGTTACATGTTTAGGACTCTGAACAACGATGGTAATAAAACCGCGATGGTCACGCTGAGGTGCGATGGTTTGACGCTGAAGTGCGTTTTTGATCACGCATTTCAGTATCATTGTATTATGACGATATCTTGTTGATAGCTACGCTGAAGTGCGATGGTCTACATAAACTACAATGTTAATGCTTTTCGTGTCGATGTAGAATACAATTGAGAATGGAAATGGGGAATATGTCAGAGAGACAACAACCCGACCAAACAGCAAACAACAGCCGGAGGTCACCAATGGGTCTTCAACGCAGCGAGAAAATCCCGCACCTTGAGGTGGTCCTCAGCTGGCCCCTAAATAAAATTGAGTACTAGTTCAGTAAACATGGATGTCACAATAAACTCCAAAACATATAAATGAACTAAAATTAAAAAAAAACATACAAGACTAACAAAGCCCAGAGGCTCTTGACTTGGGATAGGTGCAAAAATGCGGCGAGTTTAAAAATGTTGTGTGAGATCTCAACCCTCCCGCTTTACCTCTAGCAAATGTAGAATAAAGAAACACATAGCAATACGAAAAGTTAAACCCAGTTTAAAAGAAGTCCGAGTCCGATGTCAGAATAGGTAACAAAAGAAACTAAGCAAAATGACAATGATACATAAATGAACAAAGGACTACTAGTAGTTACTGCTATGCCATCTCCAGACCTCAATAAAACTGATTGAAAGATTATGTCTTCATTATATGGAAATTAAGTACAATCCCTCCCGTTAGGTGTTTAGTATCATACCATCATAAAGTATATGAGAAGAACATAACCCGTATCTTGCCAACAACTGGTTTAGAATTAATGTGTTTATTTCCGATGCAATCAAATATTACTACCAAAATATGCAATCCTTAATGACTTGACAACAGTATCGTGTTTATATCCTATCCGAATAAGTCTGTTTAAAGGTTTGGTAAGCTTTTTAGGTGATTACCGACATTTTTGTTCTTTGTAAAGAATATTACCAAAAAATATTGGATGTGAAATACCTGAACGTATAAGATGTCTACATGTTGATTTTTATTTACGAATGATGTCCTTGTACCGATGATAAAATTTAGTAAATGTTTTGACTAGTTTGTGATATCGAAAACCCAGCGGGTGTAATAATTTTCCAGTAACACAGAGATTTCTTTCGTTGAAATCAAATACTATGCTACATACACGAGCGAATCGAACAAGTTGAGATATATAAACAATATAAGATGGCGACAAGGGAACGTCACCATCTAATAATGGATAATTAACAATAGATGAAAATCACTTCTTTTATCACAATTTTTGGAATTAAGCTTTCCGTTAAAGATATAGATATCAAGATACAGGAAATACCAGCGTTCATTGTAAGTATTTGTGTTATTTAAAGTCAGTTCAACAGGATACATCTTTTAAGTGTATATACTGAAGCCAATATATCATTTTAATATCTAAAAGAGTTATTAGATTTTTGAATCAGATGTTGTTTCGATGGGTCTTTGCTGATTTTAGTCATAAATTGTAACTCATAACAATACAGAAACAGGTCCGCAATAAGTGGTGCACAGTTAGTCCCAATGGAAATTTCGTCAACCTGATGATAAAACGAACAAAAATGGTATCTAGTAAAAATTCAAAAGCAGAACAAAGCAGGTCAAGTTGACATAGTTCTTTTATTTGTTGTTACTAAGAAATGACCTAAAAGAGTTTGAACATATATATTTGCATTCCGACTTTCTTTTTAAATGCCAATTTAATCAGGTGTGTGATTTTTTTCTTAATAAGATTATGAGACAAAGTGGTATATAGGGTAGAAAAATCAAAACATTGAACTGATTCGAAATCACCAATATAAGCATGCAATTTATCAAGTGCTTCCAACGAATTTTTGACGCTCAAAGTAATAAATTCCACTTTTTGCAAAGGCCTTTAACAATTTATTACCGGGTTTTTTTATTGTACCAAGTGTGCTAGTAAGTAGAATATATAGTTTAGTAGTGGAACAATGACTTGAAGACGAAATAAATCAATATTTGTAAGTAAGGAGTTTTGTGCAGCTTTGGAAGCCAGTACAATTTTGTCAAGTTTATAAGTTAATAAGGGGTTTTAAAGTTTAATTACCACGAGAAACGTAGATTGGTGGATATGGGAAAGTTTACCCTCTGTGGTCTTCTTTTTTAAATTTACAAAATGTTCCTTTTACGTACGATGAAGAATTGCATTCTTCATATACAAACGGGTCCACAGACAGACTCTCCGTATTATAATATTACGGTAAACGAGGAACCCATGTGAGGAACAAAGTAAATATAATATTTTAACGCAGAATTATGTCAACATGCAGAAAATCAAAAATGATGACCTCTCGTTTTGTATGCAACTTCTGTTAAGGACAGTCATAGACCATGATGAATGTAAACTTATATCAATTAACTAACTATTGATAAACTCTGCATGTACTTCTCATAACACTTGTACATCATCTGTCAAATAGACCATCGAATATCAGCGAACTGATCATTGCACTTCGGCGTAGACCATCGCACTTCAGCCATTGCACTTCAGCGTTCCCAGTGCACCTCCGAGTCCTACATATATTCAACACTTGTATAGTTGGAATTTTATAAATGATGGTATACAAATATAGCAATTAATCATAATAGTTGTAGAACTTCATGAATACAAGGCTGAAGTTCATATGACATTTTGGGTTTTTTTTTAAATGTACAATAAAAGGGAAAACTAACTCTTATACTTCACATTTAAATACAACAGTCAAAAAGAATGCCGAAAGTCATCAATGAAAATGGGTAAGAAGTCTTTGATTAATTCATTACAACAGTCCGTATTTTTTTTCATATCAAGCATCATTTCCGAGTCCTTTGTAGACAAAAACGCGCGTCCAATATACAACATTTCAGTCTATAATGAGGTAAGGTAACAAAATAAACAATATACAAGTGTATGGCAACAGACAACACTTCCTACACAAATATCTCGTCAATAAAGTCAATGTTTCTTTTTTTTAATGATGAAACAAATATAAACCTTGAAGTTAAAACCAAACAAAGAACAAATTTTGGTAAAAAGTATAGCCAAACCAGGACAAGTCGGATCTATGCCAAAGGGAATTCCTAAATTATTTTTTAAATTAATAATTAACCAATCGTTATATATTGCTTTCCAGATTTTCCAGTTGCGTTGTATCCAAAAATAAAAGTGTATTATCCTGTTCGTTGGGGATTTGAACGTTCTATTAATGAATACGGTTATATTTACGACATTGTAATGGAAACTTACTGAAATTTTTTTTTATATAAAAATGCGGCAATCGAAATTCATTATTCATTTTAACAAGTATGTCTATAGGTGTCTCAGTTGAAATTATACCAACGGTCCTTTAAAAATGTAAGTATATTTTACAGTAATGTATCCAAAAAATTTCCATTTATTTTTGATATATTGTTTTTTTTTTAATTTTAACATATGAAAATATCTGTCCACATTGTCTGGATATGGTTATAAAAAATCATGAAGTTCGAATTAAATTAATTTAATAAAAACATTCATTGTTTCTATTGTCATGTTGATGTGTTCTATGCATCATAACGAATTAATAATATCCATTGTAATAGTTTGTTTGTAATCATACTGCCGTCAGAGGGCGTCTTTGATTGACAACAAAATTATTGTATTGCATCGTATTGTGTTTCATCTTTTGTTGTCACAATGTTATTTTAAATAGTTTAGGATTGAAGTTTTTCAAATTAATTTGACTCATTGGTTTATGTGCAAGGGTGTGTAACTCTTAATTAAATGATTGAATTCATTATTATAATCGTCTGCACAAAACTGTTTATAAGTGAGTAGTATAAGGGTGTTAAAAAAATGTTAAAATAAAAATTTATAAGCAGTATCTGATATTTTTCCAATGTGCGTTGGTTAGCAAAAACAAGCATTGCAATTGATGTATTATATTTAAGAAGAGTAAGCAATCCCTATCCACTGCACAATGTATGACTCCTGTCGTATATTCAATGTCGTAGTCGATTATAAGGCTTCATTTTATGACAAATCAGTCGATGTCTTTGTTTTCTTACTCACATGCAATTACAAATTCATCGATTAATTTAATGTTATTCCAATAACATGACTGTCATTCATTTCAGATTACCAAACGTACTAGGCATGTTTAGTTTTAACTGTGTTTCATCTCGTTAAACATGTAATAATGATGTCTTACCTTCAATACTAACAGGTCCGTCGTTAAATTCAGAGATAAAAAACACTAGTAAATACACAGACATATTTCCATAGAGAATCATTTCGCTGATTTAATTAAAAAAACATATGTAAATCAAACAAAATATTGATCTATATCCAACAATTTAAGTTTTATACCTTAAGAAGTACAAACCAGTTAATATCGAATAAAGTAGTAAGGGAGTTTTACGTCTTACAATAAGTACAATACTGTAAAAATCAATAATTTAAATTTGAATTCAAAGTATTTATCGTATTTTATGATCTGTAAAATATCTGTCAAACTGTATATATATTAAAAATTAAAATGAGATATTGTATAGTTCACTCCTTAAAGGCACACAGTGCTTTGAACAGAAATTGAAATATGACTTTATTTTCTATCAAAACGAATTAATTATGGTTACCGAAAAAGAAAACATTAGTTCATTATACTATAAACTGTTAGTCAACCATATAAAACGAAAACTATCTTTTTAAACAGCACATGGGTTTGGTAATTAAAATTATACAAGCAATGTGATTTTCGTTTGTAATAAAAAAAAAAAAAGCAAAATCGAAATTTAATTAATTTACAAATCATTTACTTGATTAACAATAACTAGCATTTTCAAAGATTTTGTTATATCATGTTATCATCATAATATCTATTATTGTATAAAGATTTCTCTAAAGAAAAAAAAACATATATTTGCAACTACCTTTAAATGATAATATATGTATATAAGAGTACAAAGATAAAAATCTGACAAAATTAAATATCAAAACCTAATATTTAAGCTTCTCACTGATACTGTGTTGATGGTAAAAAAATGAAAAGTGTTATCTTTTTTTCAGACAAGCATCAAGATGTTTCGATTTCAATGGGTAGGTGGAATCTTACTGATATTAGTAGTATCTGAATTCCAACTATCAAGGGCATCTGTGTCAACTGTGGTTAGTTTAGCAGTAACAGCTTTAGAAACTACAATAGAAAGAGCCAATAAAGTTTCAGACTCTCTGAAAAATGATAATGACATTACACCTGGAGATGTAATTCTTAGCTTTATGGAGACCATCCCCGTAGTTGGAGATATAATACGACTTTTTAAGGGACAAGATGAAGATGAAACTAAGGAAATTATGAATAAGATTTTAGCACAACTAACCACTTTATCTCAGCTTCAGACAGAAACACTGGTTTTCCTTCAAAATTTAGATAACAAAATTAATTTGGTTGTTTTAAAAAACCAAATTGCTACCTCCTCAAAAATTATCAACAGCTGCTATACAGACCTTATTCATTTTCTAAAAAATCCCTCGTCGTTAGCAGACACTGACAGATTTCTGAAATGCTATTACAGTATTATGACAGAAGTACGACATATCGGGAGGATCCTTGAAGAGAAGGAGTTTTCTCTGGAGTCCCCTAAACTTTTTTCTTACATTATTCAACAAGATAAATACTGCAATGGCACTAATATCGTAAACACTTACAAGTACCTCTTTGGATTGCACTTCCTAGGATGCGAAACTGCTGTTTTGGCAGAGGCAGTTAAATATGGCAACACATCAAGGACTTTTTCCACTGAATGTCTAACTTCCATCAAGAACATCGAAAAACACATGATGAGCATATATAGTGTATGCACAAGAGATACTTGTGATCGTGTAATTGGTGTACTAAAATCAGTCATCGGATCGCATTACAATAAGCCCGTTGAAAGAATAGCAGGAGAAATCCTGGTTCGTCTACCCTGGTTTTTCTTTACTGTATTCAAGTTTAACAGAAATCCTGGTGGACAGATGACAGGAAACTTTTTACCGTCATATGTAACAATTCATCATGGACACACGTACTTTATTATCTTGTGGACTCCTTTCAACACGCTTTTAAAGTCTGATGACACGACAGTATCCTTTGTCCTTGAGTTTGATGCCACTCATTTTGACTCTGACTATCGCGGCATGCATGTTAACCGAAATATCGCACGAAAGCCAGCTATGGTGATAGGACATTTTAACAATAACGTAACCAAAGTTTCCTACAGCAGATGTACAAAAACGAGTAAAATAACATTAGCCCCTGAACCCGGTCACATACTAAACGCAAAGAGCGACAGCGGCAAAATATCTTCAGTGAATGTTGTTCTGGTACTTTCAATTGCAGTATTGCATTTATTTGATAGGGTCATAAACATGATCAGCTAAAAGATACTGTTCAATGTTTTCCTAAAGTCAGGCTAATCAATTTTAAGCAAAAGATCGATACTGCCGAAAGCCATTGATATGCTGAAATATTTGTTTCGGTACAATGCTATTCCATCACATTCGTATATATCAATATAGTCGTAAACTTGTCTTGCTTTTGAATTATCAACTTCTCCTGGCGCTCTAATACCTATTTGGTGTTCTGGGTGTATTTTTTAGTTTTATAAACATTATATGGGACTTATTTGGGTTTTAGAATGAGTATTTTTCTAGAGGGGTTGTTACCAATACTATTTTGTAGATAGTTTTTCAAATATGTACCAAAATTATGTTATGAATAGAATAAAAAAAAAAAAAAAAAATTATGCATGATAACTGGACATTATTGTAGAACGGTAAAAAGGCATAAGAGAAGAAAAATTGTAATTAATTTAACCAAAAGAAAATATATTAAAAAAAAGTGTCCAAAACGTTGCCACAAAGGTACACAAAATTGGCGATGATTTGATAAATTTTAATTCATTTCATTTAATCTCAATATATACCTAACTCTATAAATTAAAACTGGACAAAAATATATTTTCCACTTCAACAATGAATAGTGTTCCTTTCAAATAATTATTATTTTATTTTAAATTATATCCATTTTCTATTGAATCAGATGATGGAAACATTCCATTACTTTTGGTGCTTCTAATTTTTTTTTTATATATTCAATAACAGATATTTTTTGTATGACATTGTAGAGTTGATACATCATGTACAAAATTATGTTCTGAGACTATTAGTCCTAAATATGTTAACCTTTGTCAAATGTAATAATTAGGTCTTTTCACTTGTTTGTGGAAAGACCTATCGTATTTGTTCAGTTTATTAGGCCTTTCCACTTTTCTGTGGAAAGACCTATTGATTTTCTTTTGATTGATTTTTTTCTTTCTTTCTTGCATATACATTTTGTTTCGCAAGATGTCGCTTAGATGTTTAGTATATGATACTGCACAGTTATTGGCCTTTAAAAATGACCCTGCTGAACCGAATACTTTTCTTTGTAGAATTTATCTCTCCCAACACTGTTTCCTTGTGAGTGCATCTCCTCCGTAACCTTAAAAGACAGCAACAAATTTATTTCATCAAATTGCTCGTTATATCCTTAGGATGTTTTGTTCAATCTTGACCGAGCGATACAAAGACTCCATATGAGAGTTATTTCTCCTTCTGTATATGACATAAGTAATACATTAATGTATAGCATAAATGGTAAATGATAGAGACCTAAGGAATATTGATTTGGGTCCTTGGTTCACTAAAATGAAATTGAGGTCAAGGTCAAAGGTCAAGGTCATATTCTAATTTTGACTTTACCTTGATTCATGATCTTCTTTGTCACTTTTTAAGATATATACAAATCAATGCAAAATGTTTGCCTGTTTGCGATGAAGATATGATACATTTGGTCTGAAACAATCCAATGACATCTTATAGGAGTTTGTGTCCCTGAAATGATTAAATTTAAGGTTAATTGATTATCTCTCCAACTTGGTGCATGATAAAGCCATAGGGTCTTTTGCAAACTGTTGGTGACATATGACCTTGAAAAATATCAACAGGAAGTGACCTTAAGTAAACCGGAAGTAGCCATTTTTGGAAAAGTACCTAGAAACTATAAATTTTTTAAATATGCATAAATCTTTCATTTGAGACCGGAAGTGACCTTCACTAAAACGGAAGTACCTAATACAATGTATCTCCCTTATAACGGGCACAAGTATGTAGAAACCATATATTTTTGGAATCAGTGTAAATAAAGCTATCATGTGACATTTTTTAAACCGAAAGTTAACATCTATCTCTCTTATTTCAGGCAAAAATATGTGGTAACATTTATTTATTGAATCAGTATGAAGAAACATATGCTTGGACGACAATAGTAACTTTTAGTAAACCGGAAGTAGCTTCTCATCAATAATTTAGAAAATTGATGTAGAAAGACCTTCGAGGAGAATAGGTTTTTAATTTTTATTATTTTTTTTTTCTTCTGCCAAAGTTTGATTTTGCGGCCAATTTTTGTTTCGCAAAATTTATTTATATTATTGTACAGTTTAAGCGCTTTTAGAATTAACCTCTTTTAGGCGAACAATTTTCTTTGTGAGAGTTTCTTCCCATTCACTGTTTAGCTTGTGTCTGCATCTTCTTTGTAACAAATAAAGATATGGACAAAATTCTTTTTCTTAATTGTTTGTTTCATCCTCAGGAATTTTTGACTGATTTGGATCGAAGCGATCCGGTCGAATCGTATAGGAGTTATCTAATTTTGCCAAATGAATATGTCGTTATGTTTTTGTAACTCATAAACCGTTAACCGTGTAAACCTAGAGTTTTTTTTTTAAGTTCTTGGGTCCTAACTTAGAAAATGAGGTCAATTTCAAAGGTCAAGGTAATGTTCTCAATTTTGACATTTGCTTGTTTTTGCATTTTCTCTGACACTTTAAAGTTATATTTAAAAGAAATAATGCAAACTATTCACTTTATTGTCATGAAGATATGATATATCATTTGAACATATGATGTGAAACAATCTAATGACATCGTATAGGAGTTATTGCCCCTGAAATGTTTTAAAATAAGGTTAATTGACTATTACTTCAACTTGGTTCATTATAAAGCCTTTAAGTCTTTTGCAAAAGGTTGAGTTACATATGACCTTGAGAAATGTCAACCGGAAGTGACCTTGAGTAAACCAGAAGTAGCTATTTTTGCTCTTTTTTCATAAAAGTACATAGAAATCATATGTTTTCTAAATAGGCATATAAATACCTATCATTTGAGACCAAATGCACCCATCAATAAACCGGAAGTAGAAGATTATCTCCTTTTTTAGGGAAAAATATATAAAGAAATTTTTTTTTTCTAAGAATGTGTGAATAAAGCCATCAAAGAAGATCCGAAGTGACATTTTCCGAAGCGGAAATAGCAAATTATCTACATTATTTTAGACAATTATATATAGAAAACATATATTTTTCAATCATTACACACAAACCTATAATTGGAAACCAATCTTAACTGTGAGGAAACCGGAGGTACCTTTATATCAAAAACTTTGAAAATTGATGTTGAAAGACCTTCAATTGTTCTCTGAACAATTGGTTTTTAATTGGTATTGTTTTGTTTCTTGTTTCAATTATCATTTTTATTCCTACAATGTAGCCGTAAAATAATCAATTGTTTGCTTATTTACTAATTTTAAAATTATCAGTTCTCTCTTGAAATGCTTGATAAAATGATGACTATTGTGTGATTATGTCTAACTTGCGTAATAAGTCTTTTAATATTCTAAAATAATGTGATTCCATACACATATCTTAATCAAAATTGTTCATCAAGACAAAATTTAAAGCTGCTTGTTAGTTTCCCTTTGAAATAGTTCACATTGTTTCATGTGTTTATTACATTACTTTTGGTGCTTCTTTCTCAATTGATTTTTTTTTAATTCAATGGCCTAAAATCTTTCTGTATGAAATTTATCGTATGATATACATATCGTAATTCATTTTCAAATGTTATGTTGTAGTATTGCATAGTTTTTTAAAATCACTTTCATTACTTTATAACTTTATCAGAAACGTAGTTCTTTCTTTATTATTTAAATCACTCTCAATTAAAGAGTTTGTTATGGTTAAATAAATCAATGTAGTGGTAACTTCAAACTGTAAGTATTACAATGTACATTCCATCCATTTTATGACAGGGGTTTCAAGGACAGATGTTGGTGTGTGTGACTTAGTAAAGAAATTTGCTAATAAAGCAAACATTTTGTCTTTTCCTTCTGGACTTATATGGACACCACTTACGTCACTTGTGTCGAATAATGATCGTACAGCAATACCCGCTTTACAAAACTCACTGGCAATACTAATGTAGTCTAGTTCCTCGTCTTTTGAACAGAGTTTTTTAATGAATGTATTAACTAAGTTCGTTGTCTCGTTTAGCTTTGTGATGTTGTGACCTTTGCCTTTGCGGGGCAAAACACTGCAGATACCCATATGTGTCTTGGGGAGAGTCTCTTTGACTTTCGCTATTGCTTTAGTGTACATGACAATCATCTAACTACTTTCATCTCTGTTTTTTGTTATGTCATTTGTCCCTAAACACAGTGCAATTTTTATGTGAGTGACTGATGGGTTAATTTTCTTACGACCTAAATTATTACACATGTCTATATCGTCCAGAGTGGCTCCGGAGATTGACGCATTGACAACATTTTGCTGAAAGTCACCAAGATGTTTTGCATTTGATGCACCGATGATGAGGTTTACGTTGTCTTTTAGATGTTCAGATGGTTTATGTGTAGGATGCATTGTGTGAGATGGTTTGATACTAGTTTCAGCAACTATTTCATTTTCATTAAGCGAAGGTAAAGTTTTGTTTGTTGTCTCAATGGACGTTTCACATGTTTTGTTTTGCTCATTCTGCATCAATTGACGACCTTCTAATATTTCGGATGCATAGGAACCAAAGTCATGTTTTGCCTTTTCAGAAGCAAAATTTTCACATTTTGTTCGATTGTGACCATCCTGTTTGCAAAAACTGCATGTTGGCTGATTTTTGCAATCCCTAGCAATGTGACCTTTCTGTGTGGAATTATAGCATTGTTTTTGCTCCTGTTGTAGCTCGGGATTTTGAGGACAGGTGAACGTGATTAGAAGATTTGCAGTATTTACATTCTGTACGATGACTGTCTGCAAAGAGTCGTACATCAAAACGACCTAATTTTGTTCTGTTCGGTAATGTGGGCTGACAGTTTAATATTTGTATGTACCTGGTCCCATTTTCAGGGTCGTACCTTTGATATACCCTCTTTGAACAGATGATGGAATAACATTTCCGAAACGAAGCATCTGGGTTGCAAAAAAAGCAATTATCTAGTTCGTATGGTAAGTCTTTTACAGTGACATTTGTAATATTTTCCTCAACATCATAAAATGAAACTGACCTGTTCTTTAATGTTATTTCACTAGTTAACAAATTTTCCCTAGATTCAAAATCTTGTACAGATACTATGCAGTTAGTTTCCGTAAATTGAATAGATTTCACATCATCTAGACTTGTAATTTTCTGTATATTCCCCTAAAATATTATCGTAGGTTGTCCCTCGGAAATATTTTGTACTAAACTGTATGGACAAGTCTCTTCTGGTAAGGGACATTTTGTATAGAGTTGTGAGTAGATTTCAGGAATGCATGTAAACAAGTCAGGTTTATACCAAATACTACTCAAATGTCACAAACTTCTGTAGAATCAATGGCAAAAAACTTCCTGACGATAGAATCCTGAAGATATGAGTCCAGAACAAGTAAATAATAACAACTTTTCTAATTTTTCCCGGGCTTAAAAAAAAACCACATCTCCATTACCAAGGGACATAATTCTTATCTTTTATTCATTTTTTTAATTGTTTGTTTCATCCTTAGAAAATTTGTCTGGTTTCGATCTAACCGATCCAGTGACATTTTATAGGAGTTATCTACCGTTAGCAATTACATTCGTCGCTATTTTTTTTATTCTCATAAATCGTAAGTCGTATTAACCTAGAGTGTTTTTATTTGAGGGCCTTGGGTCGTAACTTAGAAAATGATGTCAAGGTCAAAGGTCAAGATCATGTTCTTAATTTTGACTTTTGCTTCCTTTATGATCTTCTCTGACATTTTTAACGATAAATATATAAAAGAACTATTATTACTTCAACTAGGTACATGATAACGCCATAAGATCTATAGCAAAATGACGGGTTACAGATTACCTTGAAAATGTCAAAAGTATACCGGAAGTAGCCATTTTGGTACTTTTTATATGAAAAAGGACCTACATTGTAGAAATCATATATTTGTTTAATAGGCATACATTAACCTATCATTTGAGACCAGATGCGATCTTCGATAAACCGGAAGTAAATAATTATCGCCATTTTTTTTAGGCAAAAGTCTTTTGAAAACATATATTTTTTTAAATTAGTGTAAAGACAACTTTCATTTGATACCGGACGTGACCTTCTAAAAACCGGAAGTAAAAAATTATCTACCTTACTACAGACAAAAGTATATAGAAACCATACATCTTTGGAATCAGTGTGAATAAAGCTATCATACGACGCCAGAAGTGATATATTCTAAACAAGAAGTAAAAAAATGATCTCCCTTGTTTCAGATAAAAGTATAGATAAACCATATATTTCTAATACTCATATTGATGAACCTATGATTTGATGTCATTAGTAACTTTACGAAAAACCAGAAGTAGCTTCATATCAATCATTCGGAAATTTAAATAGGAAAGACATTCAATTATTCTCTAATTAAGGGCTCTCATTCCTAATGGAAACCCCCTATTGTATTTAGTTTTTTTTTTAAGATCTGTCTTCCTTACTGAAATACCTTTCTGTATTTCGTTTGTTTATTATTATTTTCATTTACTAGGTCTTTCCATTTTTCCGTGGAAAGACCTTTTACTTTTGTTCTGATTATCTTTTATCCTCCGCTCCTGTCATTTAGCAAGATTTTGGTTTTGTATATGATATCGAACATTTTATAGACTTTGGAAACTGACACCTTTTAACGGAACACTTTTCGTTGTAAGATTTATCCCCCAAAACACTGTTTTCCCTGTGATTTCTACTCCCTCGCAACTCTCAAAGAAACTGACAAAATTATGGGACCAAATTGCTCGTTACATCCCCATGCCTCAGGTTGTCAAATAAAAGTTTGATCGAAGGGATCCGGAGAATCCATAGAAGAGTTATTTCCCCTTATGTATTTGATATAAGTGATATGATTTTTAGCTGGTAAATCATAATTGATTCAGACCTGGGCTTTTTTTCTTTGAGGTTCTGGGTCCACTAGAAAGAAAATGAGGTCAAGGTTAAAGGTCACACCCATGTTCTAAATTTTGACATTTACTCAATTTGGCTTCTACTCAGAATGAGTTATAGATATCGACAACAAAATGTAACCAAACTATTAGTCTCTTATGTCGCAACTGGAAATATTTTGTCAAAGTGGTATGCGTCATTTTATTGAGGGGTCAATATCGCTGAGATAGTCAAATCAACAAATTACTAATCATTACTTCAAACAATGCAGCTATCAGTATGAATATGCCAACCAAGTTCCCGGTCATCCCTCCCCCACTGATTTTGTTGTTGTTGAGGGAATACAATTCTACTGAATTAAAAATCGCCCTATGTCCTGTTAATTTTACTGTTAAAGTGGAATCCGATACATGTACACACGTCTGAAATAGAAATCCATCCTGCAAAAATCTGTTCCAATGCATGTATTTTTCTGAAATTAATCGATAAACGTCTCGTCAAACTACACACTGTAAAATTTCATAAAGGCATGCATTGCACTAACACTCTAATAACATCGTTTGGTGTGTTTGAGCTTTTGATTTTGTCATTTGATAATAGACTTTCCAAATTTGAATTTTCCTTGGAGTTCGGTATTTTTGTTATTTTACTTTTTTCTTAATCAATGATCAAACATCAATTTACCTGTAAAACAAATTTAATCCGTTATCACAATGTGTATACGCATGACCTGTCCCGAAGACGTCTCGATCTGCAAAGGATTAACTTAGGCTATCATTTTGACTATATGTGCTTGGTGATGTCACAATCACATCATCTTTAGAGCGTGCTACCTTAAATAAAACAGGGCTTTTCCCTATTTCGAATGGAATTAGAAATGTACTTCTACGTTATACAAAAGTAAAGATCGAAGTCCAATTTCCTTACAAATCTGAAAAAAATGCACACATAACAAGTTAATAAGACATAAAGTCCTAGGTTCTGTAGAGAATAGAGAAAATTTATAAAAGAAAGATGGACAGATATTTTTTTTATAAGGGCATCCAGGGCGTCAGCATGGCTGTGTTGGGTGTATAAATACGCAGCTTCGTTTGGTCAGAATGGGGACGTTAAATCCGATGCCTCGCAAAGAGCGTGCCATGTGTTTAACACTTGTGTGTCAACTTGTAGAAGATGAATTATTTATGTCATTAAAACAAACATTTTTGTGTATCTATTTATATGATTTTTATCATGTTTATTATCTACTTGAATGTGATTGAATTAGTCAGCTAGAATGTGTTCCTTGATTTACACTTTGATAGACCATGTTGTTGAATCTTCTTTTTAACCTTTGTATACACTTTGTATATTTCACTCTGTGATATAGATGTGTGATAATAGATTTGAGATCGGAAGAAATTATAACAAATGTTTGTTTGAGTATTATAAGGATTAAACATTGACATGGTTCCATACATATTTAGTGTTATACATGTTGTATCTTTTACCATGTGCTATCTAAAAAGATTTTTATTGTAGAATGTATTATACTAAAATGTGGTTCTCTGAATTAAGGGAGCAAGCCCATGGTGTTATTTGAAAATACTAGAGGGGTAGTGAAGTTTTGATTTGAAGACAATATCTAATATCCGTACGCTTAGAGCCGTTATCAAAGTTTGGGGGAAAATATATTTGAACATATTAAGGGGGAAGTCAAAAGTATATGTGTTCAAGGAAGGCTTTACCCTCTCTAGCAATTACAATTGGAGGTGGCAAGCCGCATTTTTTTTTTAAATTGTCAATGTCACTATCACAGCAGTTTTTTGCAAGCTGCAGCTTTTTAAAGTGTCAGGGTCACTATCACAGTTTGAGGTTGAAGGATGTACACCATCAAAATTTTAATGCACAATCAAGAATGGAGGGCTTCTCTTTTAGTACTGAGGACTGAAATCTATTAAACTATTAGTACCAGCATCACAAATGTAGTCAGAGGGCTGTGGTATTTCAAAAATATTCATTTCACAACAAAAAATGGAGGTTAATGGCTGTACACTATCAAACTGTACTCTATCTATTAGCGCCACAATCAAAGATGGATGCTGAGGACGACACTACATGTTAGTACCACAAATGGAGGTAGAGGGCTGTACTTTTAGCGCCACAATCATACATTGGGATTGAGGGCCATATAAACCATTTCAAACTATTAGTACCAGTATCACATTGAAGGTGGAGGGCTGTATTACTTTAACTTGTTTGTTCACCAATCACAATTTAAGGTTGAAGGCTGTACATCCTATCAAAATGTAAGTACCTCTATGACAGTTAGAGATTGAACACTGTATTCTGTCACAATATAGTGCACAAATCACAGCTGGAAATTGAGGTTGGTATCTGACTTTCAGTGCCACAATCAAAGTTGGAGAATAAGGACTATACTCAAATCAAGTCTCTTTCAACCTGTTAAGATACTATCAGGGTCTGTGATACTTCAAAGTACTAAAAAGCACACTGGAAATGGGAGCACTTTCTCAGGAGCAGGAATTCAGAGGACTTTTAAAGCAAAATCCGTTTATTATAGAATCAGAAGTGTGAACTCAAAATACAAGATGTAGACTTGAAAACCTGTATGAAGTTAGTAGATGACTTGTTGAGGGAAAAACATCAGGTAATATTTGAATTTATAGTTAATTCAAATACAATGTACTTGTAAAAAATGTAATAATTTTGCATATGAAATTAATTAGTTTCAAAAACAGCAAAATTTGTCATTGTTCAATGTTACATGTAGATATAGATAAAGAAATATATAAAAATTAATTTATATTATGAATCATATTACATGTTTGTCCCCCGCGCAACGCGTTGCAGGGGACATAGAAATACCGGGCGTCCGTCCGGTCTTGTTAGCGCTCTCACCTGAACAATTCTTGCCAGATTTTTATGAAACTGATATCATACGTTTATATCAGTAATGTCTTGGACGAGTTCGCAAATCAGTGCCGATCAATTATTTTGAAAGGAGTTATGCTCCCTGTAAACATTAATTATATGGAAAATTGCATCGTTAGCGCTCTCATGTGTACAATTCTTGCCAGAATTTTATGAAACTTATATCATAGATTTATATCAGCAATGTTTTGGACATGTTCGAAAATCAGTGCCGATCAATTATTTTTAAAAGAGGTATGCCCTTGGAAACATTAATTATTTGGAAAATTGCATCGTTAGCGCTCTCATGTGTACAATTCTTGCCAACATTTTATGAAACGTATATCGTAGGTTTTTATCAGCAATGTCTTTGACAATTTCGAAAGTGCTGGTCAAATATTTTCAACGAGTTATGCCCCATGGAAATATTAATTATAACAGAAGTTGCATTGCATTTACTCGGAAGCCTTCATTTTTCTATAAAAGTTTAAAAAAAAAATGTTTTATTTTTTAGTTATTGCCGTTGTACCTTGGATAGATAACATATGTGCAAGGTGGGGGACATTGGAATTCTGTTCTTTTATTATATTTTGATAAAATTTTGTAAACTAATATAATCCAGGTCATCATTGCAACCTCTTATCTTTTCTTTTTTTATTTCTTGCAATTCAACACACAGTTATTTTTTACCACGTTTTCACTGTAAAATGTTTCAGCAGAAGGGTCAACAAATTTTTCAAAGCTCACATTTGCCTTTTTTAAAAATCTTCATGATATGTTTATTATTTTTATGTGCATTTTAGAGTTATATGTGGCCTTTCTACCAACCATTGGACCCAGTTGACTTTGACCTCTGCGATTACTTTGAGATTGTTAAGAACCCAATGGATCTCTGTACAATAAAGGTCAGAGTAATGAAACATATGTGTTTTAATATGAACATCAGGAAATAAAGAATTATGAGGCTTGTGCCATTTGAATTTACAAGCTAAGTGTAATTTAAATATAAGGTTTATTTAATATGCTGATTATTACAGTTGAATTTTTCGAGTATTTTTTGTATACTTTTGGTGAATGTACCATGTTTTGATTGCTGCTGGTTCTTACTGCTACAACACAGGGTTCATATATATTCATATCACTTGAACAAGTTCTTGTGTTCAATATGCATTTAACTTGCCAATCATCATCATCAATAAACAAAGGTAATAAAGATTGCACGGTTCACCTGACAATCAAACAAACAGCCTCATTGTTCATTGTATACACTTAAATAGATAGGTGGAAGTTAGAGCACATGCATGGTATCTTCTTATTCAACTACTGCGGTTAGAACACATGGTTTCTTCTTTTTCAACTACTGCGGTTAGAACACATGGTCTCTTCTTATTCAACTACCGCGGTTAGAACACATGGTCTCTTCTTATTCAACTACTGCAGTTAGAACACATGATCTCTTCTTATTCAACTACCGCGGTTAGAACACATGGTCTCTTCTTTTTCAACTACTGCGGTTATAACACATGGTTTCTTCTTATTCAACTACTGCGGTTAGAAAGTTGTTCGTTGGTATCAGTTTAAGTGGATGTAGAAAATAATGCTTTTATTTATATTTAATTTCTTGTATTTGTAAAAGTCTGCATACAACCCTATAGAAAGTGTGTAAATCATTGAACATTTGAAATTGTATACCCGCAAAATCTATGAAAACTGGTATCCCAAAAATGACAGTGAGTGTCCGGTATTTTTTTTTTTTTAATTTCCTGTAATTACAAAATTGAGATCCTAAATATTGGTGTAAAGCCAAATGGAGTCTTTGTTATGACATGTACTGTAATTTTTCTGATCATTGTTTGAATGTGTTTAATTTTTTTTTAGAATAATTTGGAATGCAGTATATACAGTATAGAACACATGATCTCTTCTTATTCAACTACCGCGGTTAGAACACATGGTCTCTTCTTTTTCAACTACTGCGGTTATAACACATGGTTTCATAAGTCAATAGTTTAATTTAGTGGTGACATGCGACATCTATACCAGAACAGCTATTTATCAAGCAAACAAGATAATGAGATGTATAAAATGGTCAAACAGTTAGAAGAATATTTTAAGAAGACAATGGAAAAGTTCAATAGTGATATACTAATGGGAATGGATTCACAACATGAGAATTCCTCTCCAGAAAAAGAAATGGCTTCTCCAACTGAAAATTTACAGCTGGAGGTGAATTCTGATTCACAACATCGTTATTTCTTGCACAGTTTTGATACAATGTTTAGATATTTCAATAAATGTTTACACTGATGTTGTTCTTGATGTTTTGACTGGTTCACAATGTAATATACACTACAGCTGAGAAGGACTTTCTTTTTTATAACAGTACACAGGGGAACAGGTGGCAACAAATGGTTGTCAAACTTCCAACTTATGTATACTATCGAATAGACAATCTTCAATCAAGCATTTGTAATAAAGTTTCTATTTAACTAGAAAAAACGTATAAATTTGAGTGGACATTGATTGGCTGCCCACTATAGACAGGTGAAATAGGCAAAATCTATGTGAGCTGTTTTTGGCAATATTTTTTTCCTCTTAGATTTTAATTGTTCATTTAGTGGCATGTTACTCAATTTTTGTAAGTATATTTCACAGTGTATTCTCGGTAATTCAAATTACTAGGCAAGGGTGTGAATAATACAAAACTATATGGAAGAAATAAGATTCCTTCAAAAAAGGCATTTTTTCAAAGGTTAAAAAAAACCCACTGTACTTCGACTTTTTATACTTTCAGAACTATGATACTTTCTTGTAAAAGCCCTCTACTAAATACATGTTAATATTGTAGTTTATTTTCATTCAAATTCCAAAGAGAGCGTAATACATGGGTTATGTTATTGTCTTTTAATTTAAATGCAACATTTGTAATTGTCTTAGCTTTTCTGTTCAGGTCCTTTATGGTTTGAGATTTTTTTTTTTTGGTTGACATTGCAAATAAAATGTAAGGAGCATTACCCAGTGAAGTTTATACCAAACACATATGTCATTTTGTCATGTCAGTTATACATAGCTAACTATATTGTATGGGTTTTGCTCATTGTTGATTAGGGCATTTGATAGCCTATAGTTACTGATTTCCATGTCATTTTGCATCTGTAGATAGTTGACCTGCTTGCAATCATACCACATCTCTTTATGTTCATATCAGAAGTAGCATTTACCATATTTACTACTGACACACATTATTTGTGACTTCTAATTAATATATAGAAATAAAGCAATTGATATTCAATTTTAGATCATTCTTAAATTACTATTCTAATTTTTTTCAAATATTTTAATATTTGTCTTTTTTCTTCAGGATAACAGTATTAAAGGTGTATATCATTGTAGTGGTGATGAAAATATGACTAAATATGACATGGCTTTAGTAATGGCAGAAGTTTTCAGTCTTCCTTCAGATCATATTCAACTAGACAAAAAGCCTTCACCTGGATCCTCTAGGCCTTTCAATTCTCAGCTAAGTTGTCAGAGACTGAAAGACCTAGGAATAGCAAAAAATAGCCAGTTTAAAAGCAAGAGTCTCTATGTATTGAAGCCATGATTTAGTTCTATTTAAGTTAAATCTAGGTACTTACTGTGTCATTCTTACCTTGATTTTTAAGGACAAATTAACATTTATTAGATAGGAAATTTAGAAATTACAACTGATGAAATATAAATAGAATATCCACAGTAGATTGTGATTAATACACAATTCATGTCAGTCTTAGACTAAGATATTGAATAATATTTATAGATTTTTAAACATCTTAGGTGTTTATCAATATACATTATAAACCATCTCATTTTTTTTCTTCTGTTTTTTGGCCCATTTTAGTTGACTTCACAACAACTTATGTTTAGAAAATTTTTAACTTTGATAAAAGAGATAATCATAGTTTGACATATGTGTGACAATTTATAGACACTTTTTTTCTAGTCTGTTGAAGTCTGAAAAACAAATCCCTCAATACGTTTACAGTAACTTACTTATTCAAAAGAGTTTAAAAATGCAAGAAGGAATGATGAAGAATTGAAGGTCAATAAATATTAATGTCAAAAGGAATGTTTTTGTTTTTGTTAGAGACAATTTGATTTTAAGTTTAAATTTTTAACATGACTTGTTTCAAAGATGTTTTTTTTTTACCATTTTGCCACTTTTTAATTATAACAAAATTACTGTTTTGGTAATTTTTGGTTCATTATGTTTGTTGCTTTATAATTTGTTAGCATTTTGCTCTTATTTCTAAGTAGAAATTAAAATTTACTTGCTCAGTTGTTTTCAATGAGGATAACATTATATATATATACATTTCTTTAAGTATGAGTGTACTTAATTTTTATTAATGATATGTCTGTATGAAATAAAAGTGGAATATGTAATTTCTTGTTTGAGAAATGGGCATACATTTTGCCTTGTATGCACCAGGACAACTTTGAACCAACAAAAGAATTACTGCAATGTTGTTTTTTACGTGCAGAGAGCATGGTAATCTCAAAATGTTGTGCATCAGATGTCCCCATTCCGACCGAACCTCTGTCAGCTAAGGTCTTACTGCTGGACAGAAGAAGTCCCAGTCGACCAAATTACTATATCCTAGTTAACATTGGGATTAAGATTTTTATTTTGAGATGCGTGATTTTTGAAAAAAGCAAAGGAAGAGCAGATGTATGAGTAGAATTGTAGAATAACGGAACATTTAGACTTACTGCAGCAATCACCGATTTCATGACAGAAGTAGAGAAATTTTACAATAAGTTCAGATTTTTATAGAATGCCATTTTTAATAAGACGTCAGGAATCTAAATGTTGCTAAAACGGTGACATTTTAACAGGAGTAATTCATAATACGGAATGCATGGCGTATTGGTAAACTGGAACCTCTTGTATTTAACGCTTCGCTCAAACTATGAACAAAGAGTTAGTCAGCCGAAAACCAGCTTATGTTATTTGGAAAATCAGTAGATATTTCAGTTCATACATTACAGTATTGTCCTTTAATGTTGTACTTCGCAATAGACACCGAAAAAAATAATTGACATGTAGTTTTGTAACACTATTGTATTATTTTCTGTTATATTTTATTCTTTATTTATTGATTTATATGTGTTTTGTCTATGTATATAGCGTTGACTTATATCATAATCAGTTTAAAATATATGTCAGACTTTGTTTCTGATATGGCGATTTCACTAGCTTATAGCAATGTGAAGTATACTCTAATTAAAGGTAGGGTATGAGGATGATGATGATAATGATGATGCATGGCTGCTTAACGTCCAGCGGCAAATTGATATGCATATTCAGGACGGAAACATGCTATTGTAATATGAATATTTACCCTGCTTTGTACTAGACCGACACATTTAACCAGCCAGTCTTTGCTCTTACTCCATAATGCCGTGTGCTTAGCGGAGAAGCAGCAAATACCAAGTCCTTGTTTTGACCCGGCCCGCACTTGAGGCGAACACGCTACCACGAGACCAACGAGGGGTATCAGGAAGAACGACTGACATTTTCCTAGTCCCAATTATGTACTGATCGATGGTTATAGTGACGCAGCTTTTTGTCATATTTTACGTGTGTATACTTGGGTGTGACTTCGGAATCATTGTAATAGGCCATGCATGTAAAGGAAAATTAGATAACGGAACAATCATTGATAATTAAATGACAAAAAAACACTATAAACAAGTATTAGCTTTTCCAAAAATCTATCCGTCTCTTTGCAGTAATATATGACAAGTGTTTACTACATGAATGTATTTATATAGCACAGACATTATTATTCAACATTTGCACACAAGTTAATGCTTTTTTAGGAGAGAAAGGCTTTTTGAAACTAATTTGAATTGATAAAAAGGTGGTATAGACAAAGGAAGTACAAATGTAATGTGTAATATGTCATTGTTCTGAATTGGACGTCTGACCAAAAAAAAAACAAAAGGTTAAGAGCATAATATCACATACATGTATACCCATTTTACACTCACTCTATATGATATAATAGACATGAAGATTGAAGGTGTTAAATGTCTGCTGAATAATAAATGTATATCAGAATGATAATATGTTAATATGATGCCGAAAACAAACCCTGTTTGTACTCTAGGTTGCAATTCTGTAAATATAGACAATGCAATTTCCCATAGGAACTCCCTTTGGGGCTAAAACTGTGCCACTTTTACTATGAAGTTTCTTAAAAAATTATATCCCAGAACGGAAAGTTGTTATGCACTACTATTTTATTCAAAGGTCAAAATATAGGGCTGTGCAGCATATTTTCAACGTTTATATGCCCTGAACTTCTAAGAGTTCAAACTTATACTGAAATTCTATATTACGCCTACCTCCATTTTTGGACCTCCTAACAATTAAATTTTAGGCGCTACCATGTTTTTCTATACTGGTAACATTCCCAAGTTATGTCTCTATGAAATGAAACACAGAGATCATATCTGGGAACTAGTACGTTAGCAAATTAACATATCTATGAATATAATATATCTCCCCAAAAGAGGCGTGGCTTGTGACAGAGCTGTATTTATAAAGTGCAACCTCTAAGTGTAACTTATATTGGAAATTTATCTATAAACGAAATGAAAAATACAGAAATTCATTGATTTGTTTTGAAATGTGTTTTTTTTTTCCAAACAGTTGTTTCCTATTGAACATTTTACCAAAACAAATTTTCAATTTATACATAATGTTATCATATTTGACACGGAAACAATATAATACAAAAACATCTTGTAATGCGAGACAGTATTGAACCAACAACTTAGAGTTCTATCTGGAAAAAATATGGATCTATTGAGGGTAAATTTGAAGAATTAATACTTTTTACTAAAAAGTTTTAAATAGTAAAGCTTCTAAGCGTCAACACGACGGGTGCTACATGAAGAGCAGGATTTGCTTAACATTCCGGAGCACCTGTCTTTTGGTCGTTTTTCGTATTTTTGCCATGAGACTGTCAATTTGTTTTCGACTTACGAGTTTGAATATCCCTTTGGTATCTTTCGCCTCCTATTTCTAGGTAAAGATTTCGAATTTCAATATACATTTTTATATTTCTAAGATATAGTTTATGAAAGAAAATATATCGCGTTAATTGAGTCAAGTTATGTTGAGATATAGAAAGTTCGAATCCGATACCCTGTGGGATTCGAAGGCATTTACTAGGTTTCAAATTTTCTCAACCTATCAACGAACTTGAGTCAGTAATATCTTCCAATCACGTAGCTAACAGCATTCACTCCGAAGACCATGCATCGCTCAACTCGTAACCCCTAAAATGCTGAAACCGTAATATTACGGCCTCACCTCAAAAATACTTTTAGAAGTCAACTGTATAGTACTTAATTTAAAATTCATGCATGTTCCTTCGACCTAAGGCTATTTATTGTCATGTTTCTCAGGTTAAAGGTGCAATTTCAGCCCAAATACGAACCTCGTAAATTAAAATCGGATAAAAAAAAAGGTTTTCTGGGGGGTAGGCATTCCCTTCGGTGGCTGGGAAACACAGTACAGAGGCCTCAAACTTCTAAAAATAGTGTCAACCAGTGGATATATAACTACTATTCGTGTTTATTAGTGAAATACACTTAGGAAACGACTTCTTCCGGTTTCAGGTCCAAGTGAAACCAAACTTTGTAGAACACCATACTTATACTTTCAGGTCAATGTGTTCACTGGGGTCACTCTATATGCAGACTACACATCTATCCGCATCCCTCCGTCTTCCAGGTCAGGAAATAGGACGACAAATGGTAAAAATTAACGCTTTTTGCACCCGATGACCACCTTTGTGAAATATATCTTCGGCCCACCTACCCCTCCTACCCTCCTATTCTCTTCATATCAACGTTCCCGCCCCGTTATCCCCTATATTAGCTTTAATGGAATACATATGGAATATATCAGCAGCAGGGTATGACTCATTTGCCTATAATTTGCATATTTTTGCAAATAAACGTAAATCAGACATTTTCTGAAAACAATTCAGCATGGTAAGAGTTAATACAACCGAGAAGACGGTAATAACATTTCAAGTACAAAGTACCTGGACGAAAAATGCAGTCCACGACATTTATAGTAATAGTTGCATGTAAATAACAGATGCAAAGAACAACCAATTGAGAATAATGCTTTTAGTCCTGTTATATAGCACAATAAAAATACGCTTGATCGTTGTATTTCCTACAGGTTGATTTCTATCTATGAAAACACGCTTAGTTTTTGGCAGATAATTATTTAAGTATGTATATTGGATCTATTTATCTGCGTTATTTATTAATTATCATGTTTGCAATAACTTTATAAAGAGAGATCACTCAATGACCTTTAAATAAAAAGCACCAATACAAATAAAAATATTCTTAACAAACATTTCAGATTACAAGTTTTATAAACTAAGTCCTTATAATCTAAACACTTGCATGACGACAACAATCTGTCTGCCAACACCAAGTGACAGTATCATTATTCGCACTTCTATTTGGAACATTTTATAAACATTTGGCTAGTTCTTCAATTTCATTTAAAACAAAATCGAGGTCTTCTTTTTGTATTTCTGGGTTTGAGATGGCTATGCGGAAGAAGTTTGGTAGATCTCCGAGAGGCTGATAAGTGACCATAATGGTACCCTTTTCCATCATAAGGGCTTTCAAACTCGGCGCAACCTGTAGAAAAATAATGCAAAATAAAGAAAAAAAAAACAGTCACAAATAAAAAAAGGGTTTTAAAACAAATGGTAGAAAGAAATATAATTGAAAAGTATGGAGTTTGTGAACTTTGCATTTTCGTTATCCTGAAATTATATCCCACCACCACATCTCCTTCTATGCAATACATCTTTTTCCAATTTTCTTGCAGTAGGTTTTGTCTTCTGCATTAGGAAACAGATGCATTGGCCTCATATTAATTGTAAAAAAAGATGATATTGTACAGATACATGTGCTCATGTAATCTATCTTTTATGAGAACGTTGGCATCACAGAGAAGCATTAAGAGAAGTAGAACCCCAAGTGAATGATTATCTTTCAACGATTTTTACTTGTATTTGAGAAGAATCTTAGGTTTCAAAAGCTACTAGGTTTATGACTGGTGAACTCTTAAAAGCAAAAAATATTGCGCAAGTCGTACCAGTACCAAAGAATCGTTTAATGAGCGGACGATATTGGTGAGCCAAAATGCATATAATTATACAAATCGCGTTACAAAAGAAATGTAATATTTTGATAATTTGTCTCTTTTAACCCCCTCCCCCCACACACACCCAAACTATGACCACATATTTTATATGAATATATATACCAAAGACAACGTAATATACAAAGTTAAAAATACTGCGCGTGGCATCTCTATCTGTAATTTACTTTTCCACTTACCCTGAATGATCATACATTTGTAACGAATTGGCATTCAATTTCAAGTAGACATTGGCTAAACTTCCAAAACGGTAGCAAAAGCGTTCATGTGCTTACAAGTCAAAAAGAGAGACTTAATAAGAAATACCTTATTGGAAAAGGCATGTTCAACAAGAGTAAACAAATATTTTGTTTATTAACACTTTAATTAATACGTGATAACTTATTGAAAAGGCTCAACAAGAGAGAAAAAAATTAGATGATAACAAAATAGGGAAAAAGATAGTTCCAAAATATGTGTATATAGTTTAACTAATGACCTTGTTCAGATGTGTTTTCCCTTCATCGTGTTCGTCTGTTATGACAATACCCGAAGGTATATACCAGAAACATATATTTGGCCCTTGTATCTGAAAATTAAAAATAAAATATTCTTACCAAAAAAACCCTTCAGTTTAAAGACTATAGAATCTGGTCTAGGATTACTTACAAATTGCGTTAAGTACATCAATCATGATCGTGTATTCTCACACTTACAGAAAATTACATGAGTTATTGCGTGAACTACTGAGGGTTCACGCATATATATTGCCTGATGTTGTAGTCTTTCGGAATACCGGAAAACCTACTGTCTTTTCGGAATACATCTGTTCTTTTCTATGGCGTCCTGCGTAAAAGGTAATTAATTGATCTAATGAATATGCATTAGCGTTGTACAGTTGCTATAGAGATAAGTGTTAATCGAGGCTGCAGCTGAATAATATCTAACTGGAAGTGTTTAACGACCTTGACTGGATGTACATCCCTCGCACGGTCGGTGAATGATATCCTACATCAATAGTTAATTAAATTAGAGTCGCATATGTTAAGTTTTCTAAATTAAAACCTGGTTTCACATTGGAGATTAAGTGATCGTCAATGTATAGAGCGTTTTAAAACTGAGCCATTTTAGCGTTATTAAAAAAATCAGCAAAGTCCGTTTAAGCAGCAATTAAATTCTACGTCCAGAAAAGATGCAAACAAACAAAACATAGCACAACTTAGTAACAAATTATGTTTAAATTGCGCACTGGACATAAGCTATACTGAATTGGCACTCTTACTCCTGCTTCCCTCCGTCTGTCACACAATCGTATACAAAAAACAAATCAACAAATTCATTGTGTTTTGGCTAATTTACAAAAGGACAAGTTATGAAATTAAAAGAGAGATTTGTTTAAACAAACTAATTTAATATAAACCAGTGTAATTGGTTTTCCATAACGGTTTTAGTACGGGATTAACAAATAAGAATATAACTTAGGGTTTTGAATTATTTTTAACCTGGCTACAGTATCAAATAATGATGATTCATTTCTTTAAACTTCATTAAAACAAAGACTGTTATCACATTTACATGTCGACTTTAGCCAGAAAGCTTACTCTAATTTCCAAAACAGCACCTCAGAATGGAACATACAGTGGTTGCCTCCTATTTAGCATGTTGTAATGTTATCTATCGGAAGAGAGTGGGATGGGAGAGAGAGAAATTATTTATTTAACAAGAAAATTATATCCAACATTGAACAGCAGTTTTTATATAACAATTATCTGATCTTATATACCATACAGGCACTTAGGTTCACGATTGCATTTCTTTTTTTAAAGAAAGTAACTTGTAAGATTTGTCTAAAAAAAAAGTTTGTCGAAATACTTAATGATGTGTTTTCCCTTTTATTGACAAACCTTATACATTAATCGTGCATGCGTGTTATCTGTCGTCTCCTTTCTGATATTTGCATTAGATCTGATAGTTACTGTTCCTAAAGTAAGACAAGACCAGATACCTCCCCCCCCCCCCCCCCCCCCCCCCCCCCCCAAAAAAAATATATGCTATATGTCAATTGTGTTGGATGTGAAGAACGGGTAGTAACTCCAAAATTTCATGTCAAACACTTTTTTTTTTAATTGAATTATCTTTTCATTTATTCTTAACTATTTCGAATTGCTCTAAATAAAATAATGACAAATAAATGGGACAAAACAACATTTTGCTTTTAGTTAATGCAAAGTTAGAAGGGAAGTCAACATATGCGTTTGTAAAAGTCAAAAAGCGAAACCAAATTTAAAAATGGGATCTTTATACGCGGACACCATGCACATTTAGGTCTCATTATATTTATTTAAGTTTCCAATCACGCACAAATAGTAGAAGTATATGTATCAATATTTCCTTACCTTAAAAAAATTCAGAACTGTGTAAAGTGACTGACTTACTGGCGGTTTCATGCCATTGTGACCGATATAATCATTGTCTGTTCGGCTTACTGTAAACCAACTTATTTTCGTTAGCAACGTTTAAGAATACAAAAATATACGCTTTATATATATCGTCAACATACAAAACATGGAACTTCGCTTTAATGTATAGATACATGAGCAAACTGATAAAACTGCGAGGATAATAAATCACTGCAAATTCGGATAGAAAACAATAAACGCGATAAAAGTATCCACGAAAACTATTCAGTTTACAGTATTTAATGATTTTCTTTTCCATATGACTTATATACTAATTTTCCATGTGACTTATTAACTGACGATCTATGTCTGAATCACTCACGTGTCTGTCTGCCGAACTTATGGAATCTTTTATTTTGTACACAATCACGATTAATTTCTTACCTCTTCCAAAACAAGCTGGAAACGTGGTCTCTTCTTTATTTCACTGACAAGATATTTTGACAATGTGAAACACGAATCAATTTGATCTTTAAAACCATTATCACCCTAAATTAAAATATTGATTGAAACGAGTATTACAAAAATGCAAACATGATGGAAGAGGATAACAGCCGAAACGTTAACTTAATTTAATAGTTCAGAGAATATTACACACAAAACTTAAGTTTGAACACCACACACACACAAAGAGGAACTGATGTCAGGAGAAACAATTAGTATAAAACAACGGCAAATTCAGAGAGAAATAACTGTATATAACTATTGATACCAAATTCGGATAATATCGCATTGAAATAGAGTTTGGAGGTAGGTGTTTCATTTTCTTGTTCATTGCATTATTCCCACATTTTATTGATTTCAATAAGTCAACATGGCGGCCAAATCCTTAGTTATGACATGTCACCCGTGGATTTGACGTTAAAATACAATTATAATATGACTTTCTTCTTTCGCTTTGGAAATAAAGCCATGTGTTCTAATTGCAATAGAACATGGCTTGAACGTGATTGATGTCACAATTAATTTAATTTGAATTTTTCAGTTGTATTTTGAACAAAGCCGGAGAACAAAATGGACATTTGTGTTGGTGTTGCTCGCTATGAAATTAAATAAAATCGTTCTAAAAGTAAGTTTACATGTATCTGTTTAATTTTTATTGTGAAACGGTTGATTTTCGATATCGTTTTGGCTCATAAATTCAAACTGGCTGCCTTTCAAACGTGTATTATAGAACCGTTTCGAAGTACAAAAGATCTAAATTCTATCATGCCATGCTCTATGCTCATTTTAACAGGGGTGGGCATTATATTTGTCAACATTTAACGCTCGCCAACGCTCGGTATAAAGATACAGGGGATATAATGACGTTGCTAACGTAAAATGTTATTTTCGCGACATGACATATCGGGGAAAGATGCATTGTTCTACTGATTTTAATTCCCTCTGAAAAAGCACACGAGGGAACATCTTTTATTACATATTTGATTTTTCTACAGCTTGTATGTATCACCGTGGGATCAAAAATGTATCGTATGTCCTAAAATAGTATCCAACGAAACAAATGTTTTGGTTGAGAATTATAAGGAGTAAACACATTTTTCATTAGATACATGTGTATTATATAAAAAAAATTCATGCAATACATAGATTTATTGGACATTTTAGCCTTCTCTTACGGGGGTGAATTTGAACAGCCATACACACGGCACACTTTTATTCGCTTCACTTTTTAGAATGATCTTATTTGTCCTATTAAAACCGAAATTAAAGTATGATACACACACTTTTATATACTTTAATAATAGACGATCTATAATATAAGTTAGTAGCTGCGAGGTTAAATTGAATTAGTTGTAGAATCAACGTCTATGTCATTTGGTCTCTGGTGGAGAGTTGTCTCGTTGGCAAATATACCACATCTTCTTATTTTTATATCAAAATTAGAAGTTGTCGGTTTTGGTTCGAATCCTTGTTTTCTCCATTAGTATTTCCTTTGTTCTTATTTGGTGTATTATAAGTTATGGTTATTGAACAAGCAAATCGGTATATGTAATTTAATCTGCACGGCTCGGATGACCCCACTTGACTCGAACGACGTAGGACTTACCGACCGTGCAAGTTATTTGATGTATAACGATTTGATTGGTCAATAACTGTTTTGACACATGACGCAATCAATTTACATGAACGTTTTGAAAAGATGCGGACAATATTCAATCCACGCCTTCTAGGAAAGTTCCCTTGGGTAAAGAAAGGGGAAAATACACCTCTAAGTAGTAAACGTTGGTAACGTTTGAATTATTAACTTTTTTTTATTATCATGCTTTCTCCTAAATTGTCGCATCATCTGGAGAATTGCGATTTTATTGCATATTTTTAATTGTTTCTGTTAAATTTATTCACAATCTTTATATATATTCGTGACGATTTAGAACTGGACATATTTTGTAGACACCTATCTATTGTTGAAAACTATATGTTACCCTCTAAATTTCCTTGGTATTTTTGTCGTTGGGCTGCTGTCTTATTGACGTATAATAGAAAAACAAAGGATTATGGGGTATCCATCCATGACACAAAATCAGTACATGCACAGCGAAAAACACAAAAAGCAAAGGAACAGCGTTTTTTTGCTGTTCTTCATCTCAAAGTAACAGTGAGGCCTTCGACTCCGAAAAAAACTTAAAAAGCTCTCATTCCATAACATGTTTAAGACGGTCCCCATCAACAGTTTGAATTGAATTCTTTGCAAAATGATTCGAATAGACTTTGTAAGATGTATCACCACCAAATCGGACCCGGTCAAAAAAGAACGTACTGGAAAGTAGTACATACTAAAAACAAAATAGTTTCTACGCATATATGTAAATATTAAACTATGTAGAATACATTTTGGTTATTAAGGTATCAAATGAAAGGTGAAAGACTGGTAATTCTTCTAGAACACATATTGCCTTATATTTTTGAATAATACAAAAATGCATAAATGGATTCTAAAATTTATATTTGATATTTGTCTTTTGTTTGCTACAATTAAAAGGTGATTTCTGGCCGTAACAGTACACAACTGGCCTAAAATTGAGATAATGCTGTGGCACACATCAGAGAAGTTATCTCAAGGATAAACACACCATAGCTTTAAAAAAACAGAAGAGCATACATATCAAGCACGGGGAAACTGTCTAAGGCCTCCACGCAGCACGAGAGACAAACACCGTTAATATAAAGCGCACATCTCTAACAGTTAGTTTCGTTTGGTGTACTTTTAAAACGGTCTATGACAAATCTTAACTGAAAGGGTTATTAAGAATAGATTAACTGCTTTTCTTTCACTCAAGAATATGCTAAGAGGAAGATTAATCGAGGTGAGATGTACCTAAATGTATAATGGAGAGTAAATCATTTTAACGTTGGTTTGTTATTATAGATTTGTCGATTATATTCAAATGAATGATGATGAAATGGAAATTTCAGTACAGTATAATGTAAGTGCTTACGATTTTGTCTTCATGATTTAATGATTTAAATCGACTCCCTATATATAAATTCTAATTATTTGTTCTTTCTTGTGAATCATTTGAGATAATTAGGTGGTTATTTGAACTCACTGACAATAGAGTTTAATTAATGAAAGAACTGTTATTTTGAAAAGACGTCTTAACAAGACACAATGGATAAAAAGGTTCGTGGTATCTTTTTAACAAACCAATGCTTATCCATTGTATCTACATTATATATCTTTCTTTCAGATGCGTCGGGTGTTAGTTAATATGGTCTGTTGTACTATGTGATGTTTTCTTTTGACGATTTCTGATATCCCTTCATAGGATGAAATCAATACAAAAGTTGATTATTTTGTAATTAGTGACAGCCACTGAAAAAAATATCCTAATGATTAAGTATCCTAGAGGATGGCAAAATTTGTTTCCGCATTTGCAATATTTACCTTCGATCTCCACATTAACCATAATTTGAAGACATCATTATGACGTCCACATTGTAAAGACTTGTCACCAGTGTCAAAGCTTGTATCATAATGTTTGTCTTTGTGATATAGGTATGTTGCACCAGTTTGGTTGACATCCAGTAAAACACCCTAAAATGATTTTCAACAAAAAAAATAACATATATCACACTTTGGGAATTTGGAAAATCGGTTTTATTTTTCTCGTTACTGAATATTTGCAGTTACCATTATAAAAGTTTAGGCTGTCATGTAATAGACTTTTTTCAATTCTTTTATTAATTTTCACATTTCAAGCCTGGGGTAATGTTATCTTTAAACTCTTTAACAACTGTTGAATATTTAATCTGTGGTCAAATCTTATATGAATCAACTGGATTTACAATGGATAACCACTGAGGTTTTAGCAGCACAGTCCAAATGATTAACATAATATAAACTCTGTTTCGTAAATGAATGAACTTTGAATTAATAGGGGTATTCATATAGACAGAAAGTTAACATTTTCAAATAATGTTAAAAAAAAAAAAAAATAAGGAGTTTCGTGATATGTTCATCAAAAAGGGTTATTGCTTAATAACTGCATTTCAACCGGATTTCCAAGGTAAAATATCGGTTATTAATTTGGTGATGTATGGCGGGTGGGCGGCTGTCAAACAGTGTCCGTGCAATAACTTGTAAACGCTATGACGAAATATTTGTAAATTTAGATATGTTGTTTCCTGTCCCTAAATGAAGGTCAAGTTCGATTTTTAAGATTTTAGCTTTCATCGTTGCTGAGTTGTAGACCTTTAAGTAGCGAAAAATGATACTTAGATTGTTTTTGGCCTTTTCATTTCAACATCCTAAAAATAATCATTTATTTTGTTTAATTTGATCCTGATTTGGGGTCCAGATTTGCAAACACCAACATGCAGGAAAATCCGGTTTGCTGTCAATCTGACAGCTTCTTGTCTGTGTTTAAATTTACTCCGTTTTTTAAATAACCCTCGAAAGATAAAAGTCTGGTCAAATATAGATCATCAAAATTTTATTAAAGGGCTTTTCTCGATCCTCGTTCTCGGGGTAAGATTGGCAGAGTTTGTATTGTGCGTAATTGATGAGCAGATTCTCCGAATACAATCAAACTCTATAAAGCAACTTATAAACATATGGACAATGAAAAATGTTCAAACAAGTGTCGAAAGTGCATTCGCTGATTAGTTTTCAATGATATTTTAAAAGCAGCGTAAGCACTGTAATTTTAATAAGATATTTTATATCTCATACCTATAACTGGCTAGTAATATATGAAATATGATATAGAGAAGATACATACAAATGAATAACTAACTAAGAGTTCGAGTATACTCAGTTGAAATGTTAAATTAGCTATTATTATCTTTTCCTTCAACAAAATAGCTGAACATTGCAAAGGCGTACCCATCATCTTGTGTGGATTCCATGTCATAGAATCAGCCCTTCAGATAAAAATATTCTATCTTAACGATAATATTAATATGCCGGATGTTCAATTTCATTACTGTATCACAATTTTTCAACTCGACCTGCTTTGATTTATGTACTAATGTTTTATTTGTGTTTTTACTTATAAACAACTGCGTTTTTTATTGTCTTTGTGTATAAGAAGGTGTTACATACATATTTAGTGAACGCTTGTGTAGTTCTTCACGAATCATTATAGAGAAACATCTGCATATTTTAAAGTTTTATCTCAGTTTTAAATTAAGTAGGATAAAGTTGTTGCTGTTTTATTTATAAATAAGAAGATGTGGTATGAGTGCCAATGAGACAATTATCCATCCAAGTCACAATGTGTAAAAAGTAAACAATTATAGGTCAAAGTACGGCCTTCAACACGGAGCCTTGGCTCACACCAAAATAGCAAGCTATAAAGGGCCCTAACAAAAGACTAAATTTTAAACAATTCAAACAGGAAAACCAACGGTCTAATCTATATAAAAAACGAGAAACGAGAAACACAAATGAACCACACCAACAAACGACCAACACTGAACAACAGGCTCCTGACTTAGGACAGGTGCATAAAAATGCAGGGGGTTTAAACGTTTTAACATGCGCCAACCTTCACCCTAACATGAAAAAGTGGTATAACATTACAACATTAACATTCTTCCGCAGAAAAGATGAATTTGTATTGAAAAACACGGATCTTGCAAAAGAAACATATTAAAGCTATACAGCAGAACAAAATTGAATATATACGTCAAGGAATTATCTTAGTAGAGATTTCTAATAAAATGACATACGTACGTAACTCGACGTACGGACCTAATGAAAATGGTTATTTCCAACCATTGAATTTGGTTGAATACGTCGCTCAAGTTTAAATCAAGTATGCAAATACTCTTTAAATCATACTCTGGAATTTTCGTCCATATTAGATAATTTTAACATGATGAAAAATGAGGGGCAATTATTATAAGAAGAATTTCAGAAATGTCAAAATCAGTGTTTGTCAGAATATTCCAGTTAATTTCTAAATAAAAATATGTTCCATTCATCATAAAACGTATAGATAAAAAATCCCTAAATAAATTGTATTTCAAAAGGTGTGCTCGATTATGGATTGTTCTGTGTTGTTTTGTTTAACGCAAATGCTACTTGAGTTCAAACACAAAAGACATTTCCAGGCAAAATATTTTATATATTTCTTGACGTACCTTTACTTATATATAGTATTTTATCCATTTCATTGATAAACAATTTATAGGGGGTCACCGAATTTGTTTTTAATAAAAAGATCATTGAGGTGAGTTTGTAAGGTAGGAAACATAGAAAAACATTAGATAATAAGACTTCAATAAAAGATGCCAATCTAGGATTTTGAAAAAGGGGGCCTAAACTAGGCCTAAACTAGGCAACATTAGGAGTGGAATATGTTAAAGTTCTATGCATTTACCACATATGTAGCTACATAAGGGGGGGGGGGGTGTCGAACCCAGGACCACCCGCACTCGAGCAGTGGCGTAGATTCCATTGAGCCAATGAGGTAACCGCCTCACCAATTTTTTTATTATTGAAAAAAAATAAAATAAAGAGACAATATATACCGTGTATTTCATAGTAAACAGTACAGAGTGACGATGGCTCCAAACGTTTACACCCTCTACACATGATTAACTTAACAAAAGTATCAGTAAAACTTTCTTTTAATCAAACGAACAACTATCTTTTTCAAGACAGACAAAGAATATCTTGTAAAAAAAATATTCAAACAAGAGGTCATAACTTTGAACCTGCAACGATGCTTGATTTTTTTCTTGACAACGAACTTATTACTTTAGGTGGACGTCATTTTTAACAGATATTTGGCATTCCTATGAGACAAACTGCGGTCCACTTCTTACTGACATGTAACCTGATTAATAGAAACCATACTTCATAGTTCACCCAGTTGTTATAAGCCATGCATTTTGTCAAAAGCCCCCACTAGCTCTACATGCACAGAACAAATATAACAAGGATCCATAGGAGGACTGTTTCAAGAAAAGATGTATTCCCCTGTCTATCATGCTCTCATTTTCCAGTTGCAGTTGAAATGCATGCTGTTATCTTGGTCGACCGAGTCTACATATTATTCAATTATTTTGTTTTACTTGTCCTGAATATGCATCCAGTTTTTGTCCCATCAATCAATCAATCAATTAAACCTGTTTGAAATTCTTTTTTTTTTTTAATTTGTGAACGCTAAAAGCTATTTTGCTATTCTGATTTGCTATTAACCGTCCATTTCCGTTTGGCATTGCGGTTTTTTAACCAAGTTAAGGCTCTGAGTGCCAAGTTTTAAGTCGTTTGCTTCATTGCTTCAATAGAAACAAAGTTCAAGCTACTGTCGATACGAGCGCGCTACTAAAAGACCAAAGAGGCGATTATGAATATGAAAGATACACATATACATGTATAAGTATGTATATTCAAAACATTTGAAACAAGAATACGTGGCCGTAAGACATCGTGTCCTCTCACATTATCACATTTCCATGTTCAGTGAACCACTAAATCCGGGTCAAACTTTATTTTGGTATACAGTTCTAAAAGTTTCATATTTGGAATAGGACGAACAGACAGACTCACATACCAGAAAATATAATATCCCCTTGCTATCATAGGTTTGTCATAATAATAATAAATTAAAAGATCATCCTACATAACAAAACTTCAATCAAATACTAGTATTCCACGCATGTCCGTTTTTCGTACGCAGTTGTATAAGTGAAACGCAAAACATTTCATAAAAACAGTTTGTGAGCAATGACGTTAGATATTTAGACTCTTCCTAGAACACATTCATCATTATAATTAAAGACACAAAGTGAAAAAAATAACTGATTCAATTTAGTAAAGAGTAATTTTTGTTTTTTGAAGATACATTCTCATTAAATCCATTTAACAATATTCTAAGGAAAGATGAAAAATTACTATGTACTAGATGCATCAGTGATCTTAGTTTCTACCTCTGACAAAAGTATCTTAAAATGCTTTATAGAAGTATGCTTGACAAAAGTAAGTCTTGTACATTTTTAACATTCCGGCAGGCGTGTTAGAAACTCCTGTTTATACCTTGTCACTTATAGACAAAAATGAGAATATCATCTCGCTTCGGATTTCATTATTCTTATTTTTTCCAAACTCAATTTTGATTAAGCAGATTTAAGAATTCACCCTTTGAGAAATAAATAGTTGGGTAGAGTGAAATGACGAAGTAATGATCGCTGCATTTGATTACCGGTAACAGGATTAATTATTCCCTTACAAGTTGTTGTCAAAAAAGTTATATAAAATAAAAATAACATCTTTTCCAACAAAGTATGTGTATTCAACGAGCCAAAAAATCATGCTGTCTATGCTCCCTTCTGCCATGCCATGAAATTTTGTGGTATCACGCAGTATTCGTGATTTCATCGAACATGTACGAATTAACACAAAAATACTCAAATGATACCTGCAAAAATTACATTTAGTTTTCCATGTTTTATAACATCATATATATTTACTATCAACAACAACATAAGGTGTACAAAAAATATCAACACCATGTACCAATCTATCTGTGATTTCGTTGAATTTTCAATATCTTGATGTCAATTTATTTACTTTCAATGTTTATAAAATCTTAATTTTTGAAAATATACGTTTTTCACACCTTTCGAACCATACACGGAAAAATTCTTAAAAATTGAGGAGAAAAAAAATAAGATAGAAGGAATCATTTGTACGTGAAAAAGAAGTTTGAAAAATAATGAAAAAAAAACCGTATCATATATTCAATAGAATAAATGGAGTTGCTATTCGTTTGTATTACATATCTCTGTTTGGACGTACGTCTACATGTAGCCACATCCCAAACTCTTCACATACATCGGCATTTTTTTCCAGCGGGTCGAAAGCTCCCAGAATTGTTGTTCCACATGTCGCATTTACCATCAAAGGAGTTTGTTGGTTTGCAATTGAGTGTTTTATTTTTGAACGCAAGACATCTACCTTCATTTTCCCACTTCAAATACAAATATACTTCATTCATATCATAAGGATATTATAGTTTATCAAAATAATTTGTTGTCAGTTATCAATTGTGATATTGTTTAAAACTTCCTTTCAATTAGAGTAATGTTTTAATTCAATAAGAATTGACCCAATCAAATATACAAAAGACATCAAAGTAAAATATATACGTTTGGTTAATATTCATCATCTATGTAGTCAGCATTCCGATATTAAAACAAAAAATCTTATACTTTTACTCTTTACATTTACGTATTACAAATGTATAGTATATCGAAGCTAAAACTGTATTTCTCTCCATACGATTCTCAGATATTCTGCTAATGTTCTGTTGCGGTTTGGGATTTTCATGCTTGTTCTGATTAATGTGTATTCAGTCACTTAACTGTTATCTTTGTTTAGCCTAAATAGGTATCAAGCATAAATGTATATTGTAACAATAGTTTCATAATTTCTTTCTTTTTTTTTTTGGTGTTTCAAATTTAACCCGGTATAACTTCTTTATTTATGAGTCTATACTGTCTAGTGGGATTTTGAGCCTCAGATATCATCAGTCAAGTTCCCGACATATTCGCAGTTTCATTCATGTCTTGTAACTGATATACGATAACCATACGGTTCATCCTTAGCCCCTATAAGGTTTTGTGTTTAGGTCCAATTTTTGTTTTTCATGCATGAATTTTTGGCTCCGAACGTACATGATGAGAATTATTTAAGAAATACGTAACCGTGACTTGTTGTGTTCGTTTATTTGCTATACAATACGGAGCGTTTGGGAAGGTTTGCGGAACAGTATATATATATCTAATAAATCAGAGGAATTACACACTCGAGGTACTGTAAAGAATTTTGTTAACATTCCGACGGAACATGTGTTTTTTGAATTTCATTCTACTCTAACATGTTTAAATTTTATTCATTTCGGTCTTTTTAATTCGTTTATTCTAATGGAAGTAATTGCTTGCAGGTAGAGGTGAGGAATTCTTACTTTGAATCACAGTCTACTGCAATTACGTTGTCCAGACCAATTCCAAGCAACATGGCAGCTTTATTGATAGAAAAATGACTCTGAAAAAATTTCGCCAAAAATATGGAAGTACACACATGGCGACAAAATAAAAAAAGAACAGCAAAACAAATGGTTAGATGGATGCTTTTTGTGCTTCTTTGTTAAATGTTTGTTTGTTTTGAGACTGTGACACAGTGATGACTGCTGTACCCATATTTTGACAATGTTACTTATTGTGTCTGTTTTGTTCACGCATCGTTGTAAATATAATGGAATGTGGTGCGACTGTCATACAAGTGAGAGGTTTAGCGCTATAAAACCAGGTTCAATCCACCATTTTCTAGATTTGAAAATGCCTGTACCAAGTCAGGAATATGACAGTTGTTGTCCATTCGTTTGATGTGTTTTATCATTTGATTTTGCCATTTGATTAGGGACTTTCTGTTTTGATTTTTCCTCGGAGTTCAGTATTTTTGTGATTTTACATTTTTTGTAGCATTGTATAGATTTTCTAACATTGAAATGGACAATTTTAGTATGTTAATCATGTGAATTAATCCAGTTTTTTATAGTAGTATTTTCATTTTTTTTTTTTGTTAAAGATAATTCAAATTCTAAGGTTATTCCATTTCAGTTAAACTGAATAAATTTGCCGAAGATTCTGAAACTATTATTTTGTAAAATGGTTAGCTACGTTTCCCTTACTCATTTGTAGAATTCTCTCAATTACGGAGTCCATTTTGGAGTATTCTCTAAATACCCGCCTCTTTTGAAATCCCAATACACTGATATATCTATCGATTTTGTGTTTTCTAAGTGACGTTATGTTCATAGGTTCACTATAAACAAGGAAAGTTCATTTTTTTTCTTATATGATAATCGTAATGAAAAAATAACCGGGTTTTTTTTCTAAATGCTCATGCAACATTAAAAAATAACCTTAATGTATTCGTACGATTGAAGATCGAAATGATATGAATGTTTGATATGAATAAAAAGAAAAAATCACGTACAAGAGACTGCAATCCAGATACACATTCGTCTCCATATACATATATCGATAGGAAAGAAAACTGAAACATGAGGGGGCAATGGAAAATTACTTTGAACAATGAAATCTACACAACGTTCAAAAAGAAAAAAAAAATACTAGCAAAATCAAAGTCCACACTTCACAGACAATTGCAGATTGATAAAAGTAAGCTACAAAAGAACCGAAGTGAATGCAGATGTTCCCGAAGGATAAGTAGTTCCTATGCAAAGCCACAAGTGACATCCACTATGTTACTCAAGTTAAGTCGAATAATGCTCGTAACTACTTGCACACATTGTCAAAGATTTATGACACACCACATATGAAACGAAACTTACAAGTTTAAGGAATACATCGTTAAAACATATGGAACTATATTCAGACAGTTGTGATTTACCGTCAACGAGCCAACCATATGAGTATTAAAAACTTTAGAATCAATTTATATAAACCTAAAATAGTGCATGATTGCATTTCTACTAAACACCAAAACAAACAAAAAACGCTATATACTGCAACAAAGAACAACACCTGCATTACAGTCTTCGGACTTGGGACAGGCATAAATATAATTTGACTGGTATTCGCATGTCTCTGAGCAATACGGCGTCCCTCAATTCTAGGTGATCGGTAAAAAGCACAGCATAAGAACAAACTATAAAAATCAATTTGCTTTTTCTCCACACAAACAAGGATTGGTTTGTAGTGTATACAATAACACAAACTGCCATCTTTGATCTAATATGCAATATATTACGAAAACAACTATAACCAGATTTAATAATTCTAATTATCCAAAACAAGTTCAAATAGATTAATATGTTTTGTTAAAGTGTTGTGCAAGTCATTAGATAAATAAATATGAAACTGTAACACGTATAACAAAATGCGTCAGGATTCATTAAATATATGCGGAAATCACATTTCGTGGAAGATAGATTATATATATATATATATATACATTTATTTATACATCTAGATGAACCATTTGACTATGAAAAATGTCATGTTTACATGCAGACTATATTCATTTTCTCTATGACTAACGATATCAACCAGTTTTTTATATTACTTGTTGCTAAGAGTTGACGAAATACCTGTTATGCAATTTAACACAAGACCACTATGTTATTTGATTGAATGGAAAATTATACTTGCGATCACCGACAGATTTTGTTAGGGTTCAGGCTGCTCACAGTGTGGTTTTCTATGAATTGTTTTGTGGACTCGTTTGCCATGTTGTTGTCTTTCAGTTTTTGCAATTGCGTTATCAGTTACGAATGATATTTGAATGTCCCCTTTGTATCTTCGGTCTTTTTTTGTACATTGCCATTTATCTGTTTTACAAGTAAATTTAGAGATTAAATATATGTATGTATTTATCTTATGTAAAAAGTGATATGAACTTATACTCACGGTTTTTCGCTATAAAAGAAAATGCAAGGTTGGATAAATAAGATAAAATTGTCAAACAAACAAACGACTTATTTACTGCCACTGCTCCTTGTTTTAATACACTCTACATTTTGAGGAATGAACTTTATTCTGTAAAAATTCTCAAAGTAAATAAAAGTTCTCAGATAAGAAAATATAGCATCAGAATAATTATACACAGGTGAAAATCATGAAGATAATTATATGCGTAATTCCTTTTTTTCATGCTTTGCGATCAGTCAGATAATTTTGCATCCTATACTCTTGTACACTCTGTAGGAAATATTCCAATTCGATATCGTGCGATGAGACCATATTGCTGTTTTTGTCTTTATTTTTTTATTGTCAACAAAAACATGTACATACTGTTTTCCATCAGATATATTCAAATGCGATATGAATTATATACAATTATTTATCGAAACGAATATTTTTATTACGCGTTTCTGCTTTCTGAAATAAGGCTTAGATATTGAAGAAACTGTCTAATTTAAAGAAACCAGTCAATGTGAACTACCCTTAGCAAGAAATCTATATTTTGTATTTGTTTTTAAGCCCCCGCCGCCAAAAAAGGTATTACGAAAGCAATACATTGCGTTGAAATATATTTCATAAACGATGGTATTTGATTTTTGTGGTCACAATTCATAATTAGTTTTTTTTCCAATATTTGAAAGAAACTTGTAACAACAAATAGTTTGTTAATGATACTTACACAGCAGCTTTTTCTGTCTTGAAAAAGTAATACAAAACAGTTTAAGTAGAAGTTTTTATTCATATGTATACACGGTTGGTTATGTTACTTGTAGCATATTATATTGTTTCATATCTAGGATTAAAGAGTGATCTACACAGTCTTGTATACAATTTTGTAAATTCTAATATTTCCTTTCCTTTGTATAACAGTACAGTTATTCTACACAATTATAAACATGATAAAGAGGTTTGTGTATTTTCACTATGCTATTTCACCTTTAATACTTTTCATGGCGTTGTATGGAAATGGTATAATATAAATCTGTAATCATCGCTTTTCTCCCTGTCATTTGTTATCATTTCATATTGCTGATATTGCGTTTTAGAAAGATTGTGTTTTTCTTGGTTTATCCTCGTGTAAATATCTATAATCTTACTATTTTCTTTGACAGGTATTCATCGTATTGACAGTTTCTTATAAACACCTTTGCATGTTCAATATTTTTACACATTCTTCCTTCATAGCTTACTTAACAACACTGGTTGCACTGGTAACTGTAGAGTGTTGGTGGTGATTGTTTTCTAAAATCAGAGAAAAATAAGTGTGAAATATATATTTTGTTTAAATGTAAATCCATATATAACAATGTATAAACCTGTTGAACAAATATAACAATTAAAAATGATCGTTGTATAATAATGTACACCGGACGACCAGACATGATGTGTGTACAATAGCTATTAGATATAAAAAGCAGTAAAATGAAAAAGGAAATATCATTTTTGAGATCATTAAACTTTCAACACGCTTTTAATGTATTTGCCTTATAAGATTAAAATACGATATAAAGTTACGAATAGCCATCTGAATGATTAATGCTCTATTATATACAATACTGACTGACATTGACAAGAATCATCATGAATCTATGTTTAACTAGCATATTTTCAAACATTAATACGAACAACTAAGAGTTTATAAACATCATTTCGATAAAATCTGAAGCATACAATGATTGTAAGACTATATGGGCCTGATAACCATTCGAAATATAAATATGCAAAATTGCCAAATTAGCATCCTAACTGCACAATTCGTTATTAGTTTTGTCATTATCTTTTGATAGAAAATAAAATAACAAAAATATTGAACCCAGTGGATAATTTTAAACGGGATGTGCCTTATCAAATGGCAAAATCAAAAGCTCAAACACATCACACGAATGGATAACAACTGTCATATTCCTGACTTGGTACATGAATTTTTTTATATAGAAAATGGTGGATTCATCTTGTGATAGTTGTATAGCTAGCTAAACCTCTAATACCATAATAACGGATTTTAGTTTGAATCTTTAGCAAACAGTTTCAGAAATCAATTATATCTGCATTGATAAAAAACATATTATATCGAATATGATATGTTCATTAAATCAACTCACAAAATGGTGGATATCTAAACGCTTCTCCTTTAGAATTGAAAACAATAAGTTTTGTCACGAAAAAGATCCATGAGGAATGTGGCAAAATCAAAAAGTTGTTTTCAAAAATTGATTTGACAGATGTGTTAGTAATGGGACGTTCGAGACCCTCCTTGGCCATACGCATATCCATCAAAACGATGCGCTATTATATCGTTATCTTATTACCATGCTAATGTAGGATAACATTTAGCAGACAAACTGCAGAATTTGTAAAGAGAATTCAATCATATATGTATTAGTGCCTTTATGTGAAAGATGTGCATTCACTACATATTCTGAAGAAGTATGTTACTTTTTTCTTCAATGTATAGCAATTTCTTTCTAAACAGACCACCAACGGGACATTTACTAGGTGGTTAATGAAATGTTCTTTAGAATTCAGAGTGTTCAGTTAGGGCGACGGTCGTTTACCGATGTTCTAATCTCAAAAATCAATTAGGAAATGACAGATTAATGGAAGAAACAGAAACTTAGGTAAAACCGTCATACAATTTAACATTAACGACTTCCCATTTCTAAGTTATATCATAGCACCTCTGTCCATTCGAACGGTATATAGATGTCTTATTTGATATTAGTACGTGGAGGTGTGTACTCAGTTATTCAGACTTTAGTTCCAGGGTTGTTTTAATGACCCAAAAATCTGTTCTGATTAGGTTATAATGACAAAAACTCAAATTGACACTATTCAAGTACCTGATGATTTTTCACACATAAGTTGATATAATTGAAGAAAAATATTGTATTTATGTTTATTCGGATGTCTTGAAATTACAGCTTCGTGTGATGTTATACGTTTTTGTGATATATATGTGGGAAGAAAAAAAAAAAAAAACGGAACCCCAATTTAGAGAACCATGTGCACGTTACAAAAATAGTTTAAAGTTTGCAGACAAGGTTTCTGGTTGATCTATACCAAAATTCTTATAGACATTAAAAAAGTGGGATATAAAGAAGCCATTGAAGTCAAAATCAAAAGAAGAGTAAACGGAAGGAAAAACAATTATGAAAAGACAAATCAGTCATAAAACTCATGACAGAACAACAACAATTCAGATGAACTCATGTTCTCTATTAAATTGACACAATAGTATGCATTCTTCCGTACTTTATTAGCGATATGAACGATAACCTGCTTTGATGAGGTATATATATATATTTGATTTTGTATTTACATTGTGTCATAGATCAAATTTATTCGTTCAGTGTATATTTATTTGTTTGTGTTAATATGTCTTTTGATTTAGTTAAGCCATTTCAATTGATATTTTATAGTGTGTCTTTTTATGTTGTGATGTTACACTATTGTTTCAGGTAAGGGTGAACGTTGGTACCTATTAAAACGTTTAAATCCGCTGCATTTGTTTGCACCTGTCCAAAGTCAGGAACCTAATGTTTATTGATGTGGTTCATAAGTGTTTCTCGTTTCTCGTTTTATATAGATTAGACGGTTGGTTTTCCCGTTTGAATGGTTTTACACTAGTCATTTTTTGGGACCCTTTATCGCTTGCTGTCTGGTGTGAGCAAAGACTCCGTGTTGAAGACCGTACTTTGACCTGTAATGGTTAACTTTTACAAATTGTGGCTTGGACGGAGAGTTCTCTCATTGGCACTCATACCACATCTTCTTATATCTATATATCAAACAAATGAGTATGTGTTATGGACTTAATGAAATAATAAAGTTCTGTCCAACCGATTTATTTGATATCAAATGTTGAATGATTTGATTTGATTTCTGGTGTTTTAACGCCACTTTTAAGCGCCACTTTTGGGCTATTTCTTGGCGGCTAGTTTTTATTAGTGGAGGAATCTGGCGTGCCCGGAGAAAACCATTGAACTTTCATAGAATAACTGATGATTCCTGTCAATTAAGATAAGAATTGAGTGCACCCGCACGGGCGGGGTTCGAACTCACAACCTCAGTGTTGACTGGCTAGTGATTACAGTAGTAGAACTACTGAGACCATTGGACCACCGAGGCCCCAATTGTTGAATGAATCTGAAATGAGTATACTTATGCTATAACATGTATATTGTTTAAAGAAGATATTTTAAAACCTTATCAACATTTGAAAAAAAAACATTTTCAAAACTTTGGTGGGAAGGTGGGGCCGATCGACAAGTTGTTTTTTTTTTAACCACAATGGATGAGTCAAGATAAAGTTGGGGAAATTACTGTAATTGATAATCAACACCAGATTGTATATTCATTAAATTTGTGTTATATAAAATGTAACATTTTTAAATAAGCTTAATGTATGCTTCAACAAAGATCTGACACATCTTACAACAAATGAAGCTTTTGAAAATAATAAAAATACAAGAAAAAATGTACTACATAAGAACATTCTGACTTGAGAAAGACTTCAAACTTGAGTGAAGACATTTCCCGAATAGTTAACTCAAGTGTTTTGAATTCAGAGTTGTCTTTGTTTAGTATTCCACTGTTTTCTAGGTAAAACCAGAACGTTTTAAACGTTATCGTTGAAATAATTTACAGCTTATTGCTTTACTCCTCATCTATGTAATCGAACCATGTTCTACTCCTGTAACAAATGTTACACTTATTTTTTCAAGTACAAAGATGAAGAATGTGAAAAAAAGAGTTAAAGTGAACTAAACAATGACAATGTTGTTAAAAAATGAAAACCACAAAAATCATTACTTATTCAAAAGATGTGTTGGTTTTTTTTTTTTGTCAAATATTATTGATTAAAATTAGCTGTCTCGGTGATGTGTGCATTTCTTTAAGAAAAAATCAATTAATACAAATTAAAGGTAAAGAAAGCTATTTGCCTTAATTTTAAACCATACGTGATGTATCATCCCAACATTCGAACTGGTCTTGGTGTATAACAAAGATATGATGGATTGCAACTTTATGTAAAACAATATACTAATCAAGTCATGGTTGTACTTCGACACCGCGTTGACAAGACAGTATAACATAACACAACAACTGTGATTTAAATGAAACATACGTAAAGCATCTCATTGTAAAGTAATACTATTGTAAGACATTACGTACACATTATAATGGGTTGAACATCAAACAATCATTGCAAAAGAAGAGGAAATTTTAAACAAAATCAAAGATCAATAAAAAAAGAAAGGTGAAAAGACACAAACATAAAATAAACTTACCCACAGTTTTCACAGTCGCTAAAATAAGGCATTACTAAAAAGTATAGAAACATTTGAATATTTCATTCACATTATAATTTGCTACTGAAAATATGCATAGATACGAGTCCAAGATGTTTATTTCATTAAATAGTGTATTACAAAAAGAAAGATATAAAATAGTTAAAAATATATGCATGCATTGCACTGTGCATTCAGTCATACTACTGACGGGACTGACTTTATTAAACTTGCATTGGAATGCAATTGAGATGTTGAAATCAATAAGAACTATAATTTATCATTGAAATAATTTGGAAAGATATAATTTATGGTTTTTAATCTGATAGTCATCATACTATCGTTTCAATAAATCACCTTTTGTGGAATTTTTTTTTTTTTTTTTTTTTTTTTTTTTTTGTAAATTTGTCCAAAAAATAAAGTTTGTTGTTATGCTGATTAAATATACAAATCTGTGTCTGAAGTCTGTCGGTTTTATATATATTTCTTTGTATAGATATATTTCCCATTTTGACAGAGTTCGATGATTGTCCGAATTAAGTGGTCACTGTTCAATTGAAATAAATGGCAAACTAATGCTGACTTTGAATTTGACTTTGTGTATGTCATCGGTTTTATATTAGTCTATGCTATATTGTTTAGAAAATACATCGCAAATGTCTATAGTTCTACAAAGTTAAACTTACAAAAAGTTTCCTTTTCCATACATGTAAAAAATGCTTTAAGATACCACATAAACATGATCAGGATTGTCGTGGTTACTTACGTTTTATTCTTTGAAAAGTATTGTTTTTCAAATCACTTATATATGTTTGCCTTTATATAATTATGTGGTACTCTGGGAACGGCTTGTGATTTTACTGTTTAGAAATGATTTTGTTTAAAAAAATAAACTGTTTCAAATTAATTAAAACGTTTGGGTTTGTATATAAAATCAATGCTTTCTTACGCACCGGTTCAGTTTTGAAAATTTTGGCCTAAAATATTGCTATTTTGCACGTGATCATCTATTTAGCAAATGGAACGTTTTGTTTGACGGTTTCCGTTTAGCGTCTTCACAGAAAATACAGAGAGAGAATGGTTGTATTGCAATGTTTCAGACATAGATAAAGAAAGTGTTTTTGAGGAGTTTGAGTTTATTTGTCACACACAGATTATGTTAAACATCAATATACACTCTTCTACAATAAATGGAAGTAAAATCATATGTATTTGTTTACGCGAAATCAACACATACATGCAGTCGTACATAAAACACACTGGAATAGATAAATTTGTCTTAATTAAATATAGTAAAATATAACAGTAAATAAACATCGTTTGATTTTGAAAGATTTCATCATAAAGTTTTTTTTTTAAAGATCAGATTAATAAAACCTGTTGCCACAGACATATGTATCACCTTTATGTTAAAAAGTACGATATAAATTGTGAGAAATTTTGGCAGCTGCTTTTTCAAATTCAAAAGATAACAACGACACATACATGCAATGAATTTCGAACATTTTAATTGTGCCGTACATAAAACACAATATAACAGATAAAATTGGCTTTCATTAAAATAAAACGTTTTAGATTCAAATACTTCACAAAAAATGTATGTTACGAAAAGGATTAATAAAGACTGCTGCCAGAGAAATAAGTCTCGCCTTCATGTTAAAAAATATTGTACTTCAAGATATGGTGATAATATGATGCAAATGTTGAAATTGAAATGGCAAAATGTTCACATGTAAACTATGCAAAACATTCATAATCAATAAATCATGACTGAAGTAGCAATGTCAAATAACCTGCACCGGAATAAAAACTACAGATGCTGATAAAACTGAATACTGATTACCGTTGACTTATTGATCAGTGATTCCTTTTCAATTAACCCACACAGAAACTTTAATATGTAAACCATGCAAACGTTTCATACTTAATGAACCATGATAGGCCATAAAAAATACATTGAAATGAGACTTAGAATGTGTTATGCAAATATAACATTTTTAACGTGTTCAATTCACGCTTGATGAAGTTCACTACTAATAATTGACAATAGAAAATGTTTAGGTGTTAAAGTATATATATAAAATCCATTGAACGTTTAATATTTATGATGTCCAAGATTTGTGAAACTTACATCATAAATTTCATCACTTTTATGTCTAGAAATCCATCCCGAGGTATAAAAGTACTCAATTATCCAGTACAATAATATTAATTAAAAGAGAAAGAAATATTGTCATTTTTTTTGTTATCGACATATATATTAGCAACAGAGGACTTAAAGAGCTCTCAATTTGTGTAAAACTATTCATCCTTGGAGACCAAAAATAACAAAATTTTAATGCCGTTGTGTAATATTCCAAAAAAAATGGAAAATACTGGCATCTCTTTTTTAGAAATGCCATTCATAAGATAAATAAAAACATGCCTTGTAACCATGACACATCAATAATGCTTAATATTCATGTGGAAATTACATTTGTTAGCAGATGCTAATTATATATTCATCTAGATGAGCAATTTAAAGATGAAAATTGTTATATTGGAGTGAATTTTAAAGATCTTCGTTGTTAAACTGCGGTTTACATGTTGTAACGACTATTATATTATCTATTTATGCGTTTCTCTGTGCTGAGTGTTCTTGCGTTTGTTTGTGCTATATATCTGTCACGTAGTGATGTCATTTTAGCAATATTTTTTTAACACTGCCATATAAGCAGGAGGTTTGGCTAGCCATAAAACCTGATTCAACCCACCATTTTTTCTTAAAATATCCTGTGCCAAGTCAGGAATATGGCAGTTGTTATAAAATAGTTCGTTTCTATGTATGTTGTATAGGCGTTTGTTTTTGTTGCACTGCAGTGTTAATGCCGTCTAATCATCGTCACATTTAGCACTAGCGTGTAAATTGAAATCGTAACCATGAACAATAGTAAAACATTAATTTCGATAGTGTTGTTTTACTAGGAAGGATTGAGGCACACATTATTTTTGAATATGTATTTTTGAGGTAGATAAAAAAAAAACAGGCATTTATTTTCATCAATGGTCCTTGGTAATGCAGTGCTTGTATAAAGCCATTTTTATAACATCTGAAAACGATTCAAGATGTTTAACATATTTCAATCGTAACAAAAGGACGAAATTTTGGCTAGATCACTGAGTAGACAACTAATCAGTAAATATACGGATACTATCTTATACGGACAGTTTGACTCAAGTGTGTTTAAACTGTTCACTTTTCGTATTTAAGGTGGTACCAAACACCTTGACCAAAATTAATTTGGCTAGTTTAATTTTCATAAAATTTTGACAAAAATATTTACCTTGATGCTTTGACGAAAATACAAAAAAATCAAAAAACTTGAACCACAGACTTTATCGGAAAAATTTCATTGGATACATAACAGTTTGACAAACAATAATTTTGATCATTAAGAAACTTCATATTTCCCTTACAATAGAACGTTATTAAAACGTTCAGTAGATTTTTACTGAGTTATCTCCCTGTAGTGTTATGTACCACCTTAATTCTCAAATCTACAGTAGTTTTTCTCATTCAGAAAACACCGTATGTAATATTGTTGGCATATTTAGAAAACAAAAACATTGTTCCATCGTTATTGCCTTGGTTTGACTGAAATTGGTTGAAACACTGCAAGTAAACGTATTTTCTAAATTAAGACAAAGTAACTTGTTTCGATGTATTTTCATTGCTTTATTGGTTTTCATTTCTTCAAATGAGAAATAGTATATACAGCACACAAATAAACTGATAAGCATAACATGAATGACAAAAGCATTCATAAAAAAAAAACATACTAGCTGATTTTGATAACAATCAATGTGAATACTTGAGTGTGTACAAAAACAATGAAGATCAGTTTGTTTGTTTGCTTATTGTACAACAAATTACAGTTACCTTTGTTTACTTCCAATAAAAAAAAATAACATAGGTATTGCTTATCAGTCATCTCATAGAACAAGTAAAAAAAGTTGATTAAAAACGATATTTGACCAGTTTGTTACTATATTTACAATAGCTAATCCAGAATGAAAGGTTCACCTAACAACAAACTGACCTAACTTTAATTTATGATTGAAGAACACACTAAAACAGATCAGCTCAAACTAGTGCATATAATTACTTATGATATGGAATGTACCTGAAAGATGATAAATTAGTCAAATGACTGTTCATGTTGCAAATTATCCTCAAAACATGTGGCAATAGCAATCTGAACTTGTATGATTCATGCTTCATCTTAAAAAGTAAAATAACAAAAATACCGAACTCTGAGGAATATTCAAAACGGAAAGTCCATAATCAAAAGGCAAAATCCAAAGCTCAAACACAGCAAACGAATGGATAACAACTGTCATATTCATGACTTGGTACAGACAGACACCAACCTAAATGAGCAGATGATTCAATTCCTGTTATATTTTGTTCTACTTCGAAGGAATTTTATGCATTCTATCAAATTTTATTTTTGTTTGCAGATATAGAATTTCAAAGTTGAAGATTTAGTGTTTTTCTTCATCTATTGCTGTTGATATTGTGATTTTTGTTGGGTCCAATGATTGTCTTTATTTGAAGGATACCTTATTTGGAAAGTGAAAGTAGAGCCAGCTGTTTATTCCTCAGCATTTACTTTTTCTGTGGACTCTCTTCATCAAGGTCATGAATAATCAAAACTAAAACAAAAGATCCATTTAAATTTTCTTTCAAATTTTTCCAAACTGAATGATATTTCGTGTAAAAATAAAAGTCTTTTATTTTGCTGGAAGTTGAGCAAAGAAATAAACTAAATAACTGTTCTGGGAAAATAATATTAATCCATAAGCTGTCGGGACAAATATTCTCCGCTTTTGTTGTTTATGATAACTGTTTAGTTGTTGGATGTAGAAATGACTTTGTCTATTTTTAAGTATTAAATAAAAAATGTTGTTTTTTTAAAACTTTTTATATTGTTTTGACATCCGAGTGTTTGGTTTACACTTTGTTCAGTTATGTTTACCAGTTCAGTTATGATTTACCCTTCCAAAAATCCAAAGAACATGAAGAAGATGTGGCATGATTCCCAATGATACAACTCTCCACAAGAGACCACATTATACAGCAATTAACAATAATATGTTATCGTACGGACTTCAACAATGAGCAAAGCCCATATTGCATATTCAGCTTGAAAAAGGCCCCGATATACTAGTTTAAACCTGTATAAAGAATAGTATTATTAAAGAGATTCTAATTCATTTTTTCATTAATATTTTAAATAAAATATATTGAAAGTATTCTAAACTATTGACTTTTTTTTTACAGAAATGTTCGAGTTTATCATCCGTATTTGACACATTCAGACAACTTAAAATGCAATACCGTTACAAAACAAAGTACATCCTTTACTTTTTTGTAACATTTCAATCTATTATTAGAATTAACATTAGACAACATCAAATGCAGGTCAGTCCTTTTGTGTAAACATTGTAACAGAAGTTTAAATCTTGTGGTGTCAGTTAACAAATATATAATCATCTGATATACGAAAAGCACCATAGCTAAAGCAGGATATATGCCTATTCTCCTGAAGCAGCTGATATCAAGTCCGGCTAGTTGTGGTTCTTATTTGCTTAGTCTTTATTTAAAAAGTAGAATTTTGTAGACACTTGTTTGTTTTTAGATGTTTTTCTGTTTTTTTTCTTTGCAATGACCATGTCAGTTTTTCATCGATAAATGATGTACAAACTTCTATTTATTATCTTTCCCACTTGTGTACAGTAAACGATAAATATATTCAAACAAATCAAAATCATGAAAAAACAGACATGTATATAAATTCGAAATGAAACCCGATTATGTAGGGATATCATGTCCACTTAACTGACATTTGTTTGTTCTAGCTTGTTTTGTGGTACAGTACCTTTAAAACATGGATGTGAAGTTACCAGTCGGTTCGTTATTGATTATTCAATATTCAATATCCAACCGGCTGCTAGCAGTCGGTTCGATATTCAAATTTCTTATTTGAAAATAATACAAATATAAATATTTGATAACATTTAAAACATGATAGTCATAGGTAAAAGGAGTAAAAAGATATCTAGGAAATCGTTTTATGACCCCTTCAAGCTGTCGTAAATTATTTCCAATATAAACTCTTATGTAAATTGGACATTTGTCTTAATAAAATATAGATTTTTATCAATAAAATGCAATCAAAGATGTACTTTTATACTTGATATTTGTTTAGGAACAAAAACAAACGATCACTCTAGGAACATTTGTTAAGAATAAAAATATAAATAATTATGGAAAGCCAAAACAAAAATAAGAGAGATTGTCACTTTTCAGCTTAAATTCAGGTAAAAGGGCCGTTTCTTTTTGTTTCTTGAAAAAGTATTTTTCAAATATACATCTTTGATTGTATTTCATGAAAAGAAATAATCGATTCACAGAAGGGTTTATATTTGGGAACAACGAGGATTTACGATAACTTGGATTGGTCACAAAAAAGATTTCCTACATCTCTTTTTACTCATTTTAACTATAACTTTCGAAGGTTTAAATTTTCATTACTTTCAACTACAAAAAAAAAGATATCGAACCGACAGCTAGCAGCCGGTTGGATATTGAATATCGAATATCGAATAACGAATTTAAAACAGAAAAAAAGATATAGATTTTAATGGTATGATTTTGTTTTGCGGAAAATTGGGCGTCCATTTGTTATATTTGACGAACCGTTTCAAGTTAAAAGGTTTAACATTGCTTAATGCAGGAATAAGTAAATATCAACAATATAAGACAATAAGACAGTAACAAAACGACACAAACAGAAGTTAAGTGATTTACAGATCAACATACAATCTTCAAGTATAAAAAGTTGTAAACAAATAAAAAAAAAGCTCTTAATCGTTTCGAGGCGGGACAAAAAGTAATATGTTAATTATTCTAGTTCAAAAACTAGCAATCAGGAAAAAAGATGTAATTGTTGTTTCAGGTTGTAGCACTATTTTAAATAAAAAAAGATACACAATTATCGGTGTAAAAGAAAGAACGTGTATTGATATTTATACATTTTTTATATCTTACGGTTGGATAAGTGACACATTCTATTCCGTGAATGTCAAAAGTCTTATCATCGGGGTTTTATCGGGTTTCCATATGTATATCTTAACGGTTGTCATTAACTGTAACTGTTAACGTTTGTCCAGAGCAGTTCCGGTTTATTGTGATGTCATTTTGCTCCTTTTTGTTGTTTTTGCTGACTGTTTTTTTTTGTTTTTGTTTTCGAGATGTTTTCTTTTGACAATGATGTGTTCAGTTCATTGTGGTTTTTCATGTACGATTTATTTGTCTTTATTTCAAATTCTATTCACAAAGTCACTAACAAAATTCAGAACACAGTAAGGCACATTCGGATTATTATTTTCCCAAAAGGCAAACCAGTTTCTCGACACAAAATCATACAGCTGTGGTTTTGAATATGTCCGTCCTCATTATTTAGAACTGAAAAAGAACGAATGGTTTACGAAGTTAACCAAGACGTACTGATGATGATTGAACGAGTGAACACTTGGAGGCTGTATCGTACTCAGGACCGTTTCCACCCTTTTGTTGTACGGGTGAGCAACTGAGACATCTGGCTCGCCATTTTTGTAACGTATTTTGAAAATTCAGAACCTTTCGTACATTTTTTTGTTTTAAAAAAATATACCAATAGCAAACATTATTATGCTATTCAGAGTTAAATAAATTTGACATATATTTAGTGCATTTATGACGTATGTTCAAATCGGTTTTATGAAAAATATCAATATTGATTAGTTCAGATGTTTGGGGTTTAATCAGCATTTTATTTTTGTGGATCAGAAATATTTTTTTTTAATTTGCGGATTTTATCATTTATTACCATGCTTGAAATAGTGACTTATCTAAGCGGCAGCCATACCCGATATCACATACACACAATAGTCGGAAAAGCGACTTAAGGATGTTCTAAAGTAATTTTATATTGCAACTCTCATCTAGACATAGGGGTTATTTGACAGATCACATGGCTATGGGCGTGAATAAACGAAATGTCGTCGAATCCCTAACGTAAAAGAACGAAATTATCATGGCCGTCTCAGTACACATTTATGATAGATTGATGAATGCAAGAACAAGGAATATTGCCATGGTGATTGTAAATTTCTGGTACAATTTCCAGCAATAAAAGCCGAGAAAAAAAATTGAGGAAATTTACCAAATTCATGACATATGCTAAGATAATGATTTTGTTCTCTCTCATTACTATATTCCCCGCTAGGATTGACTACAATTCTCTTAAATAATTTGTCATTAGCAAGACGATTAATGACACCTTAGCAGCTGCGGCTGCATAAACTTTCTGATTACCTGATTTCTCTTTTCGTTTTTCGCAGGAGCTGATTGTTATTGGGTATCTGGGTAATAATTGTGTGTTTACCATTGTTCTTTGTTACTGTGTTCAATATACGATTTGTGACTACCATCCTTCTTTTTCTTACTTGTTATCGGTTAGGTAATATTTTGTATTAAATATTCAATATATTATTACCTTTTTTTCATATATAACATGCATTCAAGATCTACGTGTACTCCTATTTTGTTTATTACGGTTAATGATATATTCACAAAATATGAAATGTTAGGTTCAACTACATAAAGTATTACAACTTCTATAAGAGTAAATTATTAACATTTTAATTACATATAACATCAAATTTACAATGTAATATCTTTTACATTTATAGCAAGAATATATAACAGGTTAAGAACCTTTAGGTCATAGTGCTGCTGGAATATGACGGTTTTGTAGAATTCTAATCAAACTAGCTTTTAATAAAATTGTAATGACCCCATAACGTACTGAACTGTTTAAAGGTAAAAAAGAGAGTTTTTCGCTGTGTTAGTCATGTTTTTTTTTTTAATCATGCACAAACATGAAAAATCTGGAAAAAAACTAGGCAATGTAACCATGCTTTTTTTTAGGATTTGTTACTGTTTTTCTAAAAAAATTTTAACGAATCAATGAAATTTTCTTTTAGTTTTGTTTAACACTAAACCATGTAAACTTACTTCTGTCAAATCATTAACCGAAATGGGGTTTGCTGCCTTGCTTGCTTGTTGTCCATTGAATAATATGTTGAGCACTCTCTGAATATTTTGTTTTACCCTATTGGTGCTTTCAATTTCATTATAAGTTTTATATTTATTTAATGCACAATCCTTCTACTATTAAGATATAAAGCTGTAGTGTTATTCCTTAAATAATTTCAAGTAGGTCCGGTCCATCTTGTGTGTGCTATTTCTCAACAAGGAACTCACAAAACCAGCATAAACATCTAAAACAAAGGTTAATAAAGGTATTTCTCTGATTGCAAAGTATGTGAAATTATTTACATACATAAATTGATAATATTTGATGATAATGTTATTTATAATTTTGAAAATCAGCTTGTCTTGTAGTTTATGCCAGAAATCTTGAATTCTAATATTCAAAGGAAATAGAAGGTATGTAAGGCTCATTCTTGCTTTACAGTTACAGTTACAGGAGCATGTCTTTTTCTTCATTTGCTATTGTTTAAAATGTGAAGCTGAATGCTAAAATCAAATTTCGCGAAGAAAACGTGGTAATACAAATGTACTTAAGCACTATTACATTTTTTGTTTTAAAACCAATATGAATACCGGGTCTGTTGAAGATTCCTGTAACATCTAAATTAACTATTGCGTGCTATAAATAAATATCTATATATAGCAGTGAAAAGTAAACTAGACAGCAAAAGTGTGACTTGCTTGAAATTATTATTGTTTAAACGGATCGTAATCATAAGTACATTTCCGTACGCGATAGAGACACTGTTGCTACACTGATCTTTGGTAGTAATGTATAATGATTATTAAACAGTAATTAATATTTATTACAGTGTCGCATGTTTGAATTTCTTTTTAAAATCAAGAAAGGTCATATCCGCATATTTTGCTGTGGTGACACATTAGTTTTCATATCACTATCAAGATAAATGTCCTGTACATGATAAGATTAGAATCTGAAGTATGCGGCATCAATGTATTGTAATGAGCTTCTCAATTGTGAACTTCCATTTTTTATAAGGCTAATTCAAGCAGTGCCAACATAAGCCATATATATATTCTAGCTGATAAGATAATACAGAGCTTGCGATTCCTATCATGGGTTCCGTTATATAGGTCCGCTGCTTACATGGCAAATATTGAATCAAGGGTTCTAAGTCTTGACACTGAAGTCATCTCTTTTAAAGTTTTACGGACGTCATCTCGAGGTGGTTGAACGTTATGGAATATCGATGTCACAGATAACAACGGATATGTTCCAATTGACGATATTTCAATTTCGATCTCTTTTCTGTGGTTGCAATTGGAAATAATCATCAGATGTGTTCTTCCAAGAGCAATCCAACCTTGCCACATGTAGAACAGAAATTGCTTTTCATTCCATTCCACATGAAATCATATCCGGTTGTTGGTGCGGTTCTAGTGCCTCACTCTTTAGTCTTTTTATTAAGTGATTTGTAGAGTTGTTTTTCTTTGCGTCATTTTTTTTGTTTTTTGGCATGGTGTTCACGGTGTTTTTTTCGGCCAATGAGTTTTGAATGTCCCTTCATTTTGTGATATGTTACCTTAACAGAACATGAATATATGCAATTTGATGCGTAATGTTGTTAAAATATCCATACTTTTGATGTTAAAAACGAGAAATGATATACCGGCAGCATTTGTTAAGTTAGCTTTTGAATGGACTATAACATATATCACTTTAACATTTCGGAAAAGAAACTTATTTAAACCGTACCATTCAGAGACATTGCTTAAGATATATAATAGGTTGAACATAATGAACAGAATGAAACCAAAAAAATCAATCAAATGTTAATAAACACAAACGTAAAAAATAACACTTACCCACAGTGTGCACAGTCGCTGAAATAACGTAAAACAGTTTAATTAAGTGTCTTACTTCATTCATATGAATCATTTATGCTTGAAACATAAAGACAATCATATTCATGATTTGCCACTGAAATAATACGTTTTTTTTTGTATCTCTCAACTTTTTTTAATATATGGCTATATCAATTTTGATTGGACCAATCTGTGTGATATTATCGGCACTGTTTGTCAATGTAAAGTGGATCTGGATTTGACAGTAAATAGTAGCCAAAGAAAAATAAATGTTTGGGTTAAGAATAATGAGAATCGAACACATTTTTTCTATTGCTTATTTGAGAAATAATTCATGTAAGACTAAGATTTATATAGGGGGTAAAATAGAACAGCCATACACACGGTAATCTTACGTTCGCATCAGTTTTTAAATTACCGTATTTGTCCTATTAGAATCGAAATAATTCATGGAAGCCATAGATTTATTGGACATTTACACATGGCCTGGGCCGTGATATTCGTTAATTTTATCACTCGCTAACGCTCAGGATAAAATTCGAATATCACGGCCCAGGCCATGTGTAAATGTCCAACAAATCTATGGCTTCCATGAATTATTTCTTAATTGACCTATAACAGTAACATGTTTATCATTTTAAATTGATAAGATTCATCGAAAAAGTTAATTACTTATTTGATTAATGTGCTAAAAATCTTAATTTGAATGTTTTGAATAAAACAAAAAAAATAATATGGTGAAATAAAATATACTTTTTTTCTTTCTACAGAGAATGAACTTCAAATTTTCCAAATACTTTTTCAATGAAATTTCTATTTTCTTTGTAGGTACTATACTTATTATGTACATTATGATTACCCATAAATACAATATAGTGATACTAGGCTGATGATATGATAATTTTATAGATTGGATTTTCGCTCAAAAAATTGACGTCTACCTTAATCACTAGGACAAAGCGATTACAAGGTCTTCGCGGACACCTATTAAACCAGGATTTAAGAGGCATGGATAGAGGTTTTTTTCGTGCTAAAAGCTTCAGCCGCTTTGAGCATGTACAATATGAAGAAACAAAGGTCAACAAAAGTGTCCTGTTTGTGCTGACTTATCATCCTTTATTTTCAAAATTGTCAACCCTTTCCGGTAATTTTGGAAAGGACTCGAGAATCATTCTAAACTTTCCAAGATTTCCCTTAAACAATCCGTACTGGTGGATCTGAGTTAACCTATATACCAAGCTTTTTTCTGCTAGTTCTTACAAGTGTTGTTGAAAAAACGATGTATGTATTGCTAGTAAATACTGCATACCCAGATTTTTAACGGTCTTTTCATTGATAACCATAAACCATATTTTGAATGATAATTGCAAAACGACATTCTGTGTATCTTCTACAGTGAAAATGTGGTAAACAGTATGTTGGTGAGTCAGAACAGTCGTGTCACAAACAAATGCACGGCCATCATAGTGACTATGAATGCAAGCAATTCCTTTCTCTGAATGGACATTTGAGATCCCATTACCACACTTAAGCATATTTCATTTTTCACTGAATATTGCCATCGCTGCTTGTTCTGGGAAAAAAGGGAATCGTTCGGGTTATATTTTGAATACGAAAATCGCAACCTTTGACACCAATATTCGGATAAATAAAAAAAATGTTTGTCATCTCTCATGGCAGTAACCATTGCTGCTGGATGTGGAAATTTCCTTTTGCTGCATACATGTTCGTATCCTCCGTAACGGCTGTAAATACTTGCTTGAACTTTGCAAATTTATACTTCTACTGTCGTGGTTCAATTTTTTATTTGTAATACGTTCATTTTTGTATTTGCAAAGCAGCATAGATTGATTATAATCATTTGATGAAGGGTATATGTTATCCAAAATATAAATTTTGTATTTACTTTTTCCTTTTTTATTTTGGTGTTGCTGTATTCTTTTTGGCGTACATATTAAAATCATTGACCGTTACAAATTATATTATCTCTAAATGGTGATATTTACCCGTAATAATCCCTGAAATAGAAGATCATGGATAATAAGAAAAAAAAACTCTGCATGTATAAAAGTTCAATTTACAAATATACTGTGAAATATGTATACATGATATTATTGTGTCATAAGTTTAACTTCAAAATGGTAAATATTGGGTTGAACATTATTCGAAATGAATTAATAAATAAGCATTATAAATAGATAAAAAAACACACCACACAAACACTCCTGATCAGCAGTTTGTGCATCATGTCCTCAACTAAATTACTCTGAGTTTAAAGTATATGTGCATATTGATCATATTATATAATTGAAAGCCCGGTTTTATATGAAGCCTTAATTGTGGTCACGAAACCTTTTTACATTTATATTGGCAATTTAGGATCGCAGCGGTATGTAATGATTATGATTAAAATAATAGCCGTTGAAATTCAGATAACATTAAAAATAATCAATCAATTTGAATATTACGATCTTTCGAAATAATTGAAATGTAGAAATTAAGTGGTTAAGATTCGTTAAAATGAGGTCACAAACACGGCTGATTCACTTTCAAACCGATTGACGCCAAATTTTGACGTATAACCTTAAAAATATATAATACGGGGACATTTTAAAGTCTGAAGAGCACAGGAAGCAAATATTTCATAAAGATACTGAATTTATAAATAAAACAATATGACCTTGTATAGATAAATATATATATATATATAAACCAGTCTAAAGTGAAAACAACCTTCAAACCTATGATTGCGTTGGATAAAATCCGCAATTGTTTTTATACGTGTGCATGCAAAACAAATTTCTTGGTAGAGGGGTCTAAATACAGCACAAACAACATTTTCCAAAAGACCAAAACAGTGAAAAAGTATATTTTAACAAAACGCATTTGACTAACAGGTCGAACAACACATGTTCTTAAACCCTGCTGACTGCCATTGGTGATTGCAAAATAAACAGATCACCAGATGTAACAAAATGGATCTTAACTTTTAATCTAATACCAAACAGAAAACAATAAACTTATATTTTAACAAAATGCATTTGATATATATCCGATAGTTATATCCATTGATGTCAAATCGAGTGGACCGCTCTAAATCGACAATAATCGAACATGTGATAAGGTTCCAGTGACTCTCTATCAACAATTTAACAGTTTACTGTTTTGCTGTTTATTGTTCGTTGTTTTTTTGCTGTTTTTTTTTAGCTGTATTTACCAAAATTTATTGTATGTTGTCTTAAACTGAACGTATTTTTGGCACGTCATATTGTTTGTAAAATAATCGTTATTTCGGGAGACAGGATAATAAAAAAAAAATTCAAAACTTGTTTCTGGGTCCCATATTTGACTGCTCTGTAGAATTGTACTACTTTATTGTTTGAAAATTTCAATAAAAATACTGTTTAAACTAACGACAACGACTGGCAAATCATCAGACGTAAACATAATATTTTATAGCCGACTATAATGATACAAGTTTTTTCTCATTGATGAAGGCCGTACGGTTGCCTGCTTACATCCAATTCATTTGAACCATACCATTTTCTCTAGAGTGTTAAACCTGATTTTTTTTTTTTATTTCAACCTGTCCTTACAACTTCTTTCGTAGCATTTGACGTGATATAAATATTATGCATATATACAAATTTGCTATACGCGAAAATAACATTTTCAAATGTTGAGGCTTTCATTTTACGCATAAAAGAAATACTTACTGAAAATTGCTAATGGCTGTTAAACTATATACAATACGAAGATAATTTAAGAATATGAAAATGATGATACTTACCCATAAGAACTCCTGAAAAGAAAACACAGAATGAAAACTTAGAAAAAAGCATTTTTGATATATTTATAAAAACAAATAAGAAAATAAAAATAAAAATAATAGTATGGCAACATATTTGAACACTGTATAAGGAAACCGTTAGTTTTTGAAAATTGAGTTGGATATAAATCTAAATAAATATCAAAATAAACGCGATAAGTAGATAAAAAATAAAAATATGCATAGTATTATTCAAAGATATAAATTATTAAATGTTTATGACGATACTAGGGTAAAAATGCCACACATGTGTCACGCATGCACCATGAAACGAATGTGAGACACCACGTTTCCTGCCAGGCACGTATACCATGTATACCAATATACATGTTTATCGCACGTGCCTGAAAATACCTATGTGCCACGCATGTGTGTGAAAACACATATGACCCATGCGATCTACACATGTGAAACGCATGTATCTAAAAGTATATGTGACCCATGCATTATTTGCATTTTCCCCATGTGTGTTAGCCTACATAACTTGATTTTAATTTCAATTTAATTTTTACATGAATATCATTGTGAAATGCACATGAATGTAAATCGCAAGTGTCAGAAAAGAATAAAAAAAAAAGATTCCATGCATTTGTTTGAAAACACATGTGACACATGCCATGTTTGCATGAAAATCGCATGTACTCGAAAACAAATGTGACACATGTGCTACTTGCATGCGTCTCATGTGTTTATGCTTACTTATTATAATACATGTGAACATTTTCACGTGAATTGCACATGAGAAAATATATACGGTGTCTACGATAATACAAAATTAATAATAAACTTAAACTTTTTGTAATTCCTTGTCATACTTGTACAAGTATCATATCCTCAGGACTTTGAAGATGATAGCTTATTTGAAAAATAACTATTTTCACGTAATTGTCATTTGAAATGTGTTCATGCATTTATCATTTTTGTAGCTCAAAAAGGGAGTCCTTGGACCTGTATCTTCACCTTAATACGCCTCTTGAATCTGTAGTCTAATACACGAACAGTACAGTAGTATAATATTCACAGATCATTTGTCAAGATGATATATAAAAATGAAGAAGTGATGTGATTGCCAATGAGACAATTCTTCACAATAGACCAAAATGACACAGAAATTAACAACTATAGGTCACCGTACGACCTTCAACAATGATCAAAGCCCATACCGCATAGTCAACTAAAAAGACCCGAGAATGACAAATGTAAAACAATTCAAACGAGAAAAATATCGGCCTAATTAATGTACAAAAAATGAACGAAAAACAAATGAATAACACAGCAACAAACGATAACCACTGAATTACAGGCTCCTGACTTGGGATAGGCACATACATACAGAATGTGGCGGGGTTAAACATTTTATCGGGATCCCCTTATATATTTTATTGATGATTCTTCATTGACGATTAACAATTTAAACTTATACAAGTGTATTGGATTATTGGATAAAAAAAAACACACTGATGTCCTCACCATAATGAATTTTTCTTTACAATTTAAGGAAGAAAACATGGGGATATTCCTACTGCCCAGAGCTTTCAATACAAATGAAGAAGTTTATATATGTTTTTCTCTAATTCTTCGTCAATTTATCCCTTTCTGCACCCATTGTATAAAAAAAATTTAATCAACGTGTGGTTCGTTTGATCTCAGTTCTTCATTGGTTAAAATCCGATTATGACGTCGAATTTTCTTGCTTTCCTCTGAATTTCCTATTGTGACGGCATGAAAAAAGGCGACCATGCCTGATGACGTCACATAGAAAGAACACATCTTTTTGCAGATCATTCGAAAAGAAGGAATAAATTTGCCTGCGTATTGTTTGAAAATCATTAGAGAAACAGATTCCACCACCAAATCTCGTGTAATATGATATTTATCCACTCTCGGCAGTTAAATTTTAAATATTTAAAACGCTCGGCGAGCCTCGCGTTTTAAATTTGAAAATTAAACTGTCTCGAGTGGATAAATATCGTATCACACTCGATGCAGTGGTAGAATCTATATGTTCATTCGAATAAACATGCCTCACCAGGACAGACCTTACACAGTATATAGTATTTCAAACCCGTTTTATTGATTCAGTACGCTGTTTAACTTTTAAAAGTCGATCTATTTCACTGGAAAATCATAATGTACTTTGGGTAAATAGTTTTCGTGCCGCTATCAGTGAATCTTCTGTCCGAAATCAGTTTTTATTTCAAAACAAACAATGTGGGACGCGCAGAAAAAAAGGATTGGCATACCAAGGAAGATGTAGATTAACAACAGTATTTATATGATGATTTACTGGACAAACAAAGCAATGATTTAACGAAAATAAATGAAATAATATAGTCACAAAATGACCACAATTTTCAAGATCATTATTTAACTTATGAACTAACTGCAACAGGAGTTTTGGGTAAAATCAGTTAAGTTTCATCATAAAAAATGTGCCGGCAATCCTGTGCAGTTGGGACAGAATTAAAGACTAGCATCTAATAGATACTTAAAATTTAATTGCATGTCAGAAAGAGAAAATCTTCTATGACCATTTTTTTCCCTTCCTGCAGAATGTGTAAAAATAAATTAAGTAGATTAAAATCTATGAGATGTAACAATTTTATCGATTGATATGGACAATACTCAATAGAAGGATAATAAATATCTTAACATGTTATCTTATCATGTGTATGACATGCGTTTAAACACATGTGTCACATTCGTGGCTTGAAAAAAAGCTTCAAACACTTGCGTGTGACACGCATGTTAAACATATATACAAAAACATGTAACACGCATGAAGCCTTGCGTTGATTTTTCGCCTGTGTACAGTAACGTATGTGAATGAGACAGCCTAAAATAGTCCGAATAACTTCAGTACATTATAAATCAATATCATTAATATGAAGGTTTGCATTATCATTTTCTCAAGTTAATTCTTATATGGTTGTTAATTTTTTTCGGTAATAGTATTATTTTCGCTATAACATATTGTTCTTTTGCTTTCGGTTTTTAATTTTGACGCATCCTAGAATTATTCGCTCATTATTGTTGGTTGGTGTTACTGTGTGAATGTTTAGAATTTATTAAATGATTAACATTGTAGGTTTTCAAATATGGCTATACTTACATAAAAGAATTCCTAAAATAGAAAATATGCATAATGTATAATGAGGCATTTTTTTTTATAACTAAAAAAGTACAAATTATAAATAGTACTGTACAATATTTACAAATAAAATATGAAAAGATAAAATATATCCAAATAATCAAATAACTAATTCACGTTAATGAATAAATATATATAACAAACGTGACACACACACTGACATGTCCCACCTGCTTGACTGACGAGGAATGAAAGATTGATAGCTGTAGAAATTTTATAAAATTTTATTACAGAAACTAACATTATCAATGATCCATGACAGTTAGACAAAGGCTAAGCATATTGGTTTTACTGTACACGTTTTACAAATAATGAATAACTTAATGTTTTTTTTTTCTCTTTTTTTGTAACGGTCAACCAACTCGTGATGGCGTTTTAAGGCAGGTAAATAGATTTTGAAACGCAATACTTAACACATGGATTCACAAAATGTTCGAACTTTATTAAACAAAATCATGTGTTGTACAGTGTAACTACCAAATGAAAAAGTAAACACTTTTTTAATGTCATGCATCTTATCCATAATTCAAAACGCTGGTAAACATTATAATACAAACTAGGTCAAATACCCAATACCAAATACCAATTGTTGTAAATTGCATAATATATTTATGGAATTTGATACAACTTTTTTCCATTTTACTTTTTAAGTTATAGCTTTTTGTCACCATAGGCTGTTCCGGAGTATCTAATAATCTTAAGATAATAGATAATAAACACGTTTTCTTAAAATCAAATATATATTAATGGACGGTTTTGATTTTATCAAATTGTATAGTATATTTAATGATTGAACCATTTAAAACTGTATACCTTCAATAAATCCCTATAAAAATTTCCTTTTTAATTCTACGACCGCATACCTCACTATGATAATAATGCTCAATAAGCATGAGATTGTGAAATATTAAATTTTATATATGATACTTATAACCATCGATCTCATTAAAGTGATAATGATTGATACTCGAAGTATAAAACAGTCAAATTAATACAAACGTAACCAAATGAGGAATGATTTCCAATAGTATACTTTGAAACTAATGACTCATTTTTAGTTAATACGAGTTCATCGTACAGTCTTTAACAATACACAAAACCCATACCTTATGATTAGCTATAAAACGCCCGGATATGAAAAAATGTGAAACAATTTAAAAAAAAACGATCACAGTTCTGTTTTATATATTAATTCAATTTCATTAAGTTTTTTTTTTTTCAGATACAAACAAAAGAAAAACAAAAATAATAGCAAATTTGTGGACATTGTGAAATGCATGCTAGTTTCGACAGCTTCATTTTAGGAGTTTTATCACATTTTAGGTTGAAGGTAGAACCGTATTCATACTTACTCAGAAACTATTTCTGTTCTGAAAAAAAAAGCAAAACACACAACATCAAACAAAGTTTCTAGCGGGAGAATTATTTAAACCGAAACATTGATTACATAAAATGTATGCACTTCAGATAAGACTGTTACTTAAACATGTACCGTTCTCTAAATCAAGACATGGACATTATCCCAATGTAGATTTGAATACATGGAAAAGGAAATTTAATAAAGTGAAAAAATCGAACATCAACAAATGCACTATGAACTATTTATACAACTTTAGACAGAACTTTACCTACGTAATCTTTAAAAACCTTAAAGTCACGACATTTAGCCTTTTAACTCTCTCATTGCAAATTAGTTTTGATCGTTTAAAGTCACACTTCCTGCTGTGATTTGCGATGATGAATTGTTAATTTTATTTTTCGCATAACTTCACATACATTTTTTTTTTATTAATTTCATATTGGAATTGTTTTTTCTTTTTTTGTTTTTTTTTTTTTTTGTTTCATAAGAATTAATTATACAATTCAAAGTACATTTGTATCATTTTTATGTAACTGTTTTCTTTAGGTGACATGTTAATGGCCTATTTAAAACCTGTATGATTGTTAATCTATTGACCATTTGATTTTGGGATAAAAAGTGTCCCCACTTCTGATTACATATGTGAAACGTTAACTTTACTTTGCAATTACCTTCAAACGAGACCATTTGTAAGCATAGACGAATTAGCTCATTTCTGAGAGCAATTGTTTTATTCAAAATCTGATAAATATTGTCAGTAATTAAAACGATCAAGCAAGTGAAAATGAAGACCTTATATTCAATGTACCACGAATCATTACAAAACAACATCCGATTTTCCTCACCGTTTCTGATGGGTAACATTCTTCACATTTTTTTTTTTCGGAAAACTAATATCCAAGAATTCACGAACATGTAGCTTTTGATGAAACCAAGAATATTGTTTGCCACAAATAAAAGTAATTTTATTCAGTTTATGTTATATTATTTATTATTTAGTATTAGATTAACGGAACCAATTCAATTTCACCAGATGCACATTTTGTCAATACATGTTTGTTAAGAAAATCGAGGCTAAACTATTTGAGACTCTAAAAATTCAAAAACGTAGAGCTTTTTAAACCAAAAAGTATATTAAAAGTATTGCCAAAGCCAGTCAAGGAATCAGAGCCTCCAATAAAGTAGATATATCCTTAATCTAAAATAATTTCCAAATTTACAATTATAAAAATGATCATTTACACAGGTTTGGATTCATCTTCTTAATACACGTATTTATCTTATCATGCTCACACTTACCTACAAGTTCTGCATGCGTACAGATATCTATACATTGTCTTTGTAGGTTGTTCTCTGAAGTTGAAATTATAAAGTATGAAGTTATGCTGTTTTCCACCCTAAGAGATAAACATAAAGATGAATGACGATAGAATAAAAAAACGTAAAGTTTATTTGTCAGAATACGGAATCATCGATAGAAAACAAACCTGAAAAAATAGAAATAGGAGATGTGTCAAGAGAACAACCCATCAAAAGAGCTGGAAACAGCCCAAGTCCACCAAATGATCTTCAACACAGTGAGAAAATCCCGCACCCGGAGGCGGGCTTCAACTGGGCCATAGACACAAATATGTACTAGTTCGGTGAAAATAGACGTCACACTAAACTCCGAAACATATAAATGAACGAAAATAGAATAAAAATACATACAGACTAACAAAGGCTAGAGGCATCTGACTTGGGACAGGCGCAACAGATGAGGCGAAATTTTACAAGTTTAGTGAAATCTCAAGCCTCCCCCTATACCTCTAGCCAATGTAAAATACACAAACACACTGCAATACGCACAGTAAAACTTATTTGAAACAAATTTCGAGTCCGATGTCAGAATAGGTATCTGAAGAAACTAATCGAAATGACAATGATACATAAATTAACAAAGGACTACTTGCAGTTACTGACATGCCAGCGCAAGGCATCAATTAAACTGATTGAAAGATTATGTCTTCATCATATGAAAATCAAGCACAATTCCTCACTTTGGCAGTTTAGTATCCTACCGTCATAAAATATATGAGAAGAACATAACCAGTATCATGCCAACAACTGGTTGTAGAATAAAATTGTTAATTGCCAATGCAAAGACTGTATGAGTGAATCAATATTGTATGCGACCTGACACAGTATCGTGACTCTATCCCTATTTAATAATTCTGTTTGGTAATTTTTTGATGTGAATGACGAAATTTTTTTCTGCTTTGTATAGAATTTTATCATAAACGAGTGAATGTAAAATACATGAATATATCAAATGTCTGCATGTTGATTTATATTTGCAAATGAAGTCCTTGTACCGATGATAAAATTTAAAACATATCTTGACTAGTTTGTGATATTGAAAACCCTGGTGTAATATTTCATTAATACATAGATTTCTTCCGTTAACATAAAAAAAATGTTGTTACATACACGAGCGAATCGAACAAGGTGAGATATATAAACACCAAACGATGGTGACAAGGGAACGCCACCGCCTTAAAACAGAAAACTTGCAATAAGAAATGAAAAGTCATCCCTTTCATCGTAAGTATTGATATTGAGCTTCCCGATATAGATATCGACAGGAAAGGGGTGTGTTCATTGTTAGTATTAGCTTTATCCAATGTCAATTCAGCAGTATAAATCTCTTTAGTTTACAAACGTAAGTCGTCATTTTTGATAGCCATAATATCATCCAAATATTTAAAAGTGTTATTATTTTTTTTGTATCAGATGTCATTTCAATGGGTATTTGCTTATTTTAGTCATAAATTGTCTCATAACAATACAGAAACAGGTCCGAAATAAGTTTTGAACAGTTATTTCACATAGGAATTCCAATAACCGATATATGGAATCTCCATAGCGAACAAAAATGTTTTCTAGTACAAATTCAAGTGCAGTTATCGTATCAAAGCAGTCCAATTGACATAGTTCTTTTGTTTGTTGTTACTTAAAAATGACATAAAATAGTTTGAAAATATATATTCTCATTATTATTAAGTATTTTCATTCTATATAAAAATTACAGGAGAAGAAAAACTATCGCAGTCATATGAAATTAAAATTATTCAAATAAAGAAAAAAAACACAACGTTGAATATATGTTATATACTTGAATTGCTAAGTTATACTTTAAAATAAGTGTACGTTTACTTTCTGATAGAAGAAAATCCTTCATATTATCAAAATGTTCATAAATATACCGCTGTTAAACTAATATCTTCCCCAATCTAATTCGCCGGTATTCTCCCGACAGTGCGAGGAGGGAATCCGTGATCGAAGAATTTAACATTTGAAGGTAAATAGTAAAAACTTATACCTAAAAAACAAATGAATTACACAAAGTATTTTAAAAACTATAAGGACTAGTTAGATTTAGAAATGGGAACGCATGGAAAAGATAAAGAAATCAATTCGCTTTTATTTTTCCGGTACTCAACGTGTTCTTAATAGATTGTTCACACTTCACGATTCATGATTCTGTAAACATTGGCAAGACACTCGAAAGTTAATCATCTGCTGATCAACAATCACCGAATAAAATATTTTTTTTTCGATAATACGTTATAAGTTCGTAATAAATGTTAAAACCGTACATAGTACCTAGTTTAGTATAAAATTGGTTTCATAATTTCGATAACAATATAATTGCAAAAAAACTCGTTTTGAAACGAGTTTTTTTGCAATTATAATGTTATCGAAATTATGAAACCAATTTTTGAACTTTAAATTGTGACAAACAGTAGTACATGTATATGAAGGGACACGAAATAAAAACCATAAAGATACACTCAACCTGTAAGAAAAATGCATATACAAATTAAACTATGTGTAGTGTTAATTTAGTGCGTATTCAAACAGGATATTACATAATTTATAATTTATCTTTTTTTTTTAACATTTTTCTAAGCTCTAATGTTCTACGAGTTGCTGGTCAAACTGGTTTTGAGAATGGTAAACTTACTATCGACGGCAACAAATCGTCAACTATAGTACTATTATTCATATTACAATGTATCACAAACGGAAGTAGACCATTAGAGTTCACAAATATATCTAGGAACATGTGCTCTGCACACAGAGATATTGTTATGCGTGATTCAAACAGGTAAATTTCTGTTCCACGTTTCATCAATTCGCATATTATCTTTAGCTCAAGTATTCTTATTATTTAGTGTACTTTTTTGATAATTTACGTTTGTAATAAACACTTCAAAAGTAGTGCATAAGATTACAACAAAGTTAAAAAAAATTGCAGCAATTCAAATCTTTATTCAATTTTATTGAGAGTTCAATGTGTCTCTGGCATGGCATGTGTACGCACTTTAATTTGAAACGAAGCAGTTTTAAGGAAAAAGGTTTCTGCCTGAGCTTTGCTCAAAGATGAAATAATCTAGTTTCAGTTATAAGTTAAAAAAAAACATTTAAAAAACAAACAAACCCGAAAACGTTATTTAACATGACTTTTACGAAATCTACTTTTTTCTCCTTGACTGTTTAGTCTTAATGTAACATGTTTAATCTATTTTATATCTCCATTGTCTAGAGGTATAGGGGGAGGCTTGAGATCTCACTAAACTTGTAAAATCCCGCCGCATTTTTTGCGATTGTCCCAAGTCAGATGCCTCTAGCCTTTGTTAGTCTTGTAGGATTTTTTTCTATTTTCGTTCATTAATATGTTTCGGAGTTTAGTGTGACGTCTATTTTCACCGAACTAGTACATATTTGTGTCTATGACCCAGTTGAAGCCCGCCTCCGGATGCTGGATTTTCTCACTGTGTTGAAGATCATTTGGTGGCCTTGGGTTGTTTTCAGCTCTTTGGATGGGTTGTTCTCTTTTGACACATCTCCTATTTCTATTCTTAATTTTTTTTCAGGTTCAGTAGATGTATGACTTTTGAACAGTGGTACACTTCTGTGCCTTTATTTACTCTATTGTGTACATTTTTCCCCTAACCAGCAGCATTCATCAATTTGACGTAGGATAATGGTAGAGGTCAACACGATATGTAACTGTCGACAGAAAAGTTGAACGGGATTCGTTTTTTATGTTATTCTCAATACATATTTTGAAGTTCATACGGATTAATGTAAGCATAAAAAAACCTGGTATTCTTTGTTGTGTGAGTCTTCCCCATTTTGCTTTTTGGTTCAGTATTCCCTCTTCGGTAAATTACATCCCTATAAAACAATGAAAGGCAAACATATATTGTCGTTTATATACAATTATTCACTCACACTAAAATAAATATAGATTTCTTCCCATAATTTTACTTAAAAAGGTGTACTTTTTTCTGAAACGCTTAACATATCCTTAAAAAGCAAATATTGTGTTTGCTTGACGAAAGTGTCCTGTGTGCATGTGTTTGGTCTTTGCACTGCGTATGCATTTTTCTAAAGGTTTGTCAAAAAAGATTGATATGAAATGTTTTCACATATTTGAAAAAAAGTTCAGTAGATGAGGCAGTTTTAGAGTATTTATTTGTTAAAACGATCACACCCAACTGTTTTTTTATTTAAATTTTGTAGTAAAGATTGAATATTATGATGTAGTTCAACTGTCAATTTGTCCACCCACTTACCTAACTCACATTGAACACTTATTACAATTTATTAATTACGTATTGTGTGGAGTGATTGAAAATTGACTAAATGAAAGATCAAAAACTAAACAAATAACAAAAACCTACGAATCATGTTCCTACTTTGTGTTTTAGATAATGATATGATATTCGCAAACTAGCTAAAACTATTTTTTTCATTCTCATTTCAATCTGACTAAAATAAAGGAAGAACATAGTAATGATAGTTTATGGTTAGTTTCAATTTTGGTATAAAGTTCACAGTGTTATCTGACCTTTTTACCAGAAAATGGACTTGTTAGTGTATAATTATAATAATATGAACAGTACCAATTTTAATGCACCAAATGCGCATTTCAACATTTAATGTTTCTTTACTGATAAACGGTGATGCTAGAGGAAACAAAAACGAAACATAATTCAAACGTTAAAGAGTTGATAAAACCAAAAAAGGACCAACAAATAAAAGCCAAACCTGACCACGGATTTCGAGCAAAGCACAATTGAGACAATTCTTGAACTAGAAATAATGCTCAAAATATTATTTCCGCAAATATCAATAAAGATAATATCCGTATTTTCATGCCAGAAACGAAGTTCTGACTACTGGTCTTTTTGTACGCTCTAGAACAAAAAGTCCACCAACAGAGGTATCGACAAATTGGTTGCTATAGCATAAAGCTGTCATTTTTTTTAAAGATTACACTTTAAGAATTTCATTTTCACATTATCTATGTATTTATGGTGTCTCCCCAATTAGCAGTTGTAATTTGTGTTTTGCAAATAGACTATTATCATCGTAGCATGTGTAGTATGGTTCATGTGTAATGTATTAAATAGGTAAACAATTTCCAAAATCACTATAAATAAAGAAATACAAACGGCCAAGTATTAGTTAAGGACATTGCCAAAAACCAATATGTAACATTTGACCTAGAACACAAGTCAAACAATTTTGCTTTATTACTGGATTTTAAGGTAGGAATCTTATTGAAGTAGGCTAATTTTCAATTTTACGAGATAGGGTAAAGTCCCGTTTTTCTCAAAATGAGAATCTGTCAAGTGTTATGAAGGACAAACTTGGATAATGAAATTTGCATATTATTCTTTTTCGGCTGATTTAAAGTGATACAAACATGGATTTATCAATTTCAACTCTGAATTTATTTTAGAAAACTTAGTATTGAATTTCATAACGTTTGAAAAGAACAGAAAATGAAGAAAATGTAATATGTCGGCCGAAAATAAACTCATCATAAATACCAGGTTTAAAAAAATGTATGCGAGACGCGCTGCTTGAAACATGATATTGAAAAGGCCAAAAAAAGTGGCCGCGGAGTGGCGTCCGTGTCCCTCTGTATAAAGCCCAATGACTTATCTAATCACAATTATTAAAACGGAAACATTGGTCTTATTTTTGCCCAATAAAAGATTATATTATTCAAAACATAGATGTTGATGTCTATATTGCGTCGGATGAAAATTGGCATAGAAAAAATAGCAAGTTGTGGTGCTCTTAATGTCATAATCTAAAGTATGTTCTTAAATTTAAGCAACGTTCACTGTATAATACCAGACACTCCAGTACAAGGACTTAAAATATTAAGAAACGATTGACATTGAAGAAATCGATTTTAAAAGTCGGACGAGCAGACATACTATAGGACAAGTTGTCGGAGCATCATTTACTTTTTTTTTTCCAGACTAGCTTTACTAGTTTTCCAAGTAATCAAAATGAAAGGGGAATTCAAAAAGATTCAAATTAAAATTATAAAACATATCAAGCGGACAAACTGTTGGACAAAAATTATGTCGGACAAACAAAGGACATAAATGTATGTCATTCGAACATGGACAAATTTCGGACACACACAGTATTTTTGTTGAACAAAAGAATTAAAAAAAAATATCTGACTAACACAAGTTCAGTTATGGCATATCAACATGATACACTGTAGATTAGATTAGAATAGGAGCCATTTGCCACAATATTTCAACACAGAGTCATAATCAAGGGAACAAAATGTCAACTGTTGGATGCATCAATTGAAAAGTCAGATCGTCAAATATTTACGATCAGAAAAAATGAGTGGTCAATATTAATTGATTTGTATGAAAAATTACAGTAAAAAATTATCCTAAATACTTATAAAGGAGAGGCGAAAGTTACCAAAAGGGCATTCAAGCTAAAACCGAAAATAAACTGACAAGGCCATGGCAGGAAAAAAACCCACAAAAGACCAAAAGATAAACAGCCGTATACAAAAAACAACATAGAAAACTAAAGACTGAGCAATAAGAACCATATCAAAAACCGATGGTGATCACAGGTGCTCAGATAGAGTAAGCAGAACCTGGTCCCCATGTGGCAACCGTCGTGTTACTCATGTCAGTACAAACCCGGCGATAAGTTTGATTCGGTAGGTCAAATCGGGGGGACAGGGGACAGGGATTGTGGTTATGACGATCGTTACATATCCGTCGTCATCTGTGAAACAGATGTAACACAACGGTTAACCAACTCGTGATGGCGTCTGTAAGATGTAAAAGTGATGATTACAATTTCACTTCACCACGTTGAACTCTTTGTTTTACATCTGCATTGTGAGCAGCAACACTCTATCAAGGAAATCATGATAGGAAATGGAAGTCCTGGTATATCTTATCAACTGAGAGATATATACTTTATACGCAGGCGAAGTTTGAATGTTGGTTAATAGAAATTTACAATTGGGAAGCTGAAACTATCTCTTGTGTCGTAAATTTTTTTTATTTTTTACGCTTATCGTCAATTCCTAGATGTGTGTCAAAATATGGAGCACACTTAAATGTATTGGGTGCATCCATTATTTCAAGACCGGTGAGATAGATGCGTGCAACAAAGCTACCAACATTTGACATGTTTAGTGCGAGGACATCACCTATGTAACTGAAAGTGAAGTAAAAGGATAATTCTAGCTTCATTACATTCTTCTAGAGAAGCTCCTGCATGATTTCAGTCTCATTTGAATAAAGGAACAAGTAAGTAGGATGAGGAACACAGTTTTTTTTCCATTGTAATGTCGATTGTTTAATGAAAAACACGACCTCCAAACGTAACAAATGTGTTGTCAATCAAGAAATCAATGTTGATAATGTCATTTTCAAAACATTTTTTGTTTGAATCAGAAAGATTTTTTTTAAATGTACGATTTATTCCTCTATCAGACTAGATACTTGCATTAAGGTGGCCTATTCTTTTTTTCTGACACAAAGCAGAACCCACTCTTTCAATTTTTCTTTTTGTTTGGACTTGAGAATACTTGTGTAAAATGTAGAACATTCAAATGTTTTAATATTATGACAAGTTAAACAGCCTTTGAATGTATTTTCTCTAACAAACCTTTGGAATTTGTTAGTATCCACATCTCATTCACGTCAACTCTAGAATAGGTAGTTTCACAATAACTGTGAATCCCGACTTTGATTGATGATAATATTGATGTTACTAATTCAGAAACATGTTTCGTGGAGCACTTGGAAGACCAAGCAATATAACGTTGTTTGGAAGGACACTTATGTAATTTAGGTATCAAATACTGGTAAGCGCCGTTGGGGTATATATTGAGTATGCAAGTGAATTGTAAATACCAAATTCCTTTATCAAGCAGTTTATGTAATGGAATATATACACAAAACGATATTGTGGGGGCTTTATCTGCAGGGTTTTCAAAGATTGATGTAGCATGTGTATTCATTTATCTAAACATTTTTTAATTCCGATTTGTATCAAATTTTGGTTATAATAAGTTTAGACTCAACTTACTGCTTGAAAATCTTGCATTCTTAGAGAGACAAATGTGTACAGACATTGTAACGTCCGACATTCTTAATTTAAAAAACTAATAAAAATAGATTTATTTAAGATAATTTCAAACTATACACTTTTAAAATAAATCAAATTGCACGAAGATGTCTTCTTTATCTCCTTATAGAATTTCATGTTTGTAATTTGAGAATAAATTAAGAAATAAAAATGGATTTTAAAATATATTTTCGGCAGTTGCTACTGTATAACTTTAAACGAATACCTAGCCAATTATATTATTTTTGAAAGACAGTAATCAGTCTAACATGTGTTTACACATTATTTTTTGTATGCTTATTTTGACATTTTAATGTTATTAAACTGATAGTCATCATTTTTTTATGAAAACAAGGAAACATCTAATCAGTTAGGCTAACTGAAGAATCAAGTTCAAATACGATTGATGTACTTATATGGATATGCAATAAAACTATTCAATTTTTGTACTTTTATTTTATCTACCTTCCCCAGCAGTATGTATGATATATTTGTTTGGTCAAAATGTACATAATTAATTCATGAATAACATACAATTCAAAATTATTACTTGCATGAATACTTCGAATCGGACACTCTTATGTATTTATTTTGTTTATTAATTATGCATACAGTTCGAACAATTTAAATACAAATGAGAAGAATGCAAGATTAAAGAAAGCGTCTAATCTGATGAAATACATTTTCTGTGTCACAGCTTTGCTTGCAATGATCTTCTGACAAGATTCCATTTTGCTTTCTGATATTTAAATATTTCGTAAGCCTTAGGTTTGGTGGTAATGAAACACATTTTTAGTAATTTGAAGGCCAAACTTTCACATAATACATTTGAAGGCTGAACTTTGATTTGCTGAAGTAATAATTACAAGAACAGAAAAACCAGTAGAACTGAGTGGTGACAGATCTTTGTTAGCAAAACATATGAAGGACTACTAATTTATAGATTAAGGGAGAATGTAACATTAACAACAGTAAGAGGGCACAAAAGGGAAAATATATAAAAAAAGTTGCATAAATCGCGATAAATACGTAAAGGGTTCAAACAAAGTAATTACAGTTTTCTAAGGTGAATAACTTACAGGAATGAAAAGTCCCCAAATAAAGTATGTGTTTTTCCTTCTGATATATTCTATTTGAAATATGTCACTGTTGGCATTTCCGGTGGCTGTTTTTCTTTTGCGTCATCTAAATCGGACTTTATTTGTTTTAGCTGTTTACGAAGTTTAGTAACATCAGTTATTTTCTTGCTGTCGGTAAAGGCATTCTGACATTTCTTTAACTTTTCAATATCATGTTTAAACCCAGTTCTAATAAATTGTAATGACCGAATGATTGCTCCCTCTTTGAGTTCCAATGATGATAATAGGTCTTGTATTTTCTCGTCAATCCACTCCTTCACCTGCTTTCCTTCTTCTGTAATGACACGAACTGCATCCTTAACATCGATCTGGTATCGTTTAATTCCCTGTTCAATTTGATCTAGATTTGTTTTGACAACTTTAATCTCCGATTCAATTTTCGTTTTTACTGTAGCCTGTAATCCCGCTGTCGATTCGTTGATTTCAGACATATCATGTTTTTTGTGTATTTTTACGCTGCATAATTTGCATATTGGTATATCACAATCATTGCAGTAAAATATGAAATTTTCGTCATGATCATTACAAAATAATTTGTCTTCCTGGTTTATATTTGGTTCACTTTGAAAAGTATGATTTCTACTGATTTTTGACCGTAAATGTAAAGTTTTACAATTATCACACAGCCACTGATCACATTGTTCACAATATTGTTGCCCTGGTCCACTCAGGCAGATGTCGCATGACTTCCAAGCGGATTGAGCCATTATCGGAAGTTTTCCATAAAGTTACCTTGACACATATATTTCTAATAACTGAACGATATTCGAAAGGTGAGTGTATGACGTTCCGGGAAATTTTCATCCATCCAATTTCATCTTATCGTATGCACACGATTGAAATAGTTTTAAAGTTCTGAATTAAACTAGAATAAATATGCAAACATATGCAAAAATAAATAAGATAACGTGATTAGTTTTACGTGATGCATTTATCTATCATAAACCACGGTAGGTATAGTGTTCGACTGAGATCGTGTTTTTTTTCGAGTGATTCGGTCCACTTTTTCCGAGTGATAGTACATTCGATCAGATCCATTTACTACTATTTCACGTGTATAGCAGTTTCATTCATGACTGTTCATCTTATTCTGATAACTATTCGTGTTTTGAGCTCATACGAAGCAACGTTTCCTTTAAATTCACTTAGAATTTGGTGTTTTAAATTGGTTTATTTTCGAGATCATTATTTAAAACGTCCGAGCTTTTAATCAGACATCATTGGACTAAATACTGACTATTTCTAGTTTGTAACTGTAACTTAGCAAAGGAAAATATCATATAATCCCAAAAGGTCCCAAAACATATAACATGTTAACTAAACGTAAACCTTTTCAATTTAATGATAATTTTCTAATCTGAAAACGTTTTACAGTTACTTTGCAGTATTAAGATATATTAAAAATTACTGGATTCTTTGTAAAACTGTCTTTAAAACCGAGAAGTGGGAACTCATAACCTTTTCAATGTTATTTCATGATATATTTGAAATATTGTAAATAATTTATATATACTTGGAATTTTAAAAAGTAGGGAAAAGAAAACTAAGGGACAGAAGTGATAAATCAGTTAAAATGCAATATACCACAATATACCACTATACCACAAATATTCCACTAAGACAGGCCTAGACAGCCCCCCCCCCCCCCCCCCCAAAAAAAAAAATGAAAATCACACCCTTTTCACATGTAACATACGATTGTCCATATTATTAGAAAAAAAGGATCAGAACATAGTTCTTAAAACCCTCTTAACAGAAGATGAAAATTTTTGACCCATTGATATATGGGACATTCCAAAAAGTGACCCATACCAGCGGCTCGTCTGTGTATACTTTTATATAGAAAGAGTCCCCGTCATTTGAAGCATTTACTGTTAAATTCATTAACATATAACATATTAAGCTATTGATTGTGTTTGTCGATTCACTCGAGCAAAACTTCGACCATACTAAAAAAAAAAAAAACAGACTGCTTTCGGAAAAACACAGATATATAAAAATGAAAGTATTCTAAGAAGTTTGTTTACATGTTTGATCATTATCACTCTAAAAAAAAACGTGGTTACACTCGAAAAAAAAACACGATCACAGCCGGATACTATACCTACTGTGTAAAAATTTAAATGTCAATACCTGATTTTACCCAACTTATCTTGTATTTCATGGGTATGTACATAAGGTAGATCACATATTGCTTTAAAGGTCACTTCTAATAATGCCTTTATGATTTGGTCGCGGTTGAAATGATACATAATTATTTTTAAATTGAAATGTGTTTAAAGGTGGTACAAATTAAATTTAGTAATAAATATTAAGTAAGCGTATATTGTTTATTGATATACCTAATTCTAAGTCGTGCTATTCTAATCAAGCTATTATTTCAAACGAATTAATAGAAATGGGAGTGATGAGGCTGCAATTCAACTACTTTATTTGTATCTCATTATTTTTTTTTTTAATTTATGACAAACAAATAAAAAAATCCTGAGAAAATAACAATAAAGAGAAGAAAAAAAGCCACACCGACCAACCCATGGTTTTCTTATGATTTGATAGCAACCATACTGTTGTTCACAGAGATATGTGAACGCCTTAATGGAAGAAAACAGAGATAACAAATGAAAACAACACATTATAAATTTCATACTTCTGAAGCGCTTTTTTTTGGATTAACATTCATCAGGAACATCCAAAGCCGAAAATGTGAAGCAAACGATGTAGATGTATAAGAACCGAAACAGTTGAAGAGCTATATTACCAAAAAAGGATCTAAGAAAATAGCCAAATTTATCTAAGGTCAACTTGAAAACCTTACTTTCTTGGAAATTCAAAATTTATTAACCGACACTTTTAGGAAAGAGACCAACTAAGACACACATTATCAAACTCTGACTGAAGTTTATGAAATATAAAGGTTAGGATAACAATATATCTGTGTTAATTTGATTCCAGGTTTGTATTGCGGTTGAGACTACCAGGATGTAATTGTCTAGCAAAAAGAAAAAAAAAACAATTTTGCGGCTGAATCGAGAAATACTAGAGACCTTGTCCATTCATCGGAAATATTAATGTGCTCTTAAAATATTTTAACATTATCCAAATGTTGAATTGATCTACTGAAAAGCAACATTATTGTCATCACAATAAAAGATCCATCTTTTGCCAGTGGCAATAAAAAATTATATATTACATCCATTTTTTTCAATTAGATAACGATAATAATTCATGCTTGTCGCTCGAAAAGACAAACGTTTTATTTAATTTTAGCTCATATGGAATGCTCAAACGTACAGATTTCGAAGGCCGGGGTGTGTAAATATCTGTTAAAAATTAGCTAGAATATGACAAAAATTCCCTTGTATACATTATTGTAAGCTTAAGTTAACCTAAAGAAAGGAACTTGCAAAATAAAAAACTCCATAAAAATCCCCTATTTTAAAAACTTTTGAAAACAGACATAAGGGGTAACAATAAAAATGCCAATAAGTCAGGGCAACAAAAAACAAATCTTGGAAATGTTGGCAATATAGAACACATAACCATCTTTGTATAGATTTTTAAGAACACCACATAGAACAGTTAATGCAAGTGACAGAACACTACCAACACCTACAGAAGCTCTGCACGACAAAACTACTGGAATTAATGGAACTAAAAAACAATAGAACTGAAGAACAATCAAAATGTTAAAAGTATTAGTTAAATGTCAATGATTGTACTATAGTTTTATCAAATAAATTAATCTATAAAAATATTGAAACATGATTATAAATTCATTAATAGGTAGTTTTGAAGTTCTGAATTCAAGCATTAATCAATATTCAAAATCTGTAAAAATCAATACGTTTTACAACGTGTTCCAATTATTTCATACATCTATCTACAAAAGCCTTTATAAGGCCAATACCCGAGTTTAAGAAATATCTTATATTTCATGTTTACGTTAACCCGAATAATTTAGTCGTTATACTCCGTTGATCTATGATTACTTCATTGACACCTGAATGCATAGAGTTTTAATCAAAATTAGCTCGGTATTAACCTATGTCGATGAAAATTAACTGACTGTTGATTGGTCACCTCTCCTTCAAGGCACTAACCAAAATCCAGGATCCGTGAAGAGTTTTTAGGTTTTAGTGTTCGGAATTCAGGCCCTCGCACGTAGGAGAGATCGATTACGAAAAGGGACTGAATTATATTGTAACCAAATGTTGCTCCTCAGGCTACACCGGTTGGTCAAATGTTGGAAGATATTTCATTTTCAATTAGTAACAAATTGCAAATCGGTACCTTCTTTTTTACGTTCGTTCATTTTGATTACTTTGAAATAAATGATTATGGTGAATATGTGTTTTTCAATTTGGAATCGATATTATACGGTTTGTTTAACGTAATTCGTGTAATGTTATCTAACTGAACGAGAACAAGTACACTATAGCTTCTATGTTATATGTGTGTGTTTAAATAAGCTTCAGCTTGTTGATTCATGTAAAACGAAAGAGAAGATACTAAAGGTTAAATCAGAAAAAAATTACCATGAACAAAACTGTTATCACCATAGTACAAACACGACAAAAGAGCAAACAACATAACAGTCTGCGTAAAACTGTTGGAACCCTTCAACATAAACGACAAAAGAAACAATTCATTGGATGTATTCTACGTAATAATGTTGTCTGAGAGTATATTATCATAATGTATTTACTAGTTGTAATTGAGGTTGCGTTTTTTTTTTTGAACTGTTTCGTTGTTTTTCATGTCGGGGTATTTTTTCGGATAACGTAATAGTATAAGTTTAACTCATGGTTGAATGCCGTACATAGACCTATATGTTCTTATTCAAAGTCATGTGGACATTGTTCATTGTTAAATAGTTGTATCTTTGGCAATTTTTCCACATCTTCTTATTTTAATTCAAACTAGCTCTTTGTATGTAGAACATGATCTGATTTCTCTTTTGGTACACAAGGTATCACTCCTGGTGTTGTTTTTGGTTTTGTTTTCAAGGTTACCTTTTTTTTCTATATAGTGTTTTGTGGACTTGTTTGTCGTTTCGTCCGTTTTTTTTTGTCATGTGCATGTCAGTTTCTAGTCGACGTATGACTTAATACTTGTTATGGTTTTTCGTTTTATGAATTATTTTGCTTTGTCGGGGCCTTATATAGCTGACTTTATGGTTAGGCTTTTTCTCATTGGGACTCAGATGAATATATGTCTCAATCAAACAACATCAACACAATGATGCTCGATCGTTGGGATGATTTTGCTTTCAGACTTTACATTGACGTAGACAATAACTACAACAATAAATGAGGTATCCTATTGCATGTCTTCCTAAATAAATTCAATGGTCCAGTGAAACTAGTGAATAAGGTTTCTTTCTGCTATTCACGTTCCATTACCCATTGACGATTGAATTTGAAATGCATATCATTCAGAGAGAAATAAATAAGAATAGGCTTTGCTCTACAACATCTAAAACAAACAACGTAGAAGCACATCTTAATCATAAATGTTTCCGTAAGACACTGTAAATAAAGACAACAGTAGTACACTGCTGTTCGATAGTCGTAAATCAATTAACTGAAACAAATCCGGGCCACAATCCAAGACCGCGGGAAACACATCAGCTATAAGAGGAAAATAGCGGAACAACAGAAACACTGATCTGCTACACAAACAAACGCAAACATACATAGAAACGGTCTATTTGATAACACAATTAAAACCCGTAAAAATACCGACAGTCTGCTAAAATAATAATCCACCAAAACTGTTGTCAATCAAATAGTCAAGAACTTTGATTAAACCAATGTTGGTCTATTTGGTGTAGAAATAAGCATAATTTTTCATATAGTAAGTGTTTCATAATATAAAATACGAAATATTTTTAATGAGACGATGTTGTCGATCTTTCAATTGAGCATTCTAGTGTAGAGATTTATAACTTTTTAAATTTAGAATAAGAAGATGTGTTGTACTTGCCAATGAGACAATTCTCCGCTAGAGACTAAACAATGTAGCGGTTAACAACTATAGGTAACCGTACTGCCTTTAAGAATCAACATCTGATTGACACCGATGAATGAACATACCTCAGCATACTACTTATGAAAGCAATATTTTAATGTAAAATAGATGGGTCTGATTTGTACCTTGTCCTGTCCATAGAATTGTTATTGTTTATCTTAAGGATGTACACCTCTGAGGAGCCAACAATTTCTAGAATTACACTTTTTTTCTTAACCTGATTTTTGGATTTATATGACTGTAAAAAAATAAATGGTGAAGAAAAAAAATTATGGTGGTGCACTTCTTTTCTTGCTACGGCTAGGTACCCAGTTCTGATGATTTGCCCATTTTTCATCAATTCTTACCCATTTTTGGGCTATTATCATGAAAAAAATCACAGTTTCACAATTAAACTTTTTTTCATACTTTCAATAAAGATGAAATGGACCAATCTGAATAAATGTAACTTAAAATAACTAAAGGTATGTGTTAATATAAGAAAGTTTTGTTCTTTTTTCGTGTCAAATTTACCATCCTGGTAATTTTGTAAATTTGGGATTTTTCTCTTTATTTGCTAAAAAAAAGCATATTATTTTAACATCCTTGTTTAAAATGATTCAAAAAACACATATCTAAGAAATTTGAAAAGAAAAAAATTATATGGGATGTACATGTTTCTGATAAAATTATTTCTTGTATCCCATACCCGATTTCTCAACATTATGGTTAATGAGAATTACTTGATTGGTAATACAATTTGAAAAATGTATTACTCAAAAACTACTTATTGTAAATACACGATTTTTTCACAGAGTTAAGTTTGATTATATTTTTTTTTAAATTCGTTGTAATTTTCCACTTGTATCACATGTTTTGGAAATAGTTCCAGAACGAGATTTCAACGAGACTTAAACGCCAGAAGAATACATCCGTAAAAAACACTTTGCATTCAAAATAACTGTTACTGTGAGTTTATAAATATCATAGATATTAGAGAATGTAAATGTACAATTTTTAAAACAAAAAATACTATGAATATAACATGCAAATATTTAACGATCATTTGAAGTAAAGATATATAGTTTACTTGTGAAAGAAGAAAATTGTTTATGAACTTTAGTATGTCTTTTTTTCAATACAGCTTAAGCACGTTAATGTGTAGACCAGGTGTTGCTTTATTTAAATGGTCAATATAGTATTTTTTTGCACATACTTCAACCTTCATTAGTTGTCTGAATCACACTGGTAGATATTGGGCGTATCTTAGAGCAAGTATTATCTAATACTTACATTACATGTATATTTCATTATAATACGTTATTTTGATTGGCTAACAGCAATCTCGCGTAATTCTGAAACTGACCTTCATTTCAGAATGAAATGTAACATTAATGATGACACGAGCTTCCACAATAAAGTGCACAGATAAAAAAAAACTTTATAAAAGTATTGAATGCTTCTTTTAGTAATTTTATAGGGGTGTAAAAGCGTTGACCGAAGTACATTTTGTATGAAGCGCGGAAGCATTCAACTTAAATAAATTGCATCGTGTATAAATATCCTTGTTTCTGATTTATCAATAACTTATGCATGTTATGTAGATTATTAGCATGTCAATGCCTTTTTACCCTATATACAGTCCTTGGATGGTGTAAACTTCCCACTAACACCATACACCATTACACCATTCACCATACACCATTACACCATACACCCTGTGCCATTACATCATACACGTTACACCTTTGCACCATACACCTTACACATTACACCATCATGCAATTTAATTTCAAAGAAAGCTTGCGACTACAAATTTTTTTTTTTTTTTTTTAAAACGAATTTTGATCACAATATTGTAAATTAATGTATAAAATTAAAAATCAGTTCTTATCAATATTTTGCATAGTTTTAAATGTCGTACACCATTCATTCACACCATTCCCGATCGCACGTTACACCATTTCACCATTCCCCTAACACCATACACCATAACACAATACACCTTCTACCATTGCACCATATGCCATACACTATAACACCATACACGTTTTTTTGGGAAGTTTACACCATACAAGGGCTGTAGTGTTTGCCAAAAAAAAGTTTCGTAATTTTCATTGATTTCACAAAGAAGCTTGATCATGTTTGCTCTTGATTAAATTAACGTCGTAATACCGAACGACTTATAAACAAGTGAGTGAGTAAGAAATGTTGAGAATGCTATATTCAAAAATAGGTAAAGGACAAAATCTGGTTTCTTTTTCATACAATATCACTTTTTTGAACACTGATGATTTTGTATTGCTATTAACCACTACAACAACAGTTGTCGCTAAAAAAGAAATTCATTCATGAATGCCTAGTTGATAGCATATTGTTTAAGATTTGAAGCTTCTTTTCACATCATTAGTCAACGCTTATATAAAGTATGCGTGTGCATTGTTTTTAAATGATATATTTTTTAAGAGTGTCAGCTAACACAAGGATACGGATAAAATACGATACTGAAATCTGAGTTTAGTTTATATTGGTTACGTATAATTTCATGGAACCAAGTCAAAGTTTGCAGTCTTCAGGTTTGTATCACATTTATATCTTGAGTAAAATTTGAGTAAACATTTGTTAAATATTAGTACTTTGCTATCAGTTGGCAATTTATAAATACACGGATAATTAATAACAACTGATATATGACTATTATATATTCATTTGTTAATGCTGGCACAGATACATAATTATGTTTTGTTGATTCTATGACAATCTATTAAAATTCTGCAGTGGGTTGAAATTTATGTTTTCTCTGATTTCTATATTCATTTCCTCTCTCTGTTGCAATGTAACACAGACATGATTTGTAAATATGATAGAGACAATAATGGTCTACTGCATTTCAGTAAAAAACATTTTTTTTATCTATACTGTTAAATAATTAAGGGTAGGAATTTAGGAAAATTTTGTCAAAAGAACCTTTGAAAATAGGTCCAGGTCAAATGAACCCTAAAAAAATGGAAAAAAAAAACAACGAACTCCAAGTAAAGTTAAAATCGGAAAGTCCCTTGTCAAATGCAAAAATCAAAGACTAAAACACATCAAAAGAATGGATTACAACTGTCATATCCCTGACTTGCTACCGCGGCATTTCCTTATGTAGAAAATTGTGAATTGAACCTGGTTTTATAACTAGCGAAACCTCTCACTTGACATGACAGTCGCATAAAGTTGAATTATTTTGACAACAATATGTGAACAAAACAAACAGACATAATAGATAAAAATCTCGAAAATAGTGGTACAGCATTCAACATTGTGCTGTAATCTTAATGTTAATCTGAATAATACGGACATGGACATATAACTATCACTTCAATTATCAAATATAGTTGACATAATACTGATATACTTGTTACTTAATGCCAGATCTTTTCTCAAATCTACACATTAACCAATTTTCCAGGAAAATAAAGTAAAGGTCAGAGGAACCCTACCTGACAGACTTGTTCAACTTTCAATCGTTTCTTACACCCCAAAAAATACCCTTCTGCTAATACAAGAATAACATTTTTCCAATAAAACTCGACGTGAAGTGTGGCAAAAGAGATGATCGCAATATGTAAGTTATCTTGACCAACAAATTGCTTCTAGAGATCACATGAATATGCGCCTGATTCATCGTAATGAAATGACGTTACACTTCTACATTTAAAGTAAAAGAAATGAATATATGCAGGATCACTAAATGCATTCACAGAGATTATTGTCAAGGTGATTGTATTTTCTTGTGCACTTGTCTTGCAGTTGAAATCTGAAAAAGTAAATCTACGAAATGTATCTTATTTTATCACATGACAACTGCGCCGTCTAATAAAACGTATCTTTTTGGTAATGATTAATGACAAATATCGTCATTTACCAGCAGATAAGTTGTATTTACAGACAACGTCAGTAGCTGGTTGTTGTTTTCCTGGTGTAATACATATACCATGATAAAATAAAATACATATTTTTGATTGTTTGGTTTGATATTTTAATGTTCTTGCGGTTTTGTAATTTATTAAACAAATAGCTTAAAGGACATCATTTTTAATACTTGTCCATACATTCTTGCGACAACCAGTAAAGCGTTTTAATATCAAGTTGGTATCCACAGTGGTCGAAAATTCCATTTCACCAATTCATAATGTATTTTCCATAAAGACTAGCTGGTATTTACATGCTGTTCTTATGAAGTACATGTATACTTCATTTTTTTTAACATGGTAATAATGACTGACTGGTTGTTCTATACATACCGACTGAATGAAACTGAAATCTGGATAGTAAATTTATGACTGCATTTCTTTCAATAGTACTAAGTCTGTTTGGTTTCACCATACATGAAGTATTCATATAACATGTATAAATATAATGTAAAATTATTCGCCCTGCGCACCATGCTTGAATGCTCTTACGCGAAGTAAGTGTGTATTGTTTTGTCACCGCATCTTTAAAATTTTATTTCTCTAATGGTTGCGGCCTGTTATTGTTTTCTTGAATGAAGAGATATGTCTCGTATCACACTGCATGGAGTGTTATATGAAAAATAGTGATATGAAAATCTGCGATAATTTGATTGGCTTATTCAGCATCATTAGACGACAATACGACATCTCCATTGGTTAATCGTTGGGTCATTGATGACTTTCAAAGGTTAAGGCGATGTACATTCTGTCCACGGCAACGGACATATTTGATTTCTTCAACAATATACAAAACACTCACACTTTTCACCTGAAAATCTTCTTTTTGTCATATTTTATTATATTCTGAGTACGAAAAAATATAAAATGTCCGATGTTAAAGTTTGACACCGGAACAGGACATATGACGTCATACTTGTACATGAAAAAGACTATATATATAATTATTTGCGGAGTTTTTAATTCAACACAACGAAAATGTTGACTATAAGAAAAATTGGAACCGATTGTTTAGCGGTTGTCGTTTGTTGATCTGGTTCATGAGTGTATTTCGTTTCTCGTTTTTATATAGATAAGACCGTAGGTTTTCCTGTTTGACTTATTTTACAATAGTAATTTTAAGGCCCGTTTAGCTTACTTTCGGTGTGAGCCAAGCATCCGTGTTGAAGGCTGAACTTTGACCTATAGTTGCTTACTTTTTAGACAATGTGACTTGGATGAAGATTTGTTTCATTGGCACTCATATCACATCTTCTTATTTCTATGATAACTTTGTAATTTTGCTGTAATATTTGGGACAAATTGCCCCTTCTCAAAGTTTCATGTTGCAATATGAACTATTGTTTGTTATACGCAGGTAAAATCAATTTACCAATTTAATCATGGTTGACTTTTGACACTGTGATGGACATGAAAGGTTTATATAACATGAAAAACTATGAATGTATTGAAACATACGAAACTAGTCTTATAGTACATTAGCAATATCATATGACATTCCGTATGAAATTTATGGAACGAACATCAAACAAACTTAGCAAAACAAAAGGAAAGGAAAACAAAACCAAAAAGAAAGATAAACCACCAGAAAGGAAAGGAGATATATAAAAAAAAAATAACACTTACCTACAGTTTTTGCAGATGCTAAAATATAGCATTGTTAATAAGACTAATTAAAGTTAAATGTTGTATTCACACCATAATTTATCACTGAAATTATGTATAATAGAGTTACACAGTTCAATATGTCATTCATATCTATCATTTAGGCTTTAACCACGAAGACATACAAACTCATATGCTTCCACTAAAATAATCACTTTATATCGTATCCTTTGTAAAGTTAACGTCTCGAAACGTTCTTATGATGCATTATATCATCACTCACCACTTATGGAATCTTGTTTTTAAATTGTCTAATGAAAGTTACATAAGTTCAGTATTACTAAAGTAAATATAGCTAAACTAGTTTGGGATTTTCATATCATCTTCATTCGTGATCAGCTTTTAAACATTTTTCTAAATTAGATAACAATTGTTTGATTCATTTTCTAGATTCCGTCTTAAACTGTGTCTATAATGAAATGAGCAGAACCAAAGAGTGAAGGTTATTAGCTGTTATATATTGTCTGATTATTTTTTGAATTTAGTTGTCAAGGTTAATTGACATAAAATGCAAATTATTGCTGAATTTGGTTGTGTGTTTAAGATTAATATTCAGCTATGCTATATTGTACGGAAAATACATCGTTAATGTGTATATATACAAAATTACAAAAATCGTCCATGTATTAGCCAACTATACAATACAACATAAATATGATCAAAAAGTTCGTGGAATAAACTTACATGTGTTAAAGGATTTTTTTTCTCGGATGAATACATTAGGAATGCCATTAGTTAGTGGAACTGTTTGTGGGCATGGGCTGTCTTCTTTCTTTAGAAATAATGTTCATTTTTTAAATAATTATTCGAATAATCTAAACGTTTTTCTTTGTATGTGAAATCCAAGCTTACATATGCACATGTTCAGTTTTAAAAACAATAGCATTCAATATTGTTGTTTTACACATATTCATCTGTTAAGCAAATTGAACGTGTGTTTGCGGGTTTTCATTTAGCTTCTGCACAGAAAGTGCAGAAAGAGAATGGTTGCATTAAAGTATACTATGTCAAGCTCTTCATTGGTATATGTCAAATCGAAAAATGACACTCACAGTACTATCAAATTATGTGAACAAATTGTCAGCTTCTTTTCAAATACGTAAGATAACAACGACACATACATTAGGTGTTTCTTTAACATAATTTTGTCGTTCATAAAACTAAATATAATAGATAGAATGTCCTGTCATTAAACTTTAGCATTAGACTATTGATCGATTTACATTCAAATAGTTCATTCAAAAATTAACATAAAAATATATCAATATCAGCTGTTGCCACGAATATATTTCTCCACTTTATTTATTTAGATAGTATGATGCATATGTTGGAATTGAAATGGCAAAATATAACCATTTAAACAAAGCAAAACATTGAAAGTCAATAAAACATGAAGGTGTTGTGCCAAAAAATCTCCTTCGAAATAAAAATAGCACAATATGAAACAATTTAATAGTATTCTCCTTTGATTTAAGACGTTCCTTTTAAATTAATCCAATTGTACAGTCAATTGATCAAAAATAATTTTGCGGGACCAAATTTTCTTTATTGAAATGAGAGGCATACACACCCGCACATCAAATACTATTGATATTTCCCTGGAACTGACGTGATTACAAACTAATAGTGGTAACTAAGCAAACGTTTCAACGTCAAAAGACAATGACTGCGGGGCGGGGAAAATACTATTCATGGGAATGAGATGTGTCTATGCTAATACAAATATATACTTAATATAATTTTCCTACCACTCGTCCAATCATTAACTGACATAATACAAAAATATTATATTGTTGACGTTGTAGCTACTGCCGAAAACAACACGCGTAAATCTCGCGTTTTCGATTTGTCGAGACGAGATTAAAACACTATAATTTCTCTTTCATTATTTCTTAAAGTATACACACTATATACTCATATGTTCTAATACACATAGTATGAATTGCTTTTACATTTGCAGTGAAGTATTTATACGTAATGAACATTTCGTGTTGTCGCTTTAATTTTAAGCGTTAGAAATTCATATGTATATTAACTCCAATGATATATAAAGGTTGATTGCTGACCTTATTAATGTATAGAAACTCCCACATATAACGTTTTCAATACACTTTTAAAAGGGTAAACTAGAGTATAATGTCGTGTTTCATCAGAGTATGAACGTTCATTTAACAAACTGGTTTTGAAATACTATCTATATTTGCTTTGTTTTCATTAAAGAATTTGATTATTTTAAACCATGAGTAATAACCTATAACAAACCGAGTGAAGCATGGCATTCAATGAGCATGTCAGATGAAAGCCTTCAATCCCCCCTTCCCAATAAAACTGCAGAGTCAACATGTATCCCGATACCTAAAATAAATCAGTTTTCCATTTCATTATTAAGCAGTTATATACAGCCCTTGAATGGTGTAAACTTCCCACAAAACGTGTATGGTGTAATGGTGTATGGCATATGGTGCAATGGTAGAAGGTGTATGGTGCTATGGTGTATGGTGAAAGGGGAATGGTGTAATGGTGTACGAGGAATGGTGTGATTGTGTAACGTGCGATCGGGAATGGTGTGAATAAATGGTGTACGACATTTCATTGGTTGAAACCAAAGTTCATTTTATTTTAATTTTTCGGATTGTAAACATAAACAATGATAATAATCTTATTGTTCTTTTCCCAGTATAGCAAATTACTTTACTCGTTAGACTCTATGTTATAGATATTATACACATATTAAAAAATCTTTTTTTTTTCATATTCTTATTTACATTAAACAATAGCTATAAAATATACACACTTGTGATCACATGCAGTTATCATAAAAGAAAGGAGTTTTTTTAAACTAGAAGGCGGAAAGAAAGATTATCCACGCATCGGAACAATATTTTTATATCATGGGTTATCAACATTATTTTTAGCGTTGCTTCGTTCCCCATTTTTGACAGTCTCTTTATAAATATTTCATCGTAATTCACCTTTGTTTGCCCTGGCTTTACGATTCTGTGTTCCAAAAAATGTTCAAAGGAAAATTGTACTATGTTTTTGCACATGAGGTGTTGTATAATTATGAACAATCTCGTCAATTTCGTCAGATTTTTCTTTACGGATTATAAATGATATCTTGAACGGTCGAAAAAATATACTTATGTGAACAGGAATGAAATATTTTCCACTTGATATTTAGCCACCAACAAAATCAACCAACCGACATAATATACTAACAGTTTACTTTTTCTAGAAGAGAACTTCTCATACTTTTCATTATAAAGCTACAAATGAAATCTGTCATGTCAGTCACAGTGTTGGATGATGTGGTTGAATAGTTTTATTATACAAACCATCCTAAACTACTGAGTTTAAATCATCACACCTCAGCAAGCACGACTAGTTTATGCGCAGACCAACCCATTACACAATAGCCCAAAAGGAATCTGTGAAATACCCATCCATATTCAGAAGTGGGAAATATAAATAATGATACTGACTTTAGTGACAGTTTTATATTACGAATACAGAGATGAAATGCTGGCACTCTAAATTAAAGCGGACAAGATTTTGTAGTCATTGTTTTCCAATATTTCTGTCATATGTATTATATAAGCCACCCTAACATCAAAATATTATTGCACTATAATGCGACTATATATATTTACATAATAAAGTGCTAATATGGTCAGTTTTTTTTTATGCTGTTGAATAATTTTGTTATACGAGTCAGCCTGAGGTATTAAAATTACTGAAATTTTGTTGCGAGACAATATTTTGAAAAAAATAGAGGACATGCTTGCTATCTGATTGATGGGGACAAATTTTTGTTTTTATTGTATTGCAATGTTGATGTCATTTGTATTATACATTCCATCCTGACATAAAGATATTGCTGATTTACTATGCAGCTATATAGATTTACATAATTAAGTGCAAATATGGTCAGTTTTTGTTGATGCTTTAAATTCATTTTGTTATACGAGTCAGCCTGAGGTATCAAAACATCTGAAATTTTCTTGCGAGACAATATTTTGAATAAAAATTGATGGCAATCTAGGTTGATGGGGATAATTGTTGTTGCCATTGTGTTGCAATGTTGCTGTCATTTGTATTATACAATCCATCTTGTTATATGAATCAGCCTGAGGTATCAAAATTACTGACATTTTGTTGCGAGACAATATTTTGAATAAAAAGAGGACATTCTGGCAATCTAAATTGATGAACAAATTTTTGTTGTCATTCTGTTGCAATGTTGCTGTCATTTTTATAATGCAATCCATTTTGACATCAAACTACTGTTGGTTTACTATGCAGCTATATAGATTAACATAATAAAGTGCAAATATGGTCAGTTTTGGTTGATTCGTTAAAATAATTTTGTTGATTCGTTAAAATAATTTTGTTATACGAGTCAGCCTGAGGTATTAAAACTACTAAAATTTTGTTGCGAGACAATATTTTGAATAAAAAGAGGACATGCTGGCAATCTAGATTGATGGGGACAAATTTTGGTTGTCATTGTAAATGTTGTATTGCAATGTTGCTGTCATTTGTATTATACAATCCATCCTGACATCAAAATATTGCTGATTTACTATGCGGCTATAAAGATTTACATAATTAAGTGAAAATATTGTCAGTTTTGGTTGATGGGTTAAAATAACTTTGTTATATGTGTCAGCCTGAGGTATCAAAAGTACTAAAATTTTGTTGCGAGACAATATTTTGAATAAAAAGAGGACATGCTGGCTATCTAGATTGATGGGGACAAATTGTTGTTGTCATTGTGTTGCAATGTTGCTGTCATTTGTATAATGCAATCCATTCTGACATCAAAATATTTTTGATTTACTGTGCGGCTATATAGATTTACATAATAAAGTGCAAATATGGTCAGTTTTGGTTGATTCGTTAACATTTTTTTGTTAAATGTGTCAGCCTGAGGTATCAAAAGTACTGACATTTTGTTGCGAGACAATATTTTGAATAAAAAGAGGACATGCTGGCAATCTAGATTGATGGGGACAATTTTTTGTTGTCATTGTACATGTTGTATTGCAATGTTGCTGTCATTTGTATTATACAATCCATCCTGACATCAAAATATTGCTGATTTACTATGCGGCTATATAGATTTACATAATAAAGTGAAAATATGGTCAGTTTTGGTTGATGCGTTAAATTAATTTTGTTATATGAGTCAGCCTGAGGTATCAAAAGTACTGAAATTTTGTTGCGAGACAGTATTTTTAATAAAAAGAGGACAAACATATTTCCAAATTGTTTAACCCTATATGAATTAACAGATTGACAAATTCCCCATATTTCCATTCTCAATTTTATAATTAGGTGCAAATATGGTCAGTTTTGTTTGATGCGTTAACATAATTTTGTTGTACATGTACCAGTCAGCCTGAAGTATCAAAACTACAGATAATATATATATGTTCCTAAGACAGTAAAAAAAATGTTATATTGGAGCCAGTCTGAGATGTGAAAACTACTGATTTTTTGTGATGATTCAATTATTAGAAGAAAAAAATGACATGCATACTTGCACTGTTGATTGGTGCAGAAAAAGAAATATTATTAATATTACGCTGGCCATAAGCATGATTAACTGTACACCAATATTGCTTTCAATTATCATGATTATTTTATATGATCTAAGTACTATTCGTTTTTTGGCATTGCTTGTCGATTTTATCTATAAACCAAGTTTATAAGATTTACGCTACATTTTAAAACCGATAATAATAGCATTGTAACCAAAATCGTGTTTAATTAATATAGATAGGCAGATCGCGGATAAATTTGCATTACAAGCAAAATGTATGCGTACTTTATTTACAAATACATGTATATATATTTAATCTGTTATGTGTATATAACCATCATAGGCATGACCACGGAGGTTTTAATTTTATACATTAATTTACAATATTGTGATCAAAATTCGTTTTTTAAAAAAAAAAAAAATTTTGTAGTCGCACGCTTTCTTTGAAATTTAATTGCATTATGGGTAATTTCGGATCGTGTAGATAGAATGGGGAATGGCTTATGGTGCAATGGTGTAACGTGTATGGTGTAATGGCACAAGGTGTATGGTGTAATGGTGTATGGTGAATGGTGTAATGGTGTATGGTGTAAGTGAGAAGTTTACACCATCCAAGGACTGTAGTATATTTGGAAGACCGATGTGATAAACAATGGACAATGTATTGCTTGGATCTTCATGTTAATATTGAAATTAGCCATCAACGCATACAGACGTGTTTCCCCACATATGCCCGAAATTTAAGCTATTTAACGTTTGAATAAATATAACAATAACCTAGCCATTGGAAATATACGAATTTTCAAAAGCATTTTTATTGTCCAAATTTTATTATTTAGGTTAAAAAAAACTCACTCCAAACACAAGAATGTACAATTTGTTTGCTTTTCAAACCGGAAGCTTTTTTGCTTGCACACATGAAGCGACGACAAACAAAGATAAGATACTAAGCGTTAACACAAATCAGAATCATTTCTGCAAAAGGAAATAACAAAAATACCGAACTTCGACGAAAATTCAAAACAGAAAGTCCCTTATCAAATGGCCAAATCAAAAGCTCAAGCACATCAAACGAATGGATAACAATTTTCTGACTTGGTACATGCATTTTCTTGTAGAGACAATGGAGGATTAAACTTAATTTTATAGCTAGCCACATGTAAACCTCTCACTTGTTTGACCGTAATTTACAGATCAATAGCAATAATGCATGCATTACTGTTTTCTCAATTTTCGGTACGAGTGTTATATTTAAATATAACAGTTTGTAACACAGTAGTATCTACATGGCCAATGGATAAATCCTACTGATTTTAATAAAGAATTCTCTGAAACGGACATTATCAAGATGCTTGAATTCTTGATTGACAACATATTTAATACGTTTGGAAGACGTGTTTTTAACAAACAATGGGCATCCCCATGGGAGTCAACTGTGCCCCTCTTCTTGCCGATTTGATCCTTTATTCATATTAGGCTGACTTCATAACGAAACTTCTTAGCAGTATCCTTTAACTTTACTTTTCGCTATATAGATGAGGTTCTCTTACTGAACAATTCAAAATGTCTTGAATATGCATTTATCCCATCGAATCTGAGATTAAGGATAAAACATATACAGTTAAGTGTGCCTCATATCTTGTCAAACATTTCGAAATTGACAATGAGGGTCGGTTGAAAACGAAACTTTAAGACAAAAGAGATGAATTCAGCTGCCCAATTGTGAAATTTCTATTTCCTTGTGGCAACATTCTAACAGCGCCTGCACACAGAGAATATATCTTCAAGTTGATACAGTATTCCAGGACTTGTTAATCCTATCATGATTTCCATGATAGAGGATTACTGCTCACACGAAAGCTATTTGGCCCGAGAACACAGTTATTTCGTAGTGCATCTTATTTCTACAATAACTTCAAATTAAAAGAATCGCACCTGCTCTATCTCAAAAAGATTTTTACAGTGTACTGTACAACTATTGGGACAAATAATATCAAAATTATAGAAAGGTCTACCAGCTCTAACTCAAAATATGGACAATTCTATGTTAAGGGGGTCTAAAATTCAGTTTGACAGTTTCAGACATACTAGTTTTTGACCTTTTTTAACTAGACCAAATCACTACTTAACATAAAGATTCAGCACCCACATTTTTTTAACATGTAATTTCATCCCCTTACTAATATGTCATGCATGAAATATCAAGAAATAAATTGGGAAATTGTATGAAAAAAATTTGCAAGTTATACACTGTTTACACTAGGGACTATATTCGTAGACAACGAAAACCAAAGGACGATAACTGTGTCCTTGGACCTAATAGGATATAAAGACTTGACCAAATCTAATGAAACTTTGCATGGACAAAGCTTAGGAAATTATAAGATGGTTGACTAAGTTTCATGGCCATATGATATATATTATAGAAACTAAAGCCATTCTAATATTGAAATTTGGATGTTTAATTTTGACGTTTAAATCAAATAATTTCAACCATCAAGATTTGGGTCTAAAAACTTTAAATATTGCAAACATTTGCTTTTGAAATGCCCTTAAATATAATATATTAAGTATTAAAAGCAACTGAACACTCATTTGATTTATCAGATTTATTACAATTACTCAAAAATCAAATGTATATGAGCCTGTGCCTGAAAATAGAGATTTTCGAATTAAGGGGGGGCCTTATATAAAGATTTTTTTTTTCAACCAATTTGAAGATTTTGTAGTTTTTTAACCATTAATTATTCTTCCATATATATTTAATGTACTTTAAATGGAAAGAAAAGTTACAAAAAGCATACCACATAAGTAAAAAATGGTCTTAGGTTATGTAAGACTGATAATTATTTAGAGTCAATTTAGGCCGTAGCACATATTTACATATACAAATGCATACAGAAGCTATAAGCAATGACAATGTGTTACTTTTTGCTATTTTCTATGCTAATATGACATGATACAAGAAGTTTGATTGCAAAAAGAATTTTGAATTTAAATTTTTATGCAGACTATGGTCTGATGCACAGTTTTTTCACTTTTTCAATGGAAAAGTTTCATGTAGTTTTAGTTTCAAGTGGCATATATTTGAACCACTTACTATCCTACAGAAGATACGTTCGACCAGGACCATAAATACAACACATTTTGCTCATTTTTTCTGTGATAATGTTCTTTTCTCTAGATTCAGAGTTCACAAATGGTTAATAAAATTTGAATTTAAGCATAAAAACACAAATATCAAAACATAAAAACCTGTCAGATAGAAAGTAAGCTTGCCTCTTAAGCATACAAATGGAAACTGCTTTAAAATGCTTATTTTAGCCGAATAATGCCAACGTGGGACATTCTAATAGAATTTCTATCAAATAAAGATGTAATTCTTTTACTCTTATTGAGTGTGACAAATTGAAACCAGCAAACAATCCAGGGAAGTTGCCAAAGTACAGAATCTACATTTACTGAATTCATCTCTTAGGCCCGAGAACACAGTTGTTTCGTAGTGCATTTCTTTTAGACAATAAATTCAAATTGAAAAAAATCGCACCTGCTTTATCTGAAAAAGATTTTTACAGTGCAGTGTACTACTATTGGGACAAATAATATCAAAATTATAGAAAAGTCTACCATCTCTAACTCAAAATATGGACAATTCTGTGTTAAGGGGGTCTAAAATTCAGTTTGACAGTTTCAGACATACTAATTTTTGTCTTTTTTTAACTAGACCAAATCACTACTTAACATAAAGATTCAGCACCAAAATTTTTTTAACATGTAGTTTCATCCCCTTACTTAATATTTCATGCATGAAATATCAAGAAATAAATTGGAAAAGTGTATGAAAAAAATTTGCAAGTTATACACTGTTTACACTAGGGACTATATTCGTAGACAACGAAAACCAAAGGACGATAACTGTGTCCTTGGACCATTTAACCAAGGGTTCCGAGTGGTGATGTTGAAATCAGCCCTTCGTACATTTTATGCCATCACGAGTTGTATGATCGTTATGAAATCTGTTCACAGATGATAGCGGATATGTTCAAAATGTCATAACTACAATCCAGTCCCCTTTTCCCCGAATTTGAACTACCAAATTAGAATTAATAACGGGTTTGTACTAAAAAGAGCAACATGACGGGTGACAGATGTGGAGCAGGATCTGCTTATTCTTCCGGATTTCCTGAGATCACCCCCAGTTTTTGGTGGGATTCTCGTTGCTCAGTCTTAAGTTGTTTATGCTGTGCTTGTTGAACTGTCTATTGATGTTTTTCGTTTTTTGTTATGGCATTGTCAGTTTTTTTTCGACTTATGAGTATGAATGTCCCTTTGTTATCTTTCTCCTCTCTCTTACGCGATATCTTTATATCACTTATTGTAGTACAGAGTTTTAGATAAACTGCTATATACACAGATATAAGAAGATGTGGTATGAGTGCCAATGAGACAACTCTCTGTCCAAATAAAAGTAAACCACTGTAGGTCAAAGTACGGCCTTCAACACGGAACCTTGGCTCACACCGAACAGCTAGCTATTAAGGGCCCCAAAAAATGACCAGGGTAAAACCATTCAAACAGGAAAACAACGGTCTAATCTATATAAAAAAAACGAGAAACGAAAACATTTATGGACCACATCAACAAACGACAACCGCTGAACATCAGGTTCCTGACTTAGGATTGGTAAAAACAAACTCAGCGAGTTTACATGTTTTGATAGGCACCAACCTTCACCCTACATGAAACGATAATGTAAAATCACAACACAGAAAGATACATCATAAAATATCAATTGAAATGGCTTTACTCAATCAAGGCATATTAACAAAAACAAGTGAACAAACACTGAGCAAAGACATTTGATCTATGACACACAACTGCACGTTTACAGAATAACGTTAATGCTAAAATCGGATTTGAAGGTTTCATAGTCAATTATATGATTTTATTGAATTGATAGGTTTTAAATACTAACTTATGAAAGTAATATGAATGTATACTCACCCTGTATGGTTGTTTCTATAAATCAAAATACAAACTAACATGACTCAGCTACAATTGAAATAATTTAACAGTAGTTACTTATGAGCTGGTTATGTTATTTTCCAATAAGATATTTGATCCACTATACTTTTCCAGAATAAACTTGAAATTGTAACACTACGCTGTGTCACTGGTTGATCATTAGTTATACCTATTTTGTGTTAATTTTCGTATATGCCACATGCTACATAAATGTATCTTTCTTAATTGGAAAGCATGTCTAAATAAAATAGAATTTCGATAAAAACCTCAATTTTTCTTGAATAAAATGATTGAAAGTAGAAGATCCACACTATTTCATCAACGTTAAGCAAGATAAATGGTTATATAACTTTATAAAGTCTTTATAAACACAAACATAATAAAACATCAATAAAAAACTATGAAGACTTAGTACTGTCTTTGATTAAATACACTTATGAAACATATTTGTTTTATTTTCATGGTCCCAATTGATAAATGATTATTATTCAATAGGTTGTTGAAGACATTTACTGATACTTACTCAGAAAGTTTTTCTTCCCTGAAAAACAATAGAACAGTATCTTTTGTAAAATCATTCTTATTCGAATTAGAATTCTAAAATTTAATCGAATCCATTTCATCAGTTCCGTTGGTTCGAATTCTTCAAATTAATTTCATCATCTATTATCTCGGGTTAAATTTTAATGTGTGTAGGGTTGAATATAATCTTCCAAATCGCATTATTTCCTTTTTTATCTATTACATTTGATTATATTTATACAACGCAATTATAAATGAGTTATTTGATATAATTATCTTCATTTTGTTGTGTTGTAATATTAAGATCGTGTTTTCCCAATCATTGTTTCTTCGTTTCTTCTTTTGTCCTATCGGTATGAAGTTGTTATTCGCGGTTTTCTTGATCATTTATTCTAATAATTGATTTGTCTGGTTATGCAATTAGTTATCGTTTCATATGTCTGACGCTTTGTTCTAGTAACTTTATGTTGTGCAGTGGTTTTTTTTAAGTATGACAATCGTTTTTCTTTGTGATTAAATCTTCATTATTTTCGTCGAAAGGATGGTTGCTCATAACACCATGGCATATCCAAACATCTTTTCACATTCAACCTAAATAAAACGTTATTCTTACCAACAAGTATCACATTGGTATCTGAACAGTGTCTTTCTTGACTGTTTTCTGAAATCAGAGATATGAAAATATAAACTAATGAAACTGGACATGAAGAAAACAAAACGATACATACACATAAACATTTCAAAAATGTGTACCCGTGTTTTCCATATTCGTTCAATAATTTATGCTAAATGTCAAACGATGTTTTACACAGAATGTCCATATAATTCATTTCATCTGTAAAGAAAAGTTCAAATACAATGCACATAACAAATTGACAACTTCGTAGTATAAACATACTCAATTGTTAAAAGTAAAAGCATGTTTACAGGGACTGAACATTAAATGAATAAGAAGTCTGTTTAACGCAAATTCAAAGTTGGTGATATTAGTCTCTTTTGGTTTAAGATTGTGTTATTGTGCTATGTGACATTTTTGTATTCTTGTCTTTCATTTTTGTTTGTGTGCTTTGTCTATATGCCTTTTTGTGTTTCTTTGTTTGTTTTTTTTAGTGATTAAGATATATATAACACAATGTTGACTGTTGTACACCTAATTTGACCTTTTCACCTATCATGTCTGTTTGTTTTGTTCAGATATCGTTGTCAATATAATGTAATTGTATGTGACTGTATTACAAGTGAGAGGTTTAGCTAGCTATAAAACAAGGTTTGATCCACCATTTTCTACATATGAAAATGCCTTTACCAAGTCAGGAATATGACAGTTGTTATCCATTCGTTTGATCTGTTTGAGTTTTTGATTTTGCCTTTTGATTAGGGACTTTACGTTTTAATTTTTCCTCGGAGTTCTGTATTTTTGTGATTTTACATTTTGGTGAGCAAAAAGATAGCAATATATTAAGTAACATTTGGCCGATGAAAAGGTCATCAAATACATTTTGGCAGGAGGTTTTGCAATATCATATCCTTTGAATATTTGTAATACCCACATTCGCCAATATAGCAGGTATATGCACAGTACTGTAACTCCTAAGTCTGTGTTAGATAGGTCAGAATAGTGATATTTTTCATTTCGATAGAAATGTTGTGGAGCGTTTGCAAGACTTTGTTTATGCTACTTGGAACCCAGTGTAGTGAAGATATATCAAATGTTTCGTCATGGATTGAAATTCCTGAGGAATATAGAACGGATAATTGTTTGTTTATAGTATATGTAAAGTTTAAATGTAAATTGCCTATACCTACGTCCATTACCAAGCAGTTTTTCTTTGTATGAATAACAAAACCAACACAATGCTGTTTGGAGCTATATCTTCGGAGACAGCAACTATTTGTTATAGAGGTAGGAAAAGGGTTGAGCAACACTTCTTTTTTTGATTAATTAAACAAAAAAATAGTATACAGTAAAGCGGCTAATTCATAACAAAAGCAGATCCAAGTTTTTATATATTGCATATAGAAAACATACTTTTTTGTATAGTACATGTACGACTATATGTTTTGTCTAAGTTCAATAACTTTTTTTTTCTTTTACAATAAATATATAATGAAACTCCTCTCCGACACAAGTTCTAAAGACTCTTTACAGAAATTATGATCTGTCCATCCTATGAATCAGCTTAATCCACTACAGTTCATGTGCCTGTCAAAAGTACGCTAGAAATATCATCAGTGGTTGTCCTTTGTTGAATATGTTTTACACCATGGAAATTTGGTATGGATAGCAGCTGTTTTTAATTCGCCACTTTTCAAGACATGGGACGTTTTAAAGATTTTGATAATTTTTTAACAAACACTTTATTTCCATCGTTGGTGACTGTATATTGACACTGAAATCAAAAGGCTGTTCTATCTTATGGAAGTATGACTCTCATTTCCCGTTATTCATCTTTAAAATATGACTTTGATAACAAGTAATCATCGTCCGGTAGTTGTAATTTTATTGTCTATCAGTCAATCTCCAAAAATAATATGGCTGACAGAAAAACAATGATTTTTACCATTTTTCGGTTCTCTAATTTTCTATCCACCTATATTATCACCAAATTATCCTTTCTTTTTGTTTTTCGATATCAAAAGGCCTAAAGGACATGGACCATGCACTTTTCTCTTTATTTCTTCTGCTGTAAGGATACTTCTTCTTATTTTCAATAAGTTTTTTATGTATCAGATATTGTTGAACGTGTATTACAGGAATCACATAAGAAATCCCTAAAATTGATATTAACATCATAACTTTAACATAAATATTGGTATGAATAGAAGTATTCTTTAATGTAGACATTCCATTAGAAAATTGTATCTAACTTTTTTAACCGATGTGCGTTTGTTTTATTTAAATTTTGAAAGAGTTCTTATGCAGCTCATATAATAAGAAGCACTTTATGTTAAAGCTAGTTGAGGCGACTAAAATTTGAAAATTGTGTGAGTTTCCATTTTTCGTCAGTTTTAATTGTTTAAAACGATACTTTTCGGATTAAGCGGCATAACTCAAGTCTATATTGGTATACAACTGTATGTGTTTTAGTGCTATGACTGATGTTCTTTTTGTTACAAGTACTAATTACAAAACAAAATTAAAAAAAGAAAAAAAATGCCTTTATAAAGTTCTACATCAGTATAAACATGATAAATATGATAAAGGAACAGAATGATACATTTTGAATAGTCGTTATGTATTTTTTATGCATAAGGCTGTTTAATAACACTAATGTGATTTTTCTTTTTTGTACATCCTTTCTTCAATGGATTTTTTTTAGAGTCATCAAATAACCTCGTGAAATTATCAGATATAGAAAAATCATGATACTGTTATGCAATTATATAAGTACTTTTTTCAAAATATTTGGCTGTCGTGTCTTTACTTATTCATTCAACATCTATTTCATTTGTTTCCCTCATCGATTAAACCATCGCATCTATTTTGTTTTCGTTTTATCAGATTGTTCAATTTCTAACCTGTCTTTTATTTAAACCGGGTTGTACTAGCTTAAAATGTGGGTTATCTTATATTTGAGTAGCAGCAGATGTAAACAGTTCTTACAAACAAATATATGTTTCATAACAAGTGAGGTTTGGATATCGCTTGATATCAACTCTAGTAATTTAATTTCAATATAATAATAAACGAGCCTAAAATTAAATAGCTATTGTTTATTTTAAGCGATATCCAATATTCAAGAGTTGTTTAACCTATTTATCTTATGTTTAACATTATCATTGTGTTAAATTAAAAGAAATCCGTGAATCGTTGATTTCTTCTTTTACACATACTAGTGAGACGTCCTATGTCCTGTTCGGCGTCACAGTTAAACATCATACGCTTCACAATGTAATTAAAATTTGACATATAGAAGATTTTCAGGTAAAAAGTGCTAGTGGTTTATATATTATCGAAGAAATCGCATATGTTGCCATGAACGAATTACACATCATCGTAACCTTTGAAAGTCATCAATGATTTAACGAATAGCCGATGAAAATGTAATATCGTCGAATGAAGCTGGATAAACCAATCAAATTTACCCAGTTTTCGTGTCACTTTTTCGTATTCGACTCCGTGCAATGTGAAACGAGAAATATCTCTTCATGCAAGAAAAAGATACCAGGCCACAACCATAAGAGAAATATTAATAATTTGTTCCCATTATTGTATTTATGGTATACTAAATCCATATTGTATGTTAATTATCTAATACTTGTTAAGCATATTATACTTCATTCAGTAACAGTTTTTGAAATCATTGTTGATTAATTCTATGAATACATTTTCTAAGAGTTAATTGTAAACATAATATTGAACAACCGAGATAACTTTGTCATAGCAAAATGTTCTAGGGACACAGATATATTGCTAGAAGTACAGGATATAAACTCAAATATATTTTAGAAAAGGTGGTGTCAAAATCCAAATCTAGCGGGATGACACACCATTACAATAAGAACGGAACATATGCACACACACAAAAACATACACGATAAGCAAGCACTCAGAATACTTGCCAAAGTTCGTTACAAACATATATTGGTACAAACGAATTAAATCAGATTTAAAAAGAACACCAATTTGTCATATTTAAATAGAGCTGACTTAAACATGAACATATATACTTTTGTTTTACACGTATCGAAACAATCGGACTAGGAAGTACTGAGTATACAAGTTTAAATCCTTTTCCTAGTTAACAAACTTTCCAGTGGTTATCAGCGTCTCTTTGTTTTTGTTCTTTAACAAAGATATGATGGTGATTTTAGATCTTTGGTTTTCCTTATCGATATCTGTAGGAACACCACACGGTTCGAAAGTTTTGTTTGTATTGTTACCTCTAAATCTCTATTTTTGTAAGTTTGCATAGCGTTTTTTTCTAAAAATGTTCATATGTACCACCAATATTTTTCAATTTACGCGCTTCTAATGGAATTTTTAACACATTTGTCCATACAGGTGCATGTACCATCACCAACATTTTATAGGTGACTATGCGGTATGGGTTTCTCATTGTTGAATAAAGTACGGTTGCCTACAATTTCTTACATCCACTTCATTTGATCTTTGGTTGATCGTTGTCTCATTGGCAATCATACCACATTTCCTTATGTTTATATATAATCAACATATTTATCCTTTAATAGTACATAAACATGTTTTTAACATTCAACAAAGTCGCTCATGTTTTACAGTATACAGTTCACGTCTGACCGTTACCTAGGATTCCTACTCAACCAGATACCATTGCATCAGTAAAATAAAAAGATCAAATGTATCACGCAATCTCAAACATTTAATATATAAGTTCTCTGTTTTTGCAGTTTTAGTTAACAATTTGTCAATTCATATCTGAAGACTAACAATAAAAAGGAAGGCCAATTTCTAATGAACCATTATTAATACACAGGCTTCAAAATATTGAACAACACGAGCTGCACAAAAACGACATTTAGCGAACGTGCACTGGAAGAATCAAACATTCCAGCTTTTGTATTCATCCTACCATATAGCAACTCCGAACCACTCATATATCGGGAAAAGGTGAATATGAGTAGTATGTATTAGTAGGGTGCAACATTGTTTGCTTGGGTAGATATTGAAAACAATTGCTTTAATCTGTAATGTATCATCTGTAGCAAAAGTGTTACAATCTATAATATCATTCCTGACTTATCATGCAAAAGCAGAGCAACGACAGGAATAAATGCTATTTTTCGCAGGTAATACACGTGTTTATACATGTTTTATTCTACAATTGCAAAAAAACTAAATTAGAAAAGGTGGTCATGCAGAAACCGCTGCTATTTTTTTTCTTTCAAAAAATCTACTTAATGTAAAGCGAACTTCAACAATGACCTTTTGACCCACATAACTTTCGTTTCTGACGTATGGAAAAAGCGACGACTATATGATACATATTTGTTTTTGGAGAACATTTAAGTTTTTGTGACCTTTAAAAATGCTATCACATTTTTGTTTATACATAACAATGTAAATTCAATTGTCAAAGGATAGTTCGAACCTCCTTGGGTCATTCGATGACCATTATTAAAAAAACCTTTTGTCAGGAGCTCTGAAGTCGACATATTTTGTGTTACGTGTCTCTGTTATAAAGTTTACACAATCAAAATGCATACGTTTTGAGGATATCAAGGGGTACGACATACTGGAAGAGACATTCTATACTAGACATTTCTCACCTACAGGTTGACAATTTTCAGTCCAAAGATGACTTTTCTAATTTCCAAATTGACATTTCTCACTTCCAAGTTCCCTTTTCGAAATTCAAAGTTGATAAATATGTTACTTCTAAGTTAATATTTCAGATTTTAGATGTGAGAAATGTTAACTTGGACCTGAGAAATTTCAACTTGAACATGAGAAATATCAAGTTTGAAATGGCAATCGTTAACAACCAAATGTCTTTACTGGTCTTTCGTAAGGGGGCAATTAAACACTTAGATAGGTGTAATACCACCAAATCATAGTACGTCACATCCGGTTGCATACACAAATTTGACAGTTTTAGGAAATTAATCCTACATTTCATTGCAATAAAACATATCTGAGTCATAAACATATATCTTGGATGTTTCAAAGCACCATTCCTTTTTTATTTGATGTTTCTATGGAATATTTTGGAAACTTGAGGTTGCATGGTTACTAAAGCTTGTAAACAGGAAAGAAAGGGGTGGAAATTTGATTGGTTAACTTCCAGTGATGGTTATTATCTTATATGCAATGAAATGTTATTTGAATTTTTGTCCGTATTACTGGATGGGATAAAACTTTACTCATGTCAAGTATTTCTTTATTTGAAACAAAGATAAATTCTGCACAATTTTTTTTAAAAAGTGCAAATTTAACAAAGACGAATAGGGGAAAAACAATGGTGATATTACACCTAGATAAACAGTGACACACAATACACAAACAACAAAGTATTTAGCATCACAAACCACATCATTAAGGAAAATTATTTGATGTCCACTTTACTGAACATATACACTAGCTTCCTCCACATGGTCACATTGAAATCCAAACACATCCAAATCAGGTTGTAATTAGAAAAAGATAACAAAAATAAATAAATAAATGACCAAGTGAGGATTTATGCGTGACATAACGGGTGTGCCCTTCCCTAAAATCGGAAAAAAATTCATTTGTTGACATACAAAGTAAAAAATGTGATGGCAAATATTACAATCAACAAATTATATCAACAACAGACTTAGGGGTGTGTGGACGCTAGATCTGATAATAACTTTAGGTTTGAGTAGTTTTTTGCTGAAGACCTTCCATTTACTGTCAGATTGAATAAAACCATTAAAAGTTCAGCTTCATTGAAATAGTGATTGCTTTCTAGTATCTCATTAAATTGTTGTCAGACACATCCATACCCTATTTCTTCTTTTCCAATTTATAGATACATTAAAAAAGGAATAACAGAAAAAAAACATATTCATCATGTTAATAGCTTTAAAGATGAAGAAATAAAAAAAACACACAAACCCATACTCAATTTCCCTCTGCCACGGATCATTTTACTATTCAAATTTTGACCAAAAACGTTTCTAAATTACATGTAAGTGCACTTAATTTGGGGGTTGTTGTTTGAAAATGTAGCATGCGTATCTTAAAATAAAAACTATATATGTGTATACACAGAACATTACGCCAGACATTGCTTGTATCTATATCATCCGTTGGAGTACTTAATAAATAATAGTCTGGATCAAAATGTCAGGGTCAAGTGGCAATTAAAGGTTCTGTAAACTGGATTTCAGTCATGTAATTCTACCGTAGGTGTATTCGGTAGGCGAAAAAAATCCTTCTCTCAAGACAGATTTATTGCTGTGATTAACAGGAAATATGACGTATACGACAAAGAGACCCAAAGACAAAGATTTCAGGCCACCCTATTACGAACAATATTACTTTTGTCAATCATTGCTTATAGTTTACACAAAAAGTAATTTCAGTAAAAAAAACAACAACTTGAAGTGTATTATTTTATTTTGATGCTGATCTTCTGCATCTTTTCTGTATTTCTCATCTCGCTTATGGTTTGACTGAAAAACAAAAATAATGTATTAGAATTTCAAAGTGATTAACATTTCAACTGACGTTCCCATGCATTGATGTTATGCAGTTTCAGTGTCGTCGTAAATGACGTCTTAACCAATCAGAACGTTAACGCAATTACTTCCCATAATATAATACCAGTTCTGAGTTGATTAATTTTTTAAAGCTTTTCAAAAATGAAAAAATAAAAATTGTAATCCAGAGTACTTAATAAAAAAATTATTTTTTTTATATCTTGACAATAAAAATTTATAAAATCTTATTGCTGATGGACAAAATAATGATTAGTTACCTAAATATATCGAGTTTCTCCAGGCTGCTCCACATTTTCGATTCGATTCTCCACGACATGCTGCGTTACAATTAGATTCTGGTACCCTTGGATACTTTTTGTTTGTTAATTTATTTCCACAAAGGCAGTGGTCACTATTCTGAAATTGAAAAGCAAAAAACAATTGTATTTTTTGTAAACAATAATTAAAATATGCTAAGTTAAATGTAATCTCGGAAAACAGGAAAAATCACACGTATCTCATAGATATGAAAAATAAAATAATTATCAGATAAATTATGCATATATTATTAACAAAATATATATACTTTTAAATTATAGTGTCATTGAAAGAAATATTTACCTTGACTTATGTTTGAGATTTAGATATCTAAAAACGTGTGTGTTTTTTAATTTCAATCCGAATGCAAAAGCATATTTTATATGACGTCATTTGATTTGTTCTTTTATCTTAAACAGTTGGTTGTGAAATCAGACTTACCTGCAAACCCGTGTATTTATAGCCTTTGCAATGTTCACGACATTTTACCAAAGTTATAGAGTTCCCAAAGTACTTTATTCTATGCTTGAGATGTCTCCGAGAATCATCTAAGTAACATCCAATGTAACCTACAAAATAAACAATAACATTTTTTCAACTGATATAATAAAATGAATCTGATCAGAATTGCTAGACTATACTCCTTGTCATTATTTCTCACAGCATTTCCGAACGCGTTCTCTTTTGTCGATCTGTGATTCTAGATTTAATTGCAGAAATTCTGTTGCTATACACATTGGAAACGGCCCTTATCTTATAATTATTACAAATTGAAAAACGAAAGGTTTGCAACGGGTTTAGAAATACTAATACAACTTTAGTATTTAGTTCAAATAATAATTATCAGATTATGATACTGGCCACTCCTATCTCCAATATGTATACACGAGTGTCTTTATTGTATCGAGTCATGCATGTACTTTAAATTATCTTTATGAACAATAGACAAAGTATACTACCACAAGCTGATCCTTTAAAGATACCGAATTGTAATGGTATTTCTTACCCTGTTATAAAACCCTTGTATCTTCTTAGATGATATGTCGTATTGAGACAGTAATTAAATAGACCGTATACATATTCAAAAACTTGTCAGTGAAGTTTTCACGCAGATTGCATTAAAACTGAAACGTATAGAGTACATATTTATAATTATAATGCCCGCATGCAATGATTGAAATGTTGTTGAAAATTTTCTTTAATAATGGATACAAACCATCACTAGCCGGACCAGCCAGTTGGGCTGTTGCTTTTTGCAAACCATTGACAGCTTTACTAAGATCTGTGAGCTTGGATTTAATTGCAGAAACGCTGTTGCTATTATCTTTCGAAGCTGCTATTATTTTGTTCAATTTGTCCTGTTGGGAATCCTTCACTTTTTTAATCGAACCATGGACCGCTTTACCAAGATCTGTGACCTTTGATTTAACTGCAGAAACGCTGTTGCTATTATCCTTCAAAGCTGCTACTATTTTGTTCAATTGGTCTTGTAGGGAATCCTTCACTTTTTTAATCGAACCATGGACCGCTTTACTAAGATCTGTGAGTTTTGATTTAACTGCTGAAACACTGTTGCTATTATCCTTCGAAGCTGCTATTATTTTGTTAAATTGGTCCTGTTGGGAATCCTTCACTTTTTTAATCGAACCATGTACTGCTTTACTAAGATCTGTGAGCTTTGAATTAACTGCAGAAACGCTGTTGTTATTATACTTTGTAGCTGCTATGATTTCGTTCAATTGGTCCTTTTGGGAATCCTTCACTTTTGTAATCGAACCATGGACTGCTTTAATAAGATCTGTGAGCCTTGATTCAATTACAGAAACGCTCTGGCTACTATCCTTCAAATCTGCTTTTATTTTGTTCATTTGGTCCTGTTGGAAATCCATCACTTTTTCAATCGAACCATTGACGGTTTTACCTAGATCTGTGAGCTTGGATTTAATTGCAGAAACGCTGTGGATATTATCATTCGAAGCCGCTATTATTTTGTTCAATTGGTCCTGTTGGGAATTTATCACTTTTTCAATCGATTTTAATTTTGAAGATAAAACCTTGTCATCATTATCATCTAATAAGAAACCACGAATTGGTATCTTATTTGGTGCATTCAATGAAAAACTGACCCCTTTTCGTTTATTTAAACCGGTAACTATTACAAATTCTAAGAGTGCAACGATCATTACTAAGTTCTTCATTCTGTTGATCGATGCTGAAAATATCAAGAATTCACTGTTTTATCATAAGCAAAACTAATATGCATATGGCATGTCATGTTATTGATTACGAAAGCGGCTGTTTTGTGATATATGATATATCTATGAATTGTATTTGCATCTTGGAGTAAAGGTTACATGAAATAAATTATTTCATAATAAACAGGAAATTCATTTAAGACACTGTCTGCATATTTGAACATACTACGATATACAACGGCCTTTCAACACAAAAATACAATATGCACAAATATTAAACGGAACAAATCGATAAGCACCCTCATATAAACATTCAGCTAAGACAAGAAGCTCTATTGTTGTATATCACAGTTAATTTTAAGGTTTAAATTTTAAATAAGGATGAACAGAGATACTCATTTATCACTTTATTTTCATTGCCGGCGTACATTTTGTTGTTGACCTCATCAAAACAGCTAATGGCCTTTTCAAGATTTATCCTACTACTTCGATTTAAGGAGTCCTACGACTGCCTTTGTGTCCATGTAACTTAGTATGACATAAAGTTTGCTGTTGTGTATATGTGCACGTCGTGTTGTTGCTCTTCGATATGTTGGTTTTCAATCTGTAAAGTTTCTTACAGAGCGCTTAAAAATACAATTGAATTGTAAACTTATTATTACTAGTTACAATTGTAATATATGACTGTTCGGTGTGAGCTGAGGCTCCGTGTTGAAGACTGCACTTTGACCTATAATGGCTTACTTTTATAAATGTTGACTTGGACGGAGAGTTGCGTCATTGGCACTCATACCACATCTTCTTATATATAATTATACATTTGTACTTATCATAATTTACATGTTGTCGAACTGCATAACTCTATTGATAATAACTGCTCGAATTGGTTTGTTCTATCTTGTTTGAACGATTTATTAATAATTTATTTGAGAAGAAGGTTAGGGCTTTTTATCTCCATTTACCTTTTTTCCACGTCAAACCGTTTCAGCAGGTATACATATATTGTTTTAAAGTTATTTGTCTTAACATATGAGCACAGGGAGAACGCTTATTTCATCCATCCGGCGGCTGAAACAACTTCATCTAAGTCGAATGAACGCTATGCAATTATATTCTATGCAATAGAATATTCATTAGGTCCTGATAAAGTTATGCACAACTGCATATAATCCAGGACGAAATGAAGAATAATTTCATGATACACTACTTATTACATGGTCACCGTATTTTTTGGTAATGATTACTACTCTATCGTTTTACATATTCTTACCAATATTAATATTGTCATTACGGATAGCATTATATGTAGATATTGTTTATTTATTGGTATGTAAGTTTGAAAAAATCGATTTTATATCTATTTATTTCAAATAATATGCGTTATGTATTGTCTGTCAGACGAATCGTTCTGACAGGGTAGTTACTTTGTGCTACTCATTATATTCATTATTATTATCTCAATACTTGACTCCATGCATAAGACACACCAAAGTATTCCTGTAATATTTATTTATGTTAATCCTCTTATGTTTATCATTTTGAATATTTGTTAAAAAAAACAACGATTTGATGATTCCTAGAAAAAGATATTTTACATACAAAAACATGTTGATATATTTTTCTTTGTTTTTTTTTCAAACAAGGAAGTCGATGTTATTTACGATTTGTAAATTTGATATGCTATATGCGAAAATAATTTTGATGTAGTAATTTAATATGATATCGATAAATTAACACGCACTCTATTCTTGATATATTATTTTGTTTTGTAAAACAGCTATGCAACCTCCGCTACAGAGTGCTAAGAGAACTGTCTTATTCTTCTCTAAAAATAATTACTCGATAACTTGAATTTACTTTATTGTAAAGAATGTTTCACGACAGATTACTGACATAATTAATATGTATGTAACCAGTCTTGACATCTTCCTTATATTCTTGAATTTTCTGAATATTGCTCGACAAATTTTTGATGCATTTATTTTTCTAAATTTGTCTCGACATATTCTAGTTATTGTTGACATCAGCATTATTTTTTTTTTACATTGAGTTGATCTATTAAAGAAGATGTCTTTTGAATATTTGTTTTTTTGTGTTGTGTTTACCTCAAGTCCTATTTTATTTATATTTGGAATTCGACTAAATCATCCAAAATATACAAAAAATAATTCCAACTTAAAAAACAAGTCAACAAATAACAAGGGGACAATCAATACTCTGTCCTAACATTCAAAGTCACCATTACCATTACACTTAATGTAAAAACATAAACTGTCATCTATGCTTGTCTAAAATATGGCTTTGTTCTGTAATATTCAGAATCATGATACATTAGAATCATGACATGCAATATATAGGTAAACTGAACCAGTTGACCGGTACAATGCCAACATTATTCCTCTAACGCTATACAGTATAGTAATATGACAACAGAGAACTGATTGTCTTGATTGACGTTGTCAGTTTGTTTTCGATCTATGAGTTTGACTGTCCCTCTGGTACCTTTCGTCCCTCTTTTTATGAATGTTATTCGGATGATGTAAAACGCTGCAGCTGAGGTTAAAAATGAGGAATATGTTTTAAAGAAGAGTCTATCAGTCTGGCATGGTCAAGTTAAAAAACCAACATTGAAATTCATAAATACAATTAAAAAAAAAGGAGATTCATCCCATAAAAGAGGACGCTTTATAGCATATACACTCAATTTGAAATAAAATCTCACATCATTGCTTCCGAAACGTCATTATTCGTGCTAAAACATCGCATTTATTTAATTTATCACTCGTACAAGAACATAAAAAACATTAAATTTATCATTTTTAATAGAATATGGCAAACATTTAATCTATAATTTGCGGACTTGACACGCAAATATTTTTTGCAGTATTGTATTGTTGCATACTCTCCTTTTATAAAGGATTAAAGCTTCTTAACCAAAGATACATTTCATATCCTTGCTACAACCAATGTATTAATACCACATCTTATCTGAAATACCTAGTTTAAGTCATTAATATATAATATCAACCAAAGCTTTACTATCTACAAAACAGTTAAATTATATCTCAAACCCAAATCTCGAATAAAAGTAATCAAGTTTTTGTATAACAAAAATCCTTGGTGTAATTAATAAAACACACATTGTTATAATTAAAACACCAGAAATGTGAATAAAATAGTGCAATTCCATGGATAAAAAATCTACTTTTTTTTGTAATCACTATCATTATTTTCTCAAATGAAGTTTTTTTTTAGTAGATTTAAATGTAGAGGTTGTTCTTAAGTCATTCAGTTATTTTAATTTTCCATTTTGTTTTAAATAACAAAACTGGATTTGATGCAAACTGGGAGAAGCTGGCACCTTTGGAAAGGGGAAATATTGTGTGTATTATATGAATTGTGGATACTCATATTCTTCAACAGAAACTTTCCTGAATATTCAAACATATATTTTAAAACTCCAAGTGTTAATTATCAATAAAAATTACAAAAGTATGGATAATGATGGAATAAAACATTTCAATACCCATTTGCAATTATACATATTTTGTGTTCAACTATGTCGTAGCTTTTGTCTACTTTCATACATGTATGACCAACTTCTGCATACAATGCTTATTGGCATTTAACAAATACATTAACTAGGACAATTATCAATGAAAGTATGGAATTCAGAAGAATACGTATGATGTTTATGAAATGGTGCGTAAGGTAATAATCATCTTTGCATGAAGGCTTTACATGAAGTTGCAATGTTTATGGCTATGATCATTCTGCTCTATAGGAATAACTCAATTCTGAATTTAAGCACAAAGGCAAAAAAAGCAAAAACATAAGAAAGAAATACATGTGAAATTCAAAGCTCAAATGCTCAGGAATATTAAAATCTGAGGTTTAACATGTTTAAAACATAATTTACATAAACATAACATTTAAACTTTATGGGTAAAATGTTATGTGGGTTTTAATGAAATTATACAGCAATCCATTTACAAATAAGTATAAAAGACAAGCAGAAAGTAAAATAACAAAAATACAGAACTCCAAGGAAAATTCAAAACGTAAGGTCCCTTATCAAATGGCAAAATCAAAAGCTCAAACACGTCAAACGAATGGAAAACAACTGTAATATTCTTGACTTGGTTCAGGCATTTTCTAAAGTAGAAAATAATGGATTAAACCTGGTTTTATAGCTAGCTAAACCTCTCACTTGTATGACAGTCGCATATAATTCCATTATATTGACAACAATGTTTGCGGGCAAAACAAACAGACATAATAGGTAAATAAGTCAAAAATTGGAATACAGCAGTCAACATTGTGTTATAATCGTAATCACTATAAATACATACAACTATGTCAACAAAAGAAAAACAGAATAAATTGAAAGACTATGCACACATTTCTTGCTGTATGTTACCAGGAGAAACTTGCATGGCGCAAGTAAATACTTCAAGTAAATTAAATATGCATATGTTAGCTTATATAGCAGCATACTGTTGTTTCTAAGCATTTGTCAACTCTTCATTCTCCTTATCAGTCTTTGACATAATACTCTTGAAAAAGAAAATCCTTCTATTTTGAAGGATTTCGACTAAAACTTCAATTAATTATATTCCGCGTACATAACACACTGCATTTAAATATAATACCATACAAAGTAAAATATAGAAAATATAGAAATCATGAAGGGAAAGTCCCTTATCAAATGCAAAATAAAAAGCTCAAACAAATCAAACGAATGGGAGACAACTGTCATATTCCTGACTTGGTACAGGCATTTCCTTATTTAGAAAATGGTGGACTAAACCTTTATTTATAGCTGGCTAAACCTGTTTTCTAGATCGATGAAAGGTTATTTCATCATTTTATGTTAATATCAATTTCCAGTTTTCTTATCAATGAAATTGTCATTTGTTATATAATCTTTACAATGACGTTTCTTTTAATTCTATAGGTGTATGATTAAGATATCAAAAAGGTCTACTTACTTTGCATTGCAATGTTGCTTTTAAATGACATAGTAATTGTTCAACGAAAGGCTTACAATTGAAAATCTCTTTCAATGTATATCATGTACTAGTATATCTAATGGTCTAACATTCTGTAACTTATAAAACATAAGAAAAAGTTTAAATGATGTTCATTGTTTTTTTAACGATTTGAAATGGAAATTTCCTACAGCCTTTCCGAGTAAATCTAATTAATTTCCGTTGATTAATCATCAGAACGCAGACGATTGAATGGTTAGAATGGTTAAAATGAATGATTTTTTTTCTTTCTAGCTGTTTTATATTTGCTTGAATGAATTAAAAAACCATAGATTAATAATTTGGCAAGAAAATCAGAAAATTTTCAATGTTGAAAAAAATGCACCGTGACTGTAAAAAGACAAGTTATAAATTATGAATTCCTGTATCTTCTACACGTAAAGTTTCTCAGTTTAAAGCCCCAAACAACATAGTTTTTGTGTGTAAATAACATTACATAAACTGCTTGATAAATGAATAAGGTATTGACATACCCCTACAACACTTACCAAGGAGGAAATTCTCGATAATCAATGGTATGTTCTCTGTTTCTTTCGAATTTCAACCAAATATGCAGAACTGGATCTTCCTTTACTGTATTGGAAACCTAAACTACATAAGTGACCTTACAAACAACGTTATATTGCTGGGTCTTCCAAGTGTTCCACAAAACCTCTTTCTAAATTATTAACATCAAGTGTATCAGCAATCAAAGCCGGGCTTCAAAGTTATTGTGAAACTACCTATTCTAGAGGTGGCGTGAATCAGATGTGGATACTAAAACATTCCAAAGATCTTTTAGAGTACATACAATCTAAGACTCTTTCATCTTGCAATAGTATTAATACATTTGACTTTTCTACAATTTACACAAGTATTCCAAATTCCAAACTAAAAGACAAATTGAAAATTGAGTGGAGTACGTAGAAACAGAATGGAGTACGTAGATACAAGTTTCTTGTCTTAGGGAAGGATAAATCGTACTTTGTGAAAAATCACTCTGATTCAAACAAAAAATTCTCTGAAACTGACATTATCAACATGCTTGATTTCTTGATTGACAACATATTTGTTACATTTTGAGGACGTGTTTTTCAACAAATAATCGGCATTCCCATGGGAACCAACTGTGCTCCTTTTCTTGCCGACTTGTTCCTTTATTCATCTGAGGCTGATTTCATACATGAACTTCTTAGGAAGAAAGAAAATAAGTTAGCAGTATCCTTCAACTTCACTTTCCGCTATATAGATGATGTGCTCTCACTAAATAATTCAAAATTTGGTGACTATGTTGAACGCATCTATCCAATCGAACTTGAGATAAAGGATACAACAAATACAGTTAAGTCCGCTCATATCCTGACTTACGTCTAGAAATTGCCAATGAGCATGATGAGGGTCGGTTGAAAAAAAAACTTAACGACACAAAGAGATGATTTCAGCTTCCCAATCGTGAACCTTCCATTTCTTTGTAGCAACATTCAAGCAGGGCCTGCATACGGAGTATATATCTCTCAGTTGATAGATATTCCCGGGTTTGTGTTTCTTACCATGATTTCCTGGGTAGAGGGGTGCTGCTCACAAGGAAGCTGTTAAACCAAAAGTTCCAAGTGGTGAAGTTGAAATCATTCCTTCGTAAATTTTACGGACGCTATCACGAGTTGGTTGACCGTTATGGAATATCTGTTTGACAGATGACGACGGATATGTTTTAATTGCCGTAATTCAATCTCGTACCCTACCTCCGAATGTGACCTACCGAATTAGACATATCACCGGGTTTGTACCAACATGATCAACACGACGGGTGCAACACGAGGAGCAGTATATGCTTATCCTTCCGGAGCACATGAGATCATCCCCGGTTTTTTGGTGTGGTTCGTGTTGCTCATTCTTTGGTTTTTCTATGTTATTTTGTGTACTGTTGTTTGTCTGTTGGTCTTTTTCTAGCCATGGCGTTGTCAGTTTATTTTCGACTTATGAGTTTGGATTTTCCATTGGTATTTTTCACCCCTCTTTTAATCGAAGAATTAGAATCATTTAATAAAAATGTCTCTGGGCCAATTCAGCTAACCTCGAATCTATAACAGGGCTAATACAGAAACTGCAAGTTAATACCATTATAATAATTATTCAATCTACAAATACATGTATACATAATAAACGAATTTTGAAATAGTATTTTCCGGACGGGACTATACATGTTCATTCCCACATTGAACTGCCGGGTATTGTGCTAAATCGGGGTGGACATTCATTATATTCTAATGTGTTGATTTTTTTTTCAGTTTTTATTCGATACGATATTTTATAAATTGTTTTTGACAAAATTACAAATAAAAGACTCATTCGTTATTTTTCAGCACACACAACAGAGATGCAAAGATAATGTACAATTCAGAAATAAAAAGCTACATAACTTGATTTGTCGATTGACAATTTTTTTATTTTATTTTGAATATACCTAAAATACATGTACAATGGATGTTGTGGTTAAGTTTAACGTATTTACTGACGGTTTGGCCCTAGCCTGTCGTCCCTCCTCTGAACTTACATGGTTATTGCTGTTCATTTTATCATTTCTAAAACATTTCAAATGAAATATATATATATTTTTATAAATCTGCAGAGTTGTTGTATCTAACATTGTTTTTAAAAGAAAACATTTTGCTTTCACTTGATTGACATTCCAAATATATATGACATGCTAACTTGGCAAAAAATGGATATTCGAATATTTTTATTTCATTTGAATTTCTAAGATTTGATAAACATTAAATTCTTTGTTTATAAATAAATGTATTACGAACGAACATTTTCATAAACAGAAAAAAAGATAGTTTAAGGCCATAATAACATTGAAAGAAAAATGCACAGAAACATGTATAATAGGACAATTGACTTGACTCCTTGCTCAAGCCTCTCTTACCTTATCCTATATCATTTGTTGTCTGGAACCCGGGTAACTGCAAACATTACCACTATCTAACTGGGACAGCATTGTTTAAATGATGTAGTTAAAGCCTTACTTACATAGATCAACCATACGTATTGCCAATCTCTTTCAGAAAACAAAACATTCAAGAGGGAAAAAATATGTGACCAAAATATACGATGCCCCTCTAGCACTACTATTCTATTGTTGTGAACCATGAAATCAGGATCAAATTGGTATTGGTCTAAAATGTAAGAGTTGACATCGTAATGAATATGCGACAACAGCCTCTTATTGACTTGAATTAAACAGTATTAATCGTTACCATAAATCATTCAATGTTGTTCTCTTGAGTTTCTTGGTGGAGGTTCAAGCACAAACGAATGTCTTGTTAGGATTACATTGAAGATAATACTGTATAGGAAAACTTGAAAATATGGAAGGACAGGCGAAACAAATTAATAATTATCAAAGTTGACAAAAAAAAATAAAGAATACAGATAACTGGACTGCTAAGAGATATAACAGAGAATAATAGGCAACTAAAAGACAAAAAGAAATTAAAAAAAGTATACAGAAATGCAGCCCTCACAGGGAATAGATACTGACTTTATTTATATGTCGGATAGATAAAGCTGACGAGGAAAAGCATTACATCGACCACCGAAAGCTATATGTTTATGTAGCCTAGGTGGTCGAGTGGTCTAGAGTGCTGGACACGGTGCAGGAGGTGTTGCCACGATGTCACAGAAGCAAGGGTTCGAATCCTGCTGAGGGAAGAACAAAAATTTGCCACCACAAATTTAAAGATCTAACATTGTTGGGCTAAATTTGAGACGAATTATATATATATTATGATGTTAGCCCTGTATAACCAAGTGTTATTCGATGGAGAATGTCTGTCATAACCTTGTCACGTGTTTAGACGTGTATATACAAGTCTAAGTAAGTGACAACCATACAATATATATGCCCACTGGATCTCGGTGTGTTTGAGAAACAGGGTTAATACAAATATTTATATAAGTCTTAAAATTAAACCCAACAGTGTTAAAATTAGATTTTTATGCTGACAATTTTTTGTCCCTCAACGGGACTTGAACTCACATCTTTGATATACTACAGCACCAATCGCTTAGCCTCATGTCCAGCGCTCTAGACCACTCGACCACATCCGCTATATATAACATTTAACAATTTCACAGGCTAGTCTACAGCAGTGTAACAATAAGAAAAAAAATGGGTTGAAACGTGAAAGTAATTAAAGCAGTTATCAATCGCTTATGGATGGATCTGTCGTAGTGTTGACACTTGTTTAGACGTACTTAGCTAATCTACAATCATTTCCATCTCCATGCCTAATATATCATGTACTGTGTAACAACTCTAGATTCTACTGTCTATGAAAGGTAACACTAGGCCACCGAAAGCTGGATTTTAAGTTCAGACTAGGTGACCGAGTGGTCTAGCCCGCTGATAACAGTGAAGGCGGTGTTGTCACGATATCCCAATAGCATGAGTTCGAATCCCGGCGAGGGAAGAAGAAAAGTTGCTTCCGCAAATTTGCAGATTTAACATTGTTGTGCTAATATTTAGAGTAATCATGAAAAAATATGTGTTTTCAGCCGGGTATTACCTTCATTTGTGATCCAATGCAAGGATCTGTCGTAGAGTTGTCACTAGTTCAGACGTACTTAGCTAATTTGCAATCAATTCCATCTTCATGCCTAATATATCATGTACTTTGTTACAACTCTAGATTCCACTGACGAGGAAAGGTAACACTAGGCCACCGAAAGTTAAATTTTTAGTTCAGTCTAGGTGGCCGAGTGGTGTAGAACGCTGATCACAGTGCAGGCGGTGTTGTCATTATATCCCAATAGCATGAGTTAGAATTCCGGCGAGGGAAGAACACAGATTTGCTTCAACATTGTTGTGCTGATATTTTGAGTAATTATGTGTTTATATATATATATATATATATATATATATATATATATATAAACAAGTCTAAATTGAAAACAACGTTCAAACCTATGATTGCGTTGGATAAAAACCGCAATTTTTATACGTGTGCATGCAAAACAAATTTCTTGTTAGATGGGTCTAAATACAGCACAAACAACATTTTCCAAAAGACCAAAAAAGTGAAAAAGTATATTTTAACAAAACGCATTTGACTAACAGGTCGAACAACAAATGTTCTTAAACCCTGCTGACTGCCATTGGCGATTGCCAAATAAACGGATCACCGATGTAATAAATGGATCTTATTTATAATTTTTATATTAAACAGAAAACAATAAACTTGCGGAAAAGATGGTATACCGCAAAAAGAAGGTGAAAAAGTGTTTGTACACCATATCCGGATTTCGACAATTAATGTCTCTTCAGTGATGTTAGGAATCGAAACGGTATTTGGAAAGCCATACAATTTACCTCAATTTGGGATAGACTCTTGAATTTTGAGGAGTCAAAATAGGATGAACGGATCATATAAACCCGAAGGCAAATATAATACAAGTCCAAACGAAAAAATATAAACAAGTCTAAATTGAAAACAACGTTCAAACCTATGATTGCGTTGGATAAAAACCGCAATTTTTATACGTGTGCATACAAAACAAATTTCTTGTTAGAGGGGTCTAAATACAGCACAAACAACATTTTCCAAAAGACCAAAAAAGTGAAAAAGTATATTTTAACAAAACGCATTTGACTAACAGGTCGAACAACAAATGTTCTTAAACCCTGCTGACTGCCATTGGCGATTGCCAAATAAACGGATCACCGATGTAATAAATGGATCTTATTTATAATTTTTATATTAAACAGAAAACAATAAACTTGCGGAAAAGATGGTATACCGCAAAAAGAAGGTGCAAAAGTTTTTGTACACCATATCCGGATTTCGACAATTAATGTCTCTTCAGTGATGTAAGGAATCGAAACGGTATTTGGAAAGCCATACAATTTACCTCAATTTGGGATAGACTCTTGAATTTTGAGGAGTCAAAATAGGATGAACGGATCATATAAACCCGAAGGCAAATATAATACAAGTCCAAACGAAAAAATATAAACAAGTCTAAATTATATATATATATAGAGATGACATTTCTGTTGAATATATATTGTAAATATATATTCATATATATATGTTGTAAAAATATATATATTGTAAATAATTGGTTTTCTTTTTAATATTTCTTTTAACAAGAAAGTTTTCCTGTAAACTTATATCGGTAAAATTTGTTTTTAAACATATAACCACGGAACATTGGGCTAACCGATTTCCGGAATGGTGATTCTCTTTTTTCTTGAATATTCTTACATGAAATCCAAATGGATTTATTGTTTGAACTTAAAAGGGGTTGATTTACAACAAGTTAGTTTTGCCGCCATAGACTTAGACTTTTAATCGTATTATAAGCAACTGAAAGAGGTTTACTAGTGTAATAATTTTTGTTATATTTTATGTGTACGAGGACCTTTCGAACAAAACAACAGAATATACACTTAATCTTGAGATTAATGACATATTTGTATGTATCCCATAACAAGAGAAGACATAGTTGTCACTGTATGTCATATATATCAAATTAATGAAAAAAATCGTCATACTGGTGATTAATTCGGACGGTCGACTTTCTTCTCAAAATCTGACCTTATCAGGTTTGTACGGCACATGTCGAAAACTGTAAACCTACACAGTTTACAATTACTTTCTTGTAATGATCCCTGTTATCAAATTCTCTCTGTTTTGATCTGTACACTTGATTTAATAGCCTGTATATGATAATTGGTCACACCATTAAACAAAAAGATCACGCGATAGGACACAAACCAATTCATTTTTTTGTTTGGTTTTGGGTAGATGAGTTGTTTAAATTATAAATTTCTTTAAGCAACATTGTTTCAGGAGGAAGTGAAAACATAGTTTGATTCCATTGAAAATAACATTAATTTAAAAATGTATGTTTTGGAAAACAACAAGATCTCTTTCTAATTTGAATTCAAACCATTTAACAATTTCACAGGCTGGTCTACAGCGGTGTAACAATAAAACACAATTGAAAAGTGAAGGTAATTAAAGCAGCTCAGGATTATCGCATTAATGGTTATGTCCTAGCAGGATGGGAATGAGTTTTATGGCCTGAAAATAACTGGGCAAAAATAACCTTGCCCAATACAGGGGTACACACGACAACACACGAAAGTTATGTACAAAAAATGTATACAGTTCTGTGAGACAAAAATAAACAAAAGGTACTATTAATAGGTGTAATGGTGTAAATAACCTATTTATTACCCAATTTAACAATGTTTCACTCATCAATATCATTAGTCGTTTATAACTGAATTATTTTCTCTTTGATGTATAAATGTACAGGTCATTTTAATCTCCCAACACATTTTAAGTTTATAATTTCATGTACATGTATAGAAAATAGGTAGGTGTGGTGTGATTGCCAAGTAGACATCTCATTATCCACCGGAAACCAACTTAAAAAGATGTTAGCAGCTATAAGTCACTATACGACCTTCAATGATGAGCAAAACCTAGACTACATAGCAAGCTATACAAATTCCAACACGACGAAATAAACAACAATTCAAACTAGAATATACCATGGCTGCATGTTAGTATATCTTTAAAAGTATTAGAAGGTATATCTTACAATACAACATATTATTATGTCAATAATTATGTGTAACAGCTTGTGTATCAATAGAACTTTACATTTGTCATGATAATATATATTCTAAATATAGATTGACTTTCCTGATTATTCCCGACTTTTAAATACGTCCTTTACATTTAGCAAATTATTGATGAACAATCAAATTGTAAAATCTTTATTATTTTTTAACAATATTAACGGTTTTAAATCTGTTTGATTTTTTTTTTTGTTATTTCTTAGCATCATATTTATATATTTATTAACATAATTCATATCGGATCTCCTAACATAAAATCTGCCAAAAATTACACAGCTTTGATTATCAATCACATTGTCAAATCGTTATTGTTCTGTAAACACAAAATAAAGGTTTAAAGGCTGCCAAAAAATCAGTTTGTTGCTGTTTGTGGTCTGTTGGATATATACATGAGGTATATATAGTCAGTCATAAACTATGATTTATATATAGATTATGGCCTTTCATAAGTTATTATACCCCACGCAATTTTTGCGTCGGGTATTATGTGTTTGACCCGTCCGTCTGTCTGTCTGTCTGTCTGTCTGTCTGTCTGTCTGTCTGTCTGTCAGTCTGTCTGTCCGTCTGTCCGTCCGTCCGTCAATCTGTCAGTCCTGTTCTTGTCATCGCAATTCCTCTATAAAAAGTAAAATCACAAAAATACTGAACTCCGAGGAAAATTCAAAAAGGAAACTTCCTCATAAATGGCAAAATCAAAAGTTCAAACACATCAAACGAATGGATAACCACACAAAAACCACACAACAGAATTTCATGAAACTTTATAGATAATAAGGACATACTTTGAAGATGTGAATATTGACAGGAAATTATGATTACATCTTTTTTTTAGGAGTTATACCCTTTGCACTTATTTGGGGACGTGGGGTATGTAAGCGTGCTCACAAAGGTTCTTTAATTTTATTAGATTTTAATGACTCTCGAAGTTTTGAAATATGTGACCTCTGTACAGTCTGCCTGTTTTACACAATGTATCATTGTTGTGATAGCAATATGTTTCATAAGTATAAGAGTGACTGACTTTCTGTTGAACCTTATTGCAGAATCTTTTATTTATGTTTTTCACAACTTCTGAACGTGCACAATAATTTCTAAACTATGTTAACTATACATTAACATGTGGAGAAATAAGAAATATTAAGATGGTTCAAATCTAAAAATGAATGCTACATGGACGTTGTGAACTATATGTATGAAATGTAGGTAACAATCATTCTGAATAATGTATCATCCGATGTCATGAATGTATAAATTCCCCAGAACGAGAAAAACAAAATTTTGCAGACATTTGCCTGTTGTCATTGCTGAAGTCCTCAATTATGTTGACCACTCAGTATATTAAATAGAGTTGCTTTTTGTATAGTATGTATAGGTGGGTTGCTTTCTAACTGACATCTATACCCATATCTACTTACATTATACATATATATGTTTACGCTGGTTTTGAACCACTGATCAATGTCATAATAAAACAAATCACATGCATGACACAAGACTACCAGTTTCAATCGTATCAGTTAAAAAATAAAGTACATTATGACTCATGGGTATTTTGTCATTTCCACGAATAAATGTCTGCTCAAATTTAACCTCATATTTTGTGAAAATGTTGAATATGAAAGCTTTAATTATTTTTCCAAGATATTATATGTGAACAATTCTTATGACGAATGAACAGAAATGACATACATGTCAATATAGTATGAGGGTGCGCAGAGTGTTCAACACCACTGGATGGTTTACGGTTGAATGGACATGTCTGTCATTTCTTTTTAGCATCTGAGAAATATATCCTATTGAAGTGATACATTAAAAATATAGAGGAAAATTATTATTTCTATTCTTCAGTTTGAATCAATTTATTAAAATAGATGATAATGATATGTTTTATCAACTATGACTAACTCAGTACTTGGCTGTTCTTATATAGCATACTTCAGATAAAAACAAATGACTATTTTACTTATATCAACATTTGAAATCAACTTTTTTTTTCTTGATATGTGATTGTTAATGATAATTATAAATACAGGTAGATATGATTGGAAAACTTACTCAAAGACAAATGTATATAGGCAAAATTATTTAAACAACACAATACAATAGCCCCATATTAATGTTAACATAACAGTAAAAAAGTCAAAACAGTGATTTTGGTAGACCGTTTGTATCAATATATTATGTAAAGGAAATTTGCTATATTCAGAAAATGGAATTTTCTGTACTTTATTTTCCACCCAAGAGTTTTAATCAACCCGAAATAACTAGTATTTGCCTTGCTAGTATTTCCTAGTATTAACATTTTCATCGCCGGCCTCCTTTAACTGACCTGGGGAGGAGGGAGTTGTCAACAGTGTCTGCAATCAAAGTATTTACCTATCTCCATTTCACAAAAATTGATGTGGAATTTTGGTAATCTATGTCAATACTTTTATCACTGCATTTAGTATATAACTGCATTAAATTCCTAAAGCCTTTCTCAGGCATCAACACTTTTGTTGAACATATCAATGTTACCATGCGGCCGTAGCAAGAAAATCATCATGCAAAAAGGTTTTACGGATTTGAAAATCCTTGATATGCCATATCATAACAGATTTCAATTGAATATTTCAAATGTTATAACAATGATTTAACATAAAAATGAGAATAAAAAGATGCCTTCAAACTAATTTAATCTGTGCCGTATTAATGCACATGTTCCTCGTCGGAAATTTAAATTTCAACAGCGGTTGTTTTACTCAATGACATTTATACGATTTTTAGTTGTATGCTTATCTTGTGAGTAGGTTTTATAACAGGAAACATATAAACAACAATAGGTAAATACAGTTTATCAATGAGAATGTGAGTTTGTTTACGTCGTTTGCTTCGTTTATTGTTTGTCAATGGGACCTTACGGACTGTGAAGTTAAATTTCGCTACTCATAACACTTATTAGATACAGTTTCATGTATATTTAGCGCACAACAAACTATTCCTGTCATGTATTGATATTTATCCCATTATTTTTTTGATTACTGAAAATGATGCTTTGATTCCTAGACTGAAAATAATAACTTTACATAAAAAACATAAATATAGATTTGTATTTTGTTTATATTTGAAACAAGGAAGATAATATAAATTGCACATCTGGTATATATGAAACAATTTTTGATGTAGAAATCTGATATAAAATCAATAAATAAACACGCAATTAATGTTTGATACGTTATTTTGTCATTATTTAACAGCTATGCAACCAACACTACAACATGCTTAGAGTCAACATTTACTAATTAGTGTCTTAATTTGACACAAAAAAATAACTCGACGTTCTTAATTCTACCTTCTTTTAAATGAAAATTTCACGACATATTCTTGACATCATTGATTTGTATGAATTCAGTTTTGACATATTATTAATATTCCTGAATTTCTTGAACATTTCTCGACAAATAACTGTTCAGAATTCGTATCGACATAGTCTAGATATTATAGACTTGTAATATATTTTCTGACATTTTGTTGATCTATAAATGTAGATGCCTTTTGATAACGTTGTTGTAGTTAAGGGATTTTTTTTTTTTTGGGGGGGAGGGGGGGGGGTAAGTCTCATTGACGTATATCCCACGTCTCCTTTTATATATATATTTGAAATTCCTCTCAATTTTCCTTAATCAAGTATGTTAAAAATATTTGTACTGAGTAATTGTTTGATTTAGCACGAGCTTAATATCTTCAGACATTATGCAAAAGATGGAAGATACCATGAAATATTCAAAACTCATAAGACAAACTCATAAGTCAAACTCATAAGTCAAACGCCATTTAAAATGATTAAAGACTACGCGAACAAATAAATCATTAAAAACACTACATAGAAAACTAAAGACAAAACACTACATTGGGACTTTAGACAAAACACTTCATAGAAAACCAAAGACAAAAACTACATGAAAAAACCATGGGCAAAAACCTACATAGAAAACTTCAGTAATGATCTTTTGAAAGGAATTAATATATACATATTCGAAACATCAGTCAATAGAACATTTTACTTTTTATATACATTGACTTAAAGTTCCATGTAAATGATCAATCTAAAGAAATATATAGTGTATGTTTTTTTTTCATCTTACTTGTCTTTATATGTCGATAAAAAGTAAGCCAGATTAAAGATTCTTTTCCTAAAATGTTTTTCAAATATATGACATACAGACAATATATCATCTGCTAAATATACAACATCAAAATATTGTTTTCCTTTTCTCAAACTAACAAGTTACTTTTGCCATACCGTATATTATGCTAGATATGGAAGTTAAGTCAGTAAATATCTTAACACTTACAATTGGTAAATTTAAATAGTTAAATTAGTTATGAGATTAATTATCATAAAAAGAATATTCTATTTTAGTTACATTTAATAAGATGTAATATCATATCTTTTAAACAAATAGCATGATCAATTCGGATTATAAAAATGGATAGGCATTATCCAACTGTCCTAACATAATCGTTCCGAAGGTTGATAACGTTTGTTTTTATGGATTTCACCTTTTTGAATGGTACTTAGGAGTTCGGCATTTTTGTGATACTTTTTTGAAACTAAATATATAAATATCCGCTGTCATCAATTTAGACTTTGCATGTTCTGTTGTTATTAAAATCATAATACACCAATGAAAAGCCAATTCAGATACCGATCAACTAAACCAGTTGACCGGTATATCGCCAACATTATCGTTGTCCAAATGATGTTAAAAGCTGCAGTCAATTGTTGTTGCTTTCTGTGTTAATTTTCTGACCATAATTTCCTAAAAAAAAAACAAATGTGTACGTAAACTATGAAAAATAATGATTGTTGTCAACCAATCAAAATTACGGCTTCTATTGAAACATACATGTTATGTTATATAGTATGTATACTAAAGAAATTTATCCTGTTGAACTTACTTTAAATAAAGCTAATACTAACAATGACCACTGCCCTTTCCTCGATCTTGATATCTATATCATTAACGGAAAGCTTAATACTAAAATATATGATAAAAGAGATGATTTTTCATTTCCTATCGTTAATTATCCATTTTTAGATGGTGACGTTCCCTTGTCACCATCTTACGGTGTTTATATATCTCAACTTGTACGATTCGCTCGTGTATGTAACAATGTTTTAGATTTTAACGAGAGAAATGTATGTATTACTGAAAAATTATTACACCAGGGTTTTCGATATCACAAACTAGTCAAAACATTTACTAAATTTTATCATCGGTATAAGGACATCATTCGTAAATATAGCTCAACATGCAGACTTCTTATACGTTCAGGTATTTCACATCCAATTTTTTATGGAAATATTCTTTATAAAGCACAAAAATGTCAGTATTCACCTCTGAAACTAACAAAACCTTTAAATAGACTTATTAAGAAGGGATATAGTTACGATACTGTTGTCAGGTCATTAAAGATTGCATATTTTGGCGTTGATATTGATTCACTTATAGGGTCTTTGCATCTGCACTAAACACATTTATTTAAAAACCAGTTGTTGGCATGACACGGGTTATGTTCTTCTCATATATGTTATGATGGTATGATACTAAACCCCTAACGGGAAGGATTGTGCCTGATATTCATATGATGAAGACATAATCTTTCAATCAGTTTAATTGAAGTCTGGAGCTGGCATGTCAGTTAACTGCTAGTAGTCTGTTGTTATTTATGTATTATTGTCATTTTGTTTATTTTCTTTGGTTACATCTTCTGACATCAGACTCGGACTTCTCTTGAACTGAATTTTAATGTGCGTATTGTTATGCGTTTACTTTTCTACATTGGCTAGAGGTATAGGGGGAGGGTTGAGATCTCATAAACATGTTTAACCCCGCCGCATTTTTGCGCCTGTCCCAAGTCAGGAGCCTCTAGCCTTTGTTAGTCTTGTATTATTTTTAATTTTAGTTTCTTGTGTACAATTTGGAGTTTAGTATGGCGTTCATTATCACTGAACTAGTATATATATTTGTTTAGGGGCCAGCTGAAGGACGCCTCCGGGTGCGGGAATTTCTCGCTGCATTGAAGACCTGTTGGTGGCCTTCTGCTGTTGTCTCTTCTGTGGTCGGGTTGTTGTCTCTTTGACACATTCCCCATTTCCATTCTCAATTTTATGCAATGTAATTATTAGATAATGATCGTTTAGAGACTTATTTTGAAGCAACGAATGGAAATTAAGGAGACTTTTTTTCTGTTTTAGATTGAGAAAACAGTATTCCTTAACTAATATCATTTTCAATGCTTTTCATTTGCAAACTTTCGAAATATTAACAAACAATTGTGCCTTGTAATTTTAAAGAAATCCAAAAATACTCCCGCCATTACGGGCCAGATTCTTTATTGATCAAATTCACAAAAACAAAATAACAAAATCAGTTTAAGTGATTATCGAACCTCAAATATTTCCGCGTAAAACATTCTATATGTTCCTTGAAAACAAAGGATTACACTTTATATAAAACATGAACAAACCGATTTTTTATCATATTTGAATCAGCCGAATGGAAGCTGAAACTGTACCATGCGACCAGAACATTTTTGACACATCACCTAGGCTGTCGTTTCTCCTTTGAACTTACGTTGTACATGCATTCGCTGTTCAACCTTAATATTCCGCTTTCTTCATTTCTCAACTGTGTTATGCATACATGTATAACGTTGAATTACATCTACTGATGTTATATATGTAGGACTCAGATATGCGATGGGGAAGTTGAAGTGCGATGCTCACGCTGAAGTTCGATTTTTCTCACCGAAGTTCCATTGTCCGTTCGCTGAAGTGCGATGGTCTATGCTGCAAGATATTTGCAGTGGTGATATTAGAATGCTTGATGAATACCATTTAGGAATCGGTAATACAAACGATAATGTTGTTTGGTAAAAAATCAAAACTGCTTTAATGTTAGTTGTTCCTCAAATTACAAACGTTGGCGTTTACGTTACTAACATGTTGGCGCGTTATTATAGTTTGCCATGACGAATGAATATTGTGACGTTTTCAAGTACAACGTTACTGGAATTACAACATGGATTCGCAGGCAGGAGGATGCAATTTCGTAATTGAAGATTTCATGCAAACAAAGAAATAGAAAGAAAACAATAAACTGTTCAAGTCCTGAAGTTTTAAACAGTGCAAGTGGAATTACAACATGGATTCGCAGGCAGGAGGATGCAATTTTGTAAATGAAGATTTCATGCAAACAAAGAAATAAAAAGAAAACTATGAACTATTCAAGTCCTGAAGTTTTAAACAGTGCAATTGGAGGTTGCGAAAATATGTAAAACCAAATTAGGTAGAAAATAATGCGGGGCAAATCGGCTGAACAATGAACGTGGTCTGTAATTGGGCGCAGAATTAGGAAATTTAAACTTGTGTATAGTTGGTTTAACCTGACCAGAAGTCAGCGAACTAATCACTACTCCACCACAATAAATGCAGTTTTGACTTTAGACCATTGCATTTTAGAATGTAGGCACCACCGCACTTCATCGTAATAAGCAACTAACTTCAGCGTAGCTATCAACACGTTAGCGTCACAATGTCACTAACGCACTTCAGTGTATTAAGCAACGCACTACAGCCAGGACCATCTCACCTCATTGTGACCATCGCGGATTAGAGTACCATCGCGGTTCAGTGTCCTACATATAAAAGATACTTTTCGCCTGTTTATATCATTAAATATCTCCCGTAACAATGACAACACATAAGTTATGATTATTCACATATTTTGTCTTTGATCATCAAAGACATAAAAAATCATATTCAAATCAGAAATAAATTACCGACTGCATGTCATGCAGAATTAGATAAATCACATGGGAATGATGTGTGCTTTCAAACATGGTGCATCAGATCCTATTGAAAGCAATGCGACTTCATTTTTTACACTTTGTTTTTAAATCCAACCCCGTCCCTTTAGTGTAATACTGCAGCAATTTGAGTAGAAATTATAATTACCAAATGCAGTTTGTTTATTCAAGTATATCAAAAATAAATCAAGAGGAGTGGAATCTTACTTATGGTCCAAAGTTTAAAGAACCCCAACACATCAATTGGAACCATAACTTCAGAGTAATTATGGGTTCCATTGAGGACTGCGCCAGAACATTGGCTAGACGAGAAGAATCGAACTGGACACTTTGTCAGAACGGGTCAAAACAATCAGGGTCTGACAAAACGTCGAATTCATAAGTTGAAAAACTGTGTAAATGATCCACCAAAGTCCGTTTTCATAGACAGGAAGCTATGAAATGTCTATCATCTCTTCACATTAAATATGTTATTGCTCCTGCGGAAAAAACTTCAAATGTTATTGTCTTTGTATGTAAATCGTACTACTACGGGTGTCTTGTAAATGAATAAGGAATAACTGAGCACTCAGGTAATCCCACATAAAAAAACGTATCGTTTGACAAGGATGAGATTTTGGCGAATCATAAGTCCTTCATGGCTTCAATGAACATTACATTGAACAGCACATCTAAAGTTTTACCTTGTTTGTATTGGATACCTAAGCTTCACAAACAACGGTATATTGCCGGTTCATCTGCATGTTTTACGACGGAATTGTCCATTAGATTGACTACAAAATCAGTCCGCAGTAAAAGAGGGTCTTCAGAAATACTGTGAAACTGTTTACTCAGGTAGTGGTATTAACCATATGTGGATTCTGAAAAACTCTTAAGAACTTCTGGATTATTTTAAATCTCTATCTTTCTCTGAAATTAGTTCTATCAAACCTTTTGATTTTTCAACCCTGTATACCACCATTGTGAAATTGAAAAATCGTTTAAACGAAATAATCCACAATGCTTTTCAATATAAAAATGGTATCATACGCTATAAATTTATTACTTTGGGATACCATACGGCATATGTTGTTAATAGTGAACAAAAAGGTTAAACATTCTACACAGAGGAACAAGTGATCAGTATGCTGGAGACTCTTATTGACAACATATTTGTTGAATTTGGAGGTAGACTTTTTCAACAAATTGTCGGCATTTTTATGGGAACGAACTGTGCGCCTCACCTTGCCAACCTCTTTTTTTCATATGAGTCGATTTCCTCCAGACACTTGTCAAAAACAAGAAGATCAAAGAAGCCAGATCATTTAATATCACATTCAGATATATTGATGATGTTCTTTCAATTAACCAGCCGAACTTTTCTGATTAGGTTCCATTAATATATCCTCCAGAACTAAAAATTAGAGAAACAACAAACACGGCTTCCTCCGCCTAATGTTTAGACTTATACCTCGAAATTGACATAAGCGGTCATCTCAGTACCAGAATGTATGATAAACGAGACGATTTTAATTTTGAAATTATAAATTTCCCCTACCTTAGTAGCAATATACCAACTTCACCTCCATATGGGATATACATTTCCAAACACGTTCGGTATTCAAGAGCTTGCAGCTGCTACTCAGACTTTATAAAACGTCACCAGTTTCTGAGCAGAAAATTGATGAACCAGGGTTATGTCAAAGAACATTTTTTTTTCTAAACAAAAGTTCATCGAAAGATACCAAAATATTCCGTATCAATTCACAAAAAAATACATGGTGGTCTTAAAGTACAGATTCTAGGTACGGACGTTGTTTATCATCTAAATTACGTGTTGTAGTATTCTCTTTGTAAATTATTACCTTTACTGTTTAGTCCATTGTTGATTATATCAATTTGGCGTGGCCCGGTACTCATACATCCCGTCATTCTGAAATTGTGCTATGGTAAATTTTTGTATTCTTGTCTATCACAAGTGCTTATGTGCTTTGTCTATGCCATTTTGTTTTTCTTTGTTAACATCTTTGTTTGCTTTTATAGTGATTAAGATTATAATACAATGTTGACTGCTGTACCCCTATTTTTGACATTTTTACCTATTATGTCTGTTTGTTTTGTTCACACATTGTTGTCAATATAATGAATTGTTTTGTGACTGGCATACAAGTGAGAGGTTTAGCTAGCTATAAAACCAGGTTTAATCCACCATTTTCTACATAAGGACCTGCATGTACCAAGGCAGGAATATGACAGTTGTTTTCGATTCGTTAGATGTGTTTGAGTTTTTAATTTTGCCATTTGATAAGTGACTTTCCGTTTTGAGTTTTCCTTGGAGATCGATATTTTTTGTTATTTTACTTTTTATTCAATAATGATATATTAACTGTTGTTCAAAGAACTATTTAATTAAAATGTATTTTCACAATTAAGTTTTACATTTTTAAACCCGATGGAAAAATGCGTACTCCTAATGTGATTCATCAAATTTATTATATATAACCTGAAAAGAGGAAAACTAATATATATAGTGATCTAGGTACAATAAAAAAAATCCCTATAGCGTTTGCTCTTTATGTTGCTATTGATAACATACCCCAATATACATTTAACATATGTTTTTTTTATCATTTAATATCGTTGGGTTGTTGGTGGTTTCGGGTATCTCATTAATCATCAATGAATATATCGTGTTAATCTAATATATGTGATGACACGATCGCCCCAAGTTATAAACTTGCTTAGGTGAAGATAAAAGTAAATAATAATATAACTCTTAGCTTTCTGATTTTCTGATTTTAGGGTCACTGATGAGTCTTTTGTGGACGTAACGCACGTCTGGCGTACACAATTATCATCCTTGAATATTTGATGAGTATTTAATACAGATACATGTATATCCATTTTGGGATTTTCGTGAATAATAAAAAAAATTTCAAACATTTAATGATGTCGAAACTTACCTAACCTAACCATAAATTTTCGTTGAGTGTCCCCAACAGATATATGCCAATATAAAAATAAGGAGATGGTATGATTGCCAATGAGACAACTCTCTACAAGATACCAAATGACACAGACGTTAACAACTATTGGTCACATAACGGCTTTCAACAATGAGCAACACCCGTACCTGTCAGCATTAAACCCATACCGCATGGTCAGCTAACAAAGGCCCCGAAATGACAATTGTAAAACAATTCAAACGAGAAAACTAACGGCCTCATGTATGTACTAAATAACAAATGACAACCACTGAATTACAGGATCCTGACTTTAGACAGGCACATATAGAATGTGGCGGGGTAAAACAAAATAAACACGCTTAGCGGTATTTCATGAAAACCTGTAAAATTTACAATAAAAGGGGATGTCATGACTAAAAGTGAAATGTATATATACAGTCGACGTTATATGCAACAACATTTGTGTAATAAATTTTCCAGATATTTTCGTGAGTTTAAACGTAGTGTTATCTGAAGACTAATGAATATGAAAAATCAGCTTGAAAAACATCCCACAAAGAGCATTTTGTTCAATTTTTTTTATAAAAGTTACTTTTATTTTGCCTTTTTTTGTTATCTAACGGTAACTTGTCGGTTAATGGGCGATTGCACAGATATATATGAAAATTTACAAGCAACTAAAGTGCGTGGATTTGCATATGAATATCGAAAAAAAATTACATAACTTCTTTTGGAAATAAATCAAATTGAATATTCTGTAGAAAAAAAATACACATGTATATGAAGCACGTAACAATCGCCAAAAATATCAAATAATCTGACGTTAAAACTATTTTGATTTTCAGCGCATTTTCAAGTTGTGCAGAGGATTGAACTATTCTGTTTTATAAAAGCAAATACGATGACCCCTTCATATTTTAAATCAATAAAACGGAAATTTCAGTAGCAACAAATGTCATTTTAAAACAAAATACGTAGAACAGGATTTCGAAAAATAATACTTTTAAGTCAAAATTGCTTAACTTTTTAACGATATGTACATGTACGTGTATTCTTTAAGTTTGCACAAATTTTGTTCGGATATTTAACTTGCGATATCTGAGAAATTATTAAAGTTTTAGATATTTGTGTTATGTTCCACAAGCTCTAATCGCTTAAAAAAATTCACAAAATGCCATGGGATCCCACAATTACATACTTGTTACATGCACTTCAGGGGATATTTTATACTTATGAATATTTGGTTTTATTGGATATTTGTCTCATTTGCAAAACTACCACAAACACATTGTTATGATCCGATTGACTTTTGTCCGACTGATTGGTAATGGTAGATATAATAAATTGTAAAATAAAAGTTTTAAAAGCATTAGCCTTACATTTCACACGGTGACATGTGTATAGCTATAAATGCTAAAACAATTTAATATATCAGCCACAAATTAATGTTTAAATACGAATAAAAAGTAACAAAAGTAAATTGCATAGACCAATTAGAACGAAAAGGTGTTTCCTCTCTATGAAACTACGTATACGAGACAAATAAAAACTACTGTATGTAGGAAAGTTTCAATTCTTTACTTTCTACGTTATAACATGTATAATGCATACCACAAAACTACAAACATTTCTTTTAAAAATGAAATCTAAAGATCCAATTGGGAATTTATATATATAGTTTTGTAGAAAACAATAACAAAACCAGTACATAATGCAAATATTGCGTTGTTGTAGTCAGAATCAAGCACTTTAATAATTTCGAATTACATTTGATATTATTACATCACTGTCCATGAAGAATGTCTAATAATATAAGTAAAGAGAGCATTTAAAATGGCTAGTATTGACTTGAACATTTTCATGTTTGAATGAATGACAGCAATTAACAGTCTTTAATTAGCTAGGGAACGGGGTATTATAAAATGGTCCACTCAAAATTTATATCGACCAGTATTGACCAGTGTTTGTCAATAATTCTCGGTATTTATCTGTTTTATAACACCAGCCTTGTTACTACTAGTATTGACCGTTCTGTACGAACATTTCTGAAATTAAATAAATATAACTATCCCTAAAAGCAAAAAAATGGATACTAAATCTATATGTTTAATACCAATACAATTTATAAATGCATTAAATCTAAAAAGTCATCTTCGGGTATTAATCCCTTTATCACAAAGTTAATGTTTCTCGTGCATCGTTACCAAAAAATTACCATGTAGAGGGATGTCCGTCATTGAAAATCTTAGATATGCAAACCATCAATATTTTCAATTGGTATACCAATAATTAAGAAGCAATTTGGCACTAAATGCTATTTTAATCAAACCTGTGTTAATGTTCCTGTCCCATGTCAGAAATCACAGAAAACATAGAAACCACTAGTTGTAGATATAGTTTTATTGATTAGTATTCAAGCTTCCAAAATGAAATGTTATAATTAATTCTATTTTACCATAACATTTTCATCAGTTTGTATCATTCATTATATCACAACATAAATGTACCAACTAATGAATATTTCGAAATGACAGTTACCCGCTGTTTCTTGAGACAAGTCAGAATGAACAAATATGTAATAGTAAAAGTTGAATAATACGTTAATATTGATATCGAAAGACCTTCGAACAAAAAGGGATGTAATATTTAAAAAGCCCTTTTTGTGAGGAGGTCTTTCAATTTCAATATTAACTTGTCATTGAATCATACTGATATGTAGATAAATTGGCTCCCTTTGCAATACATTTATAATATCTAAATATATGCTTTCTTATAGAAAAGGATATTTTGTTGATATCTAGACTGAATGATGTACCTTGTTTACCAGAAATGTTAACAGATAATTGTTTTTTTTTTTTAATTTTAAACACGGACGTTCGTGTAATATACGAATTGTACAAGTGTTATGTCATATATGCAAAAAATGTTGATGCAGTTATCTAATATGATATCGATAAATTAACACGCAATTTACACTTGGTATATCATTTTGTTATTCTAAAAGACCAATGGTACATTGTACCACGTATTCCATATTGATTGAATTTGACACTAGTTAACTGCTTCCGCAATGAAAGCTTGAAATGGTCATCCTTAGATGCATTACGTCAATACAATTAAATACACAATTTATTTATATATTTATATATTTATATCTAAATTCTTTATCATTCGAAAGATCTGCTTTTATCAATGATCAAACAGTCACATTTATATAATACACTTCAATTTGGATTTTCAAAATTTGGTGACTATGTTGAACGCATCTATCCCATCGAACTTAAGATAAAGGATACAACAGATAAGTTAAGTTTGCCTCATATCTTGACATCTAGAAATGGACAATGAGAATCGGTTGAAAACAAAACTTTAAGACAAAATAGTTTCCTTATTGTGAAATTTCCATTATTATGTATCAAAATTCAAGCAGCGCTTGCAAACGGAGTATATATCTCCCAGTTAATAAGATATTACAGGGCTTGTATTTCCTATCATGATTTCCTTGATAGAGGGTTGCTACTCACAGGGAAGCTTTTGAACCAATAGTTCAAAATGGTGAAGTTGAAATCATCCTTCGTCAATGTTGCAGACGCCATCACGAGTTGGTTGACCGTTATGGAATATCCGTTTCACAGATTTCAACGGATATGGTTCAATTGTCGTACTACAATCCCGTCCCCTCTCCCCCGAATTTGACCTGCCGAATTAGACTTATCACCCTTGTTCTAACATGAGCAACACCACGGGTGCCACACGTAGAGCAGATTCTGCTTACCCTTCCGGAGCACCTGAGATCACCCCCAGTTTTTGGTGGGGTTCGTGTTGCTCAGTCCTTAGTTTTATATGTTGTGTTTTGTGTACTGTTGTTTTCTGTTGGTCGTTTTCTTTTTTAAACATGGCGTTGTCATTTATTTTCGTCTGATGATTTTGAATGTCCCTTTGGTATATTTTGTCCCTCTTTTGTAATACTCGACAATGTTTAATAAAACTTTATTTTTGTTTTATTTTACATATTAGTGGGTCATATCTAGTTATAAAAACTGATGGAATATTTGTGTTCCTTTAAGTTCGTATGCAGCATTTACTCAGTTCGTCTGTTGATAAATCACCACTTTGAAATTAGTTATATTGTGTAGTTATTTGTTATGGTTACCTGTGTTTCTTATCGGCCGTATGGCTATACCTTTATCCATGATTTGTTTAGACTTGGGTTGTATGTGTTTTGTACTGTTCAGTGGGAAATATTTGGAAAACCCGGGTTTAACTGGATTTTACCGGGTAATATTTGGTAATATAAAATGGTAACCATAATCTTTAAGAGTAGTCAGTGATTGATTTCAAATGCAATTATAAATAAAGAAATATGTAAAATCTAATATTTATTTAAAGTTCATTTGTTTTAGAATGTCTATACATTTTAGAAAATATTGGTTCAGCAACTCTAAGACATACAAAACGTTTTCTCCCTAATAGTTATAGATAGTCCTCCTACACATTTACTAACTTGCCGTTAATTCTGTCTAAATGGGTTAAACTTTAAATCATAGTCAATTTGGTTATATTACATATACCTAACATTTAGAATAAACAATTAACTATTGTAAGGAAAATCGACTATTCAACTATTTTGTTTATCAGAAAATTATAATACCCAGTATTGCCCAGTATTGCCCAGGATAACCCTTTCGGAGAGTATTGCCCATACCGGGAAAAACCAAGGTTTTTCCACCGGCTTATTCACGCCCTGGTATTACTTTGCCAACCCTGCCCTTCGTTGGACTAAGTGCGGGATTGACAGCTTTTCAAATGCAGTAAGAGAATATAGAGCAAAGAATGTGCTTGTTTAAAATGTATTATTCTGAATTACTATATTAGAAAATGTATCCGGATGAATGTGTTGGCGGTCTTGTGTTTAATATAATGTTATTTGACAATCTTTAGTGATTACAAGACAATTTTTATTACATCTCTTGCTTCGGTTTAATGTCATTGGATTGATGCTCATGTTTTCTTTTTTATCCAATTCTTGCTTTATTTCAACAAAGCTGGTAGGAATGGTGCCTCCTTTTTTTGGTTGACCTGTTGTTTGTACTCATATGAAGCAGAATACATACATAACCTTTTTAAATACAAAAAGAAAAAGTATCTCGCAGAGTTCTTTTTTTCGTATTTATATTGATGATGTCCTGTCACTTGAAAATCCGCATTGTAGTGAGTGCAGGTTTATCACAGAAAACATAGACACCACGATGTAAAGACATAGTTTCGATTATTGATGTATAAGTTTTTGAAAGATGTACTGTTATGTCTAAGGATGTGTTTTCCTCTCTCAAAAATATAGTTAGTTCATTGTTTTTTAAAAGGGACCTTGCTAGTGCAGTTGAATTGGACAAATTATGATAGATATCTATATAAATGAATGCTTATATAACTTACAACAAGCTATTCTTGACAAATATTCAATATTTAACCATTCATCTTTATTATTATGGAGACTGACATTTTGTTGATTCTTAAACTACAAAATGTACTTTACATGAAATACTGGTTGATAAATGATTCCTTTTTTTTTCAAACAGGAAATTAAGTGTAATAATGTGCCAATTTTACTGCAACAGATTTGCATTTCGACATTGCTTTTCGTGTAAATACTTTAAATGCTGAAATCTAATATGATATCGATAAGTTAACACGCTATTTGTGCTTGATTTATAATTTTCTAATAAACCATCCATTCATATTGGAAGCTTTGCAACCATTACTATCTAAAGCAAAATGAAGTCTCTAGTCGTTTTAATTTCGACTTTACAAATAGTTATTGTTTCCAGTTTAAATGATGCGTATTTCAGAAACTGGATGCAGTGGCAACTGACTGACAGAAAATTGAAGACGAATAGCATTTTGAATGTCTTGACTGCTATTTCCAAAAAAGTTAATTCTATTGAGTCTGATCAAGGGGATAAAAATGGTTAGCTTCTATTAATATATAGATTTTTGTATAATTATAATTATCATTATTTTTATCATTAATATTGACACTACTGTTACTTTTTGGTTTTTTTTTATTCTTTGTTTTGTTTTCTTATCTTATTTGTAATTTGTATGGAGTGTTTGCTTGGTTTTCTGTTTGATTTTTGTATTTGTGTTGGTTTTTTATGTGTTTATTATTTTGGTGAACATAATGTTTCTCATTTCACATTCATAATTATCATTACTAGTATCACAATGATTGTGTTTCTTATCAACTCATACAATGTTATTTTGAAACACGAAGATATTCCGAACTTAGAAGGGGCACAACTAAATAATTTAAACAAAAATAAACTCATTATTCTTATTTTGTTTCAGGTTATATCGGATGTTTTCTTGATGATAGCAGTCGTCAGTTACCATATAACTATAAAAACTTAGGCGAAGGGATTACCTTGGCAAAGTGTCGGGAAAACTGCAAAGGTTACAAATACGTCGGCCTACAAGTAAGTTTTGATATTTACTAAGCACATGTAGCAATACACATATACATATATAGTTATTCTCAGTATTCCAGTTCGGTATTGTCGGTGTAGCTTGCTTGCCTTGCATGGTCGTTGGTTTGATCCAGAGTCAATTTAATGACTCGAAAGTTTGTATTTGATTCTTCTCCTATTATGTGGTATTAATATTACGAGTAAAGACAGGTCGGCTCTGAGTCAGAATACTGTGTCCGGTTAAGTTTCTTCCTGTGAAATGTTACATTGTGAACTAGCACGTAAATTCACCTGAGCGTGTTAGTCTAGTACAAATAAGGGACTTTGATTAGTTAGGATATCAATGCTACTTTATTTTGTCCTCCTATGAATGTTGCATATGCCACTGGACGTTAAACAACAATTCATCCACCAACCCATCTGATAAATTATTCATATTTTTTATCTTACTTTAACAGTGTCTGTGTTTTTATTTCATTTATTGTACAAACACACCTGCATACACACATGTTGAGTTATCGTTAGTAAGTTTGTATATCCAATATGTAGTTGGTCCATCCAGGTTCTTGAATCGCGAACCTTAAAGTTTACCGACAGTTAAGTTCACGTCCTAATCCTTACATGTCTTTAAGTTAAAAAATTAGGAAATACAAAAAACAAAAAGATAGATTAGACGATTGATAGTTGGATTTATACATTATTTTCATAACGTTATAATATATAAATATTTTAAATAGTATAGAGTTCAGTGCTTTTGTGGAAATCGGCTGGAAAAGACAAGATATAAACAGAAACCGGAATCCGATTGCAACATGAGATGTCCGGGAGAACTAAGTAGGATATGTGGAAGTGCTAATAGAAATTCTGTGTATTTAGGTATGAAACAAATGTATACATAATATGAAATAATAAAATGTTGAGTATACAAATATGAGACAGTAACATAATGAGAAAAATACCCAAACTATATATAGTGGTGAATAAAGAGTCTTAATCATAACATGAATAAACAGTCCCTTATACAATTTTTTAATAACCAAAGCCTGAAAAATTGTCATTAAATCTAATATATACTTTCATAGATCTACCATAAACAAAACATTGTCCAAATAGATACTTTAGATAGCACAAAAGACAATCATTGGTAAGGTCCAAGTTGGTTGATAAAACAGGCATGCAACATTATCTTTAAAAATCCTAAGATTAACACATATTTTTCAACAGACAGACATCATAAATTGGCGTAATCGTTGGTATCTTACTAAATACAAGGGTTTGCATCATTTCAGATTTTAAGATCATTATGTTTTGACAGTAAACCTTTCAAAAATGATCTTGCAGTTTTTACCTGGGATTTGATACTTAATCCTATTTTGTCTGTTAGAAATCCATGATTTATTATGCTTACTTTGCTTTACATTTTGAACTATCATTTTGAAAACATCAGTTTTATATTTCAGTACAGCAATAGAGAAGCAAGAACGCAAAAGATCAGAAAAAAACCGACCGTTCCAATATTCAATTAAAATCGTCGAAACTTATACACTATTTATCTTTATTTATTGAACTATGAAGTTACACTCCTGTTACTGTTATGTTTATGGAAACATTCATTCTAATAAATACAATGGCTTTTAATCCTTTATTTGATATCAGCCGTCGTTGATCACTGAAAATTTTTAAAGCCGAAGAAAAATGTAAAATTAATGTATCAGTTCTTATTTGACTACAAAAAAAATTGTTACATTGTAGCTGTACGTATCATTCAGGCAGTATTGAACATTTGAGTGTTTTCTGAATTATTCTATTAGAAAGAGTTTTCGGATAAATGTCTTGGCGGTCTTGTGTTTAATATAGTGTTAATTGAAAATTTACTGATTAAAAGAAAATTTGAAATCCATCTCTTGATTCGGTTATGTAACATTAATTTCATTGGGTTGATGATAATGCTTTCTTTTTTATCTAATATTTGCTATTTCGTTTCCTTAAAGTTCAACACAGCTTGTACTAATGGTGCCTCCTTTCTTGGTTGACCTGTTTATGTACATAAATGAAGCAGAATACATACAGAACCTTCTCAAAAACAAAAGAAAAAAGTATCTAGTAGAGTTTAATTTCACTTTCATATATTTTGATGATATCCTGTCATTTGATAACCCGCATTACAGAGAGTGCTCGCATCTCTAATATGTATGTGATATGTCACTACAAACCATTAAAAGTCTGAAATGGGCAGTATTTGTACTATAATGTACTGATTTTTACTCGATCATTATGAATTGGTCTGAATTTTATTCGATAGTACTGGACTCTAGTGTAAAAAAAGTATAACAAAATTACCGAACTGTAAGTCAAATTCAATAATCCCATCGAACTTGAAATAAAGGACACAACAGATACAATTAAGTTTGCCTCATATCTTGAGTTACATCTAGAAATTGACAAGGAGGTTTGGTTGGAACAAAACTTTACGACAAAAGAGATGATTTCAGCTTCCCAATTGTGAACTTTACATTTCTATGTAGCAACATTCCAGCAGCGCCTGCATACGGAGTATATATATCATAGTTGATACGATATTCCAGGGGTTGTATTTCCTATCATGATTTCCGTAATAGAGGATTGCTGCTCACAAGGAAGCTATTAAACCAAGAGTTCCAAGTGGTGAAGTTGAAATCATCCCTTTGTAAGTTTTACGGACCCGTCACGAGTTGGTTTACCGTTATGGAATATCCGTTCCACATATGATAGCGGATATGTTCCTAATGTCGTAGCTATAATCCGGTCCCCTTTTCCCGAATGTGATCTTCGAATAAGACTTATTACCGGGTGTGAACACGATGGGTGCTACTTGTGGAGCAGGATCTGCTTACCCTTCCGGAGAACCTGAGATCACCCCCAGTTTTTTTGTGGGGTTCGTGTTACTCAGTCTGTAGTTTTCTATGTTGTGTTTTGTGTGCTTTTGTTTGTCTGTTTGTCTTTTTCTATTTTAGCCATGAAGTTGTCAGTTTATTTTCGACTTATGAGTTTGAATGTCACTCTGGTATCTTTCGCCTCTCTTTTTTAAAAATGGGAAAGTCCATAAAAATTAACAAATGCGAACGATATCAATCAAACGGAACAAATGAAAAACTACCATATTCTGACTTGGTACAGACATTTTTCGAAGAAAATAGTGGGTGAAACATAGTTTTATAGCAAGCTTAACAACAGACTTATATGACAGTTGTTTATATTTCCGTTATATTGACAAAACGCATTTATTAGACGGTTTAGTCATATGAGGCATCCTTTACGGTGTTTTGTTTAAATATTCTCTTCATTAAAGTGTTTCATTTTGCTTTTCGACAGTTTTGATTTAAGCTGCAATAATAAATCTTGATGAACAAAGACGTCATTTGACCATAGTCTGAACTATAGTCGACCATACTTTGTTTTACCCCGAGGGTAACCAACGCAATAGTCAGTAGTTTTGTGTTGACAGTACTAATCATAGATACGGTGATTTCTGAAAATTGAAAGTTATAAAATGCTGATGTACAATACTTAGGTTTTCTAACCTAATGCATAGATGGTATAGTCATATTTGGCACATACTTTTGGATTTTTTTGTTTTAAATATTCTCGTTAACAATGTGGTTCATTTGGCTTTCCGACCGTTTTGATATGAGCGGCAATTATAAATCTAGATGAACACAAGACGCGCGTTCAGCCACCAAATTATTAGCCTGGTATCTTTATTGATTTTTTAACCACCACTGGGTCGATGCAACTGTTGGTGGACGTATTTTTACATTGTTACAAGAGTTGTAGTCAACTTTATTGTCTCGACATAAAATATCATATTGCAGCCGTCATGTTATAATTTACTGTTCATGAAATGTCGAGTTATTGGAAACTCTTATATGTCTAAGATGGCCTTAGTCATGCTTTTAAACTTCGTGCTTTTTTACTTTTTTTTTTTTTTTTTTGCTTCACAACTCTACATATCACTGTTATGAACACTCATCTGACGTTTAAAGTTATAAGCCTGGTAATGTTAATGAGTTTTGTGAACAATTGTGTCGATGCACCTTTTTTCTCTAGTATATTACCATCCAGTAGTCATGATTCTTGTTTAGATATGAAATGTTTTTGATACGATCATTCCTGTAGTGTTCATTTAATGTTGAAATATTTGACGTCTTGTATCCCAATGCTTAAGGAACCATTTGCTTCGAAAATAATCAATGTTAGACGACTAAAACGTTGTCTGATTCTACAATCTGGTTGAAAGCTTTCGGAGGAAGGTAAATATAGCAAAGTAATTCAAAACAGAAGAAAATGGTATGGTTTACTTAAACATGTTCAATAAGAAAATACAAGGCTTACTGTTACTATGAGAATGAATCCACATTTTCTTTAATCTATAAATATTTATATAATGTACAAGATATGCAATTGGTGTTCCATTGTTCTATGCTTACCAAACCAATACGATAACATTGTAAAACGAGCGGAATGTCTTTCATAGGTCTGATTGATTATTTGATTGATTTTTTTAAACGCCAATAACATTATGATCAAAAAGTAAAATAAAAGATGCACAAGTAAAGTATTTGCAACCTTAGGCATTACTGTTTGGCATGAAATAGAGTGATCAGTGGGTGATGAGTGATGGGTGACGGATTGTTAAGTGATCGGTGATCGAAGACCCATAGCTTATTTCTCGTATCTCAAGTCAATTAATTATACTGACGGCTTTTAAAGACGCAACATAAATGTTAGTGATTTATTTAAATCAGAACATGATTAATCTTCATATTATTGTTAGTCATACTTTCCATATGTCTTTCTGTTACGAATACCCGACTTACCAGAGGTTAGAAGGCATATCGGATAATTGGCGTCGCAAGACTTTGTTGACTGGAAATGTGAAACCCATAAGGGATTCTTTTTAAGTGTTTGTCTTCCTGAAACATTTTTTGGGATCCCTATCCTCACTTAAATCAGTCAAGTTGTATTGCGTTTCGATATTGCCGAGACTAAGCAATGGAAATCTGAATGAGTTCGTATAATAATAAAAAGCAGGAATAATTCAACAACCGGATGTAGCTAGAAATTTCCCTTTCAGTCCTAACAACAACGGTTCATACAAACGTGATTTGTAAATGATCATAAATGACACAAACAACCTGTAGTGACAACTCAGAGTCAACAAAATGACATTATACAACGCCATTTGCAAGACAAATTTACAACTGCTACGTCAACTGGTTACCAAATTGTCGCATGTCATGGCAGACAGAGTCATTCCAAAAATGTTTTTCGTATGCTATAATGCTCAGGATTCAACTACAGAAAACCATTTGAAAGTTTAAAATTTAAACCGCATAATTGCTGAAACAAACTGTAATAGCTTTCTAAAAACACTAATTTCGTATATGAAACACTGTTCAAGATTAATGGAGATTTGTGTACTCCTACAAATATCCCAATTTAGCAATTATCAGCAAATGTTATAAACACATTATTGCCCCCAAGCGCTACGTTATTCAACTCATTTAAAACAGATGGATGTTGTGACTAGTTCCATTTATGTTAAACAATTGCAAACATATTACGTGTAGATAAAACTAATTTAACTTTAAGGTTATAACAATTTCTACGTAGATGCTATCAGACATACTGATAATGCATTTGAAATGGAATATGTAACATTTAAGTTAATTTTCACTTTAGATTTGTCGGTCTAAGGAAGATAACAGAATATTTAATAATGTACTACCGTCTTTATACATGTTATATATATGTATGCCTAATAGGTACAAATGATAAAAGTCCGGAAATCTTTAGAATGCGTATCCCTTAAAAGTAGAATTTGGTTTACCTATATTTTGATGTCTAAAATTTATGTCTAATTTAAACACAGTGTAATATTTTGAATATTTATTCAACTAGCAATTATATACAGCATTGGAAACATGTCATATATGTAAATTTGCAGTCTTCCCGTTTATGAATTCATCAATAGAGTTAAAACAAAATTGCCAGATAAAAATCTGCGATGTGGCATTGAAAGGACGGAACGCCAAAAAGGTATTTGTGCAGATAAGCTGGTTGACAGTTCACTTAACAGATAATTCTTAGAATGTCTGTTTATCAAATTACTACCATAGATATAGATAAAATCAAAGAACACCCTTGGATTTGCAAGGTAGATTTTTTCGCCTCTAGTCCTTAGCAGTCGACTTTACTATCTCAATTTTCTTACTTTGTAGATGTATCCATACTAGGAGAGATCTAAGTTTGACTTCTATGTGACTTTCCGTATTCATTAGTCGTCCGCTCACGAAAGTAGTGTAATCAAATTGGTCGGCTAAATATGTGCTACTTACGGTTAAGACCCTCGTTTCAGATGTGCGACACAACATTTGCGGGCCTATGAGGTTAAAACCTAGATAACGACGATTCAACGGTTCAGTCTACTTATAGTCAGATTATATCACAGTCAATTAGGTAATAATAAATTAGTAAACCAATTTTTTTCTGAAACGGTCATTTTGATCTGAAATGCTCTTTAAAGACTGACTAATAACTTATCACGTAATTTTCAGTTTGTTCGTCAATCGTCAGACTCATTCACTGCGGTAAAATCAGAACTCTTGACATGTAAGATTTGTCCAGTCTATGTTCATACTTTTCAGTAGCTGCTATGTACCTGTACACATCAACATCATACTACATTGTCTAGACTGCTACCAAAAAGTACTGAATCGACTGCAAGCGAAATGTCTGACCAGTTCTGACCGCAATGGATCAGTATGAAAATTGACTGAAAAGCAGAACATGACTGAGTAATTTATTGTTCAGACCTAGGCAGAAGCTGTTAAAATCAAAATGACCTTTTCAGGCTAAAATTCATTTACTAGTTTACTGATGGATTAAATATCTTATTATAAAGATACATTTCTTCAACATGTTGAAGGTGTAAAGTTGAATCTTTAATGTTTACTGTGAAATCTATTCAAAGTTTAGACCCTACACGTATTCTCTTGCATTCGAATTAGAACTGTTTTGTTTATAGTGAAAAGCAGAATAGAGAAGCGGTTATTACAAGACAAGGTTCGATGAATACAGAGATCACATCTAATGAAAGGCTCTTCCAAAATGCAAACGGTATCATAAAGCTGAAAACATTCGAACAATGAAAGAATAAACCATTCATAAACCATTCATATCAATCGTATTTGTCTGGCCACTGATTATAAGTGCAATGCACCTGCATTTCCGGTCAGATACAAAATAATTCTTTCAGATTGTAATGTTTGCGTCGAAATGAGTTTTCCAAACATGACTTCCTGGAAAAGGTTATACATCGCTATCATTATTTATATTATTATAGCAGATAACTTCCCACCATTACTGTTTACTTTTCAAACTGTTATATAAGTTATTCAATACCTTTAATATATATATGTATGTACCACATTTAAGATATCTATTTGAGTTAAGCTTTGTCTTTTCAAAAAGATGTTCATGAAGTTGCTAAAGGTTGCACTTTGTAAATACAGCTGTTTCTCAAACCACGACTCTTTTGGGGAGATATATAATATTCATAGATATGTTAATTTGTTAATGTACTGGTTCCCATTTATGATCTCGGTGTTTCATCTCATAGAGACATCACTTGGAAATGTAACCAGTATAGAAAAACATGGTAGCGCCTAAATTTTAATTCTTAGGAAGTCCAAATATGAAGGTAAGGGTAGTATAGAATTTTAGTATAAGTTTAAACTCTTATAAGTTCAGGGCATATAAAAGTTGAAAATATGCCGCACAGCCCTATATTTTGACCTTTGAATAAAATAGTAGTGCATATAAACTTTCTGTTCTGGGATATTATTTTTCACGAAACTTCATAGTAAAAGTGTCACAGTTTTAGCCGCAAAGGGAGTTCCTATGGGAAATTGCATTGTCTATATTTACAGAATTGCAACCTATACACTGAACATGTCTATAATATATTTAGAACCTATTTATTTGTACAAAGGAGCAAGTGTACAAGAAATATTAATTAAACACAAAAAAAAAAAAGACGTGCACATGTTTTAGAAAAATGCTTTTGGGAAAGACAGTAACAAATTATCAGGAGAGATAACGAAGCAAAATTTTCTTCAACAAAAGATAGATTTGATTACTACTTGAAAAGAAACTGATATCCTTACCGTAAAAGCATGCCAATTCGCCGTAGTTTGATACTATTTAATTCTGAAATAACATCAGAATACACAGAATAATATTGTTATCTTGCACGATGTTAATATAGAATACTTCTTCCTGAAAACTATATGATTCAACTGACTTTTGTTGATGTTGAAACAGAGATATGGTATGAGTATTTGCATGCATGTAAGGCTCTGAACTCGTTAGCCAGGAAATCGTAGTTATTCCCAAATCATATCAGTATTAAAAATGAAATATTACTTGTCAATACTGATGTGTACGTTATAACACAATTTACTGTATATTGTTAGCAAACATACCTGAGCAAAATACGAGAATCTAGAACATACATGTTGAATTGACTAAAATACGATGTTTCATTTTAATGACATTTAGTTAACCAATGACGCATTACAACTGATATTAAAATTGTCTGAACAAAGTTGGTAAATTCGTCGTTAAAAACCCACAAATCATAAAAATGTTCAGGTGTGGTTTGGTTTTTGTTACACATAGATACATACTTTCTATGAATATGTAAGACAAAATATGCTGTAGGCAGTTAAAAAAAAACACCAGCTACTATGATTCTTTTATAGGGGATATGTTTTCCCTTTCGGAGTACTGGATTTTAATATACTTCCATTCTAATTGTCTGGTTTATTGTTATGCTTTAAAGTAGTATAAGATACAGTCGCATTAAAAAAAAAGAAAGATTATTCATACTTTTGAAATAGAAAATTATTTCGCAATTATTAAAATAATATTATATACAATTAATTCTAATACTTTTGAAGCGTCAAGTTGTGTAGAATACATGGTAACAGAATTATACGAGAAAAAAAAATATAATGATATAGGTTATAACAGAAAATGAGAAAATGCGTGTATCTCTAATAAATTGAGGAAAATAAAATGACAGAATGGGGTAACCGTACTTGATTTATTGCTGTTTGACAAAATACCATTTATATGCCACCGTTAAATTAAATCATCTGACTTATATCTCCGTATAAAGTAAAGTTTATTTTTTATGTATCAAAACGCTATCTTTATATGTAAATAAATGTCACAAAATATTTGCTTTCTAGATAAAATATTTGCTTATTTCATTAAAATTACTAGCTTTTAGTTACTGCGAGTACTCTCATATGTGTGCTTTCTTAGTTGTTTTTTTTTAACTAATGTGATAAGCCCATTTCAACTGATGTGTATGGCTTGTTAATTGATTGTTCTGTTAAACCAGTGTCTCTGGTTAGGGAGAGGGTCTGGTGCAAGCAAACATATTTAACCCCGACACATTTAGTATGCCCCAAGTCAGGAGCCTGTAGTTCAGTGGTTGTTGTTTGTTGTTATATACTGTATTACGTGTATTGTTTTCTATATAAATCAGGCAATTAGTTTTCTCGTTTGAATTGTTTTACTTTTGTCGTTTGGGGACCATTAAACCCGTCCTATGTGGTATGGGTTTTGCTCTTTGTTGAAGGGCGTACGGTGATCTATATTAGTTAATTTATACGTCATTTGGTTTCTGATTGAAATTATCTCATTGACAATCATATAACATCTTCTTATTTTTATATAGATATATTACACATAAAAAATAAGATTGCATTCGAAATGAGAATAAACAAAACTATAAAGTATCGTTTGAAACGTTCATAACAACATTTTGTTTTGTAAATACGTTAACATCAACATCAACATGATTATGTACATTATACTTAAAAGTTCAGTGAGAATTTAATGTGAATGTAAAAAAGTCGCAGTTATCCTTCCTCTCATACAATGTAGGATAACATTGTCAGGATTGAAATTATAATGAAAACATAACATACAAAAGTAACATATCAAAAATTACAAATTCACTACATGTAAAGTGACCATATCGTCATATGAATATGATTTAAAACAGATCACACAAGACCGAAAATAAACCGTTTGCATGAGATATGGTGGTGATAGAATAAAACCTAAAAGTGTCAAACTGGTAGACGTTTCAGCCAGGCTCTATGATTTTACACAGTCACTGGTTAAAAAAAAAACATATGACCTTAAAATCGATTACTTTTGTCATTTTTCTAAAATGTTAATTTTCGCCGTTATAAAAATGGAAATAGGCTTTCCGAAGTCCCATTGTTTAATTTGCTTATTAAAAAGGAAGTAATTGTCATCTCAAGATGATACTGTAAGAATGGTATATACAAAGTAAGAAATATTCTAAATTTGTTATACTTTTCGGATGGAAAAAGGTTAACATAGTATTACTCATATGTTTTTGTATTTTGGCCATATCATTAGACGGTAATTTCATTTACGTTACATTGACTTTAAACATGAGAGGATCAATGGTGAAAGTTCAGCCACGTTCAGAAGCAACAGTCTCATATTGAATCCAAGTGGTCAAAACGACGGTTTTCGTGCATCGTATACAGCAATTCCGCGAGGTATGAAATATTTGTTAAATTTCAGTAGTATTGTTTGTAAAAGGCTTATCTGTGATACTTCTATATATCATTTTCAATGACCTAAAACAGCGTCATGCTACGTTTTTAAACTGACAAAACATTTACCTGCATTATCAATCGTAATATTCAATGGTCACATTCCATTATATGTACCTACAACATGCACGTTGACAATTGATATATGTTTTAAAATGAAAACGAAAAAATTGGCAAATGGCTCCATGATATTCAAATCACTGTTAAGTTAAAAAAAAACCTCACCAAATAGGAAAGAAACATTTACAGAATGATATTATGCATTAAGCTGGTAATTCTATCAATTATATTCAGGACACGATTAACAGTATCTGCGGGACGATTTAGACAACTGTTGCGTATGAGACATAAACCTTGACCCAAGCTACAGTGCTAAATTAGGGTATCAGTGGTTTGCCAACGTTTAAGTTTAAAAAATCTATTTAGAATACAAGGTAGGGTTACTACCAAAACACTGCAGGAATCGTATAAAAACCATAGGAGCACGATCGGGTGTGTCATCAGGTTTAACTTCTCCCGCTATGCATTCATCACGCGCCACCTGAATCACATTCAGTCAAAATGCTAATATCGGGAATTGAACACAATAGGTCAAATGGCAGATAAGACGACTAATCCGGTAATTTAAGACCTAAAACTTCGAAAACATGTCGCAAGTGAGTTGAGACAAAACAATATCGTATCGGTCAATAAATGCCTGATGGTGACACTATGACGTATGCAGTGACGATTTTAATCGTTCCTCCACAGAACTCTGTTTTAGCCTCCTTTGTGTATGGAGCCCGACCCTGCAAAGTAAGTCATAAAAGCGAGATCATACACGCATGTATCGTATCAATTAAGCTATGTAAACGCCATACGTTGGGTTCGAGGATAGGATACTGCTGAGAAATGGAAAATTGACAATTTGAATATTCGAATCATCACGTTTGTAATAAATATACAAAACAAATCCTCAAATTCCTACATGCAAAATCAAGACCTCACAAGAACGGAATGGCTGTCAATGGATGTTTAACTGCATCAGACAAAGAACAATATGATGAGGGAATAAATCACCTAACAAAGTAAATTAATCTTAAAAGGAACTGTTATTACTTAGTTAAAGGACCGTTTCAACAACAAAAGGACATAGCACAATATTAATAAAGACATAGCATAATATTAGTAG